>NC_054835.1:78693855-79301934 GCF_018345385.1 Vulpes lagopus | reverse complement strand
ATCAGTTATGTTTTGAAAACATTTTCTCCTGTTCAATAGGTTACTTATTCACTTTTTTGATTATTTTCTTTTCTTCACAGAAGTCTTTAAGATTGATGTAGTCCCACTATTGTATTATTGCTTTTGTTGCCTGAACTTTTGGTGTAATATTTAAGCAACCTTTGCCGAATCCATTGTCACAGAGGATTTTTATTATATTTTTCTATGAGTTTCATAGCTTCAAGCTTGATGTTTAGGTCTTTAACCTATTTCACTTACTTTTTGTGCACAGGGTAACGTAGAGTCCAACTTTATTTTATTGCATTTGCATGCCAATTTTCCAACACCATTTGCTCTAGAGAATATTCTTTACCCACTATTGGCAGCTTTGTCAAAGATCATCTGATCGTGTAAGTGGAGGCTTATTTTCACTGTACTTTCTGTTCTGTTGCATTGGTCGACATGTTGTTCTTTATACAAGTACTGTAATATTTTAATTATTGTAGATTTGTAACATATCTTGAAATTAGTATGAATGATGCCTGAATCTTTGAATAAGATTATTTTTGTTATTTGGAATCATTTGAGATTCCATATAACTTTTAGAATTTTACTTATTTCTGCAGAAAAAAGAATGCCATTGAGATTTTGATTGGGATTTGCATTGAATCTGTAGATCATTTTGGATAGTATGGGCATTTAAAAATATTAAGTTTTGTAACCTTGAACACTGGATGTTTTCCCATTTATCAGTGTCTTCCCTAATTTCCTTCAACATTTTATAGTTTTGAGTGAATAAATCTTTTGCCTTATAATCTTTTGTGAAATTAACATTTGTTAAGTAGATCCTTGGAATTTTAGATGTTGGGTCATGTTTTAAAGGAAGCCCATAGGGAAACTACCTGCAGGGGGTAAATAGCTTGCCTTGAAGGGCCACAAGAAGAGTTCAAGACAAGGTACAGGCAGAGAGCAAGCAGCGGGACCTGAGGCACATACCTTTAACAGGTTCTATGAGTGGGGTGCTTTGGGATTCCTGGGCTAGGCTTGGGTTGGTCAACTCAAGCCAGAGAAAGCAGATTTTGGTGAGCTCCATGGGGGTCTTAGATAAGAGGTGTTCAAGGGGAAAGAGCTGAGAAGCAGAATAAACTTTTTATTGAAAAGTACATTGGGGGAAAAGTATATTGGGGAATCATATCAGGAACTTAAATTTACTTGTGACTCTGTGGGCTGTTATCTAAGGGCTAGTGTTAGCCCAAGGCCACTTAGCCACACGAAGTAGATGTCAGGGCAGTGATATTATGGAAGAGTTTAGCTAAACTCTTAATATGCTGCTTTATTAAATTTATTCCAAACTATTTTATTTTTTTCCATGCCCACTATAAATGGGATTGTTGTCTTCTTTTTCAGATTGTTCATTGTTCATTAATTGCTAATTGCAATTAATTGCCCTGGTAAGACTTTTGCTGCTATGTTGAATGGAAGTATGAGAGGTCAGTCTTGTGTTCTTCCTAATCTTAGAAAGAAAGCTTCTCAACTGTGAGTGCCATGTTAGTTGGGGGCCTTTTATATATGACTTTTATTATACTGAGGTGATTTCCTTTTATTCTTGTTGACAGAGTTGTGGAGTTTCTTTTTAAGATTTTATTTATTTATTTGAGAGAGAGAGGGAGAGCAGCAGGAGGAGAGGCAGAGGGAGAAGCAGACTCCCTGCTGCCCAATGCACTGAGAGGCTGGATCCCAGGACCCGGGATTATGACCTGAGCTGAAGGCAGATGCTTAACTGACTGAGCCACCCAGGTGCCCCTATTTTGTTTTGCTTTTTTTTTTTTAACCATGAAAGTTTTGTTTCACCATGTCAAACTTTGTCAAAAGCTGTCTCTGCGTGATGAGATACTCATGTATTTTTTGTCCTTCATTCTGTTAATGTAGTATATCACATTGATTTATTTTTGTATGTTGGATAATCTTTGTATACCAGAAATAAATCCCACTTAGTAATAGTGCATGATTATTTTAATGTGTTTTTGAATTCAATTTGCTAATATTTTAAAAAGGATTTTAGCATCAATATTCATGGGGGTTGTCAGTCTATAGTTTTCTTGTAGTGTACTTATCTGGCTTTGGTATCATGGTAATGTGGGTCTTTAAACAATTAGTTTAAAATTGTTCATTCCTATTCAAATTTTTGGAAGAGTTTGCAAAGGATTGGTATAAATTATTTTTTAAATGTTTGATAGAATTCACAGTGAAGGAATCTAGTCCTGGATTTTACTTTCTTGACAGATTCTGATTACTGACCCAACCTCCTTATTTGATATTGTTCTGTTCAAATTTTCTATTATTTGTGGTTCAAGCCTGATAGGTTAAATGCTTCTGGGTATCTCCATTTCCTCTAGGTTATCCAGCTTGTCAGCATATAATTGTTCATGGTAATCTAATGAGCATTTATTTCAATATATTTATAAATATCACTGTATTTATATATCAATTATAACATCTCTTATTTATAATTTTATGCATTTTAGTCTTTTCCCTTTTTTCTTTGTAAGAGTACCTAAATGTTTATATACTTTTAATCTTACAAAAAGAAAAAAAAAAAAAAACAGGTGCCTGTGTGGGCTCAGTCAGTGTGGCATTTGTCTTTGCTTCAGGTCATGATCCTAGGGTCCTGAGATCAAGCCCCCTTTCCAACTCTCTGCTCAGCAGAGAGTCTACTTCTCCCTTTCCTTCTGTCCCCTTGCCACTTGTGCTCACTCTCTCTCTCTCTCAAATTAATATATAAAATCTTTAAAAAAAAACACCCTCTTTCACTGATCTTTTAACCTTTTAAGTCTCTTTTTTTTACTTTAATCGTTATTTTCTTCTTCCAAAACTTTGCATTTCATTTATTTTCCCTTTCCTCGTTTCTTGAGGCATAAAATTGGGTTAAGATCCTCCTTTTTTCTTGATGTAGACATTTTGTTGTTATAAAATTCCCTGTCAGAACTGCTTTTGCTAAATCCCATAGATTTGGACGTGTTATATTTCCATTATTTTGTAAGATAGATGGATAGATAGATAGATAGATAGATAGATAGATAGATAGATAGATAGATGATAGATAGATATTTAAATTTCCCTTTTGATTTATTTTTGGAGTCACTGGTTGTTCAGGAGTGTGTTTTTAAGAATTTTCCAGGTTTCTTCCTGCTGTTGATGTATAGTTCTATACCATTGTGGTAGAAAAGATGCTTGACATGATTTCAGTCTTCTTAAATTTATCAGGATTTGTTTTGTGGCCCTAATACATGATCTGTCATGGAAAATGTTCTATGTGGATTTGAGAAGAATACACATATTGATTCTGTTGAGTGGAATGTTCTATGTATGTCTATTAACCCACTTAGTCTAAAGTGTAGTTCAAGTGCAATGTTTGCTCATTAATTATCTGTATGGATGGTTATCTATTTTTGGAAGTGGGGTATTGATAGGAGGGGGCAAGATGGCGGAAGAGTAGGGTCCCCAAGTCACCTGTCCCCACCACATTACCTTCAAGTGGGGTATTGAAATCTGTGTTCTTATTTAATTGCTGCCTATTTCTCCCTTTATTTAATTAGTAAAAAAATAAAGATTATATATATATATATATATATATATATATATATATATATATATAGAGAGAGAGAGAGAGAGAGAGAGAGAGAGGCAGAGACACAGGCAGAGAGAGAAGAGAGAAGCAGGCTCCATGCAGGGAGCCCAATATGAGACTCTATCCTGGGACTCCAGGATGACATCCTGGGCTGAAGGCAGATGCTCAACTGCTGAGCCACCCAGGCATCTCTATTTCTCTCTTATTATCAATTAATATATGCTTCATATATTTAGGAGCACCAATGTTGGATAAATGTTTATTTAGTACTGACATTTCTTCTTGACTAATTGACCCCCATAATCATTATATAGACTTTCTTTTTCTCTTATTACAGTTTTTTACTTAAAGTCTATTTTGTCTGATAGAAGTATGCTACCTCTGTTTTCGTGAATTCCCTTTGCATGGGATGTATTTTTCTACCCTTTCACTTTCAGCCAATGTGTATTTTCAAAGATGAGTAAGTTGTTTGTTGCCACAATGTAGTTTGACTGGAGAATTTAGTCCTTTTACATTTAAAGAAATTATTGGTAGGTAAGGATGTACAATTGCCATTTTTAATTTTTTTTCTGAATATTTTGTCAATTCTTTGTTTCTTTTTTCTTTTCCTGTCTTCCTATATGAACTGATAGTTTTCTATAATGATTTTTTTTTAAGATTTTATTTATTTATGAGTTGAGAGGCACAGAATGAGAGAGGCAGAGACACAGGCAGAGGGAGAAGAGAAGCAGGCTCCATACAGGGAGCCCCAAGTGGGACTCGATCCTGGGTCTCCAGGATCACACCCTGGGTGGAAGGTGGTGCTAAACTGCTGAGCCACCCAGCTATCCCTATAGCGATATGTTTTGATTTATTTTCTCTTTATCTTTTGTGTATCTACTATAGGCTTTTGCTTTGTGAATACCATGAGGCTTACACAAAACATCTTACCATTATGGCAATGTATTTTAAGGTGATAACAATTTAGTTTTGCTCACATACAATGGCTCAACATTTTTGTTATCACCCTGCCAAATTTTATGTTTCTGATGCCAAAATTTACATCTTTTTATATTGTGTATCCATAAACAAGTCATTGTAGCTATAGTTATTTTTAATTCTTTTGTTTTGACCTTTATGCTTGTTATAAGTGATTTATGTACTATGATTACAATATTTGAATTTTTGAATTTGGTTATATATTTACCTTTATAAATGCACTTTTATATGAATTTATTTTACTAGTGTACTTTTTTTTTCAGCTTGAAGAATTCTTTTTAGCATTTATTGTAAGGCAGATCTAGTGGTAATAAACAACAGCTTTGGTTTGTCTGGGAATGCCATTATCTTTCCTTCAATTCTGAAAGACAGCCTTTTTTCCCCCTCCTAGATAATTTTAAGTAATCTATCCTTGAGTTCACACAAAGATAAATAGTTCTTTCTCTGATTGTTCAAGTCTGATGTTGTAGCTCTCCATTGTGTTTTTTAGTTCAATCATTTATATTCTTCAGCTTCAAAATTTGTTTGGTTGTTTTTTATATTTTCTCTTTGTTGAACTTCTCATACATTAAGTTGCATAAGCTTTTTTTCCCTTTTTTTTTCTTTTCTTTTTATTCCTCTTATAGGATAGCTTCAAATTACCTATCTTCAAATTAACTAATTCTTTCTTTTGTTGATCAAGTCTGCTATTGATCACCTCTAGTGTTTAGACTGTTCATTTGTTGTCCTCCTCAGCTCTAGAATTTGTTTCTTCTTCTTTGCAGTATCTATTTTTGTTGTTCTCATTTTGTTCATGCATTACTTTTTTCATCTTATTTAGTTGTCTATCTGTGCTCCTTTGTTGTACACTGAGCTTCTTTCAGACTATTGTTTGGAACTTTTTGTCAAGTAATTCACAGATCTTCATCTACATAGGGTCATTTTCTAGAGATTTATTTTGATTCTTTGAACCATATTTCCCTCTTTCTTAATGTTGCCTGCTATGTTTTGCAATGTTATATGTATTTGGAAAAATGGCTGCTCCTCTTAGTCCTTACAAACTGACTTTGTATAGGGGAATAACTTCATTGATCAGCCCAACTAGAATCTCAAGGATTCTTAAATCTTTACTGGAGATGTGTCTTTGAGCTTGGATATGTAATTTCCTACGTAGGTCTGTTTGTATGTTTTTTAAGAGTTAATAATCTCCTGCTCCTTCCAATATCTATCTATAGTACTTCAAGTTCTCTGTCATTAAATAATCCGTTGAACTCTTTTGTTCTCAGTGGCCCCCAGACACCAAAATATGCCAGTTCCCCATCAACACTACAAATCAAGAGGCACAGAAATCAGTTTCTTGAGAAGTTCTCTGAAAAGTTGAAATGCTGGATGTACATTTCATTCATATTGTTCCCTCCCAAAGGAGAAGCTATGATCTGGGCTTTTCCTTTCATTTGTACGAGCCTGTGCTGTCCTGGGGAAAGGTCTATCATATTTGTTATGAAATGACTTTTCTTACCTGTTTCAATGCACTTATTCTTGGCTTTGAGTCTGCCTGGAGTATGGCACATTTTTTTTTTTTTTTTTTTTTTTTTTTTTTTTTAGTATGGCACATTTTTAACTGGTTTCCAGAGTTCTCACAAAGGCTTTCTGGGGTCCGTATATTGTTGTTAAGTTGGTATCTTTGTGTTAGAATGGGGACTATGTCTTTCCATTCTGCCATTTTGCTAATGTTAGCTAATGTTACCAAAATATTTTTACTGATAGCAAATACATTGAAATTCTTGCTCTTTGGTAGTATTTGTTACATGTATACCAGTTTTGGGCTAATTGGAAAACAGCGCAATGTAGGATTGAATTTATTTTTTTCTTTTGGATTCATAGCATACAACTAAACCTTCTGTAAGGAAAAAGAGACAAATATTTGCTAGTATTGATAATAAAATTTTATACGATCCCACAGAAAACTTTATAAAACACGTTAAAAATTCATAATGATCAATATGCATAGGATATTGTTCGATCTGAGTAAATGTGTGTTTAAATTAATTTCTTTATAACAAAAGCAACAGTTTGAAGCCCATTTAACTATTTAGATAAATAATGACATCTTTTTGTCATGCATGCTCTCAAGTAGGCTGAAAAGGAATATTTAGCTTAATCTAATTTGATTTTTATATGAGTTGCAATATTTATTTCTACTTTAGGATGAAATTTTCCCTTTTATAAAGTGATTGAACATTCAACAATTAAGATTCCAGTTTTTTTTTCTTTTTAATTCTAATGATGATTCCCTAAAAATACTGTCATTTTTCTGGTAGTTGTATATTATTTGCTCACTTTTCTTATCTTTTTCCTCTAGAATGTGTATTAAACCATCACTGTTGTACTGTGGATACAGAGAAGTTCACAGAGAAAGCAAATTCTTACATCCAGGGCACATTCTTACATTAGTTTTTCTATTTTGGTTGGGCCGTATATCCCCCATTCAAATTTGATCTAGTCCTTTGGCTGTTAATCTGATCTGCATGGATTAGATTTATTGTAGAGATTATTATGGTTATTCTTTTATAATTTTGAGGTATAGGAAAAGCTGTATTTATTTTATTCTTTTAATTTATTTTTTATTTCTTATTTTTATTTTTATTTTTTTATTTATTTTTTTAAAATGTTTATTTATTTATGATAGTCACAGAGAGAGAGAGAGAGGCAGAGACACAGGCAGAGGGAGAAGCGGGCTCCATGCACCGGGAGCCCGACATGGGATTCGATCCCGGGTCTCCAGGATCACGCCCTGGGCCAAAGGCAGGCGCCAAACTGCTGCGCCACCCAGGGATCCCTATTTCTTATTTTTAAAAAGAGAGAGAGAGACAGCATGTGTGAGTGCCAGGGAGGCACAGAGAAAGGGAGAGGTAGAGAATTTTAAGCAGGGACCATGCCCAACATGGAGCCTGACACAGGGGTTTATTTCATGAATCTTATAGGATAGCTTCTGAGATCATGACCTGAGATCATGACCCGAGCTGAAATCAAGAGGCAAATGCTTAACTAACTGAGCCACCAAGTGTCTATTTTATTCTTTTTAAACGAATATAAAATATCCTGAGTCTCTACTTCACATGTGAATGGGAATTTGAATTTAAGTATGTAATGGGCCACTTATTTATTTTATCCAATTCTACAAAGTTTTCCAGAAAGGGAGGGATAAGTATACTTCCACTGCTTCTGTGCAACCTAGTTATCTCCCTAAATGACTCTTTTCTGACTTATATAAACCTTACAATTAATTTTGTTTCTATCACATACTCTGAGTTTTTTAGTAGACTAAAGAATTATTCCCACTATTCCAGAGACTTGCAGATATCACCTCTTCTTTCAATCCTTGAGAAATTTCCCAAGTCAGATAGTTTTAAATCACCTGAATATAAAATTTCAGAGCACCAACCCTTTCTCTTAGACTTAAATTGTTCTCCTTTAGGAAAGAAAACCTGTTATTTCTACCCTGGGAGCAATAGGAATCCCAATCCCAAACAGGACCAAAAGTGCTGTTTAACTCAGAATTCCACTTCATAGATACAGAAGGTAAAGAAAATTAAGAAATTGCCTCATTCTTTCTAATTCTCCTATTTTAAAGATATAAAAAATCACAATAAACCAAAATTAATTAACTTGTCATATCAGGGCATTGATATTAGGGAGGTCAGTGTGATTCTTCCAATGTTGTCCATTTTTGGTCGTATGTATAATCTGATTCACATTTTCTATTCTTTTCATGTTTTCTCTTATTCATAAGTGTTTTGCCAACATTATAAAATGACATCTTATTAGTCATCTTTAATCCCAGGTAACAATATGTAATAAGATTATATCAAAAATATCTATATGTGCTTTTTTGTTTGACCATTATAAGCACAAATATCCTTTGCCTTTGTTTATCTACCTGAGAGATCATTTGGTTGCTGTGTTGAAATTAGACTGTGTGATAGAAGTCGAAGTGAGAAAACCTTTAGAAAGCAAACATCTTAGCCTACATGAGGGATAATGGTATCTCAGACAAGATTGTGTCTATAAATTTGATGAGAAATGGTTAGTTTCTATTTTGAAAATTGATCCAACAGGATGCACTGATGAATTAAATGTAGCATTTGGAACAATAAAAGATATCAAGCATGGCTGTAAAGATTTTAGACTTAGTAACTAGAAGAAAATAGATGCCATCAATTGAAATGAGGTAAACTCTTGGAGGGGCAGGTTTAAGGGCAATACTAATGGTTCAAGTTTGGAGTATGGAAATTACAATTCTCATCAGATGAAACTGGATATAGAAAAGTTAAGACTTTGGAAAAGAAGTTTGTTGGAGAAATAAACTTAGCACCATCACCATATTAATGATATTTAACATGATGGTATTAGATGAGTTCACCATCACGTCACTAAAACTGAATTGGGGGACACTTCAACATTAAAACGTCCAGGAGAGAGTAGGAAGCCACTGAATGTAATGATTAGGAGCAATCAATGATATATAAAGGAAAAAGGAGATAAACAAAAACAGATTATGTTCTGGAAGCCAATGGAAGAAAGTACATCTGTAAGAAGAATGCAGTCAGCAGTGTCAAATGACACAGAAAGGTCAATTAAAATGAGGACTGAAAACTAAATGAAATGGGTTATTAATATTATAGTAGGTTATGCAAGATATGTTTAATACATATTTCTTATTTTTATTTTAATTTCATGCTTATTTTTCTTTAAAATATATGTTTAAGTAAATCTTTTTTGTGTGACTTCAAGTTACACATGTATCAGTAATCTTTATTAGTCTGTCAGTCAAGACTGAAATATAATAAATAAATAAATAAATAAATAAATAAATAAATAAATCTTAAATGAAGAGCTTTTTTCTTACTAGTTTTTAATATGATGTTTATGCAGTTGCTATGTCCTTTACAAGGATAAACTTCTGTTCTCCTTTAATTGTCTATGCATTTATATATGCTGCCGGAGCAAAATGTAATGATACAGATATTTTTATAATCATTTCTTATCATCTGCCTATAAGTTACAGGGCTTTCTTTTTCCTTCTCTCTACTTTAAAATAGTAATAATGGATGACATATTTTCTTTGGGCAGCCAGAGTCACTTTTTTTTGGGGGGGGGGGATGATATCTGATACTTGTTTGGTGAAGATGGAACTAATTTTAGAAAACTAATAAAATTTCAGTCTTCTTATTTCTACTCTGATAAACCCAATTTAGTAACATTTTGAATTCTATAAAGTGAAACTGGAGAGTTAGTTTAAAATGGTTGCTCTCCAAAATGATTACTTTATATAAAAAAACAATAATCCTTAATAAATTACAGATTTTCTGGTATGACTTGTTACTGGTTGACTTCAATAAACATGTATTAATGACCTCCACTATACTGAAGGCTTTGCTGGATGATGATTCTGAACTCAAGTTAAGAATTTCTACACATATTTACCTGAATAAAATAACAGTACCAATTTTGAAAGATTGTATTCTCTTGAAGATATAAAAACTGGTAGGTATAATTAATCTGAAATTATATATTCAATTGCAAAATACTTACAATTTACATTTTAGCATTTTCACTGTCTCCAAATATAATTCATGTCTTTATACTAAGTGATTTCTTGTGTCTGTTATTAAATGTATTGATTGGTATGAATAGTTACATTATTTTGTTTTTCCATTTAAAGCTTTACTTAAAACTTTATTTAAGATTGATCACATGATTTTGTCACATAATTCCTTCCTGTTTTTTACACAAAATGACATTTTTAGAAATATTTTAATTATTTATTTGAGAGAGAGAGAGAGAGAGAGAGAGCGCAGTGGGGAGGGGCAAACGGAGAGAGAAAGAAGCTTGACTTCCTTGCTGAGCAGGAAGCCTGATGCTGGGCTCAGTCCCAGGAACCAGAGATCATGACCCCAGCTGAAGGCAGACACTCAACAGACTGAGCCACCTAGGTACCCCCAAAATGACATTTTCAATAAGGGTCACAAAAATCTATGTTTTAGTCTAGCACCAACCATTTTTGAGCTCAGTAACTTTGAGTAACTCAATTTCTCTAAGTTCCTTTATGTGTCATTTTTTTTTTTTTTTTTTGGTGAAAAAAACCTGCAAATTCTAAGCAATAATATAATAAGGTCATTCATTTGTAAACCATGTTAAAAGTGCAAATATCAAGAGAATATGGTCTATTTAGGGATCAGAAGATTGAAGAGTAATTATTCCTCTGCCTCTTATTTTGGGTAACATCAGGCTAGCTACTTTAGGGCTCAGTTTTTATCTGACTTTGTTTCCCCGCCTAGATCAGGGTTGTGAGTTGAAGAGTGAGTCTGCCTTCTGTGAATGGAGGTCTGGGTCCTTGGATTCCCCAGGAAGATTTACAGTGGGGATCCCCACTGGAATAAAGACAGCCAGAGGAAAGAAGCAAGCATGAAGCAGTTTATTAAAGTGAAAGCACACACTCAAGGTGTGAGAATCTTAGGAGATTCTTTGAGGTAGCAATAAAATAGGCTTCTCCGTTATTTTGGATTTGGATATTATTGGGTCTCTCTGAGCTGGGAGGGTGGTTTCTAATGGAGGCTGTTTCCAGTCATTTGAGAAACTCTTCCCACAGGTTGGAGGGGAAGTTTTTGACCCTATACAATTTGTACCAGAACCCACAGCCTTTATTCAACAGGAGGGCCTGTTCCTGTAATGCAAATGCATTATTATGAGTCTAGGGGTTACCCTGGGACAGAGAGGGGAGAGAGCTAATCTCCACCTGTGGCTCTGGATATGTCAGCCTCAAGGTTTTAGAAGCCACAATATCCTGATGTTGTGCCATCTCTACCCCCACCCCCTGTCCAAGCCAGCTTCTAATGTGTAATCTTTTTATCACCATCCTTGCCTCCAGCTCAGGTCTCTTTTATTCCCCTTCAAGGACTTGAGACTTTGCCTCAGGGCACTCCTTCTACTTCTGTTGTCTAGCTTCTACCTAACACAACTACTAAATTTGTAGCATAAAATTGATTCGCGTTTATCACAAAATGCTGCTTAGAGAATCAGACTCATTTTCATCTCTGTAGTAGGGCCCCCATTGTAATGTAAATCTATATAGGTAGCACCAATTCAAATAAAAACTGAATATTCCACCAAATAATTCAGATGTTTGTCATGAACATGAATGCTTTGGAATAACTGAATGAAACTTTCACTTTTCATCTAGATATTTGGCTTTGAGCTGATATAGCCTCTGTCATAATTATACCCTTCCAAGATATGCATAGAATTAGCTACTTCTAATCCTTAATGCTTTCGACAAATTATTATTAAACATTTTTTCAATTACTTCTGTAGGATCTAAACTTATTAAACTTTTCATTTGGGCCCATTAAGATACACAATAACCATGTATATTTCAAGAAAGTATTTTGGTGGTCCCGAGTGATATTTAAAGAGCATTTTCCACATCATAAACAACTCTTCTTAAGGGATGAGTTTCTCCCAGATGGCACTACTGTACTCTGAAAATTCCAGTAAACTATATAGACAGAAACTCATACGTCCTTTTCAAATAATAAACCACTCGCTCCATTCTTACATTTGTTTTTAATTTAGCCATTACCTGTGTGAGTATGAATAGAGTCCTCTTACACAGGGTTAAACCTCTTTAAAAAAGGACTGAATCATTGTTAGTCATTCTTAGGGTCAATATTCATTTTAAGCAGAAAGTATCTAAAATATAATAATTAAACTTTTAACTCAGTATTATCTTTATGTTTAGTTCTTCTTCTGACCATGCACTGCAATTATAATCTACAGAATAAGATTCCCCTAAGCAAATGCCACTAGTTAGATCTTCCTAGTGATTTTTCACCCATAGTCGATACTCTTAACTTCAGGTCCCAGGAAACTGCTGTCTACTTTATGACATTCCAGTTAACTAAGTCATCTTTTACTGTTTCCTAGTGCATGCTAGGGATTTTCTTTGACACATTTTTCAGCATGTTCATGAAGCATTAGTTTTCCAGGATGTTCAAATACATTGCTGAATTAATTCATATTCAGAATAAGTTAGCAAATCTCTTGGCTAAACAAATCTAAACAGTTTATTTTCTGAATGACTTCTTTGTCAACTGATTTAATATGCAGAATTCTTCAAATTTACTTGGCTGTCAAACACCTTTTTATGTGGAACATGTCATGGGACTTTACTGTTCTCCAAGGTGTCCTAAACATTCAGGAATGCAAAGTTAAAAATCGATTTGATAAGTCTCCAATATTAAAAATAGAGTTGCTTTCGTAGATTTAGTTAATTTCTTTTTTTTTTAAGATTTATTTATTTATTCATGATAGACATAGAGAGAGAGAGGCAGAGACACAGGCAGAGGGAGAAGCAGGCTCCATGCTGGGAGCCCAACACAGGATGTGATCCCGGGACTCCAGGATTGTGCCCTGGGCCAAAGGCAGACGCCAAACCACTGAGCCACCCAGGGATCCCCAATTTAGTTAATTTCTTCTTTTTTAAATTTCTAATGTAGTTTTCTACCCCTAAATTTCTCCAACAAATCTATTTATTTATTTCATTTATTTTAACTAGTGCATAAGTAGCATTTGCTCTGTGGCAGGCGTTGTTCCATATAATTTTCAAATGTTAATTCAGTTTACTTACATAGCAAGCCTACAACTAGGTAAATTATTATCTATACTTTCCATATGAGAAAATGGATGCCACAAAGGTGATTTTTCCTAAAGTCATTCAGCTACAAGTGCGTAGAACAATTCAAATCCATATTGTTTTCAGAGTCCATGGTCTTAGCCAATAAACTGAATGGTTTTCCTGACCTAAAGTCACACTATATGATACAAAATGCTTGTAAATGCATAAGTGTGCTTACCTATGACACATTTGCTCTTGACGGAGGAAATTTCTAGTTAACTTCTAATCAAAGAATTTGTTCTACTTTACATCTAATTTCCAATATGGAAAACAAAACTATAAACTAAAATAATAACAACAGCAGCAATACTAACAAAAAAAGAAAAAGAAGTGAGACAACTTACCAAGTATTTGTTATTCTCCTGTCTTAGCTTGGATTGCCATAACACAGACTGGATGGCCTGAACAACAGAAATTTATTTCTCACAGTTCTCAAGGCTAAGAAGTCCAAAGTCAAGGTATCAGCAAGGCAATTGTCATTCTGAGGCTTCTTTTTTTGGTGCATCTGTTATATCATTGTGTGCATAGATGACCTCTTTGTGAGTCTGTAGGAAGAGAAAGATGGAGAGAATGAGCTCTTTGGTGTCTCTTCTTATAAGGCGCTAGTTTTGTCACAGGAGAGCACCATCTTTATGACTTCATCTAATCTTAATTACCTTTTTATAGGCCCTACTCCCAAAAACAGTCAAATTTGGGCTTAGCGTTTCATGTAGATTTTGGTGGGGGACAATTCAGCCCTCAGAATCCCCCACACTTCACAGGTACTCTTACCATTAGATTGGAATCATCTGATTAGTTCTTGTCAATATACTGAGAGCAGAAGTGATGAGGGCCCAAAATAATTAAGAGCCTTTGGGTCTCTGTCATCTTTCTCTTTGCTTGCTGTGGTAGCCATTTAGTTTAAATAATGTAGTTCTAAGTTGGAGGAAGACTGTCTGATTTCCAACAGACTGCATAGTTTAAGCAAAAATATGTTTTTTCATGCATTAAGTCATGAATGTTCTGGTCTTGTCCCTTGTGACTTCAAGCTTACTATTTTTTTTCTCGTAGTTGGTCAGTCATTTTACAAAGAAAATATATAGCTTAGAGTAGGGGAGTTGGGTAAATGTCATGTATGGTACAGTTGATTGTAAAAGAAAAATTGTAACTAGCATTTATATTCCCAAATCAGCTGTTATTTCATTATAAAATCCCCTAGAAGCCATAATTTTTTCTCATCTTTTTGAATCTACATAAAACGTAACTAAGTTTTCTCAGGTATTGCATAAAGCACATTTTATATTGAAGGAAGTATTTAAGAAACCAGCAGAAAGGACACTCACTGAATATAGTAGACTGGTTATAACCCCATATTTGCCAGAACTTAACTCTGACCTTTAACAAATCACTCAACTACTCTGAACCTGGGTGTTCCCATATAAAAATATTGGCCAGATTGAAAAGATATCTCAAAGAAGATTTCAAATCCATCACTATGATATAATAATGTAAAATTAGAGAAAACATGCTTTTATCTAGATGTACTAAGATATTAAAAATCCTCTAAGAATATTGTAATCTGTTTTCATCCATACTATTTTTCCTTTCATGTTCTAGCTCATAATTAACATCACATTCATTAATAATAAGGGAGAATTTGATTTATTTTACCAAATTTGAAATTTTAAATTTATTTTCATAAGATCTTAAAAAAACCTCAACAATAAAAATATCAAAATATGTGAAATATTGCAAAGTCATTTTATCATCTATATTAGCTCAAGCTGCCATAGCAGATTTCACAAATGGGGTAGCTTCAGCAACAGTTCTGGAGGCTGAAAGGCCAAGATCAAGATGGCAGCAAGATTGGCTTCTCATGAGACCTCTCGTCCTGGCTCATAGATGATGGTCTTCCTGCTGTGTCCTCACATGGCCTTTCCTCTTCTTCTATTGGACACAAGACCTACTGGAGTAAGACCTCACTCTTATGACCTCACTTAACCTTCATAACATCTGTAAGTCCTTCAACTTCTCCACATACAATTATAATGGGATTAGAGCTTTAACATAGAAATTTTTGAGAGAAACAATTCAATTCATAACATTGTCACATATAATATTTCTTCTTTCCAATGAACTTCAATGTTATAAATTTGGTGAAAAATGCTGAATTTATTAATCACAGATATAGACATTTAATCTTTGATTTAGGAAGACAAGTTTTTAATTTCAATATTATATACTTAATCCTAAATTATTGTCAGATAAAGTTATTTAATTTGATGACATCAGTTGTCTTTCTTAATTATCTCTAAGCCCCAGTTTTTCTTTTTTTTTTTTCCCAGTTATTCTTTTACAAAATGGGAATAAAATTTCTGTGTCATAGAGTATTATCTCATAAGACTTAAATTAGAAGTAGCTCCTAAGAGATTAACATGCTAAGCAGGTAATAAAAAAATGTTATTCTCTATTCTGCAGATTAAATTTCATGTTATTTTGAGTTTAAGTCACTTCAGTCTATGTTAGGCTCAAGCAAGTAAATAGTAGGATAAGAGCTTCAACTTCTTTTTTTTTAAATAAATATTTTATTTATTTATTCATGAGAGACATAGAGAGACACAGAGACACAGGTAGAGGCAGAAGCAGGCTCCCCATAGGGATCCCGATGTGGGACTCTGGGATTATGCCCTGAGCTGAAGGCAGATGCTCAGCCACTGAGCCATCCCAAGAGCTTCAACTTTTGAAACAAAAAAAAATATATAGCAAGTTTAAGACATTCAAGAGAAACATGGTTGGAAGAGGTGTTGTTTTATGTTTACATTATAACATTTGAAACTTTAAATTTAAGATGACCAGAAACCAAATTATTATTCACATTTTTCTGTACACTTGGAAGAAGATTTGCCTTTGACATTATCCACTAACAGTCTTTGAAGGCATCAGTGGAAGCCAAAATCCACTGAAGGCATGATAGAGGAAGCAGGTCAAGAACAGTGATGTAATTAGCAGACATACATGAAATTAGTATGCTTCAAAGGTAGGAAGATCTATGTTGTTATATCACTGAGAGCTTCCAAAGAGCTATGTTGATGTGAATAACAGCAATGCTACCATTTTCTTATAATGGGAAATATAAAATTATCTAGGAGCAGCACATATAGGAGTAAAAAGTACAATTCCCACAAAAGACTTTGCCAAGGAACTTGTGTGTTTTAATGATGGCACTGGTGTTGAGTTTCCCTCAGAATTTGGGAAGGAAACTGAAATTAAGATATTTAGATATTAAGGTAAGGGATAATCATATTTTAGAAGACTTAGCTATATCTGCTTTACCCTAATAACCTATCCTCACCTTTTTAACCTAATCTTGTCTGCATGGGTTTCTATTCTTTGCGATAAATTAAAACCTGGCAAATATATCTATACCACTGTCACTAAGTGGATAAGTGGAAAAGATGGTCCTCAAAGTGCAGGCATTTTGATTTCTAGTTCTATGTTCTTTACATTAAAATAAATGCTGTCTTGTTGGGAAATTTAGCTTTGTCAACAGCAACAAATAGTCTTCCAAGTTCTACTTATTTTTTCTCCATCCTGAACATAGATCATGTGGCCATAGGGTTATCTGGCTTATGCAATTCAACAAGATAGAGAGATACTTTAAAAAGGGTAATAAAGATAAACTCTTCACCCTGGCTCACATGCACTATGCTTTCCAGGCTGTCTATAGGATTATTAGCCGCTCGATTTGACAGGCATCAGTGAGATTCATGGATTTTTTTTTACCTAGTACACTGCTTTACAATTTAATAGTAGCTCTTCCTACATCAGTTTTGCATTAAATAAGGACACAATAAGATTGTATAGCAACCTTACTGGCTTCACAATAATCACTAAAATATCAGACACAGATGCATTTGTCTAGATGTCTGGGATTTTTGAGTGCCAATCCTAGATTATCCATTTTTATAGAAAAATCCTTGTTTTTTTAAAGCAAATATTAGTGGGTTATAAATAAATGCATATTAAATGCATAGTGAATTTGCTGTATGCTCTGTGAGATCCCAAGAGCTTTACTTTTTAGAAACAAATACCATATCAAGGGATCCCCAAAATGTAATATCCTGAAGGATAATTGAAAATGAAAGGTGATTTCTCTTGATAATCAATGATAACCACTAAACTTACAGATACAATGTATTTATTTCTCCAAAAAATCAGAAATAGTAAATCTCACTAAGAATAATTAGGAAAAATACCATACAAATGAACTTGTATTTTCCTCTTTTTAGCTCCAGTTTAAAGTGCCTTCTTCTTGGTATACATGCAGAATATGTTTAAAAAAGAATGTAGTTTTCAGACTTAATGCTTTACTTTTGTAGTATATGCTTTAAAAAATCTATATAGAAATGATTCCACAAAATAGGAAAAATAGAATTAGGATTACATAAAGGAAATAACAAACTGGAGTGTATAGTAACAGCAACAACAACAACAAACCAAAACCAGAAGGCTAAGGAATGCTAATGGAGTCAGCATAGTGACTATGATGGAGTTAAGTGTTAATTAAAAGTTGAAAGAAACAAACAAAAAAGAATAAATAAATGATACAGGTGAATAAGACTGGACATACAGAGGATTTAAACAAATAAAATGAGGATCTGAAATATTTTAATTTTATGACAAGTGAAAAAGTAAATGTTCTTGCATAAAATAACTCAAACTACATACAATTTAGAATTGTTTAAATCCTTTTAAGTGTCTTAAGCTTTTACTCTGAAATTTACAAACTAAATATGTCACCAAATTTATCACCAGGTATTTTATATCTCTGACAGCACATAACAAATGAAGTTTGTTATAAAATATTTTTTAGACTGCCTAATATTTGCTATAAAATATTTTTAAGCTACCTGAATTTATGTTTATATATTGTAAAACATTTACTTAGAGGTCCTGGTGGTAGACTTCTCAATCTATGTAATCTCACATGATTATTTGCAACCAGTCAAATGAATCTTCTTTTCTTGTTGGTGACTATGATAGGAATGGACATATATTCTGGTTTTGTGCAAGGAGTCATAGTGTGAAATATATCTTTTCAGAAAGATTTTCTTTTTTTATTAATAGGAAACACTGGAAGGGATGACTTCTTGACTGTTAGAATTTCAATCAGTAGCTTTTATCTAACTGTTACACCCAAAGTAATGGCAGACGTTGGATAACCATGAGGGAAAGTAATCTAGAAAATAATCTTGGAAAGAAAAAAGTTGATCATGAGAAAGTTAGAATAGGAAGATGGAAAGGATCTAGGGCTTTGATGATATTACAGAGTTGCTGACCAAATTATTTTCTGGGACTCTATACTATATATGGGATTTTTGGTGAGAAAATTAATTTTCTTTCTGTTTTAGCTCTTTTGTGGTAGGATTTTCTGCTTTTTCTGATTTAAAGCATCATGATGTATAAAAACAAAATTTAAATGTAAAAGTGCCAACTAATTCCTTACTTACAAAGAAAATTGGGGGAAAATTACCTAAATTTAAAAAATGTTTATATATAAAACATATATGCCATATATACAAAATTTAGTACATTCCTTTTTTAAAAAGGTATTTTTTATTAGTCAAATATATAATAGCAAAGACAATCCTAGCTAAAGCTGCCTCTTCTCCTTGGATGTCCTCTGCTATCTGATCTATCAAGATTTTTTTTTTTTTTTTGAGGGGGTAGGTATTGGGCAAAGTTTGTCTGCCTGTTTTTTAATCCTTTTATTGACAATGTCTATATCCACATGTCTATATCCACACTTGAGTCTGTTTCCCATCCATTTCAATAGGTCTCTGCTCCTTCTAGTGCTGTCTTAGTGGATCAATAGCTGTCTTTGTGGATCAATAGCTTTGTGTAAAAGAACAAAAGATTTCCTCAAATCCAAATAGATTATCACTAGTATATTGTCCATTTTACAACTTCTTTAATGTGAGAAAATTTTAAAATAAATATATCCAACTGAGTTTTCATTGACTGTATTTTAGTAGTCAAATATGATTACTCATTATCATAAGAGAATATAGTTCTTTGATTTAATCAATTTTAGGGAATTGATGACTTGTCTGAGTATGAGAAGAGGCATATCTATTACAAGGCACATTTTCCCATGAGGTCTCAGGATGATACTGTGAAACTGAGCACACTATTCTCTTTATTTACCTTTTCAATTTCCTCTTGGAACACAATAAAGATAGTATTGTTTGGGGAGATGTAAAACATGAAAAAGTACTTAAAGAGATTTTTGTTGTTCTAGGATAATGGTCCTATTAACTTTAGTTACACCTGTTTTCTTATTCAAGCAATTGGGAAATGGGGACTATTAGAGTCTTTGTTAATGTCATGCTATATTTTCATAACACTTTTTATTTTAATCTATTGCCTTTAATCTAGAATAGTTAGAAAAACGAAGTAGTCCTTTTCCTCTATCTAAAATGGGCTGCCCTCTGGCATACGTATATTTTAAGATTAGATTTCAAGGCTTTTTGAGATTAGAAATAAACTAGAAACTGAATTCTCCTACATTGTCAAAGCCAAAATTATGATAAAATAAATATATAAACAGCACAATTTGGAAATAATTTATACAACATATTGAACATAATTTCATCTCTGAGCTAAAATAAATAATTTATATACTCGGTCACAATCTGTGTGCCATCCAGAACATATTTTTTTTTTCTGATAACCCTTAGTATTTAGAAATTGGCTTTAATATAGATCCCAAATCCCTTATTCAAAATACAAAGAATGAGATGTACTTCAGAATTCCATTTTTACAAGAATAAGATGGTATATATGTTTATCATATTATACTCCCAGGAGGAGCTTGGGCAGCACCCCATAATCATTCATTTTTATGCAGTTGAAAATATGACTGTTCACTATATGTGGACTATAAATAAGTCTCTTTTCACTTCAGATCAAGGTTTGGCAACAAAATACTTATTGTAAAAATGAAAAACTCTTCTTCTTCATAGAGATTTTGACAGTGGGATTGTAGATAAAGAGTTGAAAATCTTTAGTTTAATCTATATCTCAAATATTTTAATAAATGTCAAATAGAATTGGAAGAGAACTAATTAACAATATATGTAGTATTATAATGAGGAAAACACAGGACTGGAAGTTGGAGGATTTTTGTTCTAGTCTTATGCCTGTTGCTAAAGTCTGCTGGATATTGACATGTCATATTTATTTGGTCTTTGAAATAATATAATTTTGACAATGAGAAAGGAAATGCCAGTTGCTGACATATTTCTTTTCTAGATGTCATACATATAAATACTATAGACTGATTATTCTGAAAATGCATTGTGTTTCCACCAGAGGACAGGCAAATTTCTGATGACAATCTTGACTCTGTTAGTCATTACGTTTACTAAGAAATCTTTACTTAACTCTAAGGAAAAGTAAAGTGAATAATTTGCAGGGAATTTTTTTCATCAGGTTTTTTCAATCCATTTAAATAGAATCTGTGTGTTCACTAAACTTCCTTCAGGAGTTTAATATTAATTTTTACATTTATTTATTCCTTTCACTAAAACAATTCTTTCAAGATAGGGATTTTATTTCTTTGGCTCAGAAAATATAAAAATTATTATATAGAAAGAGTAGTCATGTTGGTCAATATTGAAGAATAAGAAATGAAGACATTTAAAATATATTTTTTCAGAATAAAGGTAATTAAAACCAAAGTGGGAAACTTTGAAGGGAACCTTGCATAAGAAAATGTAGTTCATTGGGGCGTTTGGGTGGCTCAGTCAGTTCAGCTACGGATTCTTAATTTCAGCTCAGATCATGATCTCAGGGTTATGATATCAATTCCCACTGGGTTCTGCACTGGGCATGGAATCTACTTAAGAACCACTCTCTCTGTCCCTCTGCCCCTACCTCGTTCCCTCTCCTTAAAAAAAAATTAAAAAGAGAGAGAGAGAGAGAGAGAGAGAGAGAGAGGGGAAGAAAAGAAAAAAATGTGGTTTGTTGTAATTTTATCTACTCTCACATTTAGCTTAGTGACCTCCTTTCAAAGTGTGTATCTTATTCCCACTATTACACACAACTCACATTTACTCTAAAAGGATATAGGAAAGAATTATGGTAAAATACACATAACAAAATGTATCACTTTAACCATTTTGGAGGTATATATATTTGTGCCATTAAGCACATTCAACATTGTTATGCATCCATCACCACCACTCATTTTAAGAAAATTTTCATCTTGAAACTCTACCCATTAAACAATAACACCCTATTCTGCTCTCTTTCCAGTCCCTTGGAGGAGATTCTACTTGCTATCTCTGTGAATTTGACTACTCTAGGTACCACATGGAAGTGGAATCATACAATTTTTGTCCTTTTGTGTCTACTTTATTAATGTAATGTCATTAAGATTCATCTATACTGTATGTCTGAGATTTTCATTCTTTTTTAAGATGAAATACTCTATTGTATGGAATGTCTTTTTATGTAAATTACCTCTTCTCTATGTTTTTCGTTAGCACTTATGCTGGTGCAGTAGTCTTTTATGATGCTGTGTAGTTAATGCATGTGATTGTGCTCTCCAAGACAGGAATTTACTTTTCACCAAGTGAGATATATCTATCCCAGTCAATTCCAAAGCATAAAATCAGAAAGTGATGTGCTTCAAAACATAACTGAAATCGCTAAGTCAGCAACAGGTAAAATATAAGTACTATTCATAAATATATCTCTCTTGCTTAGCTAATACACAAGATGAAAGTCACTAAATAATGACAAAATATATCTGCTTACATATTACCTTTTATATCTTCATATTAACTTAGTGGATTCTTACTAGTTTTCAGCCAAGTAAGTAGTAGATTTCATATTATTTTGACTTATATATTACTTCAAGTTTGCATGTTGTATGAATACAGAATACAGAGGTGAAGGAATGTCAATACCAAGTAAATTGCACTGACAGCTTTTGATCAAACTAAGCTTTTTGTAGGACCTACATTTTCAAATCTTCCTGTATCTGCTACATAATTATGTTCAAAAGAACTTTAATCATATTTTATAGGCAGTTTATTTACATATTTGAATCAATACTGAAAATACTTCAGAGGACAAAATTTAAATTCCACAGCAGGTACAAACCTGAAGGGTTAAAAACTATATGAGCTCAGATTTGAAGTAATTAATTTAGTAATTGTCAGGGATGAATAAGTAGAGCATGAGAAAGAATATTCATTATGTGAATAAGGAAAGGCTCTGGATTCCCAATTAACATTAAAGCAGCATCAGCATAAAATGAGCATTAATATTCCACAAGATAATTGGCAACCTTTGTGATGTGATTTTTTTTGTTTGTTTTTTTTTTTTCCTCTCCCGCTTTAGCTATTCTCAAAAAGGTGTCATTACTCCTGGCTGACTGAAAGGGATCACAATTCGTGCTATGTTCTCCTCTTATTCCTACTGATAGTTACAAGCTTTTATTATGGTTTTAACACAAAACATGCTGAAAACCTTCTATAGGTTATCTTGCTTAATCTTCAATATAGTCCTATGAAATAGTATTTTCATATTTATTTTGCAAATAGGATGTATTATGGCTTTTGTAAGGCCATCGGACAAGTGGCTGTGCCTTCATGTTTAATTTCTATGTAATAAACTCTTCCATAACTCATACGATGTGTTCCATATTACCACTTTGTGTACATTGTCTCAATGTCAGCAAAGCAACTCTATGAAATCCTTATTATCTAGATTTCAAATAAGGGGATCAAGACTCACAAAAATTGAGTTGCCACAATGACAAACTTAGGAAGCAATGCATTTTCTATTTAAACACACCCCTTTCTACTATTTAATCCCTCAAGTATTAACCATTTTATTTCAAAAGGCATGAAGTAAAGCACATTTTGTGTAGCCTACTGGCTTGTTATAGCCAGTGTCTTTCTTTTTTCTTTTTTCTTTTTTTAAGATTTTACTTATTTATTCATAAGAGACACACAGAGAGGTATAGACATAGGCAGAGGGAGAAGCAGGCTCCATGCAGGGAGCCGGATGTGGGACTCGATCCCAGGACTCCAGGATCATGCCCTGGGCCAAAGGCAGATGCCCAACTGTTGAGCCACCCAGGTATCCCAGCCCAATGTGTTTTTCTGATGTTGCGTTAGTTATACATAGATAAATTAAGGTTTAAAATAAAAGTCTTTGGCAGCCCAGGTGGCTCAGCGGTTTAGCACTGCCTTCAGTCCAGGGTGTGATCCTGGAGACCTGGGATTGAGTCCCACTTGGGGCTCCCTGCATGGAGCCTGCTTCTCCTTCTGCCTGTGTCTCTGCCTCTCTCTCTGTCTCTCTCTCTCTCTCTCTCTGTGTGTATATGTCTCTCATGAATAAGTAAATAAAAATCTTTTAAAAAATTTAAAAAATAAAAAAATAAAATCTGTATTTCAGTTTATTTGGGAAAAATAAGAAATATGACTATGTAACATCAATCACATGGGACGGTACAGGACTGCTTGTTCAGAAGGGGTGAGCTGACTGATTCACAGTCCTTACCATTCTATTGGTTTTATACTGGGGCTACCTCACTCATTAACTTATCTGCATCTGCATTTAGTTGAATCTTATATGGTTGAATATTTGTGTCATAAGAAACTTTCTCTCTGCTCATTGTACACTATTTCCTGTATGTGGAATATGAATCTCTATCCCCTTCTATTTATGAAAGTCCGACTAAAATTTTTTTTGAGCTTGTATTTATTTATTTGAGAGTGAGAGAAAGAGAGACCATAAGCCTGGGGTGGGAGGGAGAAGCAGACTCCTGAGCAGGGAGCCTGACATGGGGCTTGCTCCCAGGACTCTGACCATGACCTGAGCTGAAGGTAGATGCTTAAATGACTGAATCACCAAGGTGTCCCAAAAGTCCTGCTGATCTTTTAAGACACAAGTCAATCCCTTCTCCATGAAGATATCTTCCCAGAGAATTTTAGCGCATTGTTATGCCTGTTCTCTCCAAATTGTATGTTAAAGCAAAAATTACAGTGAACTGTATTATACAGGGAAAGAAAATTTTATTCAAGGCTACTAAAATAGGAAAGAGATACCAGAACACAGTCTGAGTTCAGCGCTGCTAAATGGAATGCAGAGGTTGAGCTGGTGCAAAAAGTTCTAGAGGACGATAGGAAAGAGGTTGATCAATGGGAGCTATGGACTTCATTGAATTATTTTGGGGTTTGTAAATTTCTTCCTTTGTGATAAGGTTGTTTGGTCTTTGACAGTGGCCTGTTGACGGCCCCTCCCCATCCTCCACAGACTGAGATACAGGACTCTATTTTCCTTGATGATTACAATTCAAAGGGATGACTTCCAGGGGATCCCTGGATGGCTCAGCAGTTGGGCAGCTGCCTTTGGCCCAGGGCGTGGTCCTGGAGTCTGGGGATCGAGTCCCATCAGGCTCCCTGCATGGAGCCTGCTTCTCTCTCTGCCTATGTCTCTTCCTCTCTCTCTCTGTGTCTCTCATGAATATATAAATAAAATCTTATAAAAGGGGGAGGGATGACTTCCAGATCCTGGAGAAAACATTTTTAGGTTATAAGTCAAGAAAAGGACTTTTAAAGAGGTTTATATCTCAAAGGACAGAGAAAAATTTATAATTGCAAATGTTCTAAGGTAAATACTCTAAGAAAAGGGTTATCAGGTACCTAGAGATAGGAAGAAGCCTGTTTAAAGATCGGTCAAGCTGAGGGGAATATGAAGGCAGTCTTGGTCATCCCATATAACTACTTGTGACTGAGACTGCCAGTTATTAGTCAATGCCTGTTGCTCCTTGATTGCTTTAGTAATTAGAATTAAAAGTTAATGCTGGGCACATAACTAATCTGATAAACGCAACATATTCCGGCTTCTATTACCAGTCAGTATGCCATTTGACTTAATTTTGAACAATGAGTAGTAAGTGGGTGTGAACTGTGCTACCTCCAGAAAGAAAAGAGAACTGGCCTCTCCAGCCTACTGGATGGAATGTGGACAGGTTCCTAGGAGTTGGAACAGACGTTGTAGATTATGACATGGAAACTACATGCAGTAGATGGCAGAGTAAATGATAAGTGTCCTGAGTGCTATTAAAAGATATTTTTTGAGTGTAAAGTCATGACTCTCAGAGATACAGGAACTAACATGGATTAAAGGTTTTATATAAATCATTAATGAGGAAACTGGTTAAATGTTAACAACTAGTTCAAAAGAAAATCTAAAGAACAGAGCATGTATGCTCTGGAATATTATAGTGAATGTGACTAGAGAAAGAAGTAGAGGAGGAAAGGTTGCCTCTTGACTCCAAATTCATTTGTATATGCATAGAGAAGAGTAGTTTTGCATTGCTATCCATTATTTACAATTAATTAAGTTGTAATATAGCTCCCACTAATTTCAGAATCAGATAACTCTGAAGGATTCAGTATAGCCAATGCATACTTTTCCAGTGAGCACATTTTCCCCTTTTCTCCTTAAAGTTCCTGACTTTGGGCAGCCACCACATCATTATTGGGATGTTTATATTCAGACTGTCATGTAAGAAAAATGTAAATATATCTAGCTCCATTTTTTTGTTTTACTTTTAAAATCTTTTTATTTTTTTAAGATTTTATTTATTTATTCATGAGAGACAGGATTCTAGGATCATATCCTGAGCCAAAGGAAGATGCTTAACCGCTGACCACCCAGGCATCCCTATTTTAAAAATATAAATAAATAAATAAATAAATAAATAAATAAATAAAATCTTTATCTTTTGATACAATGACCAAACTTAAGGTTAAACACTATTCATGAGTTACTAAACATATACCATTTTGAAACACCTCATTGAAGTCTTTCTAAAAAATCATGTAGGGGCACCTGGATGACTAAGTTGGTTAAGTGCCTGCCTTTGGCTCAGGTCCTGATCTCTGTTGATCCTGGGATCAAGCCCCAGCAGGCTCCCTATTCATCAGGATATCTATTTCTCCTTCTCCCTCTCTCCTCCTCCCCACACACACATGTGTGCACTCTCTCTCTCTCTCTCTTTCTCAGAATAATACAATCTTTAAAAAAAATAATGTGAATTTAGGTAAAATGTTTTATATATTCTTTACTGCCTCTCACTCCAATTATTCTCATTCATAGAGGTACTCTACAAATATTTATCTATCATTTATTTAGAACTTAATTTGACATTATTCTAGGGGAAAAATCTGATGAGAGAGATTGAGATATTTAACTCTACCTTTGGTGAAAGAAGCTTATAAAATGGATCTAGGCTCCTGAATTATTTAAAAAGAGAAGATGTCAGCATAACTTCTCCCCATCCAATGCTAATATTAACTACACTAGTGCTTTGAGCATTGGAAAATTTCCATAAAAGAAGGAGATTTTAGATATCTCTTTGTAACAAAGCCATTTGGGAGCAGAGTTGGAGGATGATCTCAACAATAGCTCCCACTACTTATTCCAAGTCTTGAATTACATAGTAAAATTACAGTGCTAATGTTTTGCAGAAACCAAGTAT
Organism: Vulpes lagopus; assembly: GCF_018345385.1. Classification (NCBI taxonomy): domain Eukaryota; kingdom Metazoa; phylum Chordata; class Mammalia; order Carnivora; family Canidae; genus Vulpes; species Vulpes lagopus. Next base: position 79,275,087 of record NC_054835.1, on the reverse strand, counting down.
ATACAACTTATGACATTTGTCTATGGTAATTGAGTATAATATAAATATAGGTAATTAAAGTGTAACCCAAAAGTATTATTTTTACCATTCAACCTACTTTTTCATCAGAACTTTTACTTGAGGAACTAGCAGGTAGTCAAATTAGTTCATTTGTATTTTTCCTCATTTAATCCACATCAACTAATCCTATGATTAGAGTGAATGCACAAGTAGAAATTTAGTCCAAAAAATCGTTCATTTCCAGAAAATGAACTTAGAAATTAACATATAATAATGATAATAACACTATTAATGGATAGCTTACTATATACATCAGGTATTTTGTAAAATATTCATGTAATATATAACCCTTGCCATACCTATTCATGTATTTTTTATTTATTCAAAAACAGTCTTTAATTTTCTGCATGCCTAGGCATTATTCTAATCATCAATCCTATGGAAATGATCCAGTCTGAGAGTTCTTGTGCTGATAAAGGCTAACCTTCAGGGGCATATGACCTATGCCCATATTCAGAAGAACTCCTCTTTTTTTGTTTGTTTGTTTGTTTTTTTAAAGATTTATTTATTTATCCATGAGAGACACACAGAGAGGCAGAGACAAAGGCAGAAGGAGAAGAAGCTCCTCACCACCACCCCCACCCACAGGGAGCCCAATGCAGGACTCGATCCCAGGACCCTGGGATCACTCACTGAGCTGAAGGCAGACGCTCAACCACTGAGCCACCCAGGCATCCCAGAATAACTCGTCTTTTGGTCTAATGCTCTGCTTTCACTATCTTGAAATTTTTAATTTTATTGTTGAACTTGTGCTTTGTATGTGGAGGCTGATAGAATGAAGAAAGAACATGAGTAAAAGAGGTACATGTAATATGTATGTTTCACTCTAGTACCGTTCCCAGGTCGAATTATGATGCCCCATGACTACAGAATTCTTGTGGACCAGTGATGCATGAGATTCAGTGAGACTCAAAGCAACTACTCAATAAGTAACTTAGGAAAGCTGTCAAACACATACGCAAATAATGATGACATAGAAGGAAAGAAGACAGTAATATAGAGATCCTTTCCCTTTCAGTCCTTTCTTACTCATCTGCAAGCCAAAGGCGGGCGATATTGATAGAATGTGCATGTATCAAGATGTTAAACAGTCACGATGTAGGTAGAGCTAGAGAGCATTATGCTAAGTGAAGGAAGTCTGTCAGAGAAAGGCAAATACCATATGATTTCACTCATGTGGAATTTAAGAAACAAAACAGATGAACATAGGGGAAAAAGAGTGAGGGGGCAAATCAGAAAACAAGACTCTTAGGGAAATAAAACAACTCTAGGGAACAAACTGAGGTTTAATTGAGCAGAGGTATGTTGGTGGTGGTGGGGGCTGGGGGAAGGGGGAGGATGGGTTAACTGAGTGATGAGTATTAAGCAGAGAGCTTGTGATGAGCACTGGATCTTGTATGTAAGTGATGAATCACTAAATTCTATACCTGAGACTAATATTACACTGTATGTTAAGTAAATGGAATTTAAATAAAAACTTGAAAAAAAAATAAAAAGAATGAACTATGGAACAGTGTTTCTTTCCACTGCTCTGGTTTAGATGATATGTATCAAGTATATAATTTCTGTGATTTTTGCATGAGTTAATTCTCTCGTTTTAATTTAAACTGGCTTTGCATGATAAAAAGATGAACGCTGCAGTGTTATCCTGGTGTTTAAAGATACTTTAACTGGCTAGGCCGACCTATGCATATATCTTTAGAGAAGCAAGTAAGTATGGGCACAGCTATTCTACTTTATGGTCGATTTAAGGACTTTTCAAGCATAGTTTTTATTAAATTCATTGTTAATATTTTACATTAAAATTAAAATATTTTTTAGAATTATACTAAGTAGTAAATAAACATACTAGGATAAGTTGGGAAATGCCACAGGAAAAAAGAGGAAAGCTTTATAGTTTAAAACTTGTTTTTTTTTTTTTAAGATTTTTAAAAAATAATCTTTTTACTCAACATGAGGCTCAAACTCAACCCCCAGATCAAGAGTCACATGCTCTACCGACTGAGCTAGTCAGGTGCCCCTGTGTTAAATGTTTTTGAGCCAACCTCATATTTTCATTTTTCACCAGGGCCCATAAATTTAGTAGCTTGCTCCATTTGGAGCTTACATTGTCATGAGGGAACAGATAGTAAGCAAACCATTAAAACTGCAGATATGCAAGTATTATAATAGGAGAAGGAAATAGTATATGAGAGGAAAGGGTATTTTAGATAAGAATTTCAGGGAAGAAAGTCCATCTTTTTGAGAGGGTACATTATAACAGAGACCAGAATGATGATGAGGAGCCAAGCCTAATAATACCTATGGAATACTAGGAGGAAGGGAACAGCTGTCTCCAGGGGCACTGAGGTCCAGGGAATGGGTTTTCGATTTCTTTCTTTCTTTCTTTCTTTCTTTTTTTTTTTTTTAAGAATTCATTTATTCATTCATGAGACACACACACACACACACACACACAGAGGCAGAGACATAGGCAGAGGGAGAAGCAGGCTCCATGCAGGGAGACTAATGTGGGACTTGAACCCGGGACTCCAGGACTACGCCCTGGGCTGAAGGCAGGCGCTAAACCGCTGAGCCACCCAGAGATCCCCTGGTTTTCGATTTCCACCTAAGTGGGATGGGAGTTCCCAGATTTTTGAATTTGAAGTGATATAGTGGGATAAAAATTCTTTATTATCCCTCTTCTAGTGTGGTTGAAATAGAGATTTGGAGGTTCAGGGAGTTTTAATCTCTTATATAAAGTTACATAGCTAATAAGACAACTAGGACTAAAAACTAATTAATCTGACTCTAGGGTCCACACATTTATCTACTATGGTGTATTCTAAAAATAGACTCTGCCTTCTCCGAATGACAGTATGAACTGAACACTTAGGCAGATGATTTCTTTCTGGCTACTGCAGTAGGGGAAGACATTCATTACTCAGGAACGCATGAAGTAAAGGATTGGGTTTGGAGTTTTATCGAGGCAAGGAAATGAGAGACTTGAGGAAGAACGAAGGCAGGTTATATATTGGAATATGAGAGGGTCCTTTCCATAGCCTTTCTTTGGAACACAAAATGGTGCAAGTATTTCTCAACTGTCACTGCTTTCAAGGAGAGCAAGATGCAAATTCAGTTCAGTTTTGTCATTCCAGGCACATACCCTTGGTCATAACTCTTCAAACTGCTGTTACTGCAATTGAGTTTGGTAAACTTACATGTTTAAAGTATCTTCCTAAACAATAACCTCTGGTTAATATTGAAACAGAAAGTTACTCTGTACTCAGAAAGGCACAAAAATAGAACAATTGGTGGATAATAAATAATGAAGCAAATATTTGTCATTAGAGAATGACATAATTCCATATTTCATTGGAATCCTCAACCAAGTGCTTTATGCCTTTTCTACCCACAGTGTGATCCTGACCAAATAGTGGGGGATTGTTAGAAATGCAGAGTCTTGGGCTTCATTCCAGACCTACTAAATTGGAACCTACTTTTTAATAAGCTCCCCAGGTGATTTATAGGCTTAAAATTTGAGAATCACTGCTTTGAGGTGTATATTACTTTATTCTTAAGACATGTACAAAATAATTTCTATCATGGAAAAAGCAATGCTAATAAAGGCAGAATAAAGTGCCAAAAGCCTTGAATATTTGAAAGAAACTTCAAAGCAACAGTAGATTTATAGGAGTGATTAACATGTTATCTAGTACTGTTGCGGTGTAGTGTTATAATTGGTCACTTTTTTCTTTCTCTGTGATACATAATGATGTGATGGATCTTACAGTAATAGTATAATTCATTAAAATACATTATTGTTCCCAATTTGTAGATGAGGAAACTTATTCAGATAAAGGTACTAGATGAATGTGCTCTTCTTATGCTACAGACTATATGGTTACAATTAAATAAGAAAGAAAATGCTACTTTCCAAAGAATGTTTGATAGTTTTACAGAAGCATCAAAGATCTCTGTCCTGCCCTATTTTTAGATTTGTTCCTTTTTGAAAAATTGCTATTTCTATCAAGAAAAGGTATACAACAGCCCTTTCTTATGGAAACATTTATACCATTTGGACAAAATATTCAGATGTAGTATACTGTGCACAGAGAGACAGGAGATAAGATCCAAAAGAACTGTAATAGGACACAAAAGGGAAAATCATTTATTTGACTACTGGAGGGAAGCCAACTTTCCTAATGTCCAAATGATAACGACCCGGTACATTAAGGCGCTAAGTGAACTTTCAACCTGGGCATATGCCAATGCTAAATGAATCCGCAAATAGTGATTCTGTAAAAAGGCCACTATCTTGGTACTACCTAGAAGGATAAACAGCACCAAGGAATCTTTAACACTAGTTTTCCACCTGCCTCCATATCTACTTTAAAAATGGAGATGTCTCTGATTTGTAAAGTTTTTATTGAACACCGTGAACGTGAATGAACAGGAACTCTCACCAAAGCCTCATATCATTTGCTGTGCCTAATTGTATAAAATGAACCTCAAAAGATACAGGGATCCTTACATAGATTTTACTTCCTCATCTCGCAAACACTGGCAATGAATCTTAACCAGTAAGATTAAGAGGATCTACCTAGGTTCACCTTACTCCACTTTCTGAGGCCTTAAAAATGGAGTCCTTTCATGTTCTGTATTATTGTTTCAACTTTGCTCATTCTAGGAGTGTTACCTATGTATCTGCTTCTTGCAACACGGTTCTTAAATTTGAGATTTTTGGCTTTTGTTATTTGTCCAAAAATCAATCTTTAATAATGGGCTTATAAAAATTAATTTCTATGGGAAAAATGCTTTCCGCAAATTTGCTTTACAAAATTTTGACTACATGCTTTACTTACTAACCCTTGAAATGTTTTAATAGTTTTTAATATTGTAAATAGAGTACATTCTCCAACAGTAATGTCATAAAATCAGATCTTTTTCATAGTCAAAATTTACTCTACACATTATAACAAAAGCCCTGGAGTGTATTTATATAACCAACATTAAACTGGGCAAGTTTAGTTGAAAATCACAATATGAATGCACTTTTATTTGAAATCCATACATGTGTAGATGATGCATTTAGACAGATACCATGCCTATTATAAGTTGGGGTAATAGCATTATGACTTGATGAGATAATAATAGCACATTTGTTCTTCAAAGAAAAAAATTCAAACTTGTACTTTATTTTTGGTATATTTTTTTCAATTTGTAACATTATGTTGAAAAGGAGATAAAAATTTCTAAGTGTAAAATAGAACTATAAAGACTACTTTCTTCTAATTTCCCAACCATGTACCAGTAACCAGGTTCAGACTTGCTTATCTAAACCCAGTGATAAGTACATTTCCACATGCATTCATGTAATTTACATAGTTGGTAAATAGCAGCTTTGAAAACGTCACAATTTGTGAAGTTAAATGGTCACATAGGGAAGTTAAATGGTCATCCAAAAATGCCAATTATTTGTTAGTCATTAACTTGTTGTAAAAATGATTTTTTTCCTTATGTATATATGGAAGGTAATATGTATTAAAACATAGTAATCATTTGAAATTAAATGTATTAAACAGTGAATCACTTAAAATTTAGAGTTGATTTTTGTTCTAAAACTATTTTCTATTTAGGGGGATATAGCGCCTGCAAGGAGAATTTTTTAAGCTTGTGGATGACTAATTCTTCTTAGACATGAGACTTATTTTTAATCGCTTGCTAAATAAAGTAATAATTAATCAGAAATATGTTTCTTTCCAAATTAGCATTCATCTTAAAATGTAGCTAAGGAAAACTGTTCTTATGAACTGAGCTACAATAGTTTGAGGATTATCAAAACCACAATGCTTAAAAAATTATCTTGATAATTTGTTGCACAAAAATAGGCATGTAGAGTGTTGGATTTGCATGGATGCTTTACCTATATTATGTTATTTAGTCTGTACAACATCCTTTAACATTTTGTATCTAGAGAAATAGAAGCCCAGAAAATAACTTACTTACTTAGCCTAACCTAGATGGTAAATAATGCAATAGGTTTTGAAATAATTGCTGCCATGTGGTGTGCCTGGATGACTCAGTCAGTTTAGCATCCAACTCTTGATTTTGGCTCAGGTCATGATCTCAGGGTCATGAAATTGAGCCCCACATTGGGCTCCTTGCTCAGTGGAGAGTCTCTCCCTGGCCCTCTTCCCTCCCCATCCCCCTCTCTCAAATAAATAAATCTTAAAAAAATTGCTACCAGGGGCCAAACTTGATTTTTCTACATATAGAAGATGTATACCTTAATATAAACTGATTATAGAAGTTAAATGAGAATTAAAGAAATGTCAGGTATGTGCATCTATAGAATATGTTTAACTTTTTCTTTTCCATTCTAATGTTTTACAATGTACCTTATAAGTAAGAGATTGTTAGTTATCTAAACTGGTGAAACAACAGCTATTCCCATATAAGAAGTATATAAAACAAGTTACAGTAGAAGAGGGAAAAGAAATCTGAAAAAGGAAAAGGAAAGTATTTATAGGTTGGGCCCACAATTTGGCTTCTGGTGTTCTGTGGAATGATGTAGTATCTCTTTTTTAAATTTACTTTTGTATGGGTGTTGGGTGTTTCTTGATTTCTTTTACAGTGCTTCCTGCTCAAACAAGCTGTAGACCAAGGGACTTGTAGACCAGCAAGGTCAGTGTCACCTGGGAGCTTGCTTAGAAATGTGGACTTTTAAACCCCACCCCAGACTCACCTGAAGCAGAATCTATATTTTTAAAAGACCTTTAGATAACTCAAAAGTTGATGTTTGAGAAAAGTTACTGTACAGTATATTACTCTGCAAGGTATAACTATACAGGTCTCAGATCAAGGCTGAAATAGGAGATCACTTTGAAGGGGTCCGTGAAATAAGGTATGCACAGGGTGATACCTCAAATTGCTCCATAGGGACAGACCAGTCCATAGCATTATGCTCAGTGTCCTATGCCATTCATGTGATCACTGGGTCATTTTAAAAACAAAGCTTCCATTCTTCTCCAGATGGATAACTCTTTTAATGCTTGTTTTAATACACTGCCAGGGTCTCATTTATATCATTTCTGTGTGGTTGCAGTCCAATCATTAATGATTCCTGCTGAAGTTATACTACCAAAATTAATGACTTAAATCTCTCAGAACCAGAGTGTATAATTTACCTTTTAAATCATTCATATTCTTTATGAGTAATAATGGTTTTAATACAATGTTCACACTTTCTGTCTCTCCTATAAAGAAATTCTGGACATTTTGGTTTAAGAGAGATCATTTATATTAACTAAAATTATATGAAAATTTTAAAAATATATTTTGCTGTAAGAATTGATAGAAAATAGTCCTATTTTACATTCTCAACGTGAATACAAGTTTCAGCCAGAAAAATTCTAACCATTTGACTTGGTATACATGATAATATTTATATAGGTTTTCATTGATTATAGAAATAGGCTAAGTTTGAAATATAACTCCTAAATATCATCTCGGTCATTAATATTACACTATGCCTTTATTCCAGTGGAAAATGGAATGGACTCTTCCAACTCAGAAAAGGAAAAGGATAGTTGTCTTAAGAAAGAGCTGGAGAGGGGCCTGGGTGGCTCAGTCCATTAACCGTCTATCTTTGGCTCAGGTCAGGATCCCTAGGTCCTGGGATAGAGCCTCTGATGTCATTTCATAGTTTAATAAGATTTCTAAAATAAACTCCAATATAGACCAGGTATTAAAATATTCTATGTAGTCAAACAACTGCTGGAATTATCCTATAAATTAGGAAATTATATGTAAGAACACAAATTTAATTTTTTTTTTTTACTCAAGAGGCTTACAAATTAAATTCAAAGAGAAAATCTACAGAAATATAGGAAAATGTCATTATTATTGAAACTTTCATATCTAAAATGCATCTCAAATTCTTCTTGACTTGTGGTATTGATTAAAACATTATTTGCATTCCCTAGAGTAGGGCTTCAAAAGGATTACAGTTACTATGAATTTTATTATTTCTATCAGAATATTTTAGAGAGTAAAATGAAGTGTTAATAATAAACAGGACAATAGTCTGCAACGTAGGACTATTTCTGGACAGCTAGCATAAGAGGTGACTCTAAATGTGCACAGACACTGTCCAGTAGTTCATTCTAGGAAGTTACAACCGAGTGATCATCTGGAGAGCTACTAACTCTTCTACAATCAGGAAAGAAGGAATTAGGAGACAATATTGGACTATGTGGCTCAAGAATATAACTATGATCTATAATCATGAAGAATAGTAATCCATGATTAGGAAACCTCTTCTGCTGTCTCAAATATCTCTCAATACACATACAAGTTTGTTAAATTAACACAAATGACCACCCTCTCTGCTAAAACTTCTTCCCAACACTAACTGAACCCTGCAATGCTGCTGCTGAAAATCCCCAAACTCTACAACTTTAATTTGCCAGCAGAAAACAGAGGAAAGCAGCAGGAAGGAAGCTCCTATCTTCCTCAAGAATAGATTTATGCTAGATCTTAATTTGCATCTGGAGTCTAGTTCCAAGGACATCTGGGAAATGTAGTTTTTAAATTTTCAGCTCCATCAGTGTCAGAAGGCTGCCTAGAAAGAAGTTGATACAAACACTGGTCAAGTCCATCCCCTGCCAAACTCAATGTTCAAATCTCTGCCTTTTTCCTCATTCTGTCAGAGTAACCCTGCAAAACTCTAGCTCTGATTAAATCCAAATCCGATAGCACCCATGCTGCTGAACAAGGATGAAACAAACAAAATTTACTCTTTTTTCTGTTTAAAAATCATGACTGTAAATCTCAAATAGGAGTGTGATGCTGCCCTAGTTCTCCCATATTTTGCTGCTCCATGCCCTCTTAAATTTTCCAGATGAATGATTCATACTTTTTTTCCTGTTTTTCATTTCTCATATACTTCCCTTTTTTAAACTAATTGCATCAATTCTCACATACTTAGGTGTCTTGTGCCAACAGTTGCACCATATCTTACATAATTACTTTTTAATTTTTCTAACTACTCATTCCTATCAGCATATAAGCAATTTTTAATTTCATGCTATAGAAAAATCTTCATAACATCACCTTTTTCTGTTACTTTTCACAGCAAAAATTTTGAAAAGTTATTCTGTACCTGTTGTCTTCAATTTTTTGAATTGGTCCCAGTTAAGGCTTTTGCCATTAATAATTTCACTGGAACTGCTTTTGTCAGTGTCTCTAATCATCTTTTTGAACACAATGAAAAATTCTCATCCTTACTCTTTATTGAGGAATCATCAATGTAAGAAAAAGTTTATTACTTCATTCTTTTAACACATTCTTCACTTGGCTTCAAGGATACAACAATTTTACTTCTACATGCTGTTTTTCTTCAGTCCCTTCTGTATCTCCGTCATTTTCCCAATTTCTTAAAATTGGAATAATATGGTACCCTCTCTTTGCTATCAACACTCACCTCCTTAATAATTTATTTCATGTCCTAGATTGAAATGATATATATATAACTGATGAGTTCCTTTTTTATAACTTCAGCTCTGAAATTTTCAAAAAGATTTTATTTATTTATTTGACAGAGAGAGAGAGAGAGAGAGCACACAAACAGGAGGAGTGGCAGAGGGAGAAGGAGAAGTAGGCTCTCTGCACAGCTTCCCAATGTGGGGCTCCATCCCAGGACCCTGAGATCATGACCCAAGCCAAAAGCAGACATATAACCAAATGAGCCGCCCAGGCACCCCTAAAATTTTGATCAATATTCAAGTACAAATTTATTATATCTCTTAGAAATTCAATAGTCATTTCTAGTTTAAGAGGTCTAATATAGAACTTATTAGGAAATTTCCTCTCTAAAACCTGCTTCTCTTGAAATCTTCTCCGTCACAGAAAAATAGGCAACTTTATAATTCCTAGTTGTTTAAATTAAAAATCTTGAAGTCATCCTTAATTTTTTCTGTACTTTTCTATTTATGCATTCAATTTTTTTTTTTAGCAAATCCTCTTTGCTTTGCCTCAAAACTATATACAGAATTACTTCTTGCTGCCTCCACCCCCACTGACTTTCTCTACTATTTTTTCTCCCTTTGACATTCCCTTCCATCCTACAATCTTTCCTCAACACAAAAGCTAATTAATTTTTTCTTAAAAAATTAAATATATCACTCTGCTCAATTCTCTTTGTCCCTCTAGTACCTAGAATAGTGCTTGCAAATAGGTAGGTAGATTTTTGTTGCCATTGTTAAATGACTGAATGCAGATGCCGTATATCTCTTAAGGTTGATTTATGGTCTAAACTAGCTAGTGTTTACTCAGATAATCACATCCATGTTCTTGGCTTGAAGAATAATGGGGGGAAAAGGAATGACATAAAGGCCTTTGCCCAATGATTGTCCTTATTTAAAGGGACTTTCCCAAAAATTTCACAGAAAAGCATCCACTTTCATATCGTTGGTCACTTGCCTTGGTAAACAGCATGGACTTTGGGCAGGCTTGTGATTACAGTAGAATATGTACTATATAAGTTTTCAACCTAACTCATAAAGAACAATCCAGTATCTTTTTGGTTCCTTTGGTACATTTGCTTTTGTGACCTAGTTTCCATGCTGTGAGGAAGCCCAGGCTGCACCGAAAGGTCATATAAGATGTCTTGGCAATAGCCCTTGCTGATGTCTCAATTGAAAGCCAGCATTACAATAGATGTGAATGAAACTACTCCATATAATAACAGCCTCCAGCTATTGGGTTCCTAGATCACACTCTGGACCATATAGAACAGAGACAAGGGCCCCTCACTGTGCCTTGTTCAAATTAATGGCTCTCGGAATACATAAGCTTAATAAAATTGTTGTTTTATGCCAGTGAGTTTTGGAGTGGTTTGTTTGAAGGAATAGGCATTTGGGACATGTGTATTACATTAGCATTTTGGCTTTCAAATACAATTAAGATTTTGTTATGAATTGTTTAACACTAGGCCACACTTTACCTTATTGTACCTTATAAAACATGGATACAACTATAACTTTTTAATAATAGGTGTATGAATGGTAAAAGTAATAAGACCCTCTTTATTTGAACTATAATTATTTTATCCACATTCTCTTTAACTGGGCATAATATTGTTTCTGGCAAATGACCTCTTGGCAGTGTTCTGGAGCTTGGCTCTATCACAGACAGCCATTGCTACTGATGCTCAGGAGTCTGATACCACCTGATTCTGAACATTTTGATGACATTTGGATCTTTTTATCCTCTGGAAGAATTTAGAATCTTGTCTATATCCCCAGTGCCACAAAATTTCATCATAATCTCTCTCAGCTAGAGACTTTTTTTTAATTCATTACACTGAACATTCAGCACACACTGTTAATCTTGAAAGCATATATATATATATATGCTATATATATATATATATATACACACACACACACATACATATACACACACACACACACATATATATCTATATATATATATACACACATATATATAAAGTTCTGTAGAATGATGTCGTTGGTAATTTCTGTCCCACAATTTTATTTGTTTTCTTTTTCAGGAACCCCTATTATTAAAATGTTAGGCTGCTTAGATTAATCCTCTGGTTTTGTTTATTTTTTTTCTCTTTTACATCAACTTTCTGAAATGTGTTTTCAATTTTAATTTCAAATGCTCTTTTTCCTCCGTATTCTTTGTATTTTTTCTTTTAAAAAAGAGTATTTTATTTATATTTTATTTTGTTCTTTATCTGGTTCTTTCCTTTAATGATATATTTTTTTTGAATGGGTCATAATTTCGACAATGTTGTCACATATAATGTTTAAATAACTAAAAAAAGAGCACCTACTATACTGTGTAAAATTGATTTTTCTAGGGCAGATTTTAATTTTTCTAGAATTTCAAATAGGCTTTGCTCTATTTATAATAAGACAGAAAAGTTATGCCTTCTTTGTAATTCCTCTAAATTCTCTCCCCTCCTTAATTATGAAATCTTTTTTTAAAAAAATGTATTCTCTGAATTATTTCAAGTTTATCATAAGAAAAACATCACAGATTCCAGGTTTCTGGGCTTTTTTTTTTTTTTAATGGAAGGAAACCAAGTCTGAGGAGCATAAATGGAAATGTCCTCTTTTTAGCTCTCTCTCAGCTATTCATGTGGATCTTACTCAACTTCTCTTTTCAATGTTGTGATTCTGCAGATTCTGGAATAGAATTTTCTCCAAACTTCCTCTCAGAAAGATGTCTCCTGCTTTTAAAAATGCCTTCTCCCTTCTCTTTTATGTTTTTTTTTCTTTCTTTTTCTTTTCAGATTTCTCTCTTCCCCAGCTTTTCCAAGTATATGATCTACAGTTACCTTCATTTCTTCACATTCTTGACAATCATATCAGTGGAGTTCTCAGAAGAAAGGCTGGGCAATGCCTATGCTCAATCTTCCCTTTTGCATTAGGACTTCCACTGTGTTGTTATATTTGTTTATTCTAATCTCAATAGGGAGTAGATTTTTATACTAACAAAAGACTGAAAACTGATGACAAAAGTGAAAGCACTTCTCCATCGGTTTTTTTTAAATGTTTTAACACCGGAGATGATTTTTGTTAGGTCTTTTTCCCTTCTTCCTTTCCTTCCCTTCCTCTTTTTTCATTCGTTGGTTCATTCTTTTGTTGTTTTTCTTTCATTCTTTCTCCCTTTTACTTTCTCTTTCCTTCTTTCTAAGTCATTAATTGAGATACATCAGACCGTTCTATTTAAACATAATTGAGAAATGACTATATGCTCCTAAAGTTCACTGAATAATAAACTATACTTTGGTAAGAGGTTTAAAAAGAATCTACAAATGGGCAACCACACCAAAAGAAATACACAGTTAAAATGCTTTGGGATTTTAGCATTCAAAGTAATTCAGTCCATCTGAGGACAATATAAAAAGGCATTAACGTAATGGCAGCATTTGTGAGGGAAGAACAAGATTTGGTATGTGCGGCAAAGAAAGAAAATGGAGAGTTAGCCTAGAAAACAAAACAAAACAAAAAGAGAGAGAGAGAGGCAACCATAAAGAAGTCAGAAATTGGAAAGTAAAAATATTCAAGAGGATCAGTGGATGAAGCTTAGAGGAAAAGGCTTATGTAGGCAAATGACAAAAAAATATCATAGGCTGTAGCCATAGCATAGAGTGTGTGCCTTAGTTTGAATCATATAGGCAATATGTTGAGTATTAAAAATACGTATGTAACAAAATGGCAAGAGAAGACTTGTCATTTCAGAAAGATTATTTTAGGAATTCTGAACAAAACTGGAGAGAGGTTCTTACATAGTGTAAGCGAGAATAGTCCTTGTCAGAATAGAGAGATGGCACAATTGCAACAGATATCCAGGGAAACAGATTGACAGAGCATATCAACTCTGAATGTAACAAGTAAAAAGATGAACAAATTGTGGTTTTATGACTAGGAATTTGGTGATTTACAGAAGTTTATGAAAAGGAAAATTTTGTTTTTTGATAGGTTACATTTATAAATTTGGAAGGGTATTGATATGGAGACATAGAGCAAGCTATAGGTGAAATATATGAATAGAATTAAGGAAACATGATAGGGCTATTGATACATATTATGAAATATTCACACGATATAGATAGTGCTTTCAGAAATAAGAATACTTGCAAGATAGTGCAGAGAAAAGAGGTGGGTAAAAATATAAAAGAGGAGAAAGAAACTCTTTGAGCTAGAGAAGATAGAGCACCTGGGAGGACAGGTAGCAGTTTCATATGAGGCAGTGGAAGGTCTAGGAAGTCATGTGGTCCTAGAAGTCAAGAAAGGAGGAAGTTCCAAGAGTCAAAATCAATAGATCAAATAATTGCAGCAGAAACCAAAGAAGAATGAGTTTAAACAGAAGGCCATTGGATTTTATAACTAAGAGTCAATTAACCTCTGGCATTGCAAGATAAGGAAGGACAGAGGCTGGACAGAATTGTTTTATTTGACTCTTTGATTATCAATCCTATAAAACAGAGACTACAATTATAGAGTGTGAGGGGAAATAACAAAACCAAGACAAAGTGCTAGAAGTTATTGAGATATAATTTTATTAGCTTTTTTTTTTTTTACATATTTACAAATTGATTAAACCCTGAAGATAATGCCTTGAGGGTATAGAGCCTCAAGAAAGTCAGGATGACTGTAAATTTTGCAGATTGATTCAAGTATGAGCTGATACTCTAGTCAGATGAATTACTTCATTTTTATAACTAAGCACTAAAGTGGTGTGGCAGTTGAATATTGCCTTCTTCAGAGTGGTAATCAGGAAGGTCAGTGGAGGGTGTGGATCAGAATGCCTTGCTTTCTGCTGTCTGGCCCCATCATTAGATGATCCATCCTCATGTCAGAGGCTGTATTACTGCTGGCACCATTTTCCACTTGCCACTTGCATTGTGCTATTTATGCAGCTGCTGACCTTTTTTCCATTAAAATCATTGTTGTCCTAATCATAATCTATTCTGTTCAGCACTTTCGTAATGTCTGTCACTTAGGAAATTAACACAGTCATAAAATTAGCATAGTCTGATGACTTGAAAGATATCATATAACTTTCTAAACTACTAAAGTTTACAGACATCTCTTGAGTTCTTGCTGTTGTGCTAATGAGTTTAGGAGAAATGGGGAAATATTGTAGCCTAATCATTTCTAATACAAGTATATTATTTATTTGTAAGATTTTTATTAATATCTTCAACTTAAACCTTTGACATAGGACTATCAAGTGCTATACTATCTATTCTTTAGGCTGACTTAACCATAAGAGAAGACTAAGACTGGCATTAGTATAAGAAAAGAATATGCGTGTTTGTCTGCAAACTGTGAATTAAAGCCATTTAATAGGTTGTCCCTAAATATTACTCCTTAACAAGATCCTCAGATAATCACTGAAATATCATCAGTTTAAGTAAACTATCATATTTCCATAGCAAAAAAGTGTCTTCCAATCATTTATGAGTCTCAGCTGTGTCATTTGTGAAATAAAGATAATGATATTGTCTACCATTTATTTCACGGGGCTATAAGGATCAAAAGAGATAATTCTTCTGAAAGTATCTTGTAGACCTTGATGTATTATATAAATATAACTTAATATGTAAAATTGGTGAATGTATATAGCCCTTGGAGATATATAAATCTATTAAGAGTTATCAGTATCTTAATGTGAATCTGATTCATGTTTGTGGAATATTAAGAAAACCTGACTTTAGGCAACAAGTGTTAATAAGGTACAGGCTGCTGCTTAGAAAGAGTAGTCTCAAAGATTCTAGAAAGAGAATTTAGGGAGCCAAGGTCACAGGAGGGAGTATGATCCCTGAGAGGAGTATAAAATTCAAAAAACATTAATAAAAAAAGATGCTAGAGTGGTTTTCCCAGAAATATGTTGGTGATAAACTTTTTAGTGGTTTTTGTAAAAGACTAACTTAAAAGAAAAAGGATAATACAGTGAGTATTTAATGAGGTTTATTTAAAATAAAATGCTTTATTTGGAGGTTATGTTTTTTCTCCTTGAAAAACATAGGAGGGGATGGGGCATTACCTATTATTTTCTAAAACTCATATTTTCCGTTTTTTGTGTGTGGTATAAGGTAGATATAGTAAAATTTAACCATTTTAATTCTACACTTTGGAGGTTTTACATTTTTACATAATAGTGTGTCCATTGTCGTCACAGTATGGCATAGAGTATTTCTATCAATCAAAACTCTTCCTTTACCCTATTATCATACTCTGCCTCTGGCAACCACTGATCTACTTTCTATCACTGTAGGTTTGCCTTTCTGGACTATCACATAAAAAAGAATAAAACAATATGCAGCTTTTTCTGTTGGACTCCTTTCACTTTCTAATATTATTGAAATCCATCCATATTTTTGCACCTGTTACTGATTTGTTCCTTTACATTATTGAGCAGTGTTGCACTGTTTGAATAGGCCTCATCTCATTTATTCATTCACCAGTTGATAGACATTTGATTTGTTTTCAAATTTAAGTTATAATGAATAAAGTTGCTACTAAGTTTCAAGTACAAGTCTTTGTTTTTTTTTTTTTTTTTTTTTTTTTTTAAGTACAAGTCTTTGAATAAGCATGTTTTTATTTCCCATGAATAAACATAAAGGGTTGGAATTGTTGGATTATATTGTAAATGTATAATAACTTTATAAGAAACTGCCTATTTCCCAGAGTAGCCACACTGTTGGCATTTCCATCAGCAATATTTGAATGTTCCTTTTACTCTGCAATCTTGCCAGTCCTTGATATTATCAGTCAATAATTTTAGTCATTCCACTGGGTATGTAGTGGCATCTCTTTAGAGTTTTATTTTATTTTTTTAATTTTTATTTATTTATGATAGTCACACAGAGAGAGAGAGAGGCAGAGACATAGGCGGAGGGAGAAGCAGGCTCCATGCACTGGGAGCCCGATGTGGGATTCGATCCCAGGGCTCCAGGATCGCGCCCTGGGCCAAAGGCAGGCACTAAACCGCTGCGCCACCCAGGGATCCCCTCTTTAGAGTTTTAATTTCCCATTTCCCTAATGACTAATGATCATTAGCATCTTAAATGTGCTTCTTTAATGAAGGGTCTATTTAAGGCTTTTGTCTGTTCAAATTGGGTGGTTGTATTCTTATTTTTGAGTTACAAAGTTTTCACACATTCTGAATGAAAATCCTTTATAAGATACGTTTCCCAAGTATTTGCTACAAGTTTATGCCTTGTATTTTCATTTTCTTAAGAGTCTTAACCTGATTATAGCAAGTCCCACTCCACCCCCCATTGTGCTCTGAAAGAACTTTCCTTCTCAGTCAAGCTTGCTTCAATTCCAGTGTGGCAGGATCCTTCCCAGAAGACCAGTAGAAACCTCTGCCCACACCATCTCTCCCAACTAGAGTGTTCTACAGGGCTTCAGCTCTCGTGGGAGTAGTATCAGATCTCATTTAAGGAATGGACCAAAGTGCATCTAGTTAAAACTCACCACATTGTAGCCAAGGACCAAACACTGCCCACCACAGATGACTGGCCTGATGAATAGAGCAGCCAGATAACAACAGCAGAGCTCAGGAAACACATACCAGAGATACTTCCTGAAGTGTCAGGCCCTGGAAACTATATGACCTCTTCTTCATAAGACCATTATATTCAGAAGGAAACATGATGGGTATTTCCTACACACACAGAGGCTTAGACAAAATGCCAAGATGGAAGAATTCATCCCAAATGAAAGAGCAAGATAGAGTTACAGCCAGAGATCTAAGTGAAATAGTTATTAGTGATGTGACTGATAGAGAACTTAAAGGAACAATCATAAGGATAATAGCTGGGCTTGAGAAAAGAATTAAAGACAGCAGAGAGACCTTTACTGCTGAGATAAAAGAGTTAAGAATCAGTCAGAAATGAAAAATGCAATTACTGTAATTAGAAACAGGCTTGATGCAATGAACAAAAGGCTATAAGAATCACAACAAGTAAGTATGACACAGAAGAAAAGGTAATGGAAAATAATAATCTAAGCAAAAGAGAAAAAATAATTGTACAAGAGACTAGACTTAAGGAACTCAGAGACTCCATCAAACATAATATTCATACTGTTGGAGTCCCAGAAGAAGAAGAGAGACAAAAGAGAGGAAGAAAATGTATTTCAAGAAATAATAGCAGAAAACTTTCCTAATCTGGGAAAGGAAACAGACATCCAGATCCAGAAGGCACAGAGAACTGTCATCAGAATCAATAAAAGCAGGCCAAAATCAAGATATACTGTAATTAAATTTGCAAAATATACTAATAAAGAAAAAAAAATCTTAAAAGCAGCAAGACAAAAGAAGTCCTTAATGTACAGAGGAAGACCCATAAGACTAGCAGGAGACATCTCCACAGAAACTTGGCAAGCCAGAAGGAAGAGTGGCATGATATATTTAAATGCTGAATGGAAAAAGTCTGCAGCCAAGAATATTCTTTACAGCAAGGATATCATTCACGATAGAACAGATAAGAGTTTCACAGGCAAACAAAAACTAAAGGAGTTCATGACCATTAACTAGCCCTGCAAGAAATATTAAAGGAGACTCTTTGAGTGGAAAGGAATAGTGAAAAGGGAAAAGACAAGAAAGGAAGAGAGAAAATCTCCATAAACATTGATGAAACAAGTAATAAAATGGCACTAAATACATATCTATCAATAACTGCTCTGGATATAATAGGACTACATGCTCCAATCAAAAGACATAGGATGTTAGAATGGATGAAATAAACAAGACCAATCTATATGCTTCCTACAGATGAGTCATTTTAGACCTAAGGACTTGAAACAAACAAACAAACAAAAAAAATCCCATAATAGGGAGGCCTGGGTGGCTCAGCAGTTTAGCGCCTGCCTTCTGCCCAGTATGTGATCCTGGAGTCCCGGGACCGAGTTCCACATTAGGCTCCTGTGTGGAGCCTGCTTCTCCCTCTTTCTATGTCTCTGCCTCTCTCTCTCTCTTATGAATAAATAAATAAAATCTTTAAGAAAATCCTATAATAAAAATTATTGTTTTGCCCATTTTTCTAAAATGAATCCATCTGAAGATGATTGTAATTTTAATCTACACGATTATATATGCTAGCTGTTGGAGGGGAATGGGTGACGGGCACTGAGGTGGACACTTGACGGGATGAGCACTGGGTGTTTTTCTGTATGTTGGTAAATTGAACACCAATAAAAATTAATTAAAAAAAATAAAACATGTACCTATAAGGAAGAAAATAAAAACTAATTTATAATCAAAAAAAAATTTTAAAGAACATAATAGTTAATGAATTTTATTAACTTGAATAGAAAGAAGTGTGGGAACTGATATGTTTTTGCTTAAAAGTCATATAAATTCTTAGAAAAATGATGAATCAGTTTTTGAACATGGCCCATTAAAGGAAAATTATGTTTAATAACTTGATTCAAAAAAAAAAAATAACTTGATTCAATTATTAGAAAATATCTAAGTATGCATGGAATTACATGTGGATTGTGTTATCTAGTTTTCAACTGTAAATTAAGTATATCTGGATAAAATTTATGGTCTTATCAAAATGTTATATAAATATAAGTTGTACATTAAATTTTAAAGACATGAAAAATGAATATAAAATATTGGTAAACTTACTTTGATATTTAGAGTGAATCATCATTGCAGATTTAAAGTAATGGAATGGAGAAACATTTATCATGCAAATAGATGTGAAAGATGCCAGGGATTAGCATATTATATCAGACAAAATAGACTTTAAAACAAAGACTGTAGCGAGATGAAAGAGGACACTATATCATAATATAGGAGACAATCCCATAAAAAGATCTACAATTTTAAATATTTATGAACCTGAAATGGAAGCACCCAAATATATAAAACAATTAATAACAAAAATAAAGGCACTAATTGAATAATACAATAATAATAAGGGACTTTAACTCCCCACTTAAATCAAAGGGCAGATCATCTAAATGGAAAATCAATAAGCCATTCAAATGGCTTTGAATGACATGCTGGGCCATAGGAACTTGACAGATACATTCAGAACATTCCATCCTAAAGCAGCATACATATTCTTTTCAAGTGCATATGGGACACTCTCCAGAATAGGTCACATACTGGGTCACAAAATAGGCCTCAAAAAGTACAAAAAGATTTGAGATTATACCATGCATATTTTCTGACCAAAATACAAGAAAAAATATGGAAAGACCACAATATATGGAGGTTAAACAACATGCTACTAAAGAATGAATGGGCCAACTAGAAAATCAAATAAAAAATACATAGAAACAAATAAAAATGAAAACACAAGGTTCCAAAACCTTTGGGATGCAGCAAAAGCAGTCCTATGAGGGAAGCATATAATAATACAGGCCTACCTCAAGAAGCAAGAAAGATCTCCAATAAACACCCTACCTTACACCTAAAGGAGCTAGAAAAATAACAACAAAGCCTAAAGCCAGCAAAAGGATGGAAATGTTAAATATTAGAACAGATATAAATGATACAGAAACAAAAACAATAATAGCAACAACAAACCAATAGAACAGATCAATGAAACTAGGAGCTGAATCTTTGGAAAAAATTAATAAAATTAATAAATCCCTGGTCATGCTTATCAAAAATAAACAGAAAGGAAGAAATAAATAAAATTATAAATGAGAGAGGACATCTACCAACCAATACCACAGAAATATAAAGTTATAAGAGAAAATTATGAAAAATTATGCACCAACAATTTGGACAAACTGGAAAAAATGGATAAATTATTAGGAAATATAAACTACCAAAACTGAAAAAGGAAGAAATAGAGAACTTGAACAGACCAATAACAAGCAAAGAAATTGAATCAATAATAAAAAATCTCCTAACAAACAAAAGTCCAGAGCCAGATACCCTTGCAAATGAATTCTACCAAACATTTAAAGAAGAGTTGATATCTATTCTTAAACTATTCCAAAACATAGAAAAGGAAGGAAAACTTCCAAATTCATTTAATGAGGCCAGCATTACCCTAATAATAAAAACCAGATGACTCCACTTATAAAGAGGACTACCGCCCAATATCCCTGGTTAGCATGGATGCAAAGTTCTCAATAAAATACTAGTAAACTAAATCCAACAATACCTTCAAAGAATCATTCACCATGATCATGTAGGATTTATTCCTGGGCTGCAAAGATGGTTCAATATTTGCAAATCAACCATTGTGATATATCACATTAATAAAAAAAGAAGAACCACATGATCCTTGATAAATGCAGAAAAAGCATTTGACAAAGTACATGTTAAATTATGATGAAAACCTTCAATAAAGTAAGGTTAGAGGGAACATAATAAATGCCACATATGAAAAATCTACAGTTAATGGAGAAAAACTGAGAGCTTTTCCTCTATAGTCAGGAACAAGATTGAGATATCCACTGTTAACACTCTAACATATTACTGGAAGTCCTAGCCACAGTAATCAGATAACCTAAAGAAGTAAAAGACATCCAGATTGGCAAGGAAGAAGTCAAACTTTCACTCTTTGAAGATGATGTTATACTTTATATAGGAAACTCAAAAGACTACACCAAAAGAAATTACTAGAACTGATACACAAATTCAGGAAAGTTGCAGGATAAAAAATCAATGTACAGAAATCTGTTGCATTTCTGTACATGAATAATGAGGCAAAGAAAGGTAAATCAAGGAATCAATCTCAAAATTGTACCAAAACCAGGAGTGCCGGTGTGGCTTACCCAGTTGAACGTCTGACCCTTGATTTCAGCTCAGGTCATGATCTCAGGGTCATGAGATCAAGCCTCACATCAGGTTCCACACTCAGTGGGGAGTCTGCTTGAGATTTTCTTTCTCTCTTCCCTCTGGCCCTCCTCAACACTCTCCCTCTCTAAAATAAATAAATAAAATCTTAAAAAAAACAATTACACCCAAATCCACAAGACCACTAGGAATAAACCTATTCAAAGTGGTGAGAGACTTATACTTTGAAAATTATAAAACACTGATGAAAAAAATGGAAGATGACACAAATAAATGGAAAAATATTACAAGTTCATGGATTGGAAGACAAGTAGCACTGAAATATTTGTATTACCCAGAACAATCTACACATTTAATGAAATCCGTATCAAAATACCAGCAGCATTTTTTTTAAGATTTTATTTTTAAGTAATCTCTGCATCCAGTGTGGGACTTGAATCTATAACCATGAGAGTTCAACACTCCACCAACTGAGCCAGACAGGCATCCCCCAACAGAATTTTCAGAGCTAGAACAAGCAATTCTAAAGTTTCTATGGAACCGTATAAGACCCTGAATAGCCAAAGCAATTTGCCATTTGCAATGTTAAGGATAGAGCTAGAGAGTATTATGCTAAGTGAAATCAATCAGAGAAAGACAAATACCATATGATTTCACTCATACGTGGAATTTAAGAAACAAACCAAACAATCATAGAAGAAAAAAGGAAAGGCAAACAAGAAACAGAATCTTAACTATAAAGAACAACCCAATGGTTACCAGAGGGGAGGTGGGTCAGGGGATGGGTAAAATAGATGGTGGGGGTTAAGGAGTGCACTTGTGATGAGCACCAGATGTTATTTTAAGTGTTGAATCACTAAATTATACACCTGAAACCATATTACACTGTATATTAACTAACTGGAATTTAAAGAAAAACTAAAAAGATGAAAAAACCATAAGGACAAGATAGTCATTGTTTCATAAGGTTAAGTCTATTTAATATAGATTCCTATTTTTAAAATTTTCGATTATATATGTTCTGATTTTCATCTATACATTGTTCTTTAACATTCAATATTTTTCTTTACAGATAAAATTCAAAATTTTAGGAATCAGTATTTTAGGGAATCTTATTCTTAGAATATAAGATATGAGACTTTACTGGCAATATTTGCATTCTCTGAAACATTTTAAAACACTTTCTATGTATAAAATTGGGACTTTTATATGTTTAATACTTCCTTTCCAAGTTTTTAGTAAGCTTTTCAGGAAATCAATTTCTCGTGTCTTCTCCCCTCTCTCTCTCTATATATATATCTTTCTCCCACCTATCTTTCAATCAATCTATGGCTCTATCATCTATCTAAAAATAGTACATATCCTCAAAGTAACAGACATAGTCACATATGTGATTCCCCGATCCCCCAAACACTAACGGATGTAAAGAATATCCATGAATTATTGAATAACGAACTGTGGAATAGAAAATATACCACATATCATTTGTGTTTAAGATTTAAACAGTACATTAAATGATTTAAGCACTGCAATGAGGTCAATGCATTGACGAGTTATCTATTCATTTAAAGCCAATGTTAGTCTTGTGAAAGAGTTTGTGATGTATACTTTAAAAGAAATAGGTGGCAACATCCTCTATCTTAAAGCTCCTTTCTAAAACAAACCTATTTGTCTGAAATGGAGATGTGAGAAATATATATTCCATTAAAAGATACTCCAAATTTATTTAATAAATCAACATTTATTCAATAAATGAAAGTTAGGCATTCATTTCCTAAATCTCATGTATGATAAGATCCTGATGAACTTTACATTTTAAATCAGGAAAATTTTCAGTTGATACTAAATAGTAACTTAGTTTAATACAAACAACTGCAACTTAATAGAAAATTCAAGTGATAAAGAACGGTGCTGAAATACAGGCTTTATGCTTTAATAAGCTCCTGATACAGGAAACTTCTAGAAATAGTGAAACATTCAAGTGTTCTGAGGTATTCCCAATTATATTTTTGGGTCTCCTTAAGGCAGCCCCAATACTAATATCTGGTGTTTTGTCTCATTTCTGAAAGAATTTTAGTTTAATCAAACTGATCCCAAGCCTCCTAAGCTTTGATGAAATCTAACAAAAGTACCTATCCATAATGTGTACAAGTTCAACATATCCACTTTCTATATCATGAAAATAATTAAGTACTAAAAACTACTTCTGATAGAATATGGAAATATCAAACTTAAGACATTGTTAAAGTTCAGAGTCCAATGCCACTAAAGTATGGAGGTTTCTCCTAGTGTTTGAAAGCAAGTTTTTCTTTTTGCATTGCTTTTATGGAACTGTGTGTGTGTGTGTGTGTGTGTGTGTGTGTGTGTGTGTGTATTTAACTTTAATCCAAACTAAGATTGCTTTTAGGAAATCCAATCAGTTATTTCCCATTAGCTTGATTAACTTTCCTTGACATGCTCTTATATGCCACATTCTTCAAGGGCAATGTTAAAAGTTCCACCGAAATATCCTAAGAATAATAACAGTCTGAATCTTGTGAATTGGAGAACAGGAAACAAGAAGTGAAATAATACTGATGAGTTTTTGTATTAATGCCAATAATTCTGCCATCATTAATTTATACAGTGATGTACCCATTGTTTTCTCATTTCAATTCAACACCTTCAGAAGTGGCTTGGCTTAACATCACGTAAGAGAATGAAGTAGCTCTTAAATGCATGAAATTCATTCCTCATTAATTTTCTACATTCTAGCTTATTTTTATCTCCATCGTTGCTAAGGTCCAACACTTTTAGTGACTATAAGCATTTTCAAGCCTAGAAAGAATGTATATGAATCAATAGGAAGGTAGAATTGGAGGAAAAATATTGATGATCAAGTTGTATAGTAACTATCCTTCAATTAAGGAAAATTCATTTCAAAGCTCCCTTCGGTTCAAGAACAGTGAGGGGAGAAAAAGATGTTAATGTGTTTGGATTACATTAAAGTTTTAAGATTAACTAAAAGAAAGGGAGGGAAAAAGTGCTAATGGCAAGAGCACACGGAAGAAGCATTATTATATTACTGCTAATGCACATAAAACATTGCCTATTAAAATAGGATGGCAGTTTTACATCCTATTAAATATATCAAAGCTGTGCTTCAATTACAAATCCTTTTATATGCATGTTTTAACAAATATGTCTTTGCTAATGGAATGTAGCTGCAACTTCTTAAATGCTAAACATGAGGCATACTATATAATACAGTGCCCAAGAAAAAAATTACCACTAGAAGGTAACCATATTTTGAGATCTCCCCCCCCCCTCTTTTTTTAATATATGTCATGAATTTTCAAGTGAGCAGCTGGGCAGCAACTCAATTTAAGAGCCTGGGCCTCTGGGCTTGTGATGGTTAACAGTGATGTGTTGTGCTATTATTTTCACATGGTTATTTGTGGAAATAAATTATGTCCCTGAGATGGTATATGAATAGAAAGCACTTGATCATGTTTGTCTATGATCTTATTTGTGAAATAATGGCAACAACTCTATTGGAAACCTCGATCGTGAAATAAATTTTCATAGAAATTAACAAACTTCTCATCTTAAATGGCATAAGCGTTAGTTTTATGGAAATTTCAAATACCTCAGTGTTCAAATTCAGTCCAGAATCTCTAAACTGTATAATTATGATTTTCTTACCTGATTAAAAATGGCTGGACAAAAATACAAGCAGTGATTTTTTTTTAATTGGCTACTGGTAGTGAGTGAAAGTGGCAAAGAGAATATAATGCATGTTAAGTGTTGATTTTTAAACTTATGAATATGAAAATATTCATACACACACACACACTTTGGCCACTAAAAAAAGATTACCCTTTAGTAAAATCCAATCTTCCTTTTATTCGTGATTTAACCTATGAACAAGTTTTTTTTTCTGTTAAGGAATCATCATCTATGCATACAAATGTGTGTTTTTTTTTTTTCCACTGGAAATTGAAAACAATCTATTAAATCTAATTGCTTCATTTTCTCTTTAGTGTCATAAAATCCAGCCAAATTAATTACTCAATTAGCTTATCTTTCGTGAACTGTTTTCCCCTCCTCCTCTTACTCCCACTAGTCTTCAATATCTGACTTTTCCAGAGTTGGAGTTTGAAGGACAGGAAAGAAACTAAAGGACATAGAAGTTTCTTCTTGCTTCTGCTTGCAAGAGCTGGTGTTGCACTTTCTGGTCTTGAGAGTTGTTGAAATTTGATTCTTTCTCTGGAAGAACACTTTTGTAAATTCTTCTAAGACAACTCCCTCACCACCATTCCTTGACATGATACATTCTTCTTTGTGGGTCCTTAAGACTTGTCTTTGGTCTCTGGTTCTTGGAGTCCAATTACAAAAGCTTTTTTAGGGTTCCAGCAGTCAGCTATCTCATATATACAGTCCACATTTTGTCAATGGAAAACACTTCCTTCATTTTCTGCCTTAAAAATTAGATGTGTGCTGGATGATTCTACCTAGTAACAAACATCATGCTTTCACTTTCATTTTCTCCTTTTCCTCTTTGAGTTGCTTGTCTTTCCAGAGAGCAGTCATATGTCAGTCCACTAAGCCCCATAATTTCAAGAGACACTAATTAATCCCTCCTACTTATTACCTTTCATCTCTTGGTGAATTTAAGCTGAAGGCAGAATAAATACCTCTCCTCCTGTAGTGGGCAACAAAGAAAAATTCATTAAGTTGTGACTGTAAATCACCTTTGCACTTTTTTTGGAAACTAAACTTAAAAAGTTACTTGAGAAATAGGTTTTTGTTTTCCCTCTTCCTTTTGAAAATATGGCTGATGTGGTATGCAGAATAATGGGATACCTCCTCCCACCACTACCACAAGGATATTAGGTCCTAATCCCTAAGAAAAAAAATATTTACAGATATCATTAAGTTAAGGATTGTCAGATGGGAAAATTATCTTGGATCATCTATAAGGCCCTATATGAAATCACAGATACCTTTATAAGAGAGAGGCAGAGGGAGATTTGACACACATATTGAGGGGAAGGCAAAGTGAAGATAGAACAGAGAGAGATTTGAAGTTTCTGGTCTTAAAGATTGGAATAATTTAGTCACAGGCCAAAGTTATGCTGTGGCTACCAGAAACTGAAGGAGACAAGGTGCAGACTCCCCCAGAGCCTCCAGAAAGAGCATGGCCCTGTCAACACCTTGATTTTGACCTGATGATACTGATTTCAGATTTTTTTTTTTTTGATTTCAGATTCTTGACTTTTAGGACTATGAGAGATTAAATTTCTGTGGTTCTAAGCCACCAAATTCACTAGAATTTATTACAGTAGCTATAGTAAAATGATACAGCCTGAAAGAAAAGTTTCATATGCTTTCCTTTGCACACATTGTTTTGATGTTTGATGATTGATGATATATCTTGCTTTGCTTCAGTCAGTTGTTTCAATGCTTTCTACTTTACATTAGTTCTGAAAGAAATTTAGTAGCTATAAAAATCATCAATATTAACAGAAGTAAGTCTGAATCATTGCATTTTTAAAGCATTTTTAAAGATATGGTAATAGAGGGATGCCTGAGTGGTGCTGGGGGTTAGCACCTGCCTTTGGTCCAGGGGGTGATCCCAGGGTTCTAGGATCGAGTCCCACATTGGGCTCTCTGCATGGAGCCTGCTTTTCCCTCTGCCTTTGTCTCTACCTCTCTCTCTCTCTTTCTGTGTGTGTGTGTGTTTTTCATGAATAAATAAATAAAAATCTTAAAAAAGATATGGTTATAGAATATTATATTCCTTAATACCGTACAGAAAGTTGTTAACTTTCAAGAGAACAGTCTTAAAGCATTTGTTTCTATAGAGGACAACCAAAATTTTCCACTTTATCTGAAAGAAAAGGAAAAAAAATACCTTTGGGACATTTTGAAAGAAAAGAATTTTATTCATGAGTTGGCATACTGGAGCGATTTTTCTTGATTGTACAGATGAGCCAAATCTCTGTGATCAAGGTCCTAGAGCCACCATTATGAAAGTTCCTGAATAGTCTGTAAGCTTTCTTGGCTAAATTGCTGATACTGACAAGAGAAGAGTCAGAAAGCTTAGCTCACTTTCTGTACAACTGGAGATGAACTCAAAACAACAACAACAACAACAACAAAACCAAAACCTTGTAAATACAGTATTTATTAGAAAAAAACTGGCTAAACCTGAAAAAAAAACAATGAAATAAGGACACTTGAATTCCATATTAAATATTGTATCATTACAAGTCAGGATTTTCAACACTTACAAATCAGTCAACTTACTACCAAATCAATCAATCGGCCAAATCATTTACATGCTCTACATAATATTTTCTCTTGTCAAAGATTACACATAAATTAATCATATTATTTAAAATAAGTAAAAGCTGCTTCCCTGATATTTCTATAAAAAATGAAATTTAACTTGCTTTCTACTTGGAATGTCTTGTAAATGATACTAGAATGTAATTTTTGAACATCCTTTAACTGTATCTCGAAGTAGGCTTACTTTGAAATCCTGTTTTATGCTATTGCATTCAAATTATATTTCTACAAAAGGGTGCATGGACATCACTAGAATATCAGAGGGGCTCATGGCAAAAAGAGCAACAACGACATGAGTCCCTGCTCTAGCTCCTGTGTTCAGAATAAAACAAAGGAAGAAAGTGAAGGAAGACGGAAGAATAACGGGCTGCTAGGGGCACCGTCTAGCTGAGAGATGATGTGGTTGGGTCCACAGGTACAGAGGTGGAAGTGGAGTGAAGTGTTTCTATTGTGTATGTATTTTGAAGATAGAGCTAATAGAATTTTATTTTTATTTTTAAATTATTTTATTTTTTATTATTTTAATTTTATTATTTATAAAATAAATAATCTTTATTTTTTTCTGTGTGTTACCATTGTTTCTGTTGAACTTTCATTCTTCTTCTAGAATCATATTAATCTCTATAAACTAGATACAAATCCTTGTGTTCCATATATAGGAAATGTCTTCCTCCAGTCTTTTGGAATCTTCTAACTTTCCTCATACTGATTTTATTTGTACAAGTTTATCTTTTTATTTTATGAAAATCCAATATCCTAACAATTTAACCTATACTTTATATATGTTTCTTATGTTTTACTGAAGAAAAACCATTCTGTTCCAGGCCAGCATTGCAAACATTTGTATCATAGATTTTCTTCTAAGGTTTGTGTGACTTAGTTCTGTTTTCTATCAAGAATTGATTATTACTCATGGCATGATGTAGTTATTTTATATATTTTTATATGGAAAATCACTTACCCCATTAACAGTATTTTTATTCTGGTGCTATGGAAAATATTGTTTCTATATTAGTATGAGTCTATTTTAAGCTATATCTTCATTGATCAATGTGGTTTTTTGTATGCCATAACTTTATAGTTTAACAAAAAACCTTGGTCTCTGGTAGGGCAATTACTTTCTTTTTCAGTTTTTCAAAATTGTACAGTCAATTCTGTGATTTTATTCAGTTACATGAAATTGAGAATCAGCATTCTGACAAATTTTTGTGTGAAAAAATTTAAGATTATCATTGACATGAACAGAGTTTGTAGATTTTTACTTTAAAGAAATGATATATTTATGATACTTACTTTACCAGCAATAAATATAATACATTTCTTCATATTTATATCTTATTTTTAGTAACATTTTACAGTCGGTATATAGAAATCATTTCATTTCTATGTAAATTTATACAATATTAAGTTGGGCTGATGTACCATCAAGAATTCATAGAGTTCTAATGGTTCAAAATTTGAATTGTTTCTAACCTTTAGTTATAATAATCATTGTAGATACATCTTTTTATAATTTATTAAGTTTACATTGATCTTGATTCCTAGAAAATTGATTAATAGTGTGAAATAATGAATATGTAATTGTGCTGTATTTTGCCAATTTCCCGTGTATGTGGCTTAGAATCATTTTGCATTCCACTGCAATGTGGTAGAGTTTCTGTATCTCTACAGTCTCATTAACAGGTGTATTATCAAAATATTGGATTTTTACAAATCTAATAGGTATGTAATGTTACAAGTGTATTTTTAACTTGTAGTTTTCTTTTTTTTTGAAGGATTTTAAGTGATTATGTATTTATGCTAATTTGAATTTCCATTTCTGTGACTTGATTGTTCATATATTTTATCCATTTGTATTTAATATTTTTGGGCATTATCATCTCATTTTATAATTTAAATAATTGTTAGAATTTATTATTAGTCATACCCAATTTTAAGTATTAATGCTTGCAAATAATTGTTTTCCTATTTTGTCATGTTATTTTTAGTTTAGTTTGTAGTATTTATGTTTTAATCTTGCTCTGTTGAGACACCTGGGTGGCTCAGCAGTTGAGTGTCTGCCTTTGGCTCAAGGTGTGATCCCAGAGTCCCAGGATTGAGTCCCACATTGGGCTCCTTGGATGGAGCCTGTTTCTCCTCTCTCTGCTTATGTCTCTGCCTCTCTCTCTTTCTACGTCTCTCATGAATAAATAAAATCTTATAAAAAAATTTGCTTTGCCTTGCAAAAAAGAGCAATAGATTTTTAAAAGCTAATAATTATCTTAGATCCTCCATATTTTCACTAATGATTTGAGATGCCACTTTTATTAAATACTCAGTTTCTATAAATGTTGGATATCTTTTTGTAGTGTCTATTCTGTTTCATTAGTTTTTCATCTGTCTATAAACAAAGGCTATATGGCTTTAGTCATAGAGACTTTATAAAATGTTTCAATCTCTGTTATACCTACTGCTCCATTATTGGTTTTTCCTCCGTTTTTCTAATGAGTATTGATTAAATGTACATTAAATTATGTAATAGTATTTTGCTTCATGTGAAGAAACAGAAGTGACTATTCTTAATGTGATCATTAAACATATAGAAGCTAATAAAAAATAAAATCTTTAGGATGTGAGGCTTCTTTTCCAAAAGTATGGTACCTATCTCTTTTATTTGTTTATCTTTTCTTTTGTGACTTAAGGACTGTTTTAAAGTTTAACTTCACATAGTCATAACATTTTAGCCTATTTCTTGTTAACTGCATGCCTGTATATTTCAGCAATTTTATTGCTATCACAAATGGGAATGTCATTTCGTTTTTTTTTTTTTTTATGATTTTATTTATTCATGAGAGACACACACAGAGAGAGGCAGAGACATTGGCAGAGGGAGAAGCAGGCTCCCTGCAGGGAGCCTGATGTGGAACTAGATCCTGGGACTCCAGGATCACGCCTGAGCCAAAGGCAGACACCCAGCCGCTGAACCACCCAGGCGTCCCAGGAATGGCATTTCTGAATCTGAACAGTCTTCATTTGTTACACATGTTCCTTTTAATT
This sequence comes from Vulpes lagopus, assembly GCF_018345385.1. Lineage (NCBI taxonomy): Eukaryota > Metazoa > Chordata > Mammalia > Carnivora > Canidae > Vulpes > Vulpes lagopus. The sequence continues at coordinate 79,244,355 of NC_054835.1, read as the reverse complement.
TTATGTAAATTTTCCTAAACTGCAATATGCAAGTTTTTCTTTATTATCTCATTATAACAGGTTTCTCAATTGGTTCTTTTTTACTTTCTAAATACATGATATCTAAATGTACTATCACCGCATAGATACATATAACACATCACTCTATTAATAGAGGTACACACACACACACACACACAAATATGGTCAAATTCTATTTTATCAAGTGTTTTTATGATGAATGGGTCTCACATTTAATGGAAAGGATTTTTGGCTCCTGTGGAAATTATTATACATGTCTTTATTTTTGTAATAAAATACTTTCATGGAGATGTTAAACTAGTAATCTAATTGAATTCAATCTTGTGAACTGTACCGAGCAAATATATAATTTTATTTAATTCCTTAATTAATAACTAATTGCAATCTGTATAATGATAGAATAGTTCTTTTTCCTTTAAAAATCTCTCTCATTCCCACATAGACTAAAATCCATTTCAAATTATTTATTTTATTTTTAAAAAGATTGTATTTATTTATTCATGAGAGACACACAGAGAGAGGCAGAGACACTCAACCACTGAGCCATCCAGGTGTCCCTCAAATTGTTTATTTTATTCCACTGAACTGTTTTATCCCTTTGCCAATACCACCTGTTGTTTTTTATTTTTAATTTTTTTTTTTTTTTATTTATCTATGATAGTCATACAGAGAGAGAGAGATTGGCAGAGGCATAGGCAGAGGGAGAAGCAGGCTCCATGCACCGGGAGCCCGATGTGGGATTGGATCCCGGGTCTCCAGGATCGCGCCCTGGGCCAAAGGCAGGCGCCAAACCGCTGCGCCACCCAGGGATCCCCTACCACCTGTTTTATAGTAGGTAACGTTGTAATATATTTACCAGAAGGGGTAAATTCCTTCTTTGTTCTTCTTCTTAATTGGTCTTATCTTTATTTTTGAATATTGGCCATTTTTCATTTATAATGTCATATAACTTTTGAATTCATTAGGCAAGTCCCCACAATATTTACAGTTCTTAAATTGGAATTATAGTGAATTTATTGATATAGATAGATGTTTCAAATATACAATTTTTCTACTTCTTGAACGTTTTCTTTCGATTTATTCATAATTTCTTTTGCAAACTTCAGTAGATTCTTATGTTTTCTCCCCCAAAAGTCTTCCTACCTACACCTATAGCCTCTGTTCTCTTTGCTATCTACCATATAGCCTCTTAGCCTCTCTTTCTGAACCTGCCAAGCCTTTTCCCATCATACATCATCTTTACCCTATTCCATTTGCTTGGAAATTCTTTCTCCTAATATTCACACCATGGGTTTTTCTTGTCATTCAAATGTCAGATTATATGTCACCTCTTTAGACAGACTTCCCTTACATTGCTCTCTAAAGTGATCTTCCAGTCACTATACAGTAACCTATTTTATTCCCTGAAAAGCTCTTATCCTTATCTAATATTTTTCTTAAGATGGTGATAATTAATCTTTGTTTATCTACCTTCTTATACTGATAGAAAGCTCTCAGCAAGCAAAAGCATTTATTTTATTCACTACTAATATACTAACCCCTAAAAAAATGCCAGAGAGAGAGAGAGAGAGAGAGAGAGAGAAGGCATAAAATTTTGTTAATGAAGAAAGGCTCATCTATGAGGTAACTTTAATTTTAGGTATAATGCCTGAAAATATACTTTTGGTTATGATACAGACTTGAAGAACTATATATATGTGATTTTCATAGTAAAATCCCTTTCTTATCTCCCTTTCTCATCTTCTATCTCATCCCTATTCTTAACATTCCCAGGGGTTTTTTGGCCCCTAAGCTTTCCTATAGAAAACCTACATACCCCTTTACCTTTAAAATATGCTTTATGATCTCTAACATTGTAGAGGGAAAAAAAGAATGATGAGAGAAATGGCATCATTAAAATATCTTTGAGATTGTACCCAAGAAAAAAAATGATACAATTTACTGGTAAGCATAGGTATTAGAACTGTACATGATACACATTGATAAATATTAGAATGACACTTGAAAAGAAAAAAAAATTGTGATAGTATGTGATATATTGACTATACAGAGTTTGTAGCCTTATGAGGAAATTTAATAATGTTATATTGTTATTTTCATCTTAATTAATTTCTTAGAAAGCAGATTATTTTAATGGTCACAATCATTTGTGTTGATTAGTTTCCTTTCCAGCTGTCGTTTTGGCATAATTATAGACCTGTTTTTCAAAGCAGCATGATGTTTATCTTCTAATGTTCTTTTATAGAAGCAGAAATTTTCATAAGATAACATACCAGTGCTTTTTGTTGTTGTTGTTAAGGGAAATGTATTCCTAACATTTCACCGATATTAGTGACAACCAGAGCAATGACCATTAACAATAAGACATACATGTAAGCATTAAAGTTCTAAAAGATCTAAAGAGATTAAAGATAATTGTGATGAAAAAACAACTTGAGAGAAAATCAGATTTTATGTGCATGCCAGAAGAATTGAGAAAAAGAAACAAGTTTTGTCAAAAGTCAGCACTGAGTCATTATGCACACATGAACATTTATTTTTAGTTTGGTTACATTCTTATTAGCAAAATAATATGATATATTCTGAATAGTCACCTAATGTTTCTCTGATTTATATGTATAAATTTGTGTGATATATGGGAGGGGGCAAGAAATGGTAAAAGAACAATTGTTTATGATACTCTAGTAAGTTAAAACGTGGTAAATCTAAATACCTACCTTCTGTAGCCTATAATTGTTAAGAAGGCAAAAGGGAAAGAAAACCATAAGATTAAATCTTAATAGCTCCACTCATAGATTAACATTTTACCATTACATACTTCCCAGACCAACCAATGTCAGAGATTTCTAAATGTTCAATTTCAGATGTGTTGCTAAGTTAGGTTATGACAAAATATTTAAGGTTCTTGGAAGTTCATATAGTTTATGTTTCTGGTTCTTAAAAAGATACCATATCCAGAATTACCATTATTGACACTGTTTACCATATGATATGCATAATGGAATTTTATGCAATATTTTTAAATTTTTAAAAAAATTAATTTTAATTTTTAAAATTATTTAAAAAAATAAAATAAAAATTTTAATTTAAAAAAATTAAAATACAATTTTAAAATACTGCATAAAATTCCTATGGGAGGGCAGCCCCGGTGGCCCAGTGGTTTAGCGCCACCCTCGGCTTGGGGTGTGGTCCTGGAGACCTGGGATGGAGTCCCACATCAGGCTCCCTGTGTGGAGCCTGCTTTTCCCTCTGCCTGTGTCTCTGCCTCTCTCTCTGTGTCTGCCATGAATAAATAAATAAATAAATAGAATCTTAAAAAAAAAAAAATTCTATGGGAGGTGGCTCATTCTTTTCAGTAGTACTTTCTAAAAACTCGTAGTCCTCTGTCAAGAGTCAGATCTTCACCAATTAGATTCTAGAACAAAATAGAAAAAGTCTATGAAGAGAATACTTTGTGAAATCATTGTGTCTTACAAACACAGTAGGTCAGACCTTTTAAATAAAGAAAATTTAATTGCTATTTATAGATTTGTGTAAACAATGAACAAAAAATGAGTGATCCATATCCCTATGGCTGTGGCTCTCAGGAAAGTAACCATTTTTATTTGAAATATCTATCATTTGAAGGTCTAACAGCTAAAGTAGCTAGAAATTTGAACTAATCACCTTTGGTCCAATGTGATGCTGCTCAGTGAATCCTTACGATATCTGTATTCCTGGTTTATCTCCACTGTATGTGATAGAATCAATAACAAATTCAGAGTTCCCAATTTCCTCAACCTGGCTTTAAGGAAATTGAAGTACATGGAACTTAACTAAATTAAAACACAGCGCATCCTACAACCTAGGTCTTCTAATTCCACTCCAGTATTTTCCTTACTACCTCACATTTCCTCTTAAAAATTGGGATCCTCTGGATTCTTCTACTTAATTTTGAGTGTCATAAACAGTCTGAAAACAACCACAATGCCCATCTGAAAGTAGGGATGACTTAAATTTTAGGGTCCTACATATTGGACATTGCTACTTATGAAGTTTAAAATAATTTTTAGCCCTGTTTCACAATGTTAAAAATACATGAATTGGAAGAAAAATATGAACAAATGAAAATGATGAGTAAATAGACTGAAAATGAACAAAAGAAATGAATAAATCTAACAAATCTTAAGAAATAAAATGTGTCTTTCTCCCTTAATCTGTTAAATATACACTCAACTTCAAAGCCAAAACAAAAAAAAAGTATTTACGTTCAAAAACAAAACAAGAGGTATCCTATTGGAGCAATACACACTTGCTAACATCAAAATTTCACAGTATTTTTTTTAATGTGTCAGAGTCGAAGCATTCACAACAGATGGCTGCATAAATAGTAGATATTTCTATAAGTAATGACAGAAATCTTTCCACTCAGTTTCATTTGTGTTTTTTAATACATTTTAGAAGTATGAACATATGAAAACATAACTTAGATAAATTTCCTATCAAAACAGTGTGACGCTAGAAAATGAAAATCTACCTTTCTGCAACTAATTTAAAGAAAAACTAAAATTAATTCTGGAGAAACAGCATTAATTAAGTATAAGAAATTTCCTTTCTCTCTCTAGTTTGGTCCTCAGAATGCTCAGTTTAAGGGATATTCAAAGGAAGGATTTTTCTGACAGTAAATAACATATGGCCAATTACTGATACTAACAAGGAGGTAGTGAAGATATTTTCTTTGATATTATATTATACTTTCCCTCTATGCCAAGGAGAGTGATGGAGGAAAGTTAGATGATACTCCCTGTCATAGTTCTCAGGATCCAAAGGGAGTTTTTCCTTTGCCAGTGCCTAGATTATGCATAAACTCTACACCATGTCCTACAGAAAATTTTCACTTTAATTTTGTAACTGAAGAATAATTGACCTAAAATATTGCATTAGTGTCAGAGGAACAACGTAGTTATTCAATACTTATATACACTATGAAATTCTGGCAATAAAGCTAGTTACCTTCGGTCACCATACAAAGTTGCTACAATATAATTGGCTATGTTGCTTACACTATACAATCCATTCTCTTGTTTTATTAGTTTATAAATGGAAAATTGCAACTCCTAATCCCCTCAGCTATGGTGTCCATTCCTCCATTCCCCTCCTGTCTGGCCACTGTTCTCTCTAGATCAATAGATCTACCAGTCTATTTTGTTTTGTTCTGTTTTGTTTTGTGACTTAGATTCCATAATGAGTGAAGTTATACAGTATTTGCCTTTCTGTGTCTGATTTATTTCATTGAGTAGAATCTTGAGTTTCATTCATGTTGTGACAAGTAGCAAAATTTATTTATTTTTGCAAAATCTATTTTTTATGGCTGAATAATACTCCATTGTTTGTTATTTATATACTGAAACTTAAAAAATATTTATTTTTATTTTAGAAAGAGAGAGAGCACTAGAGCTGAGGGGAGGGGAAGAAGGAAAGGGAGGGAAATAGACAACTGATTAAGCATGGAGCCAGACACTGGGCTAGATTCCAGACCCTGAGATCATGATGTGAACTGAAATCAAGAGTCAGACCTGGGATCCCTGGGTGGCGCAGCGGTTTAGCGCCTGCCTTTGGCCCAGGGCGCGATCCTGGAGACCCGGGATCGAATCCCACGTCAGGCTCCCGGTGCATGGAGCCTGCTTCTCCTTCTGCCTATGTCTCTGCCTCTCTCTCTCTCTCTCTCTCTGTATGACTACATAAATTAAAAAAAAAAAAAAAAAGAGTCAGACCTTAACGAACTGAGCCATCCAGGTGCCCCTGCAACTTCTTTATCATTCATCAATTAACGAAATATCATCAATTTCATCCATTGATTACCTTACTTTTATATCTTGGCTATTGGGTTTTTTTTTTTAAGATTTTATTTATTTATTCATGAAGACACACAGAGAGAGGCAGAGACATAGGCAGAGGGAGAAGCGGGCTCCCTTTGGGATGTAGGACTCAGTCCCAGGACCAGCTCAACCACTGAGCCACCCAGGTGTCCCTATACCTTGAATAATGTAAATAATGCTGCAATAAGCAAAGGGGGTGCATGTTTTTTAAATTAGTATTTTCTTTTATTCAAATAAAAACCTAGACATAGAATTGCTGGATCATATGATAGTTCTGTGTTCAATTTTTTGAGAAAACTATATTTTGAGTATTAACCCTTTATTGGATATCATTTGTAAATGCTTTCCCATTCAATGTTGCCTTTTCACTTTTTGGAGGGAAGAGGGACAAAAGGAGAGGGAGAGAGAGAATCTCTCTCAACACGGGGCTCGATCTCACAATTCTGAGCTTATGACCTGAGCCAAAATCAAGAGTTGGACACTTAACTGACGGATCTACCCAGGTGCCATGACTTTTCATCTTTTTTTTTTTTTTTTTGATGGTTTCCCTTGCTGTGCAAAATCTTTTAGTTTGATATGGTTCCATTTGTTTATTTTTGTTTTTGTTGTCCTTGCCTTAGGAGATATATCAAAAAAAAATATTGCTAAGACCAATGTCAAAGAGCTTACGGTCTATGTTTTCTTCTAGGAGTTTTACGGTTTCTTGCATTCAAGTCTTTAATCCATTTTTGAGTATTTTTGTATATAAGAAAATGGTCCAGTTTATTCTTTTGCATGTAGCTGTCCAATTTTCCCAATACCATTCATTGAAGAGACTTTTTCTAAGTGTACATTCTTTTCTTCTTTGTTCTAGATTAATTAATCATTTAAGCATGGGTTTATTTCTGTGGACTTATTTTGTTCTATTGGTCTATATATTTTGTGTGTGTGTGTGTGTGTGTGTACTATTATCATACTTTTTGATTACTACAGCTTTGCAGTTTGGTTTGAAATTAAATAGTGTGATATTTCCATATTTGTTCTTTCTTAAATTTTGTTTGGCTATTCAGTATCATTTGTAGTTCCATACAAATTTTAATATAATTCTAGGTCTGTGAAGAATCTCACTAGTATTTTGGTAGGAATTGCATTGAATCTGTAAATTTCTTGGTTAGTATGGACATATTAACAATATCAATTCTTCCAGTCCGTAAGATATAGCTTTGTATTTGTTTGTGTCATCTTCAATGTATATCATCAGTTTCTTATAGTTTTCAGTGTACTGGGTAAAATTTGTTCCTAGGTAAAATCTATTGTTAAAATTTGGTAATCTTTGTTGGTAAAATTTGTTAATTCTTGGTAAAACTTGTTCCTAGGCATTTTATTTTTTGATGCAATTGTAAATAGCTTTCTTAATTTCTCTAGTAGTTCACTATTAGTGTATAGAAATGCAAGAGATTTTTGTTTAATTTTTATTAACTTAATTCATAAGCTGATTTTAATAAGCTTTGGGTGAAGGTTTTAGGATTTTCTATATATTATCATGTCACCTGCAAATACAGTTTTATTTCTTCCTTTTCAATTTGGGTGCCTTTTATTTCTTTTTCTTATCTAATTGCTGTGACTAACATTCCAATGCTATGGTAGATAGAAGTGGTGAGAGGGAGTATCTTTGTCTTAATCCTAATCTTAGAGAGAAAGCTTTCAGTATTTCATTATTTTCAAGTATTTTGTTAGCTATGGATTTGTTACATATTGATAGCTTAGTAGTAGATTGTTTAGGTTGCATGTGTTTGTGCTTTTTTTTTTCATTTTCTTGTAGTTGATTTCTAGTTTCATACCATTGTGTTGGGAAAAGATGCTTAATATCACTTCAGTCTTTTTAAATTTATTGAGATCTGCTTTGTGATCTAACATGTGGTCTGGAGAATGATCCATGTGTACTTAAGAATTCTGCTAGTTTTGGATGGAATGCTCTCCAAAGCATAGATGGGCTTATCTATTAAGCCCATCGGGTCTAATGTAACATTCAAACCCAATGTTTCCTTATTAATTTTCTATCTGGATGATCTATCCACTCATGTAAGATGGGTGGTAAAGTCCTCTACTATTATCATATTACTGTCAACTTCTCCCTTTGCATCTGTTAACATTTGTTTTATATATGTAAGGGTTATTATGATGGATGCATAAATATTACAAGAGTTATATCTTGCAGGATTGATCTCTTTATCATTATGTAATGTCCTTCTTTATCTGTTTTTACAGGCTTCACTTTAAAGTCTATTTTGTCTGATACAAGTATAGCTATCCTAGCTTTCTTTTTTGTTTCCACTTCTATTTGCATCAAGTGTCACTTTTATCCCTTTACTTGCAAACTTTGTCTGCAGATCTGAAGTGAATCTTTTATAGGCTGCTTAGAAGATGGCTCTATTTGATGGTTTTTATCCATTCAGCCAACCCCAAGCCTTTTGATTGTGGCATTTATATTTAAAATAATTATTGATCAGTGCATATTTATTGCCATTTCACTAATTGTTTTCCCAGTTGTTTTTGTAATTCTTCTTCGGTCTCTTCGTTCCTTTCTTCTTCTTCTTCTTCTTCTTCTTCTTCTTCTTCTTCTTCTTTCTCTTTTTTTTTATTTCTTCCCTTGATATTTGATAACATTTTTTAGTGTTATGTTTGGGTTTTTGTCTCTATTTTTTGTGCTTCTCTTATACGCTTTTGGTTTGTGGTTACCATGGGCTAATATATAATAAACTATGTATGTAGCAGTCTATTTTAAGTTAGTGCTTGTTTAAGTGTGAATGTATTCTGAAAGTATTATGTTTTTATTCTCTTCCCTCCATGCCTTATATTTTTGATGTCATTTTACATCTTTTTTATTTGGTGTATCTCGTAATTTTTATAGATTTAGTTGATCTTACTAGTTTTGTCTTTAACTCTCATACTAGCTTTAAAAGTGGTTGATCCATTTCCTTTTCTGTGTGTTTGCCTTTACCAGTGAGAATTTTTCTCTGATATATTTTCTTATGTCTACCTATGAACTATTCCTTTCTGCCTAAAAAAGTCTCTTCAATATTTTTTGTAAAGCTGGTTTAATAATGATGAACTCCTTTAGCTTTGCTTGTTTGAGAAACTATTTTCCCTTCAATTTTGAATGATAACCTTGCCAGGTACCACATCATGGTTGTGATTTTTTCTTTCCTTTTAGCACTTTAAATATATCATGTCACTTTATGGTATGCACAGTTTTTATTATTTATTTATTTATTTATTTATTTATTTATTTATTTATTTTTTAATTTATTATTTTTGCTGAAAAACCAGCTGTATTCTTGTTCCTAAACCTGGTTGTCTCCTTCCCCAGGTTAGGGAAATTCTCAGCTATCATTTCTTCAAATAAACTTTCTTCCACTTTCTCTCTTTATTTCCTTCAGGACCCCTATAATGCAAATGTAGGTATACTTGATATTGTCCTAGTGGTCCCTTAAACTATTCTTTCTTTAAAAATATACATATATTTTATTTTTGTTACTCATTTTGCTTTATTTTTGTTGCTACCCTGTCTTCTAGATCACTTATGTTTTTGTATCATCTAACTTGCTAGTTATTCCCCCATTGTATTTTTCATTTCTATTGTATTTTTCATCTCTTATTAGTACTTTATTACATTTTCTAGCTCTTTGTTGAAGGTCTCATTGTGTTCACCCATTCTTCTCTTGAATTGAGTAGGTAGCTTAATTACTATTACTTTAACTCTTTATCAGACACATAGTTTATATCCATTTCATTTAGTTCTTTTTCTGAGGATTTGTCTTATTCTTTCATTTGAAACAATTCTTTGTCTCCTCATTTTTGCTTTTCTGTGTTTGTTTTTATGTATTAGGTAATTCAGCTATGTCTCTCAGTTTTGAAGGAATGGCCTTATTTAGCAGATTTCCTGTGGTACTCAGAAATGCAAATGCCCCTGGCCACCAGAGACAGGTGTTCCAGAGGATTCCTGTGTGGGCTGTATGCATTCTTCATTTGTGGCTTGGCCATGACTGGGGGGTGGTGTGAACTCCAACTGGATGGCTGCAAGATCTGGCAACAATTGGTAGGATCATAGTGCTGGGCAAGTTTATTGTCCTATCAGCTGCAAGGTCTGACTGAGGTGCAGGATTTTGTGAGACTTTCAGTGGGACATATCCCTTGGTGTTAGCAAGGGTTTCAAAATGACACCTATCAGTGCCAGGATCGGTAGGGCAGAAAAATTTGGTAAGATGGCTCCCACTAGTGTCTCAGTACCTGGAGGGAAGCCCAGCTTCCTCCTCGCTCTCCAGCAGGTGCTCCAAGATTACTAAGTAGGATTCCTTAACGTATAGCCTATACCCTAGCCTATACCCTTTTGATCTGATGTTTTTGCCTGGCTTGGAGGTCCACTGAGTCTGCACATGATGACTTCTTTAAGAGCTGGTTTTCCTTTCCCTATAGTTCTATAGCCTCTCTGGATGTGTTTTGTGGTGATTTTCAAAGCTAGGAGTTTTGGAGGATTGTGTAGTTTGTAAAGAATCTAAGTGTTGGGGTGCCTGACATGGAACTTGAATCACTACTCAAGGAAACTTTCTGCATCTTTGAGACCCCGTCTTCAAATGGGGTATAACATTCAGGGTGCAGTTTTATTTTTTCTTTAGCAAGACCATATCTCTGTTCCTTATACTCATCTCAGAGCTGCCTATTGTTGTAGGATCTCTTATTATCCAGTTTCTAGGTCCTTTTCTGTGGCAGTTATTCTGAATATAGTGTAGATTATTGTGTCTGTTGGAGGAGGTGAGTTAGGATCTTCCTACACCATCTTGAATGCTCACATTTCACTTTAAAAAAAAAAAAAAGATTCTCATCTACACTGAATACATTGAATTTGGTCATTATCCACCCAAATATTTTGTGTGTTTACTCTAAATGGAAAAGGAAGTCATCATGTCCAAGAAAATGAATAAAAAGTCACCTGGATATGAAATGATTTGATAAATTTTAAGTTTAAAAGAATGTTTATAATCAGAACTAAAGAACATAATTATTTTTTGAGAATATAATTATTTTAAAGGAACAAAGAATATAAAAAAAGTTTATGACTTTTTACTTGATGTTGTGACACAAACTTCTATTTTTTTTAAAAATTTTTATTTATGATAGTCACAGAGAGAGAGAGAGAGAGAGAGAGAGAGGCAGAGACACAGGCAGAGGGAGAAGCAGGCTCCATGCACCGGGAGCCCAATGTGGGATTGGATCCCGGGTCTCCAGGATCGCGCCCTGGGCCAAAGGCAAGCGCCAAACCGCTGCGCCACCCAGGGATCCCCAAACTTCTATTTTCAAAGGGTCTGGGCTACTACAAATGGTCTTTTATTCCTGTAGCTTTTTATTAAATCATGCCATGGGACAAACGAATACTAATAGGCAAATCAGAAATTCTCTCACATGGCATCATAATCAGTGTGTAATAGCAGCCCCATTTCTTCTTGATGTCAAGATTCATTGTTTCAGATTTAATGATGGAGCTCTACATAATCTTTCCTAGACCATTCATTTATTTGTTCTTCCTCAGTCAACTCATTATAGATAACTTTCAAGTAGTTTTATGTTTGGGTTAAGTTCAAAATGGCTGAGCAGCTTGGGTGGCTCAGTGGTTTAGCACCACCTTCAGCCCAGGGAGTGATCCTGGAGACCCAGGATTGAGTCCCGTGTTGGGCTCCCTGCATGGAGCCTGTTTCTCCCTTTGCCTGTGTCTCTGCCTTTCTCTCTCTCTCTCTCTCTCTCTCTCTGTATGTCTCATGAATAAATAAAATCTTTTTTAAAAACTCAAAATGGCAAATATGGAGGTAATAAAATCTCATGAGACTGAGCCATTTTTCCAAGATTTGCTCAAACCAGATCACATCTCCATATTAAATTTCACTAGATCAGTACTACTGCAAATGCTCATATTTATGGTTCCATGGCTTATATGACACCATATTTTAAATAGACAGCTCATACTGCATGATAACATAGTGGATTGTGTTCAAATCTTTAGTCTTTCTTAAGCTTCATTAGCAAATTATAAACTGTTTTTCAGTAAAGAACAGTTATCTATAATAGATAGCATGACTTTGCTCTAATATCCTAAGGGTCTGTTTGGCTATTTTTCCTTAGGGGACCCATCAAAATTACCATACAACATTCTTATCTGCTACAAATATTTTAAATAACAATCTTATAGGTCATAATACCCAAATGTCAGAGTAACTTTTAAGGAAGCCTGCATCTGTTGCAGAGCTCATGAATACAGCTTCAATAACCTTTGACATGATATTAGTAAATAGAATCCAGCAATATATAAAAAATAAGCATAAGCATATGCTTAATGCTTAATGAAACAACCTTACATTTCTGCTTTAAGCCCCACTTTGTCATGCAAGGTTGGTTTAACTTTTGGAAAGTAATTAGTATAATATAACTCATTAAGAAAATAAAGGAGGAAAACTAGGTGATCATTACCATAGAGTAAAAATGTTGACAGATTTAAATATCATTCATAATATTAAAAATTTCAAAATATTAAAAATTTCATAAAATTAAAATATTAAAAATTTCTCCTAGGAATAGGAGAGACTTTTCTCAATATGAAAATTATCTATGAAAATCTAGAGTTAAACTCCTATTTACTGAATTGTAGAATATTATCATCCTAGGACCAGGATGTCATTAATGAGGTAACGTCCCCTTTTATCTCTTCTATTCACTTCAGTGAAGGTCCCGGTCACTGTAATGGACAGAAAGGAAATAAAGCCATAAAGTTTAGAAAATAAAAATTAAAAATTTCATTATTTGCATGTTACTTGATTGGCATGTAGAAAATTATAATGAATCTTTTAAAAATATTAAAATTAATAAGTGAATAGAGAAAGTACAGCTTTTATACATATGTATTTAATTTTATATCTATGTTTGAAAATAATAATGAAGAATAATTAAAAATGAGAATGAGAAATAATAAAATAATATGTTTTCTAATACTTAGAAAATGAAAGTAATAAATACAATGTACAGTACCATAAAATAACATAAAATAATTGTTAATATGTTTTGCCAAAAAAGTACAATGCCTACATGTCAGAAACTACAAAATGTTGCAAAAAAATTAAATAACACTCAAATGGAGAGATGTAGAACATGTATATGAATTAGCTTAATATTACTAAAATATAAATCATCTAAACATTGATCTGTAAATTCACTGGAATTGCCATTCAAATTATGGTAGGCATTTAGTAAATATTTCAAGCTAATTCTTTGTTTTTGTAGAATTTCAAATAATCTATAATCAAAATGATTTTGAATAATGACACATTTGTACTTATTAACTAAGAATTATCCTGACATCAAAGAATTTCTATACTCATTCAAGTTGTTGAATTTACTGATTGGCTTAAAGTTATTTGCGCTGTTTCCTATTTATTCTTCTGCATCCTATGATTTCTATATTTCCATCCCCTAAACCTCTATTTATAATGAAAGCTTTTATTATTTGTTTTTTTATGGCTCTTGTTTGTTAACTATATCTGAGTTATTAATGAGTATGCATCCATAAATTGATCTGTCTTTTGATTATTTATTACTTTTTCTGGTTATTTGTTTGATTATTTCATATATATATATATGTGTGTGTTGTAAATATACAAATTATGATATATCAAATCCCAACGGAGAATAAACTACATTTTACTTTGTTTAATTTTGTTGTTCCAGAAAGTACACATCCTTTCTTTTGTGCATAAGTATGGGATGAGGAACTTATAGATTTAATAAAGTTTCACTTTTGAAAAATTCGGCTCACAATTCTCATGCTAGCATGACAAAGAACTGGGGTTCTGAGCAAGTTACTAGTTGGACAATGAAGGAATTTAGTTTTAGATGTTGCTTTCTATTCTTGTAGAATCAGAATCCAATCACTGTAAAACTGTCCAAAATTTCACGAATCTTTACTTTTTAATAACTCATTGCAGCTTACCGAGTAAAATTCTGGTGTGGGGAAATGGTGTTTTATAGAACTAAGTAATTTTGCATTTCAGATTATTCCCAATTCTAATCTGTTCTTTCACTTACATATACACTGTCATTAAATAAATTTTCAATTTCTTCCTAATCCTGTGAAGTTTTTGTCAGTATAATTCTTCTGCCATTTCAACCAGATGAGGTAGTTGCCTCTAGGTTTAGATACAACTTTGGCTCCATACTCACTTTTGAAGTGCTTCTCTGTTTGGAATTTGGTACCTTAATGTTTTATTTTTATCTACTGTTTTCAAATTTTTACTTTCAGATTTATTGAACAATCCATATCCAGCCATTAAGAAGTTCTTTAACTTCTAAATGTATTCCAGTTCTGTATCATTATATAGCTGCCATCACCCTAGAAAAACATAATTTTGCGCAGAACCACTGAGGATTGTAAACAACTGACCCTGTATTCAATATTCTCTACTATTTTCTATTTTTCAGAAATGAATATAGATTCATTTGGTTTCCTTATCAAAATGCTCCAGGGGTGCCTGAGTGGCATGGTTAGTTAAGCTTCTGACTCTTGGTTTTGGCTTAGGTTGTGATCTCAGGGTCATGAGATTGAACCCTGCATTGGGCTCCCTGGAGAGTCTGCTTAAGATTCTTTTTTGCCCTGTTCCTCTGCCCTTCCCCACCACACATCTTTAAATCATCAGTAAATCAATCAATCAATCAATCAATCAATCAATCTTTTAAAAATATCCTGCAGTAGCTTTCATCACATTCAGGAAAGAAAAAAAAAAAGAATCCAAAGTTTTTATCATGGTATACCCTAGCTATATTTTCAAACTCACAATTATCTCCACCATCTTTTCTATCTCAAAAAATAAATATAAAATGTAAAGAGTTTTGTGTCATTTTTTTCTGCTTAAGGAGTTAATTTACATTTGCATTTCCCTGGACTTGGAAAGTCTCCCCTTGAGTATTGATATGACTCATTCTTCATTTATGTAGTTCTAACAAATTTACCTCTTGATCACTCCGTATTATATAGAAATCCTATCCCCTCACTACATCATTAGCTAACAAATCATCCACTTAAAAAAATTTGTTATTGTACTCTCTATTATCTGTCATTTTATTTTTAATCTGTTTATTCACTTGTGCTCTTCCTATGACATTTTCACATGTTTTACTTTTCTTTGAATAGAGTGAACTCCTTATATGCTTGGGCAATGTCATTCTCTCCCCCTCCTTTTTTTTGTAATTTCCATTACATAGCTATCTCCATGTTGCCCAAACTGGTTATAGGGGTGAATTTTGTCCTTCTTATTCTTTGCTTACATTCTGACAACTGAATTGTCCACTTCAACTTCCACAATAGGGCTTCAATAAATATTTCTTTAATTAATTTACAGTTCACACTTCTAGGAACCCAACAAATACTTGCTGAATTAAAATACATTGAATTTTCCCATTATTTATAATGCTATCAGGAGATTTTATCACACTACATGGTTTCAGAGAATATTTTTATTTCTGACAGTTTTTTAATAGTAAAGTTTCAAAATATTACTGTGGGATGTTTGTTCTTATTGATTAGTCTAGCAGTTATTTTCATTCTTAGTTGATGGCCTAAGAAAATGATCTGGAAAAATTAAGCAATTATACAATATAGAATATAGTAGGCAGTAGCTACACGTGACTATTGAGCACTTAAAATGTGTCTCGTCCTAATTGAGATGTTAAGTGTAGAATATACACTAGGTTTTGAAAGCTTAGTAAGGACAAAATAATGTAAAATATCTCAATAATTTCATACTGATTACATGTTGGATACATTGGTTTAAATTAAAAAAAGGTTATATTTTATGTTTCTTTTTACTTTTTAAAATGTGGCTATTAAAGTTAAAAATTATATATGAGACTCCTACTTGGGATTACAGTGTATTTCTTTCAGATAGGATAGGACTAACTAGAGATGAAGTAGGAGGGCAAGTGGAAAACTGGTTGACATTTTCATAGGGAAATTTGCCCGCATGCTAATTGTTTTCCCACCAACTCCTACCTCTTTATAATACATAGCAGGCATATCTGCTAGTTGTATGATTATTGGCTCCATTATTTTGAACTTTCTGACATATCCTTGGCTACCTGGAATAATTTTACATAGGAGTAGGGATTCTGTCAAGACCCTTGGTAAGAAAACATATGCAGCATTCAAGAGTCCTAGCTCAGTTTTTTAAAATGACCCATCAACAAACAATTAAATGTGGATTGTCAAGTGCTGAAACTAAAACACTGCATTAGTGGGATAGATAATTGGGAAGTTGAGGCTTTCTTTCTTCCAGTCAAAGTAATAGGCTGGTGTGGTGAATGGTATGTCAGGAATGGTAATTATACATGAGATGCAATACGTCATGGTTGATTAGATGAGTATAGAAATGATACATACATTACTATTAGAGATTGTAATATATGAGAGACTTTCAAATGGAAGAGTCTACCTAAAATTACATTCAATATGCTGCTGTTTTTTTAGTAACATCTTTCAAAGAGGGGAGTGTGCTGTAGTAACAGGTTCCTATCTCCAGAATGTTCCTGGCTAAGGATTAGTTATGGTAAACTGAATCCTATAAGACTTGGATGCTTGAAGAATGTCACATAAGCTATACAGTTCATTGGTATATTGAGGACAATTCATACTATAAATGCTCATATCCTGTGAAAAAATGCACAAATATAACTTAAAGACCGCATCTATTCTGGGCTAAGAGGTTCACGTCCAATGTGGAATACAGAGCTCCCTCAATGCCATGGGCCGCTCTCTACTTCATTTATATGTTATGGTTGACTATATTTTTGAAATAATTTTTTACAATTTGATACTGGGTGGGATACTTTATTCATGCAAGTCTGATTTGACAACAAAATCTTGCATGCTAAGTAAAATTCATAGGAATGTATTTAGCTAAGAATGATAATAAACAGGGCAAATATATTTGCAAATTCTTTTATTCAGGAGAAAATAAAAATGAATATGCATACCATAGCAAAGTGTTATCAACTGGGAATTCCCTGAGAATTGTGTTATTCATGGTTAAATAATCATTTACTAAGTATACTATTAACTTTCCCAAGTAAACATAAACATACATCAACTAAAAACAAAACAAAAAAACAACAGAATTGTATGATAGCATAAAATTTACTGTAAAGGAATATGGTGTTGATGATAGTATTGTAATAGGTACTATATAATATTTTATGAATGCTAATATTTAAAATGTCCTTAAGTCCTATTCAAATCTATATTTTCTACTTTGGACTTTTTAATTTTAACAAGAAGAATATGGATCTTATAGGATGTTGCTAAGCTTTTGGGGATTATGAAATAATGTTTCAATTATTGGTTTATGGCCAGTCTTGACTTCTAGTTTTAGTATGTATTTTAGGCTATCAAAGAAAGAAAGCTTTCACTTTGGATTTCAATTCAATCTGCCTCCTTTAGTTATTCTACAGTACATTGAATTTTTGGTTCAGAGAATATTTGAGATTTCTAAGTCATCAGGCACTATTTTCTTCAGGGACATCACAAGTTGGACTTCTTTGCCAAGCTCAGTTCTAATTCAATTATGAATAGAAATCCAGTAAACATTTCTAAAACTGGTGTTCCTGAGCATCTAGTTTAGCAATGGCTTTAGGTAATAAATTTCTACAATTAAATTTGCAGGTTGTATCACATTAAATCATTGTGTTTTTTCACTAATAGAGTCTGAAGGAAATATACTGGTTGAGACAGGGAGAATGATTGGTATTGCTATTATACTTACAACTCTGTGACTTTACAAACTTCTATTTATAAACATAAAGTTGCAGAACTTAAGGTTTAGGCATTAGGACGTATGTCAAAGTGTATTTATATTTACATCCTTATATTTACATCCTTCTATGTCTAATTGATAACTCTCTTGTGCTGGTCCAAAGGTAAAGTGGGGGATGCCTGGGTGGCACAGTGATTGAGCATCTGCCTTTGGCTCAGGTCATGATCCTGGGGTCCTGGGACTGAGTCCCAATTCAGGCTCCTCCCAGGGAGCCTGCTTCTCCCTCTGCCTATGTCTCTGATTCTCTCTGTGTGTCTCTCATGAATAAATAAATAAAATCTTTTAAAAAAACCCACAAAGGTAAAGTGGGGAACTGTATGGATCCCTATAATTCCTCAAAGTACTATCATTGTAGTTTATCTACACCATTACTACCTTGAAATACTTTTGCGAGGGCCAGACATTGTTTTTGTTTTTCAATATCCTTTCTTTTTTGCTTTATATAGATATAGACATATTGGTTGATCTACTGGTTTTAGGTCAAAAGAAGGGTAGGACTTTGTAATCTGGCTCTTTGAACATGGACCAGTTATTTGATTTTTAAGGTGAGGAAATTTTTTTGGATTTTGGTTTATCTATGAACTGTATCTGTTTGGCTATAGAGGTCAGCCAAGTCAAACCATCATTTTCCTGTTTAACCAATGACAAATAGAGTTAAGGATCCCTCACTGCTGTAGCCAGGTTGACATTCAAGTATTAGTTAAAGCTTTAATGTAGTCTGGTTTAGAAATTACCTCATGATTTCATTCATAATTTCTTATCATGGATTACAATTTTGAATTTTTGTTCCATATTAAGGAATGATGGCCCTGAATAGTGTTCTCTTCTGCCTTTGGTTATCATAAAACATTTTTATGCATTAGGGATCCTAGTCTATTCACGATTCTAATGTGACATCCTTTATCTGTTTGTCTCCATCTGGCTAATCTAGCAAGTAGATCAATTACCAGAAGTTTGGTAAACCGAAGACATTGGTATCTAATATAATTCTAAACTCTTGCTGTATTTTTTCTATCTTCTTTGACTTTCAGATGTTCTTAAATGTAGCTCTACAATGAGCTAGAAGTTAGTTTTTGCTGTAAATGAAGTGACTCTACCTCCAGGAACTTAGGCAGTCCTTAGAGTGAATTAAGGACTCAGTTACAATCATGAAGAAATTCATGCAGCATATTTTTCTCAGTATATGTGGATGAGGTTTTTTTTAAAGGGTTTTTAATTATTTTTTTAAATTTTATTTATTTATGATAGTCACAGAGAGAGACAGAGAGAGAGGCAGAGACATAGGCAGAGGGAGAAGCAGGCTCCATGCACCGGGAGCCCGACGTGGGATTCGATCCCGGGTCTCCAGGATCACACCCTGGGCCAAAGGCAGGTGCCAAACTGCTGCGCCACCCAGGGATCCCCTGGATGAGTTCTCATAAAAAAAATAATAGGTGCTTTTTTTAGATAAACAAACAAACATATATACACAAGACCATAAAAGACATGAGGGCAGCTTTAATGAGGGTTTCTTAATTAAAGATTTAGGGAAGTCAGTCATTCAATTACCTAAATAAAATTTATATTAAAGACCAGTTTGCACAGACCATAGCAAATGATTTGTATGTCCCATACTTGTTTGTCCTAGGGTATACCTGGACAGAAATTTATGGCATTTGATCAAAGTCCATTCCCTATGAACAAAAAAACAAGACTATAAAACAGCTGGTGGTAAAAGACAAGTGGAAGGTACAGGGAGTATCACAGAGCAGTCCTGGTTTAAATGGCCTCCTCTTAAAATGTGGCCTCTGACTTGATGTGTGTATAAAATGAGGAAACGGAGACTATCTTTGACTAGCAGAAAGTAGAAAGAGAAGGGTACACTAGACGAAGAGGATGCAGTATCGTATTTCAAATGAGAAAAAGAAAACTATTAAAGAGTAATCTAACACCATTGAAGTAGTTTATTAGAAACTGAATGTATTGGCTGGCCAGGTGAGAAAGCCACCACATCATTCAAGGGCAAATGCAATGATTCTCCAGGTGAAGAATGAAAGGACTAGATATAAGTATATGATGAGGAAATCTTAGACACCTCTTCATTGGCTAGAAAGGAAATGATGCGGTCTCTTTGGGGACTGGTAATTACTCTAGTTTGGTTATTGACCAAAAAGATCTGGAAGGAACTGCCTGTGTATCTGTCTACGTAGGTATGCATGCATCTCTGCGTCATGCATCTATATATCTATGTATTTATCATCTATATGTCTAAGTATCTATGTTTGTATGTATCCATCTATGTATCTATTTGTCTCATTTTCCTGGATACTAGTAACAATAAGTATGTAGTGAGAAAGCTCCTATGTGCATGCCAAAAACTCAGAAAAAAAATACCTCTATCAGATTCTGATGCCAGCATGTATCTTTTCTCAAAAGATATTGACATTCAGCACTTATTTTTGGACACATATTATATATAGGTTGTATTTTGGATATGAAAATTACGAAAAGCTTTTGTGGTCTTCAGAAGAATGCCTCTAAGTTGTGAAGTATATATAAAATACATCACGCTATAAGTACTTTAAATAATTATTTCCCTTTTTTGGATATAAATAAAACCCGGATATTCTCTTTATGTGTTTCTGAAACTCCCTTTTAAGGGTGCCTGTATGGCTCAGTTGGTTGGGAGTCTGCCTTTAGCTCAGGTCATGATCCCAGGGTCCTGGGATGGAGCCCCACATCAGGCTCTCTGCTCCAGGGGGAGCCTGTTCTCCCTCTTCTTCTGCCTACTGTCCCCTGCTTATGCTCTCTCTCTCTCTCTCTTTCTTTCTCTCTGTGTCAAATAAATACAATTAAAAAATAATAAGATAAATAAAACTCCCTTTTAAATTTGAGAGCATATTTCAAATGGAAATATACCCACGTGTATCCACTGGACAGTAAGTATAGAGTCACATAGATTTCAAATTGCTTTCAGGGTCACTTAATAAGCTTTTGGAATAATCAAATGGGGGCTGTAGTTAAACATTTGGAGTCTGTGTGTTATACCCCTTACATCTTCACTTGAAGTCAGAGAACCACATAAAGTGTTGCAGCTGTATTGGCAGTTAAGCAAAATGCATATTTCTGTTTAGCAGCATCATTGTGAATCATGATAAAGAGAAACACGTATCTCTTATAAAACTTCCCAGAGATGCACTTCTCCTTGAGCTTTGTGAGTCTGTTTCTAACTCACATGCCAGAGACAGAGCTCATTATTGCTTACTGTAATATTGTTTTCAACATAAAAACTCATTTTCCCCTACACGCTGCCACAGTATTTATTGTTTATTACATTTAAGCAAAGTACAAATAAAATGATTCGTGGGGGGGGCTATGTAACGAACCCTTGAAATAAACTAACCTACGTTTACTAAGAAACTTATAATACATGTGATATTCAATGGAAATACAACCAAGTAGGTTGCCAGTTTTAAAGAGGCCAAAGAAAAGTTTGCAACAGAATTTGTATTTAATTTATCCTTGATACATAACCTGCTGCCTTAATCTTTTCTATTTTATTTCCTAAGTCAGTGGAAAGCTTTTTTTGAAGTTGGTGCAAAAATATGCAGATATGTATAACATTAGAATGCTGAGGTCAAATGGTAGTTAAATGAAAGATCTGGTCATCTTCTGAGTGAGGGCACAAATACACATGGTTTTGGTCCTGTGCCTTACACTAAGTTAGAATCTATGAAAAATGCACAAAGTCTAGAAATTGTTGAACATGATATTTAGCATAACTTATAAGAATCAAGTGGTCATTATGTAAGGAAATCTGTTGATTCTATAGACTACCCATCTAGTAACATCACATTTAAATATACATGAGAAAGACAAACAGTTGCAGGGGGCTTCTGCTGCCCCAGTGAACAAAGATTACTGTAATTTCTCACTACTTTCTTCCAGAGTATCCCAGAGGAGAGAATACTTCATAAAAAGCAATATGATCATGGTAAAAATAAAAATGACACAATAGCACTATCATCTCCTCATGTCTATTCCATAGGGAACTAAAAATCATGTTTACCAAACAGTATAAGCTGTTATCCATGGATTTACAATAGGAAACATAATATTATGCTGTCCAATTCAACATGATTTCTATGTTTGCATACTCAAATAATCATAATTCAATTTTCAGCCAGAAACAACTTTGTTTTTCTGATTATTCCTGACAACCTTTCCCCATTTCCCATTAGTGCTATCGTACTTACTTTTGTGTGTCACACTTGCCTCTTTGGTTCCAATCACACATAATAAGTCACTTTATTTTCATTTATTCCAACTATATCTCCAATCAAATGTCCATTAATTTGTTTTGAGGATGTCCATGCCCTGTTCCCTGAAATATTTCTCTTAGCAAAGGAAAGAAAGAAGAAGAAACTTAACAAAACAAAATAGCCTGAGCATAAAATCCACAAATGGTTTTGTGTGTCATTTGAATATAAGTATCTGAAAGAACTGGTGTTTGTGAGCATGATCCTTATCACACTATTCCCATACTACTTTTGAATGCCAAGCTTTCTATGCATTAAATAAACATGAAATGGCAACATGCTTGTAGAATTTAAATTCCTGTTTAGGGATCCCTGGGTGGCGCAGTGGTTTGGCGCCTGCCTTTGGCCCAGGGCGCGATCCTGGAGACACGGGATCGAATCCCACATCGGGCTCCCGGTGCATGGAGCCTGCTTCTCCCTCTACCTGTGTCTCTGCCTCTCTCTCTCTCTCTGTGACTATCATAAATAAATTAAAAATTAAAAAAATAAAAAAATAAATTCCTGTTTAGTTTCAATGCAAAGTTGTTACTTTTGGCTTGATCCCAGGTTTTGATAAAGCAAGGAAGAAATGCAAGCAGACCACTAGCAATCCCTGCTCAGGACCCAAATAAGGGTAAAAAAAATGAAGGGCAAGATGGGTAACTAACCTGTTGATTGACTCTTCAGAAAATACAATACAGATGGAATCATTAGCTTAACTCTATGTTTTGAATTAACGATGGAAATGAACTTAGGGAACCTTTCAAGTGAAAAGAGGAAAAGCTATATTTTTCAGTTTCCTTAAAATGTTTATTGTAGTGTTAAAAAAGAAACCCCACTTTATGAGTATAGGCAGCCTCTGCCTGTCCATGGCACAGGGGAATTCTCAAGTCAGAGTTGCCCTCTTCTTACAGAAATAATTACTCTAAAGATTACCTCTCCTCACCTTTTATGCTTTACTCACTTCCTCCCTACTTCCTCCCAAGGTCAAGAGATATTAGGGGGTCTGGTTTACTTTTAACCAGCTCCCAATAGCTTTGCCTAAAAAAACTATAAATATCTCCCAAGATTGAGCCATTTTGGCTTATTTTGCAAGCCCAGAATCTGGTAATAATTTACTCCGTAGCTGCTTTTTCCCTTGACCATCACAAAATTGCTTCTTTTTTTATTTGGTTTAGATTTGTTTATAACACAATGTCTCTGAGTACCGCCTCTGGGGTCTCTGTGTGCATGTGTTTAAATTACTTTTTATTTACTTTGCTTAGGAATTGACATAGCTTTAAAATATAGGAAAGAAAAAGATTAAAAAAATAGTAACATCTAATTCCAAGCGAATTCCACTTGAGGTGGCAGGCAGGCACAGCTATATAACCACACTGAAGTTATCCAGAGACAAACACTACATGTAAATCTAATACATTCCAAATTAAGGGTGAATGGCCTATCTTGGGCCACTGGAGACTTTTCCATCTTTCTGTCAAGAAGAGGAGTGAGTCTAAAATTGGAGCCAAGAACTGGGACAGCTTTTAGGATACTCAATGTCCAGGTCTGCAGTTTTTAAATTTCTCTCTGTCATCAGCAACTCAGGAATTATCCAGGGAGCTATTGAGCTAGGGCTGACTTGGGATGCTGATGAATATTTTTGGAGGGGAGTGGCAAAAGGTCGATGAGTACTAGAAGGCACTGTGAAGTGCTACCTGGGCAGACAAGAAACAAGTTAGGGGACTTTTAATTTTCAATTTAATCATGTAAATTCTCTGAGCCTCAACTTCCTCCTTACACAATGTTGCTGCTTATTCTCCTGTGAAGACTAAAAGAGAAAATATAAATGTAAATGTAACTAGATCAGGATTCTAGTCAGCGTTAAAGAGGCAGAGAGTTAAGTGGCTGATATTCTTATCAAACAATTAGAAACTGGATACCTTATAATTGTATCTACCATTTTTTATTTCATTATCTGTGTTAATCATAGCACAATACATCTTACATTCACTATTATATGTTCACAGATCAGCTTCGTTGGCAATTATCTAGTGTCCTCCTTTTATACAGGAGGCCACTAAACCCAAGGGAAGAGAAGTGGTTCTCAGAAGACTCAGGTAGCTGGTTTGTGGCCTTGAAGTAATTTGGCCTCATGTTTTTACAACTGTAATAATTTCAATGGGTTTTTACAACAATATGAGAAATTCCTATGAGCTTGTTCTCTTCCCTCTCTCATGCCACATTCATCTAGAGTCCATCTCTGACAACCGAATGGATGGGGAAAGCAAGCAGGGCAGATGTGAGACATCTGTTACAAGGAAGGAATCCCAGTACCTGATACGTAGTCTGATTTTTGTATTATGGATCAATTCCAGATTAGCAGTTCAACTTGAACAAATATTTGAGTGAAGTCTGTGGGTAGAGTCAATTATTAGCTGCTAGTACTCAGCAATTCTTTTTTTTTTTTTTTTTTTTTTTGTGGTAGCAATTAAAAGCTTTGGTTTCATGATAGGACCCCTGTCTCTTCCACTTACAAGTTATCTGGCCCAGGATAACTTACTTAATTTTTTAAGAGCAAGAAAAAGATATAAAATGAAGACGATGATATTACCTACTCTATGGGATGTTTGTAAAATCTGATAGTAAAATATATATAAAGTACTTATCATTGTGCTTGATATGATATAGTAAAATGTTAATGAATGCTAGTTGTTATGTCACTGTAACTTTCCTTATGCCTCAAATGATTTTTCTTTTAAAATGCTTTACCCAGGTATTTTTGTATACCAAAATGTTTAACGTATATAATTTAATGAGTTTGGAGATATGCATACATCTCTGAAAACATCACTACAACCGAGGTAATAAACATATCCATCACCTCTGAAAGGTTCTCTCTGCCCCCTACTTTGTGTGTGTGCGTTAAGGACACTTAATGTGAGATCAACCTTCTTAACAAATTCTTAAATGCTGTATAATACTGAATTGTTAACTATAAGCATGATGTTGTAAAACAAATCTCTAGAGAACACTCATCTTCCATAAGTAAAACTTTGTACTAGTTGAACAACTACTGATTTGTCCATCTCCCCTAGCCTCTGGCAACCATTATTTCTATGAGTTTGACTACTTCAGATAGCTCATGTTAAGTACAATCATGCAGCATTTGTCCTTCTGTCACTGGCTTATTTTCTTACCATAATGTCCTCCAGGCATATTTATGCGATTGCATTCATCAAGGTAAAGGATTTGAATAGATATTTCTCCAAAGAAGATATACAATGAAAAGGTGCATGAGAAACAGATACATGAAAAGGTATTCAGCATCACTAATCATCAGGGAAATGTTAATTAAAACCACAATGAAATATCACCTTATATTTGTTAGAATGGCTATCATCAAAATCGAAAGATAACAAGTGTTGCAAGTATGTGGAGAAATTGGAATCCTATACACTGTTGAATGTGAAATTGTACAGCCACCATGGAAAGCAAGAAGTTATGTTCCTCAAAATTAAATATACCATACGATCCAGCAATCTCACTTCTGGATATATATATATCCAACAGAATTGAAATCAGGATCTCTCAGAGATATCTACACACTTAAGATAATTATAGCATTATTCATTATAGCCAAGGTATAGAAACAACCTAAATGCCATTTACAGATGAATGGATTTTTTAAACTGTGGTTTATACATAAAATGGAATATTATTCAGCCCTTTAAAAAAGAAGGAAATCCAAATGACTCTTATTGTGTCAGGTGGGAAGGGAATTGGAAGGAGTTTCCATCTCTGCTCTGGATTGTTAGATCTTGTGTTGATTCTGTATAGTTCTCCTTTGGCAACTTAAAGGCTGAGGGCATTTTCACTTTTATATCACCAACATCTGCTTGAGTATCCTAGTCTTGTCTTTCATTTGGGAATTTTGAGTTAGTCAAACTTGGAAATTGGCGTAAAAAAAAGAATTGAATAGGGTTTCCACTGAATAAGAGGTTTTTCTCTCTAATGTTATTTTGGTTCTGAGGCCTCACTGCTTTCTTGCTTCCTTTGGTCCAAGATATAAAATACTTTTTTAACTATAGGTTGAAGTGGAAAGAAAGGAGAAATCTAGATCACTGTCACTTCAAATGTAACCACTATTATCACAGGTCCAAGCCTTTTGAAACTTTATTTTTTATTTTATTTTTTTGCCTTTTGAAATTTTATTTTTTATTTTATTTTTTGCCTTTTGAAACTTTAAAGAATATTCTATAAATAAGACGGAGAAAGACCAACCTGGTCAGAAACTCTTATTTAGTTCACATTTTAAAAGTTGATTAGGAATCAATAAAAAAGACTCATTGTGGTTTCCATGTTAAGAGGGGAAAGGAGAAAGGGAGAGAGAGAGAGAGAGAGGGGAAACTATGTGAAGGAAATATTTTTTTACTTAATTATTTAATTGCCCAAATGGAATAGGTAGTGAAATTATTAAGGAAGAGAAGGATTAAAATATGATAAGTATTTTCATAGCTAAAAAAATTGACATTTAAGATTATATTATACAATTTATTTTTTGCATTCACTTGCACTTTAAATCTTTAGCATATAGTATAGGATTAAAATAATTGAAGCTTTTCTCACTGAAAAAATCTGTATCTCTTTTTCTTTATACTATGTTTATTTCTAAGGTGGCAGTAATATTTAAGGCAAAATGTAAGTTTTTTATTATAATATTTGGGTTCACTGAAGTCAGTTTCTTATTAAAAATAATCTTAAATTATCTAAGTTCTGATAACTGAAACTTTTGGGCACTTTGTACCAATATAAATACATTTTATAATGACATCTGAATTTAGAGAATGACCAGCTAATTCAGAAATTATTACTTTCTTTATGAATCCCCCATGTTTCCTGAAACATGAAGGAATAGAGAACACAGATTGTTGCAAAAAGCTTTCCTGCTGCATTATTTTTCTTCAAAGATCAGTAAGAATGTGTGCCCCTCACACACACACATGCATACACATTCACAGATAATAAGCCCATAAAACATCACCAAATCAAAAGAAGCAAAATGAAGTGACATTTAGGCTGTGAAGTCTTAATTTAGGCACCACAATGATTAGAGTGTTTTAATATCATAATAACTGATAAATAGACTATGTGTCAGACATTTCATTCCTTTTTAATCAAAACTCCTAGTCTGCTAAATTAATCACCCCCTTGGGGTACAGTAGCAGATTTCCAATTTAGTCATAGAACATTAATAATGAAAAGTTCTGGGGGCAAATTCCTTTATTTATGTTCTTCTTTTTATTTAATTATCAAGGAGGTTTAAAGAGACAAAGCAAGAAGGGGGGGTGTTACCTTGACAGTTGCAGGGGATACAGATAAATGCAGAGTGATTCAAATTATAGGCTTTAAACATTGAAAGAACACAGTGGATTCAGGCACTTAGATCCTCCCCCAAATTAGAAACTCTTTCAGTAATGTTTCTGTTTTATGCTCAGCCAAGGTATACCTGGATTCTTTCAATTCAATTTCATGAACATTTACTATCTGTCTTTTCTGCATCAAGCACTGGAGAAGCACTGAAAGACACAAATAAATGAGCAAAAGGTCTATTTAACAATCTGGGTGGGAGAGTTATTTGTAAAAATTAATAACAAAAAATGTATAAAAGTAATAAATGGAGCAGACATTTATCACCTTAAAACAGATGAGAAAAGATAGTAAGTTCTTTTAAAGGAATAAGCAAAAATTCCAAAGGCAAGAAAAATGTTATTAAAGACCCAGAAATTATGGGAAACTCTGAAAGAGAAAGTAATTGATACACAATTGAGAAGGAACCTATAGCTCAAAACCTATGTGGAACAGCTCTGTGTTCGATGCATGAGGTGGTAGCAAGAGAATCAGGGAAAGGTCCTGTGGCCAATATAAAGGGGGTACAATAAGGAAGTAATTTTGGGCAACTGAGTGGACTGGCCCCTACAATATTGCCGTACCTTGGGGAATATTAGGTAGCAGAAACATTTGCCCAAAGGCTAGAGCAGTAACTGAAAAAGCATGGCTAAGATGAAAGGTGAACACTGTCTAAACCACGGGAAAAAAGACAGCCACATACCCTGCCCAGTGCTGTCCCTCCCTCTCTCTTACCGTCCAGGATGGAAAGTACACTCTCAATTAGGCATATGGGAAATGTATATACAATTTCTAACATAAATTCACAGGTCACCAAATATTTGGGGAAAGCAAACAAAATGGACAAGCAGCACCAAATTCTTCATGGGGAATGCAATATGGTAGGAACAAAGAAACCACAATACTAGAAGAAAGAGAAAATATACAGGTGTAATTAATAGACTCATAAGGAAAACAAAGAATGCAGTGTCTATGATCCAAAAAGAGACTTGTATTTAAAAAGAAAACCAATTTGAGTTCTTAGAAAAGGAATAAATAGTATACACAATAAACAAATATTCTTAATAGCAGAATGGAAAAAGCCCAAGTGAATTTTTAAAACCAGAATTTTAATTATTACTTCCTCAATATAATACAAGGAAATTAATAGGACATATGACAGAATCAGGTCTAGAAGAGCTAGATCAACTTTATTCAAATATAATTATATATAATATTTATAATAAATGGAATGAATTAATAAATATATTTATATTTGCCTTTACATATTTGGAAGCTGGTTAATCCAGTGAAACTCTCTGTATAAATCTGCTTTTTTCTACCGATGATGGTGTTGCTTACAATAAGTGGAACAGGCAGTTGTTAAAAAAAAAAAAAAAAGAAAGAAACATGCTAATTGGGAGAAAAGGGGTATTAATTGGAACCTGAAAGAACAAGCTGGAACCTATAAGGTTGGATTAGGACCCACGTTTGTCACTTACTGCCTTTCAGTTTCCAATTTCTATACTGTAAGTGATTTGAAGGAGACGAGGGTACCCTTTCATCACAGACCTAAACACGAACCTGGCCCAGAAGGTGGAGAATTGGCAGAGGAGATCTGCCACAGGTTGGAGAAGCTGCAGCCTGACTGCTGCTCCACAGATAAGCAGCAGTGTGCATGACCTGCATCAGTGTCTGGTGGTCTGCACTGACCTTCAGGGCATATATAAAGAATATTCCTCTTACCTCTCTTAAACGTCTCACGTAAAATGTCTTATCTGGCCACACTTTCCTGGGACTACACAGGGAAGGGAAGAACCCACTAGTTTGAGAATTAACTGGGTATAACCGGCCTGTCAGAGCAATGTCACTTGAAGAGAGAGCAGAGAAAACTTGATATACTTAGATATTACATTTATTTGAAATCCCTTTATCGGGCAGCCCTGGTGGCTCAGCGGTTTAGTGCCGCCTTCAGCCCAGGGCATGATCATGGAAAACTGGGATCGAATCCCACATCAGGCTCCCTGCTTCTCCCTCTGCCTGTGTCTCTGCCTCTCTCTCTTTCTCTGTGTGTCTCTCATGACTAAATAAATAAAATCTTTAAAAAAAATGAAATCCCTTTATCTCTTTCACATAAATTGGATTAATCAGTGTCACAATCCTGTTTTACATGATGCAAATTGTATCTAAATTATTCTTATTATTGCTGTTTTTGTTATTATTATTATTATCATACACAATTCCACACTAGCTATTTCTTTCCAGCCCACACAAACTTTTATTAAACCCTTTTAACTGCTTGGCCCAAGTCATTCAATAAATTAGGCTCTTAGAATTCTGTGATTGATTCATATTTTGAAATCTATTACATCCAAAGTCTGATGATGGAGCAGATTTGTAAATAGTTCATGGATCCTTTTTTATATTTATACAATTCAATCTAGTTTCCTGTCCTTTGTGAAGTATGATAATTTTATAAAATGCTCTTATAAAACCATGAAGTATTACATATGCACATTCTTCTAACAGTATAGCTCTGGCATATCTACTCATATAGAACACAGGCCAGCCTAAAACATCAACTTTTTCTTTTCTTAAATGAATTCAATACCATCAATAACTCTTGGTAAAAAAATAATAACACTATTTATCAACATATAATCTATTGATTTATATTCTCTGAAACTCTATCTTTGCCGCCTTTTGGAATTGTTTGTTTCTTTGTTTTTATCTAAAGACAACTTCCGTCTTCTGAGCTAGTCTCCTTGTTCGTTTCTCTACATATGTATATAATTATTTTAGGCCTGAAGACAAAAATCATTTAAAAGAATGAGTATTACCTGTTTGTTTTTTTTTTTTTTCAAAGAATAACAAGTTGTAGCCCTAATAAACTGGTGTTATTATTGAATTACAGGCATTAAGTCTGAAAGTAACTGAGAATTAAGGAGTACAAAAAGTTTAAAGAGGCTTATTTAATGAACCAGCTCAAAGATACTGTGAAAGATGATCTTCAATTTGATAATTCCACAATATAAAGTAGAATCAAGGAAGACATTTTATATGGACTCCTTGGATGGTGAAAATAAGAAATAATGTAAATTATGGCATGGCAATTAATAGATTAAAGACTGTCATGTTGTTGAGATCATGTTCCTGGCCCCAATTCCAGTATCTATCAGTTGTGTGACTTAGAACAGTGTATGGCTTTTCTAATTCTTGATTTCTTCCATCTGTAAGAAGATCATAGTAACGTCTATATTAGAAGTAGCTTAAGTATTAGTAATTAGATAATAATTACTTAAAAGTATAGCATAGTAACTTTCTCTTTTCTTTAAAATTTTATTATTTTTTAATTTCAATTTCAGTATAATCTACAGTGTTATATTAGCTTCAGGTGTACAATATAGTGATTCAACAATTATATACATTACTCAGTGCTCATCGTGATGTGTACTCTTAAATTTTTAATTGCTGCACTAGTAGCACAGTCAACAAAATATCTTTGGTTTTGTTTCTGCTTAGATTTTCCCTTCCTCTTCCTGGTAACAATATCATCTACTTCTAATAACTCTGAGTGGTTGAAATCCTGTGGCAGATGAATCATAATATGCTGAAGCAACTAATTAAAGACAACATGATATTTAATCTACTTGTATCAGTATTGAATGGAACCCTCCACTCTAAGCACTTAAACACTAAATATAAATATTCTTTGAATGCACAAAAGTTTTAATAAAATAAGATACGTTAATTCCTAATATCCTATTTCCCATATTTTGCCCCAGGGTTAGCAAAGAGTGTTCTTATAATCTTAACCTTCTCCCTCTCAGGATGGACATGGCTGAAGGTAGATGCTATGTAAGTGACTCTCTCTTACTTTGATTTCACTGCTCTGGGTCCCTGACACCTTTACTCTTAAAAGTATGTATCAGGTAGGCTGTGTTCTGCTTCTAGTAGGAGAATATCTGGCTAATGATGGCCTAGTTGTATCAGAATCTGGTGGTGGTTGTATTAGCAAAAGCATCAGGGTACTATACTAATCTTTCTTGTTTCTCCCTCAGGAAGCTAAGGTGGCTGCAGCAGCTTTTAACAAGATAGCCTCATAAAGTGGAGTCCTCTTTTCACTTGTTTTTATCAGGAAAATCTTGCCAAAAAACACCAAAGCATGTGGATCACAGGGACAATTTGGACTTCAGGATTATCTTTCCAGAGAGGTGTGCCATCTCCAGCATTCTCATACCTGGATTAAGCCTCAGCCCTTTTATTGTGATTCTTCTACCTGTTTCTTTCTGATAGAACAAGAATTGTTACCCCCTGATCTGTCTCTTTTATGTCTCTTTTATGGCGGCTTAAGGGAACAAACAAAGACATGGGTTACATAATAACTGGTTTATTTAGTCCTAATCCCGTTCAAAGGTGCAGAGGACTTTGTTGTTGCTAGTTTGCTTTATGTTGTGTAAAATAACAAAGATTTATAATCATGAATTAAAACATTCGCATGACCAAGTAGTGCTGAGAAGTAAAAAATGTTAACTCAAATTTATGAATATTCTATAGAAACTATACTAAATATCAAAACTAAATATCAATTTTTTCTTCTAAGGAGAAAAAAACATAACCATAATTTTGTAAACATTCATGACAATCCAATTTGTGATTACCTTCATCTTCCATTTCTTAAAAACCTAGCTATTTATGAATATGTGACCATAATGAGTATTGAGATCACCAATTAGAATCACCAATAGAAAGAGTTTTTCTTAGTCTCCCTGTGATACATTATTATGGATGCTTTTTGCTAATATATTAGGAAAAGAAGTAAAATATAATAACATTTTTGTATTCAGATAATATGATTATATACCCCAAAACTAAAAAAGATAAATTTATAAAATGGCAAATCGTTAAGACTTACATATTTTGGTTGAATAGCTACATACAAGGGAATATATAAATATCAAAACAGCTTTTGATAAATTGAAATTTATTTGCAAAGTCGTCAACAACTAAATCATCTAGTAACTTTGTAAGGTATGAACAAGATCTCTTTCTGAAAGACTATAAAACTTTACTGTAACAAAGAAACTTTTTCTTTAAAAGGAAAAAGCAGTAAGTAGACTGAATATATTAGAAGATTCAATATTACAATTATATTATTTCTTCTTAAACATATACAAACTTTCAATAAAATTTTCATAGCTTTTTAATTTTGATTTAATTTGAAACTTTAGAAAATTTGAAAGAAAACTACATAAAACTTTTATAAGCCCCTTTTCACAGATTCAACTTTTTAAAAAATTTTGCCCCATTTGATTTATTCTGTTTATTTTCTTGCTTTTCTTTCTTTCCCATTTTTAAAAAAATTAAATTTAAATAAAATTAAAGTTAAATAAAATTAAGTTAGCTAAAAATATAGTGTATTATTAGTTTTACAGGTAGAATTTAGTGATTCATCAGTTGCATAGAACACAGTGCTCATTACATCATGTGCCCTCCTTAATGCCCATAACTCAATTACCCTATTCCCCACCCACCTTATTCCCCACCCACCTCCAACTACCCTCAGTTTGTTCGCTATAGTTGAGTCTTTTATAGTTTGTCTCTCTGTTTTTATCTTTTTTTTCCTTCCCTTACGTTCATCAGTTTTGTTTCTTAAATTCCACGTATCAGTGAAATCATATGGTATTTGTCTTTCTCTGGCTGACTTATTTTGCTTAGCATAGTACACTCTGGTTCACCTATGTCACAAATGGCAAGGATATCATTCTTATTCTATAAGTTATAATGCATTACTTTTATTATTTACTCTGATGTTAAAATTGATTTGGTCACTAAGAGTCTCCTTAAGTCCTTCAACACTTAATTTTTGTTGCCCAGCCCTGGAATCATTTCTCCACAGAGCCCTGGTTCTATTTAGCGGAAACTAATATTTAAATACCAACAACTAGGCACAAGAGATGCTCGTTGCTACAGATGTCATTGTTACTATATCTTAGGGGAAAAAAAAACAACTAGGAAAATCTGTAGTGTGTATTTATATATACCCACTTCTGTGTCTATTTTTGAGTTGTTACTGATGCATCCAATCTCAATTTAATATAATAAGGTTTATTCTAGACACCCTTCATTTTATTTGTAACACTCTTCTCCAAAATGAGAGACCCAGCTCCTATTATATTATGTTCAATATATTTATTTATTACATCATTTTTGGGATACATAGAATGTAAATTCAGAATCCCTAATTCAACTCATTTCAGATCATAGCCTGCTAAACCCAGTAACTAGTTTTATAATTGTAAGTTGTTTTTATCATTGGTTTGAGAGTATCTTATAAAAATCTCATATTTAAAATTTACCTAGATTAGTCTTTAAAAAAAAAAGATTTATTTATTTTAGAGAAAGAGAGATGCACAAGCGGGAGGGTCAGAGGGAGAGAGAATCTCAAGCAGATTTTGCACTGGACTCAAAGCCCCATGTGGGGCTCTGATCTCATGACCTTGATGTAGGACTATAAGATTGCAACCTGAGTTGAAACCAAGAGTCAGTTGCTTAACTGACTGCCACCCAGATACCCCTGGATTAGTCCTTTTTTAAGGGCTCCTCCCCTTTCCCACCTCCTCCTCCTTTTCTTTGTTCTCATTCTGTGTGGTTATATTATGCACTTGAAGTAGTTTCAGGTTTTTCTCTGTCTTCCATTTTAAGTTTTCCATTCTCTCAGTTTCTGTTACATTCTTAGCACAAGCTATCATCCCATCTTTCACTCTACTTTTTTGATACCCCTTTCCACTTTATTCTTCTCCATAGCATTTACTGCAAACATATTGCATGTTTTTCTTATTTATTTTCCTTATTGTTTGAATCAGAATGTAAATTTCAGTAAGGCAGAAGTGTTTGTGCTTTGCTCACTCTGTATCCCCAGTACTGGTACTGTGTATGATAAAGTGAATTTTTAATAAATACTTACTAGATGAATTAATTAATTGGTCTGATCATAGCCTCTTCTAGAATATTAGAAAGGAGAAAACATAAAAGTAGCTTAAAAACAATTAGTGGAATTGAGGTTTTTGACTTGCATGTTTTCAAAATATTTTTCCTGGATAGCTTGTTTTCTATGGGGTGTGCACACATGTTTTGTTGAGTTAAGGATATCGGAATTAAATTGTATAACTGGAGGTATATATAGGATAAAAAATATTATTATAGGAGGCTATGTAATTTTTCATTTTACCAGATCTACAAACAAATTTTTTTGAGATTCTCACTTTCTCTGATAAACTGCAAGTTTTGACTCCGCCACTGACTTTCTGTTCTCTGGAGTTGCATAATATTTTAGAGAAAATAGTATAGCAGTGATTGCAAAGAAGTGTTTGCATTCTTTTTGCCCTGGGTGGGTAGGGATTTTTCATTTCATACATCATTACAGCTTTCTCCAATGATTGGGCACCAATTTCATCTCACTCCATTACAACAAGCTACCTGCTCACAAACTCAGCATCCAGGCCAAGCTGAAACAATCTCCACAACACATTGTCTGTAAAACCTTGTAATTTCAATTGTTCATGCTAAAATGTTATGTTATGCATCTCAGTGCAATCTCATCGTACTAGCACGTAGCAATAGGTTAATGAACTGTAACAAAACTCAGTTTCAAAAATGTCAAACATAATGAAAAAAGGAAAAAATAACAGAAATACATAGTTCTTCAATTGGATTTATATATCCCTTACGTTCAGACTTACATAAGTTTTACACACTTTATTATTGGTTTGCTTCAGATACCTTAGTATTTTAGCATTATTCAGCTAGTCTATCTGCATTAATACACTGAACCAGCATCAAAAGCTACTGACTCAACTGCATATTCATTCTCAAGTATGCCACTGTCAATTAGGTCATATTTTGTGTTTATTATTGGTCACTAAATTTGGGAGGAACCCCAGATAACTCATCTTTATGTATTCATTTTTGTTGTGGTTTTCTGGTCTTACTTTTGAGCATTTACTATGTGTGAGGTTTAAGAACACGATGGTGAACTTAGCAGAAATGTCCATTTTCACACAATATACAGCTTAGTGAAGGAGAGAGAAATTAATAAAACAATTCCTCAAATATATATATATTTATATATATACATGTATATATATATTACATATGTATACATATATAACATTGGCTGGCATACAGCATATACATGTATATATATTACATATATATGTACATATATATATATATTTTACATATATATATATATGTAAAACTGAGGTATGGGCTATGAAAGAAAAGTTTAGAGATCTATAAAATGTTTATCTCAAAGTTCTAAGGTGTCAAAAAATTTGCTATGTATCACTTCTTTCCTGAGAAAATGAATTAACCCAAAACCAGAGAACAGATTAGGGGGAGTGGACACGTGCATGTATTTTAAGAATGGGTTTATTATGTGCACAACTCTAGAGAAAGGAAAAATTATTGTGAGTTTAATCCATTAGAAAAAGGCAACACTACCTGATATCAGGAAAGAATGCAAAAATGGCAAAACTTTGGGCTGGAGATGTTGGCACAACCACATTATGCTGAATTTGGAAATTTCTTTTAAGAAACAAATAACCCTACTGAGGAATTCCTAAAATTGGAATAAGTTTGTCAAATATTCATTTTAGTATGTTCCTTCTAGCTAAAGTGAAGAGAACAAAATTGCAAAGACCAAAGGTAGAAACTTCAAAGAGTAGGAGATGTAGCTATTGAGAGAGTGTCTTATTGCCAGGAGAAATAGAGAGATATATGCATATTAAAGAGATGTTCTGGAGGATAAATAAACAAGATAATTATAGAACATAAAAAGTGAAAGGAGGGATCCCTGGGTGGCGCAGCGGTTTGGCGCCTGCCTTTGGCCCAGGGCGCGATCCTGGAGACCCGGGATCGAGTCCCACATCAGGCTCCCAGTGCATGGAGCCTGCTTCTCCCTCTGCCTGTGTCTCTGCCTCTCTCTCTCTCTCTCTGTATGACTATCATAAATAAATAATAAAAAAATAAAAAATAAAAAAAAGAAGTAACAAATCTTCAAAAAAAAAAGTGAAAGGAATGCATGGGTCATGGATGATAGCTTGACTGATTAAATATATATTCAATAAATATTTTTTGAGTGCCCATTAAATCCAATAGCTATTGAAAGGCTATAGCTATGGTGGTCAAAACAAAACAAAAGCAATGCTACCTTCATGTAATGTACATCCCAGTTGTGGGAGACAGACAATAAACTCATTAATAAGTAAAATGTATAGTTGTGGAATAGTGAAAAAATGGAGAAAAATAAACTCAAGAAAAATTATGGGGAAGATGAAGTTAAGAGTAGGAGTGGAGAATTATAATTTTAAATAAGAGAATCAAAGAAAACCACACTGAAGAGGGTGAAATTTGAGCAAAGATTAGAAAAAGGACATAAATCAAAAAGAATATCAAGAAAGTGACATTCGGGAAAATATTGAAAGGGGATGAAGAAAGTAAATTTGAAGACAGTTGGAACAAGAGTATTCATTTCAGATATTTTTGATTTTCCCCTTTTGTAGAATTTTTAAAAATCATTTTAAAGTCTTTCTCAGATATCATCCACAATATTGCAGTCTTCCCACACAGTTTAGCTTCAACTTGTGCTCCCTATTCCACTCTTTTTCCTTTCTTGCAAACACTCATCACCTTCTAATGAACTACATAGTCTGTTACTCTCAATTAGAATATAAGTCCTGTAATAGATTTTTGTCTGTTTTGGCCAGAACATTGGCTGGCATACAGCATATATTCTTTACATATTTGTTGAAAAGAATAAATGAAATAAAGAAGATGTGGTCTATATATACAATGGGATATTACTCAGCAATAGAAAGGACGAATACTCACCATTTGCTTCAACGTGGATAGAACTGGAGGGTATTTTGCTGAGTGAA
This sequence comes from Vulpes lagopus, assembly GCF_018345385.1. NCBI lineage: Eukaryota > Metazoa > Chordata > Mammalia > Carnivora > Canidae > Vulpes > Vulpes lagopus. The sequence continues at coordinate 79,207,009 of NC_054835.1, read as the reverse complement.
GTAAGTCAATTGGAGAAGGGAATCATTATATGGTTTCACTCATAGGGGGAATATAAGAAATAGTGAAAGGGATTATAGGAGAAAGGAGGGAAAATGAGTGAGAAATATCAGTGAGGGTGACAGAACATGAGAGACTCCTAACTTAGGGAAACACACAAGGGGTGGTGGAAAGGGAGGTGGGGGGGGTGAGGGTGACTGGGTGACGGGCACTGAGGGGGGCACTTAATGGGATGAGCACTGGGTGTTATGCTATATGTTGGCAAATTGAACTCCAATAAAAAATAAACAACAAAAAAGAAAATAATAAGTGAATGTCCGTCTTCAGAAGTATCTCTTTTGTATGCATAAACTAGATATGTTTAGTTTTCTTACAGTGATTCAGTGTCATAGAGTTCAGCATGCTAAATAAATTTTCTATCTTTTGTTTCTTTCTCCACCCAATTTAAAACTGCAAAAATCTGAGATCCTGGATTAGCTACTCATTAATCTTACTTTACAATATGAATATATATATATTGAATATGCATGTATACACTTTTGGACTTTTCTCTTAATTTTCTCTATGTAATCAAAATCTTAGGTAAATTTTATACCTCATATACTATACAAAAATGTGCACAGATAGCATTACAATAATTATTTTGCTTCATCTCTCAACATTATAGCAAAGCAAGAAAGAAAGCAGATGTTGCTTTTGAGCTGAAATGTGCTAGGTAAATAAATTAGTTTAAAATGCCAAAGGATTGAAATATGTTGAAAGATACTTAGTCTGTCTTGCTAAAGGGAAAGATAATAAATGACTATGCCTTTTACTTCTATATTTTTATAGCACTTTCTGTAAAACAAATAATGCATTACTGATACAACTATTGCCAAAATGGTATTAGAGTAGTGCCATTTTGCCAATTTTTCTTCCTAACTAATGAAATCTTATGTTCTATAAGAACTCATTTATAAAATACATCAAGTGCTTTTAAAATTTCTTACTATCAAGGTTTGTTTTTTGGACTTCAATATATGCCCTTGGAACATTGTTTGTATTTAGACATTTTAAAGTAACACATAACTAAGAGTAGCAATATGATCTATTTATCTATCATCTATCATCTATCTATCATGTACAAATATGTGTGTGTGTATGTATGTGTAGATAGAATAGAGAGATATATGTAATAGTGTGATGGTAGTGCAGAACTGCCCTTCTCTCAACTTGATTTTTGTTATAGAATTCATGTTCACCAAACTGTCTCATCATGTTTTATCATGAGTGAAATTAACATAAGTTAATACTAAAATATACGCCTTTAGTGCTGTTAGAAGGCCTATGACATTAATAGGCATCATGAGGACATAAAAATGTTTATAACAAATCAAGGCACCAGGTGGAGGTCAGGGAATGTATTGCGGGTTGGAAATAAAAATATGTTGATGTCGTTTGCTGAGAGCAGAAACTTGACAGTGTTTTGCTCTTAAACACGGGAACCTTTCTGTATCTGTTTGTCCTATCAAACTTACCAACATCTTTGTTGACTAGGTCAATTATTTTAGTAATAGAAATGAAAAAAGAATGTAAAAAAATTCAAAACTTACATTTTCTTTAAAAGTATATTCTAACTTCAAGCTTAAGGAGTGAAACTTCAATATAGTAAATATATGATTTAGAAGACGTGTTAAATAACACCACACAGATATAAATGCAAACTTGAACATTTATTTGTATATACTTAATATATTTTAATTAGTACCATTTTAATTTGAAGAGAAATCTAACTTAAGGGCTGTTTTGATTATTGACATTTAAAGTGTTCTGGTCCATTGTCCTAGTCACACTTTATAAGACTTTATCCAGATGTTTCAATATATTTTTTATTATAAGTTAATAAATTTGGTTGATATTTCAAAAATAGAGAAAGCTAAAAAATTAGCAGTTAATGTGAACTCCCTTTATTTTTATATCCTTGCCCTTCAACTCTGTGACTTTTTTTCTAACATTTATTCATTTCTTAACCTTTTTCCTTTTTGCAATTTAAATATCTTTACAATGGAATTTCTATCTTAAGTTTTGTTTCTTGTTTTGACATTTTACTCGATGTTCTATACATTTTATTTATCTTCAAAGTCTTCTAATAAATTTTTCAGTTTCCATGCATTTATAGTTTTAAAAATGTCTTTCTAGTTCTTTCAATTCAATTTTTCTGCAGCATCCTAAGTTGATTTATTGAAGAAATGTTTTTGATATTCTCCAAAGTTGCTTATTTTTAAGTGTCTTTGAATTCAATGAATTCAAAGAATTACCTCTTTCTTCTGGCATAATTTTCTACTTTTAGTATAATTCTTCCCTCCTGTGCAAATGATTTTTCTTAAATATATGTTGACCACTAGTTTTCGATTTTTATTAATATTTGTGAATAGTTTGATTACTATAGGGATTTACTTTTTATATGTTTTATTTTTTTGCTAATAATGAACTTTAAATATATTAGCAGTTTCTCTGACACTTTATTTTGGAATTAGTGGTCAAAATGTTGGGAAATTGAACTACTTATTACATATGACAGAAATTGAAGAGTTTTAGATCTGGTGCACCAACCCAGACGCTCAAATTTTAGTTACTCACTGGTAAATTCCTTATGGATTCAATGGATTTACTCTCATTTAGAAATGATGGTAAACATTTCCACTAACAAGTGTTCTCTATATGAGTAGTATTGGTGGGAATGAGTAAACATTGATGATCATTAATTAAAATCCTAGAGTTTTTTTTTTTTTTTTCCTTTTACATTCCACTCTTGCTTTTTATAGACTGTGACTCAGTTTGGAATCCCTGCAGAGTCCCATCTGGTAGAAAACTCTAAATTTCACTATATCCTTGCCTTGTACCTCTTTTGCTCATGCCTTTCTCTACTCTACTGCATTAATCACTTATACTCCATATGCTCTCTGTATTGCAAATTTTTGTCAAAGATCCTAATGGGTATACTCCTTGTTTTGTTTTGGCTTTACTTTATTTAGTGCATATGTTGACATTTAAATGGGAAGGCGGTGGAGGTAAATCTGTGCACTCAATCCACAATCTTGTTTCAGAAACTATATACTTTTTTTTTTCACTCTTCATTTTCTTTGTTCACAATGTAAGCAAATACTTGGCTTTTCCTGTTTTAAGACATTATTTTTACTAGTGTCATAAAATAAGTTTATTAATTGTGCATAGTATGGTTCAGTTTAAGAGTGTGGACAGTGAAATGGTATTGGCAATATTCCTATCATAGCTCTACCACTTTCTAACTGTGTTACCATAAGCAGTTTATTTAACCATTTTGTTCATCAGTTACCTAAATTACAACAGATAAAAAATGTGTCCTTTCATTAGAAGGTACATTATCTAGAAGTTTAAATGACTCAATGTATGAAAATGTATGTAGTATAGTTCCAGGTACTAAGTAAGCATCAAAGAATGTTAAACTGCCATTTTTAATAATTAGCTTTCAAATCAGAGCTCCCCTTTCCCCCTTCTAAATCCTTACTTTGCTTCCACTTCATAAGCCTTATTTCTCACTGAATTCTATTCAGCAGCAAAATTCTATTCGGTCTTGGTTAATAGTAGAAATAAAAAAATCAGAAGACCAATTAAAAAAAAAAGGCAAACAGACTTCAATATTATTTACTTCTTTTAAATCCTATCCTCATTTTTAATAAGAACTATTTTCATAGAATAGGTAAATGCTGTTCTTTAGGAAATCTAGCAAATTTTCAGTCATCTCAAACTCATTAAAGGGATTACCATTATTTATTCTAGGAGAGTTTAAACATATTCAAGAAAATTGAGCTCTTTCAGTCAAATATTTACAGAGAAATGTCTTGCAATTATATAATACTTATGGGAGTGAGGAAACCTGTTAATCAAAATAAAGATTAAAAAAGATTTGATTGCAGATTATACATGAAGAATGAAGGACAACGAAATAAAACTGGTCACCAGTAGTTTCCTTGCATTGACTTTGATTTTGACTTGACAAAATGTACCTTGAGCTTTTGAAATGTCAATTTGACACTTTTTTTTTTTTTAGTTTTAGGCACAGCAAAGATATGGATTAGAGGTTCATGTGTTTATAGGTAGCTCTTTTAAAAAATGTGCTTTACCAAAAGAATATATGTGTTAAGAACGACATTGCACTTTCTGGTGGAAACAAAATTTGTAAATATAAACTATATTAAATGAATGAATTCATGAATTAATGAAAGAGAGATATTTTGCCAGTTATTCAAGGAAGCAGAAGTGCTTCTAGAAGCTGCATTATAAAATAAATTTCAACTATAAGTCTTTAAATAGTATTTGTCATAAGGAAAATGTCTTCCATGCAGGAAATGGAAAATGGCCTTCTTTTGCCATTTATCTCTATCAAATTTCTGTCAAAAATAATAATTGTGGCTTTCAAAATCTAAGTTCAGTAGCTATAAAATGTTAAGAAATTCATACTGATTTTATGATACTACCTAACAGAATGGACAAGAAAGTAGAGAATCACTCATATTTCTTGAGAAATAATATATAATAAATAAATATATCTTAATATGTACAGACAGAAGAAACTCAAAATCAATGTTAAAGGAAACAAGATTTTGTCTTTTCTATGCATCTTCTGTCTCAAATTCAAAGACTTGAGTAACATAAAATAAATTCTGAAAATTAAATATAACCTAAAAAGGATCTTTTAAGTTCAAGAGAATCATAAAAAAATATTGGATACATTTACAGTAATATAATAGAAACATTTCTTTTTAGACTATGAATCCTTTTTATACTTAATTGCATACATGATGAAAGAAACTTACATACCATAGAATGGACAATGGTAGAGAACAATGATAATATAGATATGATCTCCCCTGAATTTCCTTATCATATCAACTCTGTTCCAAAGGTATAAATGGATTAATCAAATATAATTCATTATTAAAAAGTTAGAGCTTTCTATATTTTCTTTTACATTTTCCTTTTAAGTAGGAAAAAAATATTCAGTGACCACTTGTGTATAATTTCTCAAACTGCATTCAAGTATACCAAAAAAAGGAAAAAAAATAAAAAAGAAATTAAACTTGGCATATTTAAAATATGACAAAACATTCCAATGAAAACATAAGAATTCTATAACAAACACAGAGCCGGCTACCTCGTATGTCAGATGTGAACAAAATTTTTATAAGATCTAAAATATTCAGGCAATATGTCCTTGTTAAATGAGTAATTTTGAGAAAAACCTAATACCGTTTTGTTTTTTTTTTAGTTTTAGGCACAGCAAAGATATGGATTAGAGGTTCATGTGTTTATAGGTAGCTCTTTTAAAAAATGTGCTTTACCAAAAGAATATATGTGTTAAGAACGACATTGCACTTTCTGGTGGAAACAAAATTTGTAAATATAAACTATATATAAACATACATCTGGAAATTACAGTACACATAAATTAATTGCCCTGGACTTAAATTTTGATGATTACTGGTAGAGTAACAACTCAAAATAAGGACATTCTGGGATGCCTGGGTGGCTCACCGGTTGAGTGTCTGCCTTCGGCTCAGGGCATGATCCTGGGATCCGGGATTGAGTCCCGCATCTGGCTCCCTGCATGGGGCCTGCTTCTCTCTCTGCCTGGTCTCTGCCTCTCTCTCTCTCTCTCTCTGTCTCTCATGAATAAATAAGTAAAATCTTAAAAACAACAACAACAACAACAACAAAATAAGGACAATCTCAAAGACAAAAATCCTACTTTGGAAAATTATAGATGCCTAATGATATTCAAGTTTTATGAAGAAAAATTTTATTATGATTGTGTGCAGAATGGATAGAGCAATACAAATAAGTCATTCATGTCAGCCACTCTAACAAATAGAGTTGTTTTCTTGGGATTTATTTGAGTTAGAGGATTGGAGGATAAGAAAAAGGTGTGGTTATGCTGATTTCTACTTCTTTGAGTCCGGTCCGGTCCTTTTTAGTTAGTTTTTTTTTTTTTTTTAATCATATTTAAATACAATACAGGAAAATAGTCTCAAAAGTGTAGCAAAATCTCAGTAATCCGTTTTGTATGATCACTCTGACATTTAAATTTCCTACCAACAAATACACAAAAACACTTTACCCATATCATGATTGCTCATATTTGTCCTAAAATATATTAATTTGTGTCCTCGGCATCTTGAAGTTCAGGCAGCAGATTAAACAAACAAAAACAATACAACTATATCTGGCAGAGAGTTTTTTGGATGACTTTGCCAACTCTCTCCGGAAATGTTCTGTTATTTTTCATTCAAAACAGGCAATAAGTCCAGAAACTGTAAGAACAGCATGTTAGCAGTAAATATTCACTGAAAAATTCTTTACATGTGAGGTGCTTTGTTTCCTTTAGTTTGTTTTTGCTCCTTAGAAGAGGAAAAGCTTTGTGGCTGGTTCTTTAGTATGTATTGGTATTAAAGGTAATAGGTCCAACAATAGTTAAATCTTTTTATGATATAAACTGCTGATTTATTTATTTCATGATTAAATCAATAGGGCAAAAAAAAGTGTTAATTCAGTTAGAAATGGTAGGATAGCATTTTATCCTTTTTTACTAAAATAATGATTTCTTTTGCTACTTATATGTCATAGTTTAACAATTAAGTTCATTAAGTATGTGTATTCTAATATGCCTCATCCTCTACCACAAATAATTTGGGATTAAAAAAAAAAACCCTTTCGAATGAGATAATGTATGTTATTACATTTGAGTATATAAATATTTTGACAAAAATAATAGGAGATTCAGTCATTATTCCTTTTAACAATTTTTCTAATTCCTTTTACATGCCTAGTTTATTCAACCACACTTTTCCTTAGGTGAAGTCTCATTCCTTTTAAATAGTTGTAGAAGCTGATAAATTAAAAGTCTGGAATTTAACTCTCCCACCTCAAAGGCCAAAAGCCTATGTCAACACTTTCCTGAAATTTACTTTCAATGTTCTATAATCACTCTGATATATATCATGGACCATGCTTACAGATTCATCCACACTTTTCATGTGGCAAAATAGTAATTGTAACTCTTAAAACTTTAAGTGATTTCTTTTGGAAATGTCTATTTAGTTGTAGTTTCTGGGTTTTTATTGCCATTCCAATTTTTAGGGATAGGTGACTCTAAGTTTCACAGAAATATTTCTTATAATAATTACCTCTTCTTCTTTTTCCCCTTAGTGCTAGATAATCTCTCTCATTCCTGTATATCCTTCACTTTGTTATGTATGTCTTTCTTACTTTCTAAACTATAAAATCCTCAAGGGCACAACTTAAAAATTAGTCATTACAATATTTACTATAGTCAAACAAGTTTTATTGTAGTTGTCATTTTTATACATTGCAATAGGCTAATTTTCTTTCTTTCATGAAATTGTATAAGCCCTGGTGTTATTTTCGAACTATATTGAAGTAAAGTAGAATTATTTTGCTAGTTTTGAGGGTGTAATTCTTTGCAGTGGCATATTCAATGTATATTTTTGTTTTTCACTTTCTGCATATGTGATTTTGCATGTGTTTTTCCCTATGTGTTTCAGTCTGAAAAAAAAAACTTTTTTTTTTTTTTATAATTTGATGGTGGCTTGATTGTGTCATAATGCATCTAATTGAATTCCCTTGAAAAATATGTATGAAATTAAAAAAAAATCCTGATTCATTAAACATTTGTCTGGTTTCCAAAACAAAATAATTTCCAGAAAAATTCAATTGGATTTAAAGAATGTTAATATCTTTTAAAATTCTATTAGTCAAGTAATTTTTCTGGTTATCATGTGAACTTCCAAGAGGAATATATTCTAGAGACTTGTCATTCTGATGACTACTTAGAGTTTATTTATTGGATGAGTATCATGTTATAATACTCCTGTGACCTTTTTTAGTTTATTATTTTAAAAAGGCATAAAAAAAGGTACATGTATAGAGCTACATTTACTTGGACATACCTAGATATTAAAAATCTTATGCTTTTCTCTTTGAAATAAAAGTGGTAAATTTTATATATATATAAAAAAATAAAATAAATAAAATTAGTAGTGGACATAAAGTTTCTATCAGACATCATGAGGTCACTGTTAAACAATTTGGATTTAGATTGAGTGCAGTCTTAATGGTTTTCAGATTAAGAATGTCAGAAAGATGGGATACCTGAGTGGCTCAGTGATTGAATATCTGCCTTCGACTCAGGACGTGATCCTGGAGTCCCGGGATGGAGTCCCACATTGGGCTCCCTGCATGGAGCCTGGTTCTCTCTATGCCTGTGTCTTTGCTCTCTCTGCATCTCTCATGAATAAATAAATAAAATCTGTTTTTTTTAATAAATAAAATCTTAAAAAAAAAAAGACTATCAGAAAGATAACATGGTGTCTTGATAACATATTTATCATGAGATTATCAATTAGAATTTAAGGGCAGCCCAGGTGACTCAGCAGTTTAGTGGTTTAGCACCACCTTCAGCGCAGTGCGTGATCCTGGGGACCTGGGATCGAGTCCCGTGTCAGGTTCCCTGCATGTAGCCTGCTTCTCCCTCTGCCTGTGTCTCTGCCTCTCTCTTCCTGTCTCTCATGAATAAATAAATAAAATCTTAAAAAAAAAATTAGAATTTAAACCTTTTGAAACTAGAGTATTACATTTAGTAGATAAGTATTCTCCCATCCACAAACTCTTAAGTCATATATTAATGTCCATGAATGAGGTCTCATAACTAAATAATAAAATCTATAGTATTGAGTCAATTTGTGGCCACATTTCAGGGAACAGAATTTTCATTGACTTCAAGGGCAGAAAATTTAGTTGTAATGCAACTGTTACAGGAAGAGTTTTTCTGTACAAGTAGAATTCAAGAAGTAGCTATCATCCTATATTTCAAAATCTAAATTTCTGTCCTTGAATGGACACATGAAAACTCTATTGATTTTAGGCCATTAGCTGACTGGTTTTTTAAAGAGTTTGATATTTCTGTTATTACCACTGGAAAATAGGATGTTTAAATGAAATAAGCACAGAAAACTTAATTACCTATGTGTATATTTAAAAATTTATTTCATTTTCTGTATGCTTTCTTAATTTATGTATACCTCAATGTCATTTTTGTTAATAACAAAGACCTCTATGTTCCTACTTAAGTCTGAAAAGCAATTTTCATTATGTAAGCATCAAATGTTATATCTCCTTTGGGGCTTTTTCAAACATGATCCAAATTTTATTTGGTAACACATAATTATTTTAGACTCAGTTTTATGGTAATTTAGCTAGATGACTCATTTGAAAGAAAAATGTTAAGATACAGAATTTCTGACACTTTGTTTATAATAGTTTCTAAATTTAAAATGTTCTTAAATGAAATTGATAATATCGAGTATTTCAGATAATTGGTCTCTCTCCAGAGTCACCTGATCTTTTTAAAATTTTCACTTGAACTTTTAGGCCAAACATGTCCTCCTCTGTTTCCCTATGTTCATTTCAACTGCATACTGCTGGATAAAATCATGTATGGACTAGTATGGCATGATGGATAACATAAGCCAACTCTCTGTAAAATCTCTAACAAGAAGATAGAAAATAAGATAAATTAAGTGCTATCCAGGATATCACTTCTACTCTCAAACTGTAGGCAGAATTGTAATCTTAGACTTCTCTCTCCTTCCCCCTGGGCCTACACAGTAGATGTTCTGGGTTAAAACAGTAGCTGTGAGAAAGCTATAAATGTAAGAACTGGTAACCTTGAAGTTTTTGCTCTTATGTGTTTAATAGCAAAATTCTTGTTTCAATTTTGATAGTATTGTTCCATCTGCACCAGCAGATATTCCTCTTGGTAAGTTCTGCTGCACAAATGGTAGGACAGACTTCCAAGTAATTAATACTTAACGTTGGAATTTCACAGTTGGGGAGAGCTAGTAGGACATAGGGAAGTCATTGTCAAAATAAAATACTAAGATCCATTATATTTGCTGGAAATACCCATTCTGTTCCCCTTAACATAAACAATTCAGAGAGCCCTATGACTTAACATCAGCAGGAAAGAAAGCACTACACCTGGGATAAGACATAACTGAATAAATAAATGCCACATCTAGTGAATCAAATTAGTTTAAAAATTAATTTAAAGTCTGAGAATGTAACGGTCTTGATTTTAGCAAGAAAAATTGATTTACACAGAGTAAACACAGAAGTAGGTAGTCTGTTGCTAAATAACTTCATGGATTACTATATGATGCAAGTGATAAAAGTAACTCCCAATTGTCACAAGGTTGAAGTGATTTCTTATTTGGATCAATCTCCTCTCAATATGAAAGCCTTACATTTCTTTCCAAAAATAATGAAAGCAACAAGTATATATGCAAAAGTACACAGGTATATAAAACCAAATTTATATATACACCTTTCTCAGACATGTAGATCTTTTCTTAGGTGAGTATTTAACACTTCTAATTCCATGCTGTGGACAGTTAAGTGGTAGTAAAATGTGGAGGAGCAGGAGGCTTGACACTTTGTATCTCTAAACACAATGACTCTTTCCTCACAAATTAATTTTAATATCTATGGGTAGTTTGTCATGAATTGAAAAGTTTTGCATCAATACACACAATTAGATTTATATGCAAATCTTGGAGTTCTTCTGGAATACAAAGAGGTGTACTTTGAGATAAGGGAAAAGAGGGGAATAAGAAATGAAACTGCAAAATCTCAAGTTGTTATTTAACTGGGAAGTGGATGTGATTATTTTCTCCAGCTTTTAGCATGAATACGTACAAATTAGTATTCATTTTCTTTCAAACTTGATATGATAGATTAGGGGGAAAAATCCCCAGGAAAACTAGAAAAATTAAATTTGGAAGTTGTTTCTAAAAGCTGGTTAAAATTGAAACTATGATTCCTAAGTAGCAATGATCTTGTTGCTGTCTGGGTGTTTCCTCTCAGTTTCTTTCCAAACATCTCTGCCTCCATTGGAAGAAAAGGCTTAAGAGGATTTCTGCTAACTTGTGACTCCCTCATATGTAGGCCCTCCATCATTTTCTGAAGGGTGTATGTTTGAAAATAAAGATAACAAATTATTTCAGTCCTCTTCTCTATCCCTGTTCTGGTGGCCCTACTTTTCTTGGTCACAAAATAATCTTAGACTGTGATAGATTTTAGAAAGGCAGTATTTTTCATAGTACCGGACAATGTTAAGCCTCTGTAGTATCTTCGTGTATTTCACTGTATGTGTTGAGAGAAAAATAAAACAGAGAGGATGCTGCAATTCTTGAAGCCTTTGTGCTCTGTGTTACAATGGCAACCATGAACACTTAAAGGGAGAACTTCAAGGGTACTTGGGCTTGCTCTTACATACTTATTAATGAGTAAATGAGACTTAATTCTTTTTTTTTGAGACTTAATTCTTAAATGAGGCTTACAATTCTGTGTTTTTGTAAATGTCTTTATGCGATAAGAATCATGACCCTGACATAAATATTGGACTTTACAAATAAATCCAACAAAATTTTTAAAAGAGGGGAAAGCAAGTTTAATACATGGTAATTTGCTGAATGAAAAAAAGAAAAATATGCTCAACTTTAGCTTCAGTCATAGGGAAGGAAAGATAAATTAGTCACACATAGATATCAATAGAATGCCCATGAACACTACAGTTAATTCTTATATAAATGAGTAACTAGAGGATCTACAGTACATTTAATTGCCTATTGTAGATATTTCCTCAAAGGAGTAACTGATCCTTCATCATCTGAGATCACATCTGCTTCGGGAATACAAACCACATGAAGCAATGATACTATAAACGTTTTCAACATCATAAGTCACATTCAAAATGGACAGAAGTAGCAAAGGAAAGGGGGGGGTCAAAAGAGTGCCCTTTTAAATTGTGATTTTTATAAGGATATCTAAAATTAAGATCTACATAAACAGTGATGTGCTATAGAAATAGAAAAAAGAAACTCCTAAGATAATTTCAAACTAAGTCTTTTAGAGTTTTTTTTTTAAGATTTATTTATTTATGATAGACATAGAGAGAGAGAGAGAGAGAGAGAGGCAGAGACACAGGAGGAGGGAGAAGCAGGCTCCATGCAGGGAGCCCGACATGGGATTCGATCCCCGGTCTCCAGAATTGCGCCCTGGGCCAAAGGCAGGCGCTAAACCACTGAGCCACCCAGAGATCCCCCTAGATCTTTTAAATATTCTTATGGCTGAGTAAAATGTTTGATATCTCCTAAATGTCTACTGTATCATCTCCCCTCTAGTACCTGCATTTTCCCATTCTTTTATGATGTTCTTTCCTTTTCTAAATGTAAACTCCAGATTTGTTTAATGAAAATCAGCTGAAAAGTTGATGATATAAAAATATTTGTCTAGTTTTAGTTTTAGTATCTACCATGAAACTCAACTATGTTTTTGAATTGAGATTCCAAAAAAAATATGACCTTTTTGATGTGAACAGTGCTAGAAATCTAAATAAGTGTTTTGTTTCCTTTATTCAATAAATTTCTTCAAGTCCCTAACATGCATGGCAGTTTGTTCTATGTGCTATGAAAATATAAAGATGAATTAGTCAAGGATTGTCCCTTTAAGGGACTCCCAGTTTGGTAGGGAAGACAAAACAATTCATAAAACTTATTAAAAAGTTTGGCTTCTAATATATGAGCTTCAAGATTCAGATATATATCATAATTGTTAATGATTTTTCTGTATAATTCTTGGTAAACAGAGCATGGACCAAAAATGGCAGAAGGAAAACAATTAGGAGGTTTGAACTAAAAATGTCTGTCTCTGGAAAATGAATATGTAGAAAAGCAGCAACACAAATATTTTAAAGAAATTGGAGAATATTAAAGATAATCAAATCCAGTTCTCTCATTTTGAGGAAAGGAAAGGTGATAACCCAAGTAGGTGATTGATTTATTCATGTATTAATAGCTAAGCCAGGACTAGAAATTTAAGATCACAGACTCTAGTCTGTGCATTAGGGAAACAAAATCTTTATGTAAAAAAACCCCACTATTTTTGGTTTGGGAATATAAGAAAAATCTATGAAAAGTAGAGAAAAGTAAATAATAATAATTCAAAACTCTCAATAAAGATACCATTATATTTTGAAAGAGTGGTTTCTGTGAGCTAAAGTGGTTTTTGAACAAAAAGGGAACAGAAAGGAATATATTTATTTCCATGGTTAAAAGGAAGAAGGGATGAGAGAAGTTATGATAAAAATTGAGAATACAGGTTAAGGGAAATAATTGTAAAATGTTTTCTAAAAAGAGTGAATTAGGTAAGTCAGGTAACAGGCAAGGTACTGGTAAGATGGATTTTGTAAATCAAGAAAATACATTAACCATGTCTTCTATTTCATATGGTAGTATTTTATAATTTATAATTATTCACATAGTACCTTCTATACTTTGACATATGGTTATATTGCCTATATGATCTTTATATATTTTTATCAACTGATTTTATTTAGTTTTTTAAAATATTTATTCATTCATGAGAGACACACAGAGAGAGAAAGAGGCAGAGACACAGGCAGAGGGAGAAGCAGGCTCCATGCAGGGAGCCTGATGTGGGACTCGATCCTGGGTCCCCAGGATCATACCCTGGACTGAAGGTGGCGCTAAACCACTGAACCACTGGGGCTGATCTTATTTAGTTTTTTTTTTTTTAATTTTATTTATTTATTCATGAGAGACACAGACTGAGAGAGAGAGACTGAGACACAGGCAGAGGGAGAAGAAGGCTCCCATGCAGGGAGCCTGATGTGGGACTCGATCCTGGGACTCCAGGATCTTGCCCTGGGCCAAAGGCAGGTGCTCAACCACTGAGCCACCCAGGCATCCCATTATTTAGGTTTTTAAATTGAAGTATAGTTAATTATAACAATGTTATGTTAGTTCCAGATGCATAACATTGATTCAACAACACTATACAGTACTCAGTGTTCACTACAATACCTGTGATTACCATCTGTCACAATCCAATGTTATTACAGTATTATTGGCTATATTCCCTATTCTGTATCTTCCCCCCCCTTTCCCTCTCTATGACTTATTTTATAACAGGAAGTTTGTATCTCTTAATACCCTTTATCTATTTTATCTTTCTCTCACATACCTCCCTTCCGGCAACCACCAGTTTATCTTCTGTATTTAAGAGTCTATTTTATTTCTTTGTTCATTTTGCTTTTTACATTTTCCCCATATAAATGAAATCATATAGTATTTGTCTTAGGTCCATCTGTATTGTGGCAAACGTCAAGATCACATTCTTTTTTATGACTAACATTCCATTGTGTGTGTGTGTGTGTGTGTGTGTGTGTGTGTGTGTGGAGGGGTGTATTACTGGGACTTTTTTGTGGCCTAATATGGTCTCTCATGGAGAATGTTTCACGTGCACTTGAAAAGATTGCGTGTTTTGTTGTTTCTTAGATGGAATGTTCTATAGACGTCTGTGAAGTCCATGTGGTCTAATGTGTCATTCAAAACCACCATTTCCTCACTGATTTTCTATCTGGATGATCTATCCACTAATGTAAATAAGGCATCAATGTCTCCTGCTATTATTATATTATTACCAATTTCTCCCTTTATGGCTATTAATATTTGCTTTATAAATGTAGGTGCTTCTATATTGGTAGCATAGATATTTACAATTGTTTGTCTTCTTCTTGGATTGATCCCTTTTTCACTGTGTAGTACCCTTCTTTGTCTCTTGATACAGTCTTTGTTTTAAAGTCCATTCTGTCTTGTGTAAGTATTGCTACCCCAACTTTTGTTTTGTTTACATTTGCATACTATGTCTTCCACCCCTTCACTTTTCATCTGCATGTGTCTTTAGGTCTGAGGTAAGTCTTTTGTAGCAGTGTATAGGTGGTCTTCTTCTGTTTTCATTTTTGTTTATCTATTCAGTCACCCTACATCTTTTGTCTGGAGCATTTAGTCCATTTACATTTAAAGTAATTATTGATAGGTATGTACCTACTACCATTTTGTTCATTGTTTTCCAGTTGATTTAGTAGGTCTTTTCTGTTTCCTTTCGTCTTTTTTTGCTCTCTTCCCTTGTGGTTTGATGGCTTTCTTTAGTGTTAGTGCTTCAATCTCTTTCTCTACATTTTGTGTATCTATTACAGGGTTTTAGTTTGTGGTTACCATTAGGTTCATATATCACATGCTATACTTACTGCTATACATGTAGCAGTCTATTTTAAGTTGATAGATGCTTAAGCTCAAACACATTCTAAAAACACTATGTTTTAACTCTGCCACCCATGTTTTATGTATAAAATATCATACTTTACATATTTTTATTTTGTATATCTGTTAGCAGGTGGGGGAAAGACAGTAAAGTATCCCCTAAACTGAGAAGGCACTTTGAGATTGGACAACAAAGCAGACCACTCCATACAGTTTATACAAAGTTTTATTCAGGGTAAATTACTGACAGGGGAATCTGATCCATAGTGGTAGCATCATAATTTTCTGCAAAATCCAGGCCTTAGTCTATAGATTTTATAGAGTGGGAGGACAGGCAGAAGGGCACTGCAATGAGATCAGAAAGTTTACACACACCTCAGATGGCCTACATGCACTTAATTGGTGGCTAAATAATTAGATTTTGTGGCATCACCTGTGCATCAGGACAGGAAAATAGTATGTTAATTCTAACAATGGGAGGCCAAGGCAAGCGTCTGTCTATCCTAACCTTGGTGGGCATTTCTAAGGTTTATATATTAATCTTCTCAGGGCCAGAACATGTATCCCCAAGAGAGGCCATTGAGCAAACATGAACAAGATGGAGTCAGTATAGGCAGCACTCCTACATTTATCTCTTGACTAAGTTTTGCAGATAAATT
Organism: Vulpes lagopus; assembly: GCF_018345385.1. NCBI lineage: Eukaryota > Metazoa > Chordata > Mammalia > Carnivora > Canidae > Vulpes > Vulpes lagopus. The sequence goes on along the minus strand of NC_054835.1, from coordinate 79,191,134 downwards.
GATTTTTGTTGCTTAAATTATATACTGGCTTTCTAAGTGATTAATCTACAACTTTTACTGTATGTTTGATTTTACCTGTGAATTTTTTTTTTTTTATTTTCATGATGTCCTTACTCAAGTCATGGCCTTCCCTTTCTACTTAAAGAATTCCCTTTACCATTCCTTGTAAGGCTAATTTAGTGGAGATGAATTCCTTTAAATCTTATCTGGGAAACTTGTCATCTCTCCTTATATTCTCAATGATAATCTTGTGGGATAGAGTATTCTTATTTGTTTTTTTCCTTTCAGCACTTTAAATATATCCCAGTCTCTTATGGCCTGAAAAGTTTCTGCTAAAAAAAAAAAAAAAATTAGTTGATAACCTCAAGGGGTTTCCCTTGTGAATTACTAGTTTTGTTTTTCTTGCTGCTTCTAAAATTTTCTCTATATTATTACTTTTTGCCATTATAATTATTATGTATCTTGACATGGGCCTCCTTGGGTTCATCTTGTTAGGGACTCCCTATGCTTCCTGGACCTGGCTGTCTGTTTCTTTCCCCATAATAGGGAAATTTTCAGGTATTATTTCTTCAAACATTTTTTCTGCCCAGTTATGTCTGTCTTCTCATTCTGGGATTTCTATAATGTGAATGTCATGACACTTGGTGATGATGTAGTGTTTCCTTAACTTGTTCTTTCATTTTTTGTTATTCTTCTTTTTGCTGCTCAGCTTGGTTGCTTTCCATCATCCTGTCTTCCAGATCACTGATCCATTCTTCCATTTCCTCTAATCTGCTACTGGTTCCCTCTAGTGTATTTTTTTAAAGTTGCAATTGTTATATTTTTGCTCTGATTGGTTTTTATATTTTATTTCTCTTTGTTGAAGTTCTCACTGAGTTCATCTACTCTTTCCTCAAGTCCAGTAAGTATCTTTATGACTATTACTTTGAATTATTTACCAGGTATATTGCTTATCTTAGTTTTATTTAGATCTTTTACTGTTATTATGTCTTATTCTTTTATTTATGTCATATTCCTCTGTCTGCTCACTTTGTCCAATTCACCGTTGTTTTTTTTTGTTTTTGTTTTTGTTGTTGTTGTTGTTGTTGTTTTAATGTATTAGGTGGCTCAGCTCTATTTCCTGGTCTTGAAAGTGGTGGCCTCATGAAGTCCTTTGGTGACCTGTAGCACAATCCCCCTGGTCACCAGAATCAGGTGCTCCAGGTATATCTCCTACATGGACTGTGTGCACCCTACTTTTGTGCCTGAGCCACATTTACTCTCAGCCCAACCAGTTGCAATGATTAGCTTTGCCTGCTATGGATGCACTGGACATGGTTTGGTCCTTATGCTGTTGAGACGCCTGTTTGAAAGGCTAAGGGGTTGTAGGTGGGCAGGGTTGGCAGTCAGGCTGTCTGCAGTTAACTCCTCTGCCACAGTTTCAGGTGTGTACTGATGGCACTTCTCACTGCATGGCCAACTGAGAAGCTTTTGTTGGTGGGTAGGACCTGTGGTCAAACTGGATGACTGTAGTTAGCCTGTCTGTCACAGTTGCTGGCACACCAAATGGCAGGGCTTGTTCTCTGCACAGCCAGTTTAGAAGTTTGACTGCTGAAACTGCAGGCATGCTGGTATATGAAGTTATCCCTTCCTCTCCATAAGGCATGAGTAACTTTGGAGTGGCACAAGTCTCAGCCAGGCAGTTTCTGTCCCACCTGCTTGAATAGGTGGACAGGAACTGCTTTGGAGGGATGCCAGATGAGATGGGTGGATTGGATGGGGCAAATCTGCAGGGAAACATGGGAGTGAGGCAGGTGGTGTTGGCAACTAGGTGGAAGGTGTTAGGGATGGCTCCTGCAAAAGTCCAGCTATCTAAGATGGGGAAGGAAAGATAAATGGTACTTGCCAGCATTTTTTGTTCTTGAAGAAATCTGAAGATTCTCCCTCCAGCACACATTCTGAGATTAGTAAATGAACCTCCTTCACATATACCCCAGGTCCTTTCCAAACTGCTGATTCTCTGTTGGGTGTTGGATGGAATTATTTAGGATGCTGGGTTGTTAAGAGCAGAAATTCTGTTTCTAATTGCCTGCTGGCTTTCCTAGATTTAAGCCCCACTAGTTTTTAAAACTTTTAAAAGCACCCAAAGCCCCACTAGTTTTCAAAGCCAAGTATTATGGCTAGTGCCTAGAGTACCTCTCACATCTCCATGCTTATGTTAAAATTCTCTACTATTATTGTTTTATTTTCAATTAATTTCTTTATGTTTATTATTAATTGTTTTATTTATTTGGGTACTCCTATATTGGGGGCATATATATTTACAACTGTTCTATCTTGTTTGATCATTTCCTTTATCATTACATAATGCCTTTCTTTATCTCCTTTTAGACTGTTTTAAAGTCTAGTTTGTCTGATATAAGTATTTCTTTTTCAGCTTTCTTTTGATTTTGATGTCCATTTGCAAGATGAATGATTCTCCACACCTTCATTTTCAATCTAGAGATGTTTTCAGGTTTAAAATGAATCTTTTGTAGGCAGCATGTAGATGGATTTTTTAATCCATTCTGATATCCTATGTCATTTGATTGGTGCATTTATTTACTTATATTCAAAGTAATCATTGATAGATACATATTTACTGCTTTTTAAAAATATTTTATGTATTTATTCACGAGAGAGAGAGAGAGAGAGAGAGAGAGAGGCAGAGACACAGGCAGATGGAGAAGCAGGCTCCATGCAGGGAGCCCGATGTGGGACTCAATCTCAGGTCTCCAGGATCACGCCCTGGGCCAAAGGCAGTGTTAAACTGCTGAGCCAGCCAGGTTGCCCTGTTTTTTGTTTTTTTTGTTTTTTGTTTGTTTGTTTGTTTGTTTACTTGTTTGGCGAAGTTCCTGGAGATTTTCTCTGATCCTTTCTTGTCTTTATCACTTTTGGTCTCTTGAGAAATCCCCTTTAATATTTCTTACACGGCTGGTTTAGTGGTCTTAAATTCCTTTAGTTTTTATTTGTCTGGGAAACTATCTCTCTCCTATTCTGAATGATAGCTTTACTGGCTAGAGCATTCTTGGTTGCACATCTTTCCCTTTCAGCACTTTGAATATATCATGGCACCCTCTATTCTGGCTTGCAAAGTTTCTGTTGAGAAATCTCCAGGTAGTTGTATGGGGTTTCCCTTGTAAATTAAGGACTATTTTGTCTTGCTAATTTTAAGATTTTTCTTTATCATTATATTTTGCAAATTTATTACAAAATGTCTTGGTGTTGGCCTAGATCTGGACCTGGATGTCTGTTTCCTTCCCCAGATTAGGGAAGTTTTCTGCTATTATTTCTTAAAATAAATTTCTGCCCTCCTTTTCTCTCTCTTCTTTTTCTGGGATTCCTATGATACAAATGTTATTATGTTTGTTGGAATCTATTCTTCTGCTGCATAATTCTTTCTCTCTCTTTTTTTTTTTGTTCAGCTTCACTATTTTCCATTTTTCCTTTCTTCCACATCATTTATTCCTCTGTGTCTTCCACCCTGCTGTTCATTTCACCAAGCCTGTTTCCAACCTCATTTATTATATTCTTCATCTCTGATTGATACTTTTTTTTCTCCCCACTCTTTTAACTCTGTGGAAAGAGTCTCACTGATGTCTTCTATTCTTTTCTCAAGCCCAGTGAGTAACCTTATGATTATAAGGTCAAATTAGAACTTTAAATTCTCCAATAGGAATGCTACTTATATCCATTTTGTGTAGATCTCTGGCTGTGGCCTTATCTTTCTTTTCATTTGGGATAAATTCCTCCATCTTGGCATTTTGTCTAAGTGTCAGTCTTCTTCCATAATTTGGAAAAGCCAGTTATATCTCCTGCTCCTGGATGTAATGACCTTATGAAAAAGAGGCCCTGTAGTGCCTAGATTCTGGAGCTTCAGGGATTATCTTTGGTGTGTGCTGCATGTGCTCTGCTGTTGTTCTGTGGCTGCTGTATCCTTCAGGCCATTTGTTTTGTGGAAGCTCTCCTGCTTTCTGAGGGCAATGTTTGGTGCCTGACCTAAATGTGGTGAGTATTAATTATGCTCTGGCCTTGTGAAATGAGACCTGACACCAACACCACCAGAACTGAGGTCCTGCAGAATTCTCTGGTGAGGAGAGATGGTGTGGGCAGGGGGTTCTGCTGGTTTTCCTGGGGAAAAGCCCACTGCACTGGGACTGAGGCAAGCCTGACTGTGAAGGGCAGTTCTGCTTGAATGCATTATTAAACAAGTTAGGCAGCCAGTGTCAGGGATGTGCTGCTGCCTGCAGGTGGTTCTCTTTTATCCTGATGGGAAATGGTGCCAGCCAGCTCCTTTGTTTTTAGAGAAGTGTCTCTATGAGTGTTGCCTCTCAGGGATACACTCTGAGAAAAGGGACTGATCTCCCCCAAATATGCCCCAGGTATTCTTCAGATTTCTGTTTCTACTGTCTGCCCCTGGGATGTTTGCTTGCCTCCTCTCCAGAAGCAGCATAGTGCCCTGCAGGCTCTAACTCTGCCGAGACTGCTTACCTTTAAAACTCCAGGCTTTAAGCCCCACTGGTCCAAGAGTTCACAAAATTCATCCCCTATTTTATAAACCAATGGCTTTGGGGAAATGTTCTCTTTGTGTTTTCCCCTGTGTGCTCCTCACTCTCTTGCCCTCCTCTACAACCATGGCTCCCTCTCTTCCATAGCATCCATGATCCACTTCTCCCCTAAACCACATCTCTGAAATTCCTACCCTCTTTAACTTAGCCCCTTCTTTCCTTTTAGTTGTGTAGTTTCTCTGTCAGTTTTCAGGTTTATTTCTGGGGTAGCTAGGATGATTTGATAATTATCTAGTTGTGTTCATGGATGAGAGGAGTCTAGCATCCTCTTGCTCTGCCACAATCTTTCTTTCTTCCCATGTATTTTTTTAAAAATGTGAAGCAAGTTCTAAAATATTTTTCCAAATATGTGGAATAATTTGAATACTGTTTTCTAAAATAGAGGAAAAGGGATCTTTTATATAAATTACCACTACTTGGGAATGCCTTGGTGGCTCAGAGGTTGAGTGTCTGCCTTTGGCTCAGGGCATGATCCCAGAGTCCCAGGATTCAGTCCCACATCAGGGTCCCTGTGAGGAGCCTGTTTCTCCCTCTATGTCTCTGCCTCTCTCTCTGTGTCTCTCATGAATAAATAAATAAAACCTTAAAAAAACCCAAAACTACTACTACTTGGTTCATTAAAATAAGGTGCTTCCTTACAATGATTTCAATATTTTCTGAGAATACTAAAAAGGAAACCATTGGTTGTTTAGAGAAGAAGCATTTTATATTATTGCTTAGTTGAGGAGAACTAATAAATGTATTTCTTACAGACTCTAGTTATATTTTGGCCCAAGCCAAAATGTGAATTTACTACATATCAAAAGCATTTAAGTATTGTAATAATCCTACGTTGGTACAATTACTATGGTCTTTAAAGCCAAGGAAATTGAAGTTCAAAGGGTGAAGTTAAAAAGTAGGTTATTTTCCCTTGAATCTTGAACCTTGAACTCTGGAGTCTCAATTAGAGGTTGTCTGGAACCAGACTTTGGAGTTCTGCTTCTCTAATCATAGAGCATTGTATCTGGGCTCTCCACATAGGACCTCAGCCTCTGCCTAGGTCTCTTGTGCCAAAAGATACAGAAATGTGCTTTGTTCCTATTCTAAGGATCCTGGTGTCTGCTGGCTCAGTCCTGTTGTGGGAAGCCTATCTTGTTAGGGTTGGAAGTAATATGGTGGGGAATATGAGCAAGTAAGAGTGGGAGGGATGGAGATTGGGGTACCAACTAAAGCTCAGAGATAAAAAGAAAACTAAAGCTTAGGGTAACTCCATTCCCTACTTCCTTCCCTCCATTTCTTTCTTCCTTCTAACTGTTTCCCATATTTTCCCTTAAATTCACACAGTACAGACCTTTCAGCGATTAATCTCTACCGCAGTGTTCATAATACTACTTTTACATATCAAACTCCATAGAAATAATGTCATTAAGATATATATCTTTAGAGAGGCACTATGACTTAGAGAAAACTAAGAGTTTGAATGAATTCTACTTCTCTATCTACTGGGTGTATCAACTTAGGGATCCTGGATAAAACTTTTGTACCTCTGTTCCTTCATATAAGTACCTAACTCATATAACTCATATGATTTTTGTGAGGATTAAATGAGATAATGTTCACTAAGTGCTTGGCATTAAAGCTAGTATATAGAAATCATCTAAAATATAAGGTTTTATGTTTTCTTCACATACATATATGTGTATGCACACACACATACAGAATATAGCAGTCAGTGGAATATGTTGTGCTTGTTAAAGTTTTATTATATTTTCATCCCTTTAATCTGATTAATAAAGATTTTGTTGTACCTCTGTGTGAAATAAGATATCAGGATCAATATTAAAATGTGATGAAATAACCAAATTGGGAATCTATATCCTTCTATTATGGTACTGATTCCTCAAAGAAATTATCCATTTTAATATCTGATTCACTAATCCAAATTGTCCTAATATGTTCTTTCCCCATGTATCCAATGGCAGTGACTCTTCTTTTGTGGCAAACACATAGCTGAGTTAAACAGAACTATAAATATTTCATGAAAATTGACAAAATCATAACGAACTGAAATTATTCAAAATGGAATACTATCAATATTTTAATGAGACTGATGGTAAACATATAGATATATATGTTTAAAAAGAAAAGGATCTTTTTCCTTCATATTAAGAGCTATGGAATATCCCCCCATATTTATAATATGAGTCTATTTGCTTATTAATTTGAGATCTGCTTGTTCTTTTCCTTTGTCAAGTTTCACTATGCTTTCTTTTATTTCATTTTTCCAAAAAGCATGCCACCTTTTTCTTTCTATGACTTTGTAGTAGACTCACTATTCATTCATTTGACAAGCCTTCTTAAGCACATTTCTTAAATATTTGTATGAACAAGATTCAACAGGGCATGAGGGAAGCAGATTAATTCAATATGGATCTTATTTTTAAAATGTTTGTTTATTTATTTATTTATTTATGAATGAAAGAGATAGAGAAAGCAGGGGGAGGAGCACAGTGAGAGAGAGACAAGCAGACTACAAGCAGAGTGCAGAGCCTAAGGCAGGGCTTGATGTTAAGACATCATGACCTGAGTGGAAACCAAGAGTATGATGGTCAGCCTACTGAAGCACCCAGTATCCCACACGGATTTTATTTTTAAGAACTTTATAGATTAGTAAGGTGAGCCAGATATATTAATAAATTAGTGGAATAATATACTTGTATATAAGATAAAGTTATATGCAAAAAAGAGAAAATTCTAATAAGGTATTATTCTTTGCGTATATCTGCCAAAAGTAGGTGATTTATGGATCCTCTTGAATTTGTGTTGACTAAGTTAGGTTGCCAAAGCAAAGAGTGCCCATATCTCAGTAGCCTTCAATAACCAAGGTTATTTTCTGTCATATTTTTATTCTTTCTTTCTTTCTTTCTTTCTTTCTTTCTTTCTTTCTTTCTTTCTTCTTTCTTTATTCCAACATGAATATGCAGTTAAAGGCCCTATCTGGGATATACTGGCTTCATGTTCGGCCATGAAGTTGGGAGGAAGCTATGGTATAAGCATGTAATGACTTTAAGGCTTCTGCAGGAACTAACACATATCCCTCCCACTCATATTTCATTGGCCAAAGCAAATCAATATCTTATGTTGATGCATCAGAAAGACTAATCCTACACAAAGGAAGTTAGTAGAAAGAAGCCAGTCAGAATGGGACAAAGGAAGGGGCAGTGAGTGTTTTAAGAAAAAACAAATAGACACAACACTGGTTCCAACCAAGGAGAAAAAGCAAAGTTAAAAATGTACAGTAAAAGTGCTTCTTATTTCTTAAAATGTTTTATTTTTATTTAAGTAAATGAATATTATTTTCTAACGGCATAGTCATTTATCATTAACATTGCTGTAGTTGGGTGTTCAACCACTTCCCCCAGTCAGATATCAGGGGTAAGCAAAGGAGTGGGGTGACCCCAGCCAATCCCTGGCATCCCAGAGGTCAGAGTTGGCCACCCTCACCCTCATCACACATAGTAAAGAATGATTGGCCAGGAATATTTATGAAATGATCATTCTTTTTGTGTGATGATACTTGAAAAATTTTTTTGAAACATAAATTCCTCTTTCTACTTGCAAACCATTCTGAAAATAAATACACAGAAATTGAAATTGGCCACAAGGAGAGCCACATTAGCAGGATCCCATATCAACATAACTTTTGAAGACACTTCTTGCTTTACCCTGGGAGCTTTAACCAAAATGTATTTTAAGGCTGATTTTAGTTTGTAAGTTAGTATCTGAATAAATTTGTTAATTTGCTCCCTCAGTAAACTCATATTAAAAAAATCATAATATCTTGTATTTGTTAAATCACTCTGAATGAAGATATAAATTTTTATTTTTTTAAAGATTTTATTTACTTATTTGTGAGAGACACACACAGAGAGAGGAAGAAGCAGGCTCCCCACAGGGAGCCCGATGTGGGACTTGGGTCCCAGGACCTGAGAATCATGACCTGAGTCAAAGACAGCTACTCAACCACTGAGCCACCCAGACACCCCATAAATTTGTATTCTAAATGAAGTACATTTTCCTTTTTTTTTGTTAGTTTCTAATTTTACCTTTGAAATCATTTAATATGTGGAGTTCGTATTCTATTTAATTAGGGTGATTAATGTTTCTTTTCATATTTAAAAGTAAGAATATGGGATCCCTGGGTGGCGCAGCGGTTTGGCGCCTGCCTTTGGCCCAGGGCGCGATCCTGGAGACCCGGGATCGAGTCCCACATCGGGCTCCTGGTGCATGGAGCATGCTTCTCCCTCTGCCTGTGTCGCTGCCTGTCTCTCTCTCTGTGACTATCATAAATAAATAATAATAAAAATATTAAAAAAAAAAGTAAGAATATTTGAGTCCCATGTAAAGATAGAACAGTCAACTATCAAAAACATAAAAGGTAAAAGACTTGGTTGTTAAAAATACATGCACATTATTCTTAGTCTCAATATGTATGATATATTCTTTCCCCTTGATTTTAGTGCCTTTTTTCTTTCCTGTCACTTCAATGGATAGTATAATTTAGAATGAAAGTAAAGCCATTTCTTAAGATTTCAACAGAACCTTGCTACATTCCATTTTTTTAAAGATTTTATTTATTTATTTATTTATGAGAGACAGAGAGAGAGAGAGAGGCAGAGACACAGGCAGAGGGAGAAGCAGGCTCCATGCAGGGAGCCTGATGTGGGACTCGATCCCGGATCTCCAGGATCATGCCCTGGGCTGAAGTGTTGCTAAACCACTGAACCACCAGGGCTGCCTGCTACATTCATTTTTGTGAGTAAATCCAGGAAATTTTCATATTTTAGAATTTCTGGTCAAAGACTTTGTGTAGGGGGTTTTGCTGGTTATATAACTTACTTTAAAATATGATAAATGAACTGGCAAACACTGATGTGGGAGCAATGGGAGTACAGAGAAGGGATGTTTAATCAAAGGAAATGTAACAGAGGAAGGGATGAACATCAGATATGTAAGAAAAGAAGATACCAGAATTAAGGAAGATGTCAGAAAATGTTTTTTTTAGCAGGGGAAACTGCATGTGCAATAGTGTGGTAACAAGTTGGCACACTTCTGGTGGTGTAAGATTTTGAGGTGATAAGAATTCCTTCAAGGGAGAACTTTGTCACAACTTTCAGGAACTGGAATTTTATTTTGAGGCTGCAGGCAAGCCACTGGAGTTTCAAGTATGGGGTTAATTTTTGGAACTATTATTTTGGCAGCAACCTTGAAAAGGCTCCAACAGGGGATAGGAAGATTGCTTAGAAGAATCTGAAAGTAATCTGGGCAGGAGATGTGAATAGTCAGACCTAAGGCATTTATAGTGTAGAGAGGATGAGAGAGAGTAACAAAAGTTAATAAAAACTCCGTAGCTGAAATAGTCACTTAGGAAATCATACCCAGCAAGCAAAACTTGCATGTTATGGAACATGAAGCATGCAAAATATGTCCATAATTACAAGAACTCATGGAAATGATTGAAAGATGAAACAAATTGCCTTGCTAGTAAAAGCTATTTCACATGACCTTCAAGAGGAAGTGGTTTTCAAATGACCACTCGCGATATTAAAAGCAAAGCAGTCAATATAACAGTAAATTAACTTTTAAAAAATATCTGTTGACAAAAGATTAGATCAATATTATTCATTCATAGATACATGCTTATCCCATTGATGTGCCAACATTTTGGATTGTGCATCCCAAGAGTATAATTTTTTAAAAAATTTGTATACCAACATATTTATGTTAACTCAATAAATTATATGTATATACCACAAAACTAACAGAATATTTATATCATAAAATAAATAGAAAGTTAATAAGGTGAGGTATATGTCATATAAAATATTTAATTACATTTTTTCAATTAAAACATTAAAATGAAGGGTAATATTTCTGTTGAGAGTAAATTACTGATTACTTCATGATCTCTGAAAATTTGAGTTTACCAACTTAGGGATCTTTTGTAAAATTAGGTTTATTTTTAAAAGTATTTTTAATGACAATTACAGGTTAAGAAAGAAAAAACCTCATAAAGTACACATATAAGAATGTAATAGAAGTATCATTGGCTGCACCAATTAATCCATATGATAATGTTCAATCTCACTTTCCAATTACATAAAAATTTTTTAGAATATAGATAGGAAATTTCCATTTCCCCCATCCTAGAGAGTAATGCTAAACTAAAATGTTTAATTTTTATATTTTTACAAATAAGTTAAACCCAATAAAAATTTTAGTTTAGCTTTTTATTTTCTAAATGTAGGTTCAGTGTTTTGAAACTTTCAGAAATATGTGGCATGTGCCGTTTTTAAAAACAAAATTATAAACATGGAAGAGTTTGCAAGCATCTCTTTTAAAACTATTCTTTCCATCAGAAACTTTTCTTTGAACAACAGTGACTTTCTCTCTTAGTATTAAAATTCCACTTTTATATTGAAAAGGCAGATTAACTGCCATTATTCTTTTTTAATATATCTGCTTGGCAGCAAACTACTGGCTTATTATAGAAAAGGTCAGCAAATTTTAAACTTATCTTTTTGTAAAGTGAGTGGAAAAATGAAAAAAATGAGTGACTCCTCTTTAAACTGAACCCCATTACATTACAAATTATTGTAGAATTTACTACTTAAGATATAGTTTCCAAAAAAAATTAATCATTTTATGGACACAGTATAGCATAAAAACTGTAATATATTGTAACGCTCTGCTAGTGAAAAAATAATGAGTCCATCATTATCAAGCCTTTATAATTACATGGTCTTTAGAAATCCTTCCACATGGTAAGTGATCGATCAATGACTGTCAGATACATGGAACTAGGAGGGCCATAGTGGCACTCCATCCAATGACTATTAGTAAAGCATAATTTCTTTCTGGGTTTTGGTCAAATCAATATAAGTAGTATTACATTATTTATTTTTCTTCTTTAATCATATTCCTATACAAGGAGATGTCAAATCAATGTTCAGAAAGCATCGAGTCAGAAACTTGATTATCTGTGTTCTGCTAGTGTCATGGGTGGTACAGAAACATTATTTAGCTCCAACAGAAGCTACTATGATGCATGGGTTTGTAAAGTTGTGTGTGTGTGTGTGTGTGTGTGTGTGTGTGTGTGTGTTTTGTATCCCTTTGGTTATCTGGTGAGGATTATGTATCGCTTCTTCAAATATTGTTTTCAAATTAAAACAATAAAATCTAACAAATTATAAGGAGGGGGATCTCTGGGTGGCTCAGCTGTTTAGCACCTGCCTTTGGTCCAAGGTTTAATCCTGGAGTCCCAGAATCAAGTCCCGGGTTGGGGTGCCTACATGGAGCCTGCTTCTCCCTCTACCTGTGTCTCTGCGCCCCTCTCTCTATGTCTATCATGAATAAATAAATAAAATCGTTCAAAAAATTTTTTTTAAATTATAAAGGAGATTGGTAGATTGAAATTTTGTTTTCAAAATATTTAAATCAAAATCAAGAGAGTAATATATCTGCTTCTTTATTAGTGTATAAGACAATAAGATATAAGAGTGATTTCAGTAGAGACTGAAATTTTATAATAAATGCAAATATATATTAAAATCTTGCATAAACTATAATATTATATGAATACATCTGTAATCTATATTACTAGTTAACAGGCATACCTCAGAAATAATAATGTGGATTCAGTTCCCGATCACTGCAATAAAGTAAATGTTACAATACAATAAATATAGCAATAAAATTAGTCAAATTGAAGTTTTGATTTCTAGTTCGTATAAAAGTTATGTTTACTCTATACCATAATCTGTTAAGTGTGCAAAACATTATGCCTAACAACAAGCAAAGTGCATACTTTAAAAATAATTTATCACTAAAATTGCTAAACATTATTTGAGTTTTCAGTGAGTCATGATGTTTTTGCTCATACAGGGTCTTTCCTCAATTGTTAATGGCACCTGATTGATCAAGGTGGTGCTTCCTGAGGTTGAGGTAGATACGGCAATTTCTTAAGATGACAAGGAAGTTCGTTGCATGGATTGACTTTCCTTTCACAAACAATTTGTCTGTAACATGTGATGCTGTTTGGCAACAGTGTAACCGCAGAAGAACTGCGTTTAGAGTCAATCCTCTCACATGCTGCATTGTTTAAATTCTAAATCCTTCATTGTCACTTCTACAATCATCACAGCATTTTCACCAGGAGTGGACTCCATTTCAACAAACCACTTTCTTTGCTCACTCATAAGAAACAACTCCTCATCAGTTAAAGTATTACCATGAGAGGCAGCAATTCAGTCACATCTTCAGACTTCACTTCTATTGCTAGTTCTCTTGCTATTTCCACCACATCTGCAGGTCTTGAAACCGTCAATGTCATGTAGAAAGTTTGGAATACATTTCTTCCAAACTCTTGTTCATGTTGATATTTTGATCTCTTCCAATGAATCATGAATGTTCTTAATGACATGTAGAATGGTGAATCCTTTCCAGAGGTCTTCAATTTACATTGCCCAAATTTGTCAAATGACCCTATCTATGAAGCCTTATGAACTGTGTTTCTTACACAATAAGACTTGAAAGTCAAAATGACTCCTTGGTCCATGGACTAAAGAGGGGATGTTGTATTAGCAGGCATGAAAACATTTTCTCATTGTATGTCTTTATTTTTTTTTTTAATTAACTTTTATTGGTGTTTAATTTACCAACATACAGAAAAACACCCAGTGCTCATCCCGTCAAGTGTCCACCTCAGTGCCCGTCACCCATTCCCCTCCAACACCCGCCCTCCTCCCCTTCCACCACCCCTAGTTCGTTTCCCCGAGTTAGGAGTCATTGTATGTCTTTAAAAGAGTTCTTGGGTGACCAGTTGCCTTGTCAATGAGTAGTAACATTTTAAAAGGAATTTTTTTTTCTTTCTTTTTTTTTTCCCCTAAGCAGTAGATATCAACAGTGGATTGAAAATATCCAGTAAACTATGTTGTAAGAGATGTACTGTTATCTAGTTTTTGTTATTCCATTGATAGATTATAGGTAGACTTTTTTTTGAAGAATAGTTAACATAATGTTATATTAGTTTCAGGTGTACAATATAGTGATTTGACAATTATATACATTACAAAATGATCACCATGAAAAGTGTAGTTACCATCTATACTCACACAAAATTATTACATTATTGACTGTATCCCCTATGGTGTGATTTTCATCCTTGTGATGGTTATTTTATAACTGAAAGTTGTACCTCTTAATCCTCTTCACTTATTTCACCCATGCCCACACCCACCTCTCCTCTGGCTATCACCAGTTTTCTCTCACATTTATGAGTCTATTTCTATGTTTCTTTGTTTGGTCATTCATTTTATTTTTTAAATTCCACATAAAATAATGTGGTATTTGTCTTTTTCTGATTTATTTCACTCAGTATACACTCAGCAAAATATACTCTGGGTCTATCCATGTTGTTGTAAAGGGCAATATTATATTATTTGTTATGGTTACACACACTGGGCTATGAGCCAATTTAGATTTTCATTAGCATGGGCAGCCCGGGTGGCTCAGCAGTTTAGCACCACCTTCAGCCCAGGGCATGGTCCTGGAGACCCCGGAGGATTGAGTCCCACATCAAGCTCCCTGCATGGATCCTACTCATCCCTCTGCCTATGTCTCTGCCTCTCTATCTGTCTCTCATGAATAAATAAATTAAAACAAATCTTTAAAAAAAAAGATTTTCATTAGCAGTTCACCAGGGATTCCTTTTCTCCATATTCTTCCCAACATTTGTTATTTCTTGTCTTTTGATATTAGCCATTTTGACAAGAGTGAGGTGATACCTCATCGTTGTTTTGATTTCTCTTTCCCTGACGGTTAGTGATGTTAAGCATCTTTTCATGGGTCTGTTGGCCATCTGTCTGCCTTCTTTGAAGAAATATCTGTTTAGGTGCTCTGCCCATTTTAAAAATAAGATTATTTGTTTTCTTGATATTGAGTTGTATGAGTTCTTTGTATAGTTTGGATATTAACCCTTTGCTGAATATATATTATTTGCAAATATTCTCTCATGCAGTGGCTGCTTTTCCATTTTGTTGATGGTTTCCTTTGCTGTGCAAAAGCTTTCTATTTTGGTGTAGTTCCAATTATTTAAGTTTTTGCTAGCCTTGCCCAAGGAGAGAGATACAGAAAAATATTTCTAAAGCTGATATCCAAAAGATGACTGCCTATGTTTTCTACCAGTTTTAAGATTTTAGGTCTGACATCTGGATCTGTAATCCATCTTGAGTTTACTTTGTGTATAGTGTAAGAAAGTGGTCCATTTCATTCTTTTGCATGTGGCAGTCCAGTTCTTCCAACACCATATTGAAGACGCTGTGTTTTCCTCTATTTTATATTCTTGCCACCTTTGTTGTAGATTAATTGATCATATAAGTGTGGGTTGATTTCTGGAATCTCTATTCCATTCCATTGATCTATGTATCTATGTCAGTACCATACTATTTTGATTACTACAGATTTGTGGTATAATTTTAAATCCAGGATTCTGATACTTCCAACTTTGTTCTTTCTCACAATTATTTTAGCCTTTCAGAGTCTTTATGTTTCCATATAAATTTTAGGGTTATTTATTCTATTTCTTTAAAAAAATTCTCTTGGTAGTTTGAAAGGGATTGTACTGAATCTGTAGATTGCTTTGGGTAGTATAAACAGTTTGATAATACTAATTCTCCCAACCCATGATCATGGTATATCATTCTATTTATTCATGTCATCTTTAATTTCTTTCATCAAAGTCTTATTTTCTGAGTATAGATCTTTCACCTCTTTTATTAAATTTATTCCTTTTTGATGTATTTATAAATGGGATTGTTTTCTTAATTTATCTCCTGATACCTTATTAGTGAATAGAAATACAAAATATTTCTGTGTATTATTTTTTATCTTGCAACTATACTAAACTTGTAAGTTTTAATAGTTTTTTTTGGTAGAGTACCTAGGATTTTCTATGTTTATAACTATATCATCTGCAAATAGTAACAATTTCATCTCTATCTTACCAATTTGGATGTCTTTATTTCTTTTTCTTCATTGATTGCTGCAGTCTAGGAAATCAAATAATATGCTGAATAACAGTGATGACAGTGCATGTCTTTGTTTTGTGGACATCCTTGTCTTTTTCCTGATCTTAGAGGAAAAGCTTTCAGTATGCTTTTAGTATGCTGTTGGGTGTGGGTTTGTCATATATGGCTTTTATTGTGTTGAGGTAAGTTCCTTCTAAGTTCACTTTGTTGAGAGCTTTTATCATAAATGGATGTTGGATTTTGTCAAATGCTTTCTCTTTAAAATGATCCTATGATTTTTATCCTTCATTTTGTTAGTGTAGTACACAGATTAATTGATTTGTGAATTTGGAACCATCCTTGAATTGCTGGAATAAATCTCACTTATTCACAGTGAATGATAGTTTTAATTTTTGTTGAATTCAATTAGCTAATATTTTACTTAAGATTTTTCACCTATGTTCTTCAGGGGTATTAGCCTGCAGTCTTCTTGTTCTATAGTGTCTTTGTTTGGTATTGGTATCAGAGTACTTCTTGTCTCATAGAAATAATTTGGAAATGGGCTGCCTGAGTGGCTCTGTTGGTTAAGCATCTGCCTTTGGCTCAGGTCACTACCCTGGGATCCTGGGATTGAGCCTTGAGTCAGGCTCACTGCTCAGAGGGTAGCCTGCTTCTCTCTCTGACCCTCCCTCCTGCTCTGTTGTCTCTCACTCTCTTTCTCTCAAATAAATCTTTCTTAAAAACTAAAGAAATAATTTGGAAAAATACCTTCTTCTTTTATATTTTGAAGTAGTTTCAAAAGGATAGGCATGAACTCTTCTTATAGATTGGTATAATTCACCTGTGAAACCATCTGGTCCTAGAGTTTGTTGGGAGTCTTTTGATTACTGATTCAATTTTGCTCCCAGTAGTTGGTATATTCAGATTTTCTGTATTTCTTGATTCAGTATTAGAAGACTGTATGTTTCTAGAAATTTATTCATTTCTTCTAGATTGTCCAATTTGTTGACATATAATTTTTCTAATTTCTTCTGGTCTTGTATATTTCTGTGGTATTTCCACTCTATTTTTTTTTTTTTAATTTTCTTCTTTCTACTAACTTTGGGTTTTGCTTTCCTTTTCTAGTTCCTTTTGGTGTAAGGTTAGATTGTTTATTTTAGATTTTTCTAGTTTCTTGAGATAGGGCTGTATCACTAAAAACTTCCCTCTTAAAACTGCCTTTGCTGCATCCCAAAGATTTTGAACTGTGTTTTCATTTTCTTTTGCCTTCAAGTATGTTTATATTTTCTCTTTTTTTTTGACCCATTGTTTAATAGCAAGTATTTTAGTCTCCACATTTGTATCTTTTCCAGTTTTCTTTTTGGAATTAATTTCTAGTTTCATACTATTTTTTTTAAATTTAAATTTATTAGCCAACTTATAGTACATACTTAGTTTCAGATGTAGTGTTCAATAATTCATCAGTTGCATGTAATACCCAGTACTCATCACCTCACGTGTCCTTAATGCCCATCACCAAATTACTCCATCCTCTCATTCACCTCCCTTCCAACAACCCTAGGGTTATTTTAAATGAATATTTTATATAATATGCTCCTGCTGCTGCTCCTGCTGCTTTTGCTGCTTCTCTTTCTTCTTTGTTCTATTTGCTTAGACTCTCATTTTCCATCCCTTCACCTTCAGGCTGTATGTGTCTTTAGGTCTGAGGTGAGTCTCTTGTAAGCAGCATATCGAGGGGTCTTTTTTTTTTTTAAATCTATTCAGTCATCCTATGTTTTTTGATTGAAGAATTTAGAAAATTTACATTTAAAGTATTTATTGATAGGACATACTTATTGCCATTTTGTTTGTTTTTTTTTTTTTTTAAGAACTTCTCAGGCTCCTTGTTTATCTCTTGCTCTTTTCCCTCATGATTTAATGACTTTAATGTTATGCTTGCATTTCTTTCTCTTTTTTGTGTGTATGTCTATTTATTATAGGTTTTTGGTTTGCAGTTACAATGAGGTTCATATATAATACCCTAAGTATATAACAGTCTATATTAAATTGATGGTTACTTAAGTTGGAACATATTCTAAAAGCATTAAACTTTTACTTTCCTGTCTCCACACTTTATGTATTTAATATTTTAGATCTTTTTATTTTATGATTTTTATTTATGATCTTTTTATTTTATGATTTTACCTAATTTCCTTAGGTAATTTTAAAAGTATAATAGATTTACAATTTCTTTTATTTTAATCTTCAGACTAGCTTTATACGTAATTGATCTGCTACCTCTACTATATTTACTTTTATTTGGATATTTTTGCTTTCATGATTTTCTTCTACTTATGCCTTTCTCCACCCCTCACCCCCACGCCCCCAATTACTAAAAGAGTCCCTTTAACGTTTCTTCTAATGTTGGTTTTGTGGTGATGAATGCCTTTAATTTTTGTTTGTCTGGAAAACTATTTTTCCTTTACTTCTGAATGTTAATCTTGCCAGGTAGATTATTCTTGGTGTAATACTATCTTGTCTTTCTGTCCTCCTGTCTGCCTTCCTTCCTTCCTTCCCTTTCAATATATTATGCCACTCTCTTCTGGCCTGCAAAGTTTCTGTTGAAAAAAAAAAAAAACAGCTGATATTCTTCTAGGGGTTCCTTTGTATATAACTAGTTGCTTTGTTCTTGGTGCTTTTAAAATTCTGTTTTAACTTTAATTTTTGACATTTTAATTATCATATGTCTTGGTGTGGACCTCCTTGAGTTCATTTTGCTTGGGGCTTTCTGTGCTTTCCTGGACCTGGGTTTGTGTTTCTTTCCCCAGGTAAGGGAAGTTTCACTTATTATTTCTTCCAATAAGTTTTATGCATTTTTCTGTCTTTCTTCTTCTGGGTTCTCTATACTGCATATATTTGTATACCTGATGTTAATCAGGTATATTTTAAGCTATACTCATTGAATTTTTTTTTAATTTTAGTTTTTAGTTTCTTTCCACTACTCTGTGTCAGGATTGTTGAACTATTTTCTTCCATATGTTCTAATCTGCTGTTGAGTCCTTCTAGTTATTTTTTCATTTCATTAATGTATCATTTAACTCTGTTCCTTTAATATGTTTTTATTATTTTTTTTCTGAATTCATCCACTGACCTATCAAGTCCAGTGACTACTTCATGACCATTACTTTAAACTTTATCATTTCATTTAATTCTTTGGCTGATGTATTCTCTTGTTCTTTTATTTGGAGCATATTCCTCTGTTTCCTCATTATGTTTGAATTTGTGTTTATTCCCATAAGGTAGGCAAAACAACTACCTCTTCACTTCTTAAAGGAGTGGCCTTATGTAATAATATTTCCTATGTCTACTGCATGTGCCTAGTTCCTTAGGCTGGCTGGCTAGAGCTGTAGCAGGCTTCATACTGTGGGTTCCAGGGTATTCTGTACCAGGTCCACCCTGGAGGATGGTTGGAGCTGGATCAGACATAGATGGGTTATCCTAGAGCACTTTGCACCAGGGTTGCTCTGATAGGATGGCTGAAACTAAAGCAGGCAGAGCCACAGGTGTCCTGGGGTGTTTCATGCCCAGACTGCTTGATGAGATAGCTGGAACTATAGTTACACAAGGCAGGGGTGTCTCAGTGTGCATCATGCCAAGGCATCCTTTGTAGGATGGCTAGAGCTGGGACAAGCACAGGCTCAGAGCCACATTATTGAGGACAGCTGAAGTTGGTATGGGCTGGGGCCTATGGCTAGCTGAGGTGGCAGACTGCCTAAAGTGCCTCGATGTTGATCCTGTTTGTGGTATCAATGTGGAAGGGCATGTAAACAATGGGGCTATCCAGTATCTCTATCCCTGTGAGTGTTCCAAAAGTTCCCTACTGTTTACTAGACTTTTCAGGATTAGTAGGTTTCCTGTCTTATACTCTATTTTCCTTTCAAGCCACTGATTTTTTTTTTTTCCTGTGCCTTGGGCTGGTCACATTTTCATATTTCTCAGTCTTATCCCCCCTACTCAGGTTGCTGCATCAAGGGTGGGGTTCCCATCATTACTGTGTCTTTGTATTTCCTGCTATTTTATATGTGGTCCCTCTATCCTGTATCGCACAGAAACTGCCCAATAAATACTCACTTTTTCTTCAGGAGAATTGCTCTCTATATATGTATAGGTTCAATAATGGTAAATGAGAATGGCTTTTAACTTAAAGTTACCAGCTGCATTAGCTCCGAACATAATAATTAGCCTGTCTTTGCAAGTTTTAAAGCCAGGCATAACTTCTCCTTTTTCTTCTTTTAATATAGACTTTTGTCTATATTAAAAAGTTGTTAGCCACTTTCATTAATTATCTCAGTTGGATCTTCTGGATGACTTGCTGCAGCTTCTACATTGGCACTTGCTGTTTTACCTTGCATTTTTATGTTATGGAGGTGGCTTCTTTCCTTAAACTGCATAAGCCAACTTCTGCTACCTTCTAATTTTACTTCTGCAGCTTCCTCACCTCTCTCAGCCTTCATAGAATTGAAGAGCTTGAGGGCCTTGCTCTTGATTAAGCTCTGGCTTAAGAGAGTGTCATAGCTGGTTTGACCTTCTTTCCATTCTACTGAAACTTTTTCCATATTAGCAATAAGGCTGTTTCACTTTCTTATCATTTTCACCTTCACTGGAGTAGGATTTTCACATTTTTAATTTTCAAGAAATTCCCCTGCATTCACAACTTGCCTGTTTCGTGTGAGAGGATTAGCTTTAGGCCTGTTTTAGCCTTCAACAAGCCTTCCTCACTAAACTTAATCATTTCTAGTTTTTGGCTTGAAGTAAGAAATGTGCAATTCTTCCTTTCACTTGAACACTTGGAAGCCATTATATGTTTATCAATTGGCCTAATTTTAATATTATTGTTGCTCCAGGAATAGGGAGGCCTGAAGAGAAGAAAAGAGATAGGGGAATGGCTGACCTGTGGAGCATCCGAACACACATTTCCTAAGTTCATCATTGTATATGGGTGTGGCTCATGGTTCCTCAAAACAATACAATTGTAACATCAAATATCACTAACTACAGATCCCCATAACAAATATAATAATATAAAAGTTTAAAACACTGTGAGAATTATTAAAATGTGACACAGGGTACAAAATGAGCAAATGCTGTTGGAAATCTGATGCTGATAGACTTGCTTGATGCACGGTTGCCACAAAAGCACAGCATCTATGAAATGTAATAAGGCAAAATGCAGTAAAGTGAAGTATGCCTGCAGTCTGTTATCCATATTCATAATGTGAGAGAATATTACTTTTCTGGTTAAAGTTGGTTAAAATATAGATGTAGCTAATATTTCTGCATCCTAATTCCTGCTCTGTCTGACTTTTGTCCATAGATTCCAGGTCAAATGTCCTGAGAAAAAGTTGGTTAGCTGAGAATATTAAAGAAATAATATTCTGGGTTCAATGACAACTTGCCATGTCACCATAATTAAATAAGTATGTTAGGAAGTGTAATAAGTAAGCAAAAGTTTCTGTTTTATACTAATTAAGTAGACATCATACTGACATCCCCTCTACCTTAATAACTTTTTCAACATTCAGTGGGTCTGTGTCTATAGCTTGAAATGTCTATATATGTCCATAGTAGAAATATGGATATATAGAACATAAGAAAACATTTTTTTAAACAGTAACTATTTTACCTCTCTTAGTCCTCCCCCACTTTTTTTTCTTTCTAGCATCCCACTCTTAATTCAAGTAATAATTTCCCTATGACTTGTTTCCTGAAAAAGTTTATAAGAGGCTTACAAATCAAGAATTTAGGGAATCAAAGGCAACTCAAGATATAATCAAAATATATGGAGAAATTGCATCTTAACTGTGGAAGACTATCTCATTCCAGATTAAAAAAAAAATAATCCCCCAGTCTTGGAACAGGTGGTGAGATAAAACAATATGAGATCAGAACCCAATTTGAGAAAGAGACTCTGCCTTCTTCCTGGGCAGATAGTAAATTCCCAGAAATGAAACATCCGTGTAGGCAATTCAAGGCAGACAGAGCTTTACAGAGGCTTAGAGATTCTTAAGCCCTAATATGTCATGGAATAACTTTTTATGTATAGCAGAGAAATACCTGGATGATTAGACAAAGAACATTTGCTTAAGGCATGCCCAGTGGTAATCTGGGTGGATGAATAAGAATATGAATATCTCAATGTTATTCTCAGTGGCCAGTTGGGTCCCACACCTCCTCCGTGAAACAGATATAGCTGGATTCTGCTTCATATCATTGCCACTGTTTCCCACAGAATTATAAACTTAAAAGATAATGCCAAATGAAAGCAAAGCCAAATCTTCCAATGTAGAAATCTTTGGTAGGCTGGAACATTGTGTCCTATTTCTCCTAAGACAAATC
This sequence comes from Vulpes lagopus, assembly GCF_018345385.1. Lineage (NCBI taxonomy): Eukaryota > Metazoa > Chordata > Mammalia > Carnivora > Canidae > Vulpes > Vulpes lagopus. The sequence continues at coordinate 79,169,128 of NC_054835.1, read as the reverse complement.
CTGAATTCTTATCATGGCACACCTTAGCATGTACAAGGACAGTAATATACAGAGAATGTCTGGGCTACAATGATTGGACTTACTTGGGAACATTGGCTTATCGGTATCCAAGGAGATCCAGGGAGATGAACAATCAATTAATTATTGCTTATTTTTGTGTAACTGGTATAAACAGAGAAGAGTGATCCTGAAGACAAGGGAGAAGAGTTGAATATCTTTTCTCTTATTAATACACATAATGAATAAAGTCAAGAATTCATGTTTCCACCTATACTTTTTAAGAATCTATAAATTTACGCATTGACTTTATCTGTGTGTAGTTTTGCAGAATATAACAGATTTGAGTTTCTGAGTCCCCTACTATGATTTCTTAGGTTATCATCTTTTGTTAAAAAAATTTAAAGTAATAAACACTTGAACTAAACCCACAGAAAAATGTAGAATAATTTTTTATTTGAAGGCTGTTATTATGACTACAGATTTGGAAAAAAAATAGCTACTGGAATGGAGAAAGAGAAAACACAATCTTAATTGGCTAAATAATCAGAAAGAAAAGAATATGAAAGAATACATGAAAAGCTATTTAGCAGAGGCCTTATAACATACTTTACTTCTATCCTATTTAAATGCTTGTTTGTCTTTTATCTTCTTAAGGGAATTTTCCTTGTTGAAAATATGTTGCACTATTCTTTGGCTTTCTAAACCATTGCCGAAGTCAGATGACAACACATTTGCAGTTCCTGGCACCCCAATCCCCTGCTGTCAGGATTGTAAATGATGCTACTTTTCAACAAAGCAGCGATCCAGCGAAGGGATTAGAGGCATGAATTTTAACCTCCAAAATATGAATGTGAAGTTACCACGATGCTTTTTCAGCGACTATGTTCTGAGAATACTGTTGCTAGCAAGATTACAGTTGCAACTTTACTGCTGCTTCTTTCAGTAGCAATCACTGTATATGGAAATCACCAAATACCTCATAAGTTGGGTTTAAAGACCTACTGGCATAGTAAGTCTAAATAAGTTTATTTGCTCAATATGGACTTCCACCTTATTAGAGCATGCTTCTATTCTCTGAAGAATATTTGAATAATTGTTTGTAGGGAAAGTGCGAAGGGCTACAGCTATGACTATTTAATAGAATTTTATATCTTCTAAATTGGATCTGTTGTAACAATCTCTTATCATACCACAGTATATACTGAATTTAAGCAGAAAGTTAATATATTATTGCAAACAGCAAACTCTATTTTACATATGATGTTTAAGTTTTTTTAAGAAATGAAATATATACATATTTTGAACAAATTACAAAGTTTCTTTGGTTGAGATTTGATTTTTTTTTATGAAGCCTTTAATCCAAGGAGAGAAGTTTGCTGCCATCAGAGTCAGTGAGGAGAGTGGTCTCCCCACTCTAAGAACTGTGTAAGCCATGGAGACAAGTGAGAAAAGACAAGGATTCTCTATCATTGTGAAGAATCACTTTCTGGGCCTAGCCTATAGCTCAGAGATGATCCAGGAAGAAGCAAGTATGAATCAGAATTAGGAGGCCTCAATTTTATTTTGCTCCCTTTTAGTTGAGGAAATTGTATTTCTTTAGAAATATACTACTGTCTTATGCACACATTCATTTAGTGTTGATTAAATTGTTTATTGTGGATTTAAACAATAATTTTTTTTGTAACTATTTGAATCCCATTACATGGGGGCTCAATGGAAAACTCAGTATTCATTAATTTATGTGGCACACTGAGAATTAGGTGCTTAGTAATTGTTTTTCCATCATCTAATTACTTATATCATATATTTAGTGTTGCAACTAAGAACAAAGAAACACAGACTTCTATGTGATTTTACAATTTCAGTGGAAGCTTAAAAACTATGCAGTTGTAAGCCATGAGTACTTCTTATTCAGTATGTCCAATTAAATCTTACCATTCTTAAGATCTCAGTTCAAATATCACTTAGTGAAATATTTCTCCAAGAAATGGACTTCCAAGACTGAATCAGACTTTTTCATTATAATTTGTAAACATCTGCCTTTGGTCATTTTTGTTACACCACCTAGAGCTTTCATAATTTTACATTTACTTAACTAACATTAGTCTACATCTCTGTCCTATTGAATGAAAAGGTGATTTCTTTTAATTCCCCTCGTCATTTAGTGGAATTCATAATACATAATAAGTGCTCAGTAAATATATGAAATTTATTTTAAAAATACGTTTATTACTATAAACATTGCTTCTTAGGCAGATTATAACATAGAAGATAAAACACTAATATAAATATAGTTAACATAAGTATAGTAAATATGTGATAAAAAATAAACATATGTTGCTAAGAGAGAATAGTGGTAAAGTTTAGAACTCTATTTTGGTGGCCTCTGGGAACAGCTTTAAAACAGAAGAACTGTCTCTTGATTATATTTTATCCGCTACTTGTATCTTGCTCTATCACCCAGATTTTCTCCATCCGGTACATAAACATTTTCAATTTCTTTCATTCTCAGAACATTGATTGATCCAAAGACCTACTCCGGAAATGTATTAACTTTGGATATAAAAATAAGATCTCTTCTGCTGTGATGGGAAGTGTCAAAGAAAGGGATGACTTTGGATAAAATGAAATTGTGTGAAAGGGAAGTGAGTTAGGCAGTTACTATGTTATTACCTTTATTTCTTTGATAGAATGCAGTGAAGTTTATGCTTGAAAATAATGAGAAGGGGAAGTTAAGGAGAACACTAAAAGTATGCAGCATGTCTTGAGCAAATGTGACAAAAGATTATTAGGTTATGTGGAAAGATATCCAAGATGAATTGAAGACCAAGCTGGATGTGAATATAATGTGCATTTTGCTAGCACTAATCCAAATGTCTATATGACTTTTTTTCTCCAGAAGTGCTATTCAGCATTTCCCTTTTCTTGGATAAAGTCTTCAAAACAATTTACATAGTAGGAGAAATTTGTTTTAATTTCACTGAGAATTGTGTGGAGTTGATTAATATGGCGGTTTGTAGTTTATATAGAAATCGTATCTTAATTTTGATGTAGTTAATTCATTCCAGGCATCATTTAACAAGTTTGTCTTTTTTCAAAGTTGAAAAAAACTATAGTAGAATTTATGCATTATTTAATGTATTCTAGTATTTACTGATATTATACTTTTTAACCTAATGCATGAATGCATCAAACTATATAAATAAAACTCTTAATATTGAATCATTCTTCTATTTCTAAAATAAAATCTAACTTTCCATGGTATATTTTCATCACACTACGATATTTTGTGTTATTTTGTTATTTATACTTGTAGTATGGGTCTTTTTTTTTCTTCTTAGGAGGTATTATTTGTCAATTTAATTCATTTAAGTCTAGTTTAAGCCAATCCCTAAACCAATTAATTGCTGACCTGATTAAATGAATTTATAATTATTTTTTATACCTTATAAAATACTTAAACACCATCTTGCATTTTGCTAGAATTCATCTGTTAGACCACTAGGTATTTGTTTTGTTTTGTTTTGTTTTGTTATATATCACAGATAAAACTTTTAATTCCTTCAGGTTAGTCTGCATTTCTACTTCCTGCTGAGAAAACTTGAGCAATTTCTAGTTGTTTCTAATGTAAAAAAATGCCATCTCATAACTATCCTCAAAGCCTTTGTCCAAAGTTATAATAATCTGCATAATATTTTGTATTCTTTTTGAAACTGTTTTTTACACTTTTATTATTACTAGCAAAGCCCTATAGGTGGTTTTTTTAAAAAAAAAGTTTAAAATTTTAATGTTAATTGTTATTTGTTTATTTCTATTTTAATTCCAGTATAGTTAACATGCATGTTATATTACTTTAAGGTGTACAGTAAAGTGATTAACATTACTCAGAGTTCAAGATAAGTGCACTCTTAATCCTCTTCACATATTTCATCCATTCTCCCACCTCCCTACTCTGATAATTATCTGTTTGTTAAGAGTCTGTTTCTTCATTTGTTTCTCTCTCTCTCCTTCCCTTTGCTTTTTTTGTTTTGTTTCTTAAATTCCACATATGAGTGAAATCTTTTTTGTGGCTGAATAATATTTCATTGTCTATGTATACCACATCTTCATTATCCATTCATCTCTCCGTGGACCCTTGGGCTGCTTCAGTAATTTAATTGTCGTGTGTAATACTGCAATAAACATAAAGGTGCATATATTCCTTTGAGTTAATATTTTTGCAATCTTTGGGAAAATACACAGTAGTGTGATTACTGGATCATGGGGTAGTTCTATTTGTGATTTTTTAGAGTATGCTCTATACTGTCTTCCACCATGGCTGCACCAGTTGCATTTCTACCAACAGGGCAAGACCATTCCCCTTTCTTGATAGCCTCATCAATTCTTATTGTTTCTGGTGGTTTCGACTTTAGCCATTCTGACAGGTAGTTTTGATTTGCATTTATTTCCCTGATTTTGAATGATGCTGAGGATCTTTTCATATGTCTGTTGGCCATCTGTATGTCTTCTTTGGAGAAATGTCTGTTCATATCTTCTACCCATTTTAATTGAATTATTTTGTTTTAGATCTGTTGAGTTATACAGGTTCCTTACATATTTTGGATATTCTTTATTGGATATGTCAACTATCTTCTCCCATTAAGCAGTTGTATTTTTGTTTTGTTGGTTATCACTTTGGCTATACAGAAGCTTTTTATTATGATGTCCCAATATATTTTTTAAAGATTTTATTTATTTTTTTATTCATGAGAGACACAGAAAGAGAGAGAGACAGACAGAAACAGAGACAGAGACCTAGGCAGAGGGAGAAGCAGGGGCCTGAAGTGGGACTTAAACCCTGATCCTGGGATCATGTCCTGAGCCAAAGGCAGATGCTCAACTGCTAAACCACCCAGGAATCCCAGTCCCAATATTTTATTTTTGCTTTTGTTTCCCTTGCCTCAGAAACACACCTAGAAAAACATTCCTATGGCCAATATCAGAGAAATCACTACTTGTGTTCAAGTATTTTTATGGTTTCAGGTCTCACATTTAAATCCTTAAACCTTTTTAGTTTATTTTTGTTTATGGTGTAAGGAAGTGCCTCAGTTTCATTCTTTTGGATGTAGTTGTCCTATTTTCCCCACACTACTTGTTGAAAAGTCTATTTTTTTTCCCATTAAGTATTCTTTCCTACTTTATCAAAGATTAATTGACCATATATTGTGGATTTGTTTCTGGGATTTCTATTCTGTTTCCTTAATCTATATGTTTATTTTTGTGCCAATACCATACTGTTTTGATTACTATGGATTTGTAGTATACTTGAAATCTAAAACTATAATACCTCCAGCTTTTTTTTTTTTTTTAATCAAAACTGCTTTGGCTGATCAGGGTCTATTGTGGTTCTGCACAAATTTTAGGATTAATTGTTCTAGCTCTGTGAAAAATGCTAATGGTATTTTGATAGGGATTGCATTAAATCTGTAGAATGTTTTGGATAAATATAGACATTTTAAAAATAGACATTTCTTCCAAACCATGAGAATAGGATATCTTTCCATTTGTTTGTGTCAAATGGAAAGATGTGTCTGTGTCTTCAATTTCTTTAATCAATATTTCATAGTTCTCAGAGTAGAGGTTTTTCCCCTCTTTGGTTAAGTTTATTCCTAGGCATTTTATTATTTCTGGTGCAATTATAAATGGGATTGCTTTCTTAATTTCTCTCTGCTGCTTCATTATTAGTGTATAGAAAGTGCAACAGATTTCTGCACAGTCTATATTCTCTGATATAAGGATTGCTACTCCAGCTTTCTTTTCACATCCATTTGCATGATAAATGCTTTTTCATTCCTTGACTTTCAATCTGCTTTAGGCCTGAAATTAGTCTCTTTTAGGCAGCATATAGATGTATTTGTTTGTTTGTTTTTCCATTTCCTTATCCTATGTCTTTTGATTGGAACATTTAGTCCATTTACATTCAAAGTAATTATTGAAAAGTATGTTATTTATTGCTATTTTGTTACTCATTTTATGGTTATTTTCTTCTCTGTTGCTTTCTTTTGCTCTCTTCTCTTATGATTATTTGGCTTTCTTTAGTGATATACTTGGATTCCTTTATTTTCACATACATATTACTGGTGTTGGATTTGTGGTTACCATTTGGTTTGTATATAACATCTCCTGCAGCTTCAGTGGCCATTGAAAAATGAATGGATAAAGAAGATGTGGTCTATATATACAATGGAATATTACTCAGCCATTAGAAACCAGAAATACTACCATTTGCATCAACGTGGATGGAACTGAAGGGTATTATGCTGAGTGAAGTAAGTCAATTGGAAAAGGACAAACATTATATGGTCTCACTCATTTGGGGAATATAAAAAATAGTGAAAGGGAGTATAGGGGAAAGGAGAGAAAATGAGTGGGAAATATCAGAGAGGGTGACAGAACATGAGAGACTCCTAACTCTGGGAAATGAATAAGGGGTAGTGGAAGGGGATGTGGGCAGGGGATGGGGTAACTGGGTGATGGGCACTGAAGGGGGCACTGGACGGGATGAGCTCTGGGTGTTATGCTATAAGTTGGCAAATCAAACTCCAGTAAAAAATATACAAAAAAAATTAAAAAAAAATAGAATACTGTCCGGAAGGGCTCGGGAAATAGCCCATCGTGATTACCTGAAGTCCAGAAAATAAAGCTAAATGTTTCTTTACGAGAAAAAAAAAATCTCCTGCATATAGCAATCTATATTAAGTTGATGGTTGCTTAATTTTGAACTCATTCTTTACGCCTCTCTCCTCCCCACATTTTAATATATGTTGTCATATTTTACATGTTTTTATTTTGTGAGTCCTTTGTGATTTTTACAGATATATTTATTTTTAGTGCTTTTGTGCTTCCTTCTTTTCTTACTCTTGTAGAGCTGGTTTACTGCTCATGACTTCTTTTGTTTGTCCAGGAAACTCTTATCTCTCTATTCTGAATGATAGTTTTGGTGGATAAATATTTTTGGCTGCAGCATGTTTTTCCTTTCAGCACTTTGCATACAACATGCCACTTCCTTGTGGCCTGCAAAGTGTCTGCTGAAAAATCAGCTGATAGTCTTGTGAGTTTTCCCTTGTCTGTAACTACTTTCATTTCTCTTGCTGCTTTTAAAATTTTCTTTACCATTTTATAACTATGTGTCTTAAATTTTGTTGGGAGATATTTGTGCCTCCTGGATCTAGATTTATATCTTTTTTTGGATTTAGGAAGTTTCAGCTTTAGTTCTTTAAATTAATTTTCTTTCCCTTTTCTCTCTCTTCTCTGGGATCCCTATAATGTGAATGCTGTTATACTTGATCTCAGTGAGTTCCCTAAGTCTATTCTCATTTTGCATAATCTTTTTTCTTCTCAGCTGCTCGGTTTGATTACTCTCTATTACTCTGTCATTCAAGTCACTGATTTTTTTTTTTTTCTGCTAGAGAGTCTACTGTTTATTCCATCCAGTATATTTTTAATTTCATTTATTGTGTTCATCTCTTATTGTGTATATATATATATACATATATATACATATATATATGAAGAAGATGTGGTCTATATATAAAATTACTGGTAGAGTAGGGCTCCCTGTTAGGAAGTTAGGTAGGGCACGTGTTCCCACAGGTGGCCATGTGTTAATGCTAGGGTGTGAGGAAGAGACATGGCACCTACATATTCTTTTATCCTGAAGAAGTCTCCCAAGGATTTCTGCTCCTTCAGGACAGACTCTGAGATTAGTAAACAACTCTCCCTCCCATGTGCTCCAGATATTTTTTAAACTGCTGCTTCTATGCTATATCTCTGCAGGCTGTTTGTTGTGCTATATCTCAAAAAGTGGGATTTCAGTTTCCTCTGCCCTCCTGGCTCTCCCAAAGCCAAACCTCTGATTTTTAAAATCCAGGTTTTAAGTCCTGCTGGTTATAAGAACTCAGGAAATTCAGCCCTTCTGTTTTTCAAAGCCAAATGTTATGGGATTCATCTTCATGCAGGTTTCATGGTGTGAGGGTCTATTTCCTTTCTTTCTCCATGCCCACAGTTCCCTCCATCCTGTTGATAGTTCCAAGGGATCCATTTAGTCCTTGACTGCATCTCTGTCCTTCCCATTCTCTTCTATGTGGCACTTCTCTACATTTATTTGTGGAATTTGTTTTGCCAGGCTTCAGGTAATTTTCTGGGCTATTTACACTTCTGTGAATGTTACCTAGTTGTATCCCTGGGGCAAGGTGAGTTTAGGATACTCATACTCTGCTATCTTCCCAGGAAATCCTGGTGCTTGTTTTTTAAAGTTTTTCATTTGTCAAAACAGGATTGTGAGATTTTCCCTTATATTTTCAGATAAAATATATGAATATAGTATCTGATAAATCTATTAGTATTTTTCTAAGCTAATTTCCCTGCTAAGATCATGATTTTCTTCTGTTTTTTTTTTCAAAATACTTGAAGATTTAATGTATTTGTATTTAGTATATTTTAAGTCTATGAAAGCTTCTCAGAATACTGCTTACTCTGTATGCCTTACTTTTTGGTAAACATCTGTAAATAACCAGTAATTTAAACTTCTATGTCTTCTTTGTTTTAAAGCTCATTTGATTCTTTAGAAGAATGTTATTTTTTCCTAATATCAAGTTTTATCACACTGATGTTAGATGAGCCCAATCAATTTGATTTATACTTAGAGAATTAAAGATGTTTATATGTGCAGGAAAGTTATATTATCAATTTTGATATTTTATATTTGAGAGAAATACTCATCTTTATAGGGTAAATATCTGTATTCATATCATACTTCTCATTTTTCTTGGTCTAGTGAACTGGAAATTTTATTTTATTTTTAATCCATTACTGGTTATAGTAATAAATATTTACATTTCAATATCAATATATAAAGATTCAACTATAGACGTGCTTATATATACTCCTTAACAAAAAGAAAACATCCTTGAAATATTTTCACTTTTCTCACCATTATAAAAGTTGTTTTTGATATTACTAATCCTGTTTTGATTTCTTGAAGAATTACATTATGTATTTCTACCTCTATAATGTTTATAATGTGGTTTATAACATATTGTAAAATACTATAGCACTTATTGTAATTTAGAATATTGTTTAAGCCCTTACCTACTTAAAGCATAATAACTATTTAACCTCATATAACCCTATAATCTAAATACTATTATCATTTTTTGTTTAAATATAGGCCAATTAAGGAAAAGAGAAATATAGGAGATTGCCAAGGTAATCAGTTGGTATAAGGCAGAACTTGAATTTGAAGAGATGAGAAACTTCTTTACCATCTGTATTGTTAATATATTAATATTATACATTATATACATCATATACATATATGTGTATATGAGATATACATATTATAGTATATCATATGTATATATATATGCATCTCATATACATATATACATTATAATGTATACAATATATACATATATTATACCCTATTATATGTATATGTTATATACATATATGTATATATGTATATGTTATATACATATTATACATTCTAATATGTATATGTTATATACATATAATACATTATAATATGTATATGTTATATACATATATATGTATATATATTGTAATATGTTCTATATATATATATATATATATATATTCCAAAGACCTTATTGGTCACTTATTTCTCCTGCATATTATACCTCTCTGTCAAGAAACATGTAGTTATCTATGATTCCTAAAAAGACATAAAGAACAAGTTTTATATTGAGACATGGATGCAGGTAAGGTGCAATTGCTAAATACTGACAAATTCAGGTCCAAAATCTAGATGTTAAGGCTATTTAATATGGCTTGCCAAAATGTAGACTTATTGTATTAGTTCCAGTATAATTTGTCTTTGTATGCTCATTGAGAGATAAAACTTAGCAAACCTCAATTTATAGTTACTCTGCCTCAATAGATACTACCCTCTAAAATGTGGCTAAAATACTCTTGAACTTGAGTGTGCCTTATATTGAGACAGTGTGGAGCTAGATTTATTCACTAGTATCCTTATCTGGTTATATATTTGTAGTATTCTAAATTGAAAGCAACATGTTGCCAAATATAAATTTGTGTCATAGTGATCCTCAGACTCAACCCAGTCTTTTTTATTTTTAAAAGATCTTATTTATTTATTTGAGAGAGATAGAAAGCAAAAGGCAGAGTATGAGGGGAGGGAATGGAGTAGAAGGAGAAGCAGACTTCCTGCTGAGCAGGGACCCCATTGCAGAGCTTGATCCTAGGACCCTGGGATTATGACCTGAGCCAAAGGTAGATGCTTAACCAGCAGAGCTACCCATGTGCCCCTCAACCTAGTCTTTGTAGCTCTGTATCTTAACTCTATTCTGGTTCCATATTTATTAGGCTAGAATACTTCAAGTAGTGTGTTTTAGAGAAGTTGTATAGGTGGTATACATTCTGAGACTTTCTAGATTGGAAATGTCTTTTTTTCATATTTATGCATGAAAATTCTCTTGACAGGGTTTATCACAGTTAGGTGTTAGTCATCTACCCAAGAATATGTACTTCAGGAAGCTAATACTATAGAAAAGGAAGTCATACTTTTCTTTTTTTAGCAATTTGTTGTTTATGAGCTTATAATTTTTTCTTAAATTCAGAAATATCAGAAATACTAGAAATTATTTAGATGTAGATCTTTCATAAAGTCCCACTTGGCTTAAGTTTTTCCAGTTTCTGATGGACTGTTATAAATTCCTTCTAGTGTATTAGTGAGTAATTGGCTCAGTGAGCTAGATAACTGAGAGATGATTAATAATTCCCTGAGAGCATGTGAGCAAATGTGGACAGTAATCAGATCAGTGTTGCATTCTTCGGACTCTTTTCTGGTTCAGATAAGAATCTGATAATTCTGGCCTGAAGGTAGTGCTCTTCTCTGAATTTCAATTATATAATTTTATATCTAATGTGAAAAAAGATGATCTTACAAAGTATCCTCCATATATGGTTCACATCAGGTATCATGAGGACTCTCTTATACAACTCAAAATTGTTTCTCTAAACACATAGTGAAGTCTTGAAGTCTTAATTAAAATTAGATAACTTTTGTATTAGTGCACCTTGAGTCCATTATGTCACCAATGTCCTGAATATATTGGGATAAATTTAATCAGAAAAAAACCCACAAAAACCAAGTGTCCCTGGGTGGTACAACTGGTTAAACATCTGACTCTTGGTTTTCAGTGCAGGTTGTGATTTCATGGTCATGAGATAGAGTTCTGTGCTCAGTGCAGAGTTTGCCTGAGATTCTCTCTTCTCTCTCTCCCTCTTCCTCTGCCACTCCCCACTCATGCTTGCTCTCTCACTCTCTCTATCCTTCTCTCAAATAAATAAATAAATCTTTTTTTAAAAGAAAAAATAATTTTTAAAAGAAAATTCTTTAGTATAGGAAATTATTTGCAAAGGTGGTGGAAAGCCCAAAAAGCATAGGGGATACAGAGGTTACCCAGAGATTAATGACTGTATGAAAAAGGTACCAGCCCTAGGACTGGGGACACTGAAAGGAAGAGTAAGATCTTCAGAACCTGGGAACTTAGAGGATGGATCCTATAAGGCCAGTGCTTAGCTCAATGGAGAGAGGCTCTATGGAGATCAGACACATAACCATAAGGAGGGGGCATCTAAAGATAAAATCTGAACTACCAAGGCAAATGTTTGTGGCTGGTGGCAGGAACCCAAAAGAATCTGGAGTTAGATGCCCTCTTCTGAAGAGGGAGAGTGTCAGAAAAGAAATACAGTAAAGTCACTTGTTCCTTTCCCTTAACTTCCAATCTCCCCGGCTTCCACTGGCAAAAACAAAGATATCTAAGAAATGGAGTTTTTAGAATTCTAGATCTGACATCTCTACAGGAGATAAAAGGGTAGATTTAAAACTAAAATCTAATAATGGCACTAGAAACTTAATCAAGCTAATGAAGGCTAACTGAAGAAAATTCAAAGGTCACTACAGGCAAAATTAAAGATTAATTAATATTTGTACGCCACAACATCATTACCAGTAAGCACAATGAAGCTCTATCCATTGCAGCTTGCTCAACGTTATTAACTCTTAAATTAGACTAGTTTTCTCATTTTATTAATTATAATAAACCTATATAATATTTCTTATGAACCAGTTTTACTGGGAATGCTTACTCTTAGGAATCAGGGCAAGCAAAACTTTGTAATGCAAAGGTGAAGCTAGAATAATTTGCAAGAAATAAGCCTTGCAAATGGTGATATGCATTTCTTAAAGGTAACTTTAACTCTCCATATCCAGTTTCTAGTATTGATGTTGCCATTTTATAGTTAAAAATATGGCAAATACCATGATACAAGTCTTCCAATTATATAAAAATAGGTAATGAGACTATTGAACGTTTTAGAAATAACAAGGATATTCTTGGAAGGAGTTGAAATCTTCAATGACTAGTTCAAAAATCACTATTTCTAAATGCCAGATCTGAAAATAGCATTTAGTATTCTGGACTTCCTTACTGATAAGTATTCATACAGGAATAAAAATCTTATTTCTTAAAATGCAGGCAATCCTAATGTAGGAAAACAAAAACTGTTTTATATATTTTTGCTTTTCTTCAGTACTGATTAAAAATAAGTTTTCTGATATGATTGCTGATGAAACAAATGTTATTAAATGACTAAAGAAACTTGTAGATAAAATTTCCATGGAGCAACCAGGCATGTTCTTCTCTGTGTTTCACAAGAATCCTCTGTTTCATTTAATAGATGGTGTGAGCTCTGAAGTGCAATAGCTCTTGTCCCTCTGTGCTTACCCTCTGAGCCTCAATAGCATACATTATAATAGATTATTTTTTTTCTGCCTTCCTCCTCTGGAATATATGCTATGTAAAGACAAAGTGTCATCGGATTTATTTATAACAGTCTCCCTTCAGCATCCAGCAGAATGTCTAAACTACAGTAGATAGACAATATGTATTTGTTGAATTAAATAGAATATCCTCTTCTTCCACACGTTAGTATTTATCAGTGATATACCAACTCATTTGGACAAAAAAAAACAATAAAAATTGGAATGTATACATTGTTCTATCAGAATTCATACAGAAAGGAAAGAACAATTTTAGAAATTTTAAATTGTAGAGATAAAAGTAACTACTAAGGGTCTGGGGTATACCATTAGAATGAGGCAGTTATTCACTGGATTATAAATACAAATTTATAGATAATTTAAAAAATATAAAGTATTTTATAAATGTAATACAACTTACTATTTTTTAAAAGATTTTATATTTATTTATTTATGAGAGAACAGAGAGAAAGAGGCAGAGACACAGGCAGAAGAAGAAGCAGGATCCATACAGGGATGTGGGGCTTGATCCCAGTACTCCAGGATCATGCCCTGAGCTGAAGGCAGGCACTTTAACTGCTAAGCCACCCAGTGTCCCACAACCTACTATTGAAATAGAGGAAGAGCACCATAAAAAAAGCATCTAAAGATTAAGTGAATTACTGCTGAGAGTACAAGTTGAATTCAATAATTTTAAAAATCTAATAGATCATCACTATTAAATGAAAACCTGAGTCAAACAATCAATAGTCATTTGTTTCAGTTTTCTGCTGCTTGTTAGCATGGGTACAAGTAATAGGACCAAAATATCTGTAAGTTGCAGTGATTAGAAAGATGAAATCCAGGCCTTACCAGCAGTTCCAATAAACCCGTGTGGACATCAATATATTTCTGCAATAGATAAATGATTCAATGGAAATCATGTAGAAAATTTTGAAACTATATTAGCTCTTTCAGGCCACTATAATATAATTTAAGGTTTTCAACTTCAGTGAACTAAAAAGTGTCATAAGGATACCTATTTCATAAAATATACCTTCTTGCCAGGCATTCTTTGATGTGAGCCAATACTTCCAACCACATTATACTACTTGCTGCAAAATATTCTGCTGCTCCTAAAAAAATAGTTTGCCTACAGACAACACAGATTGTTCTCTGAAATAGGCAGGAAAAGTAGTTTTAGAGATATTGAAGCAACAGAAGGAGCATAGACGATGGAGTCAAAAACATCATTACGGTATCAATTACCGGTTGTGTGAAATTGTGCCAGTTACTTAACATTTCTGAACTTCACTCTATTAAATTTAAACTATATCTTCCTCATAGAGTTATCGTGAAGGTTGGATAATACCTACATACAGTGTCTAGAGCATAGTAGGCATGAAATAAATGGTTATTATGTAAACATTTTATATGTTTTAAAATTCATTTAAAAATAGTTCTTGGGGGATCCCTGGGTGGCGCAGCGGTTTGGCGCCTGCCTTTGGCCCAGGGCGCGATCCTGGAGACCCGGGATCGAGTCCCACATCGGGCTCCCGGTGCATGGAGCCTGCTTCTTCCTCCGCCTGTGTCTCTGCCTCTCTCTCTCTCTCTCTCTGTGACTATCATAAATAAATAAAAATTAAAAAAAAAAAATAGTTCTTGTCCTAATTTTAAGGCTGTTCAGCTTTTCTTATAATTTGCTAACAAATCATTGATTGCTCAGCAATGAAGAAATATACTAAAATGCAGAGGCAACTTGATTAGGTATTGCTGATGAACTCCATTAGAGATTACTAAAATATAAAAATTCGCACTTATGGAAATAAAATATGATGGAAATGGCACTTCTGAAATCTAATGATTCACTACCATATCAAAAGGAGAAATTGGATCTTACTATAAAAATCAGAAAACACTAAGCTTCAACTCCTTCAGGGAAGTCAGTGAGGCTTATTTAATATTCTCTAGTGCCTAAAGAAAAATATTTGGTGCAAAAAAACCTGAAAATAGCTTTCAAATAAATAGACATTAGCTTATCTACCAATGGATGTCATATAGCTGCTGATTGCACCTTTGGGACAGTTTATCAGAGAGATGACTTATAAATTCCAAGAGGAGTTAGATGCCATCATTAAGATACATTTTAATTTCAGTTAAATGTAACACATTCCAAGCAAATTTTATTCTTTCTCCATGGATAATTTCTAGACTAGGAGATCACAGAAATGCTATCTTATTACCATGAAAATTTCAGATGGGTATTTTATAAATCTTAATGGCAGTCTATGACAAAAGGACCATAAAAACAATATATATATTTAAAATTAAATAAATTTCTAAATATATGAATAACTTTGTTCATTTACAGATTAGTGTCAATCTGATGGAAATTTCAATCATGCTTTGAAGTGATAATATTCAACATTTGTAGCAATCACATCAATGAAGAAATACTTATTGAATTATTGGCTCACCCAGAACTGGTGAAAGTATAAAAAGGCATGATTCATCTTTATTTCATTAGGCTAGGGAACTAATTCAATCACATCCAAATAATTTAATGGTTGTTCAGTTATATCCTTAGAAAATTCTTCAGTGGCCTACAGACCACATCAAGTCTTCTTTTTATATGTTTTCATGGTACACTGTATGCCTTTTTATAAACATATAATTTATAGTGCTTAATTCATGGTTATTATTTTTTAATGTCTTTTCCTTCAGAACCTCTCCCTAAGTAGAGAAATTATTTTACTTTTGTTCAAAACTGAATCTGCATGCTTAACCAAATACCTGACCCATGGAAGGTATTTAATAAAAATTTATTGATACCATTCTACACATAAACCCCTCACATGTTATTGTGTTCAGTTTAATATTAATCACTTCTCTGTATTAAAACCTATCACCAGATTTGTGGAGTTAAAAATTTGTGAGTTTGTTTGTTTTTAAGGCCTAACTTTGTTGCACTGGTCATAGGTCTGAAGACCATGTCTCAGCCCAACAGAAATAATGATGTTCAAAGTCCAGTGCATTTCTTCTATATTTCAGATTCATTGCCAGAAATACAATGTAGAAACTAATCTCAAAGGATATAAATGAAAACAAAATCTATTACCTAGCTACATTTTGTAGTCATTGGCTATATATTTAAGAGTAACACTAACTTGGAACTTTTTTGTTTTTCTCTCAGACCAGAGCAACAGATTTATTATAGAAGTAAATTGGTACTTTAGTTACAAATTTTTCATTTCTTTTAATGAGAACTTTTAAGATTTTTGGATAAGTAGTATAGTATTATAAACTATAGTCATGGAACACCTGGGTGGTTCAATGGTTGAGCATCTGCCTTTAGCTCAGGGTGTGATCTCAGAGTCCTGGGATCGAGTCCCACATCGGGCTTCCTTCATGGAGCCTGCTTCTTCCTCTGCCTGTGTCTCTGCCTCTCTCTCTCTCTCTCTCTCTGTCTGTCTCTCATGAATAAATAAAATATTAAAATAAATTAAAATAAACTGTAGTCATCATGCTATACTTTATATCAAGTTATAATTGTGCTTTTAAAACTTGTACTTTTAAAAAAAGGCTTATTTGTTCCTGAGAGACATAGAAAGAGAAAAAACATAAGTTGTATGTTTTTAGGCATTTATTTGTGTTTTCTAGTTTGTCCCATTTGTGGGCATAAAATTGTTTATAGCAGCTTCATGATCTTTTGCATTTCTGTAGTATCAGTTATAACATCTCTTAATTCTGGAGTCCTCTCTTTTTCTTGGTGATGGAATTTAAAAGTTGTTGATTTATCTTTTTGAATAATTATCTCTTCTATTGTCTTTTTTAAAAAGATTTAATTATTTATTTTACCGAGCAAGTGAGCATAAGCAGAAGGAGCAGCAGAAGGAGAGGGAAGATTAGGCTCTCCACAGAGCAGGGATCCTGATGTAGGGCTTGATCCCAGGACCCTGGGTTCATGGCCGGAGTCAAAGGCAGACACTTGACCAGCTGAGCCACTCAGATATTCCTCTGTTCTATTCTTTTGATAGAATATACTCTGCTGGCCTTGGCCCTGGGCTCAGGGCAAATTCTGTTAACACCACATATACCCCACCTAGCTGCCACCTCCACGCATCGTGTCTCTGCTAGCCCCTATGCTGCAAGGGATCAAACCTAGGATTAATGGTTCAGTACAAATTCTGCAAATACTGATGCCCCACCCTCTGAGTTCTCCTGCTGTCATACCACCCTCAGCATCAGCCTGCCTGGGTCTCACTAACATCACAGAAAGCAAGCACAACTCACAACAGACAAAAATCATTGCAGACATCTGGAATGAAAGAAAAGCAAATCAGACACAATAGTAGGATATATGCAATATACCTAGGAGACTTCCCTGAAGTGCAAGGTTCTGGTAAACAGGGTATACTGCATTGCAGAGCACTACAAGTCCTCTTTTTCATAAAACTGCTACATTCAAGCAAAAGATGCAGCTGACTGACCTAATATATAAAAACAGACAGGGGTAGACAAATCTGAGAGACAGAGAAATATGTCCCAAATGAAAGAACAAGGAGGAGATATAAGCAAAATAGAAATAAGTAATATGCCTGATAGAAAAATTTAAGGTGATGATTATAAAGATACTCACTGGACTTTGAAAAATAGGGGAGGACAATAGTGATATCTCTGGCAGAGAGAAACAAAAATAATGTATCAGAGATGAAAAGCTCAATAAATAAAATTAAAACTACAATAGATGGAATAAATGATAGGGTGCAGGAAGTAGAGGAACATATTAGTGACCTGGAAGATAGGGAAATGGAAAGCAATCAAGTTGAACAGGTGAGGAATAGATAATGCATAATGAGAATAGATATAGAGAATCAGTGACTCCATCAAGCATAATAATATTTGCATTAGAGGGAGCTCAGAAGGAGAAGCGTAAAAGGGGGGGGGGCAGGAAATGTGTTTAAAAAATAGTAGCTGAAAACCTCTTGGAGCTGAGGGAAGAAACAGAGGTCCAGATTCAAGAGACACAGAGAGCCCCCAGTAAACTCAAACCAAGGAGGCTGACACCAAGACATATAGTAATTAAAATGGTAAAAAACAATGTTAAGGAATTTTAAAGGTTCTAAGAGAAAAGAAGACAGTTACATACAAAAAAAACCCCATAAGGCTGTCAGCTGATTTTTCAGTAGAATCTTTGCAGGCAAGAAGGGAATGGCATGATGTAGTCAAAGTGCTAAAAGGGAAAAAATCTGAGGCTGCGAACAGGCTATATTCCCAATAGCCTGTTTTTTATTTATTCCAAATAAAAAATTTCCCAAACAGAAGTTAAAAGAATTCATGACCACTAAACTAGCCTTACAAGAAATGTTAAGGAGGATTCTGTTAGTGCAAAACAACGAGAAGAACAACAAAAACAAAACAAAACATAAGACTCAGAAAGATAGGAAGCACAAGAACAACAAAAAATTGATAAAAGAAAATCAAATCACAAAATAAAATGTAAAATATTATTCAAATATCTAAAACATGGAAAGGAGAGGAGTAAAGAACAGTCAAAATTAAGTGGCCATCAGCTTAATATAGACTGCTATATGCAGATGATATTATATATAAACTGAATGGTAACCACAACTCAAAAAACAGTGATACAGATATGCAAAAATTAGAAAGTAAGAAATCCAAGTATATCACTGAATAAAATGAACAATCTATGAAAGGGAGAGAAAGAAAGGATCACAGGAAAACAGTAAAAACAGCCACAACACAAATAATAAAATGGCAATAAATACATATCAATAATTATTTTGAATATAAATGGACTAAATGCTCCAATTAAAATATATAGGATGACAGAGTAGATTTAAAAAAAAAGCCCCATCTATATGCTGCAGATACCCATTTAAGACTTAAAGACACCTGTGGACTTAAAGACACCCCCTCTACACCTGAGGGGATAGAGAATTTATCACCCAGATGGATGTTAAGAGAAAGCTAGAGTTGCAATACTTACAATTTTCTTTTTATGGTCGGTTGTGTCTGATGTAACAAGTGACAGAGAAGGACAGTGTATATTAACAAATATAAATATTTATGTACACAACATGGGAGCATCCAAATACATAAAAGCTAATAACAAACACTAAGGAGGTAATTAATGATACAATAACATTAGGGGGTTTTAATACCTCACTTACATCTGTGAACAGATCATCCAAACAGCAAATCAACAAGGAAACAATCACTTTGAATGTCACACTGGCTCAGATGGATTTAACAAATCTATTTAGAACATTCCACCCTAAAACAGTAACATACACATTCTTTCCATGTACACACAGAAGGTTCTCTGCATATTAGGCCACAGAACAAACCTCTACAAATTCAAGGTCAAACTCATACCATACTTATTTTCTGAATACAGTGCTACAAAACTAGAAGTAAAACAAAAGAAAATAAAAAACCAGAAAGACCACAAATACATGGAGGTTAAGTAATGTGGTACTAAACAATGAATGGGTTAACGAGGAAATCAAACAGTATATGGAAACAAATGAACATGAAAACATAATGGTCCAAAATCTTTTGAATGCTGCAAAGCAGTTCTAGGAGGGAATTTTATAGCAACACATGCTTACCTCTAAATGCAAGAAAAATCTCAAGCAAACTAAACTTATAGCTAATGGAGATAGGAATTTAAAATTAAAAACCAGCAGAAGGAAGGAAATAATAAAGATTATAGCAGAAATAAATGATATAGAGACTATACTAAAATAAATCCAGGAGCTGGTACTTTATAAAGATCAACAAAATTGATAAATCTCTAGCCAAATAAATAAAAGTATCTAAATAAACAAAATCACAAATCAAAGAGAAATAACAACCAGCAACACAGAAATAAAGTCAACTGTAAAAGAATATTATGAAAAACGATATGCCAACAGATTAGACAACCTAGAAGAAATGGACAAATTCCTAGAAACATATATCCTACTAAAACTAAAGCAGGAATAAGTAGAAAATTTGAACAGATTGCCAGCAATAAAATTGAATCAGTAATCAAGACTCCTGACAGACAAAGGTCTGGGACCAGAAGACTTTACATATTAATTCTACCAAACATTTAAAGAAGAGTTAATACCTATTCTAGTCAAACTATTTCAAAAACTAGAAAAGGAAAAAAAAAAATCCTAATTCATTCTATGAGGCCAGAATTACCTGATCCTAAAGCCAGATAAAGATACTACAATATCTCGGATGAACATAGATCTAAAAATCCTCAACGAAATACTAGCAAACTGAATCTAATAATACATCTTTAAAAATAACTCACCACAATCAAGTAGACTTTACTCCTGGGATGCAAAGGTGGTTTAATAGTCACAAATCAGTCAATTTGATACATCATATCAATAAGAGAAAGGATACGAAGTATATGATCATTTCAATAGACCAAGAAAGCATTTGACAAAGTTCAACATCCATTCATGATAAATACTCTCAACAAAGTATGTTTAGAGGGAATACTTCAACATAGTAAAGGTCATACAAAGGTCATATATAGAGGAACCTTAGCTAACATGATCCTTAAAAACAGAGATTTCCCCCTTAGGCCGGAAACAAGACAAGATGTCCATCCTGACCAGTTTTATTCAACATAATACTAGAAATCCTAGCCATAACAGACAACACAAAGCAATAAAAAGCATTCAAATTGTTAAAAAAAAAAAAAAAAAGCATCTCTATTTGCAGATGACAGGATACTTTACATAGAAAACCCAAAAGAGACCACCAAAAAGTTACTAGAACTGATATATGAATTCAGTAAAGTCACAGGATGCAAAATCAATGTATAAATATCTGTTGCATTTCTATACACTAATAATGAAGCAGCAGAAAGATAAATTAAGAAAACAATCCCATTTACTATTATGCCCAAAATAATAAGGTATCTAAAACCTAACCAAAGAGTTGAAAGAAACTCTGAAAACTACAAAACATGGATGAAAGAAAATGAAGATGACACGAAGAAATGGAAAAACATTCCATGCTCATGAATTAGAAGTACAAATATTAATAAAATGTCTATATTACCCAGAACAATACAGATTTACGGTAATGCCTATTAGAATACCAATAGCATTTTTCACAGAGCTAAAACAAACAGTCCTAAAATTTAAATGGAATCACAAAACATCATGAATTACCAAGCGATATTGAAAAAGAAAAGCAAAACCAGAGGTATCACAATTCCCAACTTCAATTTATATTACAAAGATGTAGTAGTCAAAACAATATGGTACTGGCACAATAACAGACACATAGATCAATAGAACAGAATAGGAGACTGAGAAAGAACCTCACAATTTTATGGTCAATTAATCTTTGACAAAACTGGAAAGAATATCAATGGGAAAAAGACAGTCTCTTCAACAAATGGTGTTAGGAAAACTCATCAGCTACGTGCAAAATAATGAAACAACCACTTTCTTGCACCAAATACAAAAATAAAATAAAAATGAATTGAGGACCTAAATGTGAAATCTGAGACCATAAAAATACTAGTAGACAACACAGGCAGTAATTTCTCTGACATCAGCAACATTTTTTCTAGATATGTCTCCTGACACAAGGGACTAAAAGTAAAAATAAAATATTGGGACCACATCAAATTAAAAAAGCTTTTGTACAGTGCAGGAAACAATCAACAAGACTAAAAAGCAACCTACTTAATGGGAGAAGATATTTGTAAATGATATATCCACCCAGTAAAGGGTTTAAATCCAAAATATATAAAGAACTTATTCCAGTCAACACCCCAAAACCAAATAATCCAATGTAAGGCCAACAGATACATGAAAAGATGGTTAACATCACTCATTATCATGGAAATGCAAATCGAAACTCCAATGAGGGGACACCTGGGTGGCTCACCAGTTGAGTGTCTGCATTGAGCTCTGGTTGTGATCCCATGGTCTTGGGATCGATTCCTGCATTGGGCTCCTCACAGGGAACCTGTTTCTCCCTCTGCCTGTGTTTCGGCCTCTCTCTGTGTGTCTCTCATGAATAAATAAATAAAATCTTAAAACAAAAACAAAATGGGATCCCTGGGTGGCGCAGCGGTTTGGCGCCAGCCTTTGGCCCAGGGCGCGATCCTGGAGACCCGGGATCGAATCCCACATCGGGTTCCCGGTGCATGGAGCCTGCCTTCTCCCTCTGCCTGTGTCTCTGCCTCTCTCTCTCTCTCTCTCTCTCTCTCTGACTATCATAAATAAAAAAAACAAAAACAAAATTCCAATGAAAATCAACAGCACAAGAAACAATACATGTTGGTAATGATATGGACAAGAAGAAACCCTCTTGTACTGTTAGTAGGAATGCACACTGGTGTAGCCATTGTAGAAAATAATATAGAGTTGCCTCAAATACTTAAAAATAAAACTACTGTAGGATGCAGTAATTGTACTACTGGGTTTTTATCAAAAAAAAAAAAAAAAAACAACACTAATTCAAAGGGATACATGCACCCATATATTTATAGCACCATTATTTACACTAGCAGCATTACTTGCAAAAGCCAAACTATGAAGAAGCCCAAGTGTCCTTTAATGAATGAGTGGCTAAAGATGATGTGGTATATACATTATTATTATTCAGCCATAAAAACAAATGGTATATTGCCATTTGCAACAAATGGATGGACTACAGAGTATTATGCTAAGTGAAATAGAGAAACAAATGCCACATTTTCACTTATATGTGGAATTGAAGAAACAAAGCAAATGAGCAAAGGAAAAAGAAAGAGATAAACCAGGAAACAGACTCTTAACTATAGAGAACAAACATGATTACCAGAGGAGAGGTGGGTAGAGAGATGGGTGAAGTGGAAGATGGGGATTAAGGAGTGATGAACACTAAGTGATGTATGGAATTATTGAATCACTATATTTCACACCTGAAACTAGTGTAACACTGAACATTAACTACATTGGAATTAAAAACAAATATATTTTTTGTTTAATTTTATATGTAGCATATAAAATAAAGATGCCAATGGAATGAAAAAAAAAAGATTTGAATGAAAGAACACCAAAGTGGTTTGATACAGTGATGAAAATATGAAAATAATAGATATTAATAAAAAGGATAAAATATAAATATCTTTGGGTTTTTTATAATATTCTAAATATCCACAAAAAATCTCCTCTAATTTAAAATTGCTTTGACTAAAAGCTAAGCCCATAGTATTTGTTAATTACATGCAATAAAAGCTCTTAAGGGTTTTCCCCCTCATTTTAAAAGCAATTATGAATGTTATAGTTAGTCTTTATTAAAATGACAATACACAGGATAGAAATATATGTTTTTTTAAAGACTTTTATTTATTTTAGAGAAAGAGCATGAGTGGAAGGAGAGGGAAAAGCGATTCTCCACTGAACATAAAGCCTGATGCAGGGCTCCATCCCAGGACCCTGAGATCATGACATGAGCTGAAATCAAGAGAGTTAGACACTTAACCGACTGAGCCACGCAGGCACCCTGAGAAATATCTTTTTTAAAGCTATGTAGAATAATTCATATATTTATAGCTATAAAATAAAATGCATAACTTGAAGTTTATGAGAAATGGAAAGAAAAAGCAAAATTGAATCACTTACACGGCTCATCAACAGGTAGGATATATGGTTAAAACACAGCCTGGTATTAACCTATCTGGGTATAAATACATAATCAGTTTCTAATTTGGACACATGTGTACTGAATAAGTTACTAAGTTTTCTGTCTTTATTCTTTTAGGAAAATTAAGGATAGTAATTTTTCATGAGTTTTAGATCATGGTGAAAATTAACACATGCCAAATGCTAATAATGTTTGGCACATTGTAGGCACTACATAATTGCCTGCTGTTCATTTGACTTCTTAAAAATTTAATACTATACTGAAATTTTCTTAGTTTGTAAAACAAAAGTAAAAAGATTTCTAAAAATCATGTGGTTTTACATAAGTAGGTATATTATAATAAAGATCCCATCTTTTGATATTTTATTACTGTTTTTCAGTTAAGTCTCATCATGCTAAAAAGCCTGAATGCTACCTCATTTGGTAGGGATAGTAGATTCAAACCATATAGGTGCCTGGCTATACACAGAAACCCTACCCCTGGCCATGGGCCCTTCAGTGCAATAAAACACCAAGACTAATCTTTTTTTCCATTTTCTGAAGGCATATTCACACTAGCTTGAGAGGCCTGCCTTGATATCCCTAGGGGAAAAAATATGTAAATAATATACCTTTTTATAACTTCTTGCATCTATATCTGTGTGTGGCATCATGAGTTCAAACATCCAGATCAAATTTTGGGAAGGCTTCCATCCTACCTCTGCAGGTAGCTAAACTCCATATAAATAAACTATACAATAGTATCATTATTCTGTTAAAAAGTATAGACTTAAAGATGACCAAAAGAGTTTCAAAGTACAAAAAGAGTGGTAAATCTTCCCTATTCAACAGTAATGTGCTTTTAATCAACAAAAAAAAATTTCCGGGATTTTTCTGCATATTTTTAGAGCAGACTTCTCATGTTAGCATTCCCTTCAGAAAAAAATAAAATCACAACTAAATTTTTTGAGCAACATGTCTCTTGAACAATTCTCTGACGTTTCTGTACTTTTGAAGTGCAACAATTTTATGCAACCTTAAAGGTAGTTATAGCTGTAGTACTCTACAAAGAGTTGAGCATTTATTTATTTTATTTTTAATATTTTTAAGGTTTTATTTATTTATTCTTGAGACACACTGAGAGAGAGGCAGAGACATAGGCAGAGGAAGAAGCAGGCTCCACGCAGGAAGCCCGATGTGGGACTCGATCCCCGGACTCCGGGATCATGCCCTGAGTCACCCAGGTGCCCCCAAAGAGTTGAGCATTAAAGGAACATTCGTTCTTGCTTCCTATGACACACTTATAGTATTAAATTTCTGTAACAAATTAGAATTTTAAATGACAATCATGTTCCATTTACGACCTAATTATTTCTGATGAAATAGGTTCCAGTTAGACTTTCATATTATGAGCCATATTTAATACATTTTTCTTCAGCACCTATTTATGTTGTTTTGCACCATTAAATTTCACTTAGCAATTTGATTCTGTCTGACATGAAATGGATGAAAAAAATTGAATGTATAAGTAATTGTCAGCAAGAAGGATATTAACATGAATTTGGATGTAGTTTTAGAGGATATATTTTAGCAAGAGATAAATCTACATAATTATGATGGAATTTTATATGAAAAAACCCTCATTTGTTGTGATATCCTATGTTGGAAATGCAAAAACTGGTATTGTCATGGGTCACTGAAAATAGTTTCCCCTGAAATATGGCTGATGGCATTTCTCTTGTATTTATATGCATGCATTGAAAACTCCTTAAAAGTTCCTTTTGTGCCTTTTCATCAAATTCCTAAGAAACCTGAGATTGCAAAAAAATTAACAGGAAAACTAAAATCTAGAATATTTATTTTGTCCTCAATCCTTAACATATAACATGAAATGATCTAGTAATTCTACCATAAAGCTGTTTATATGAGAGTTTTGGTGGAACAAATCGAAATTATATATACACAGAAAGATGAAGCACTGTTAAGCATTTAGTCTAAACATGGCCAATTGGACATGTATACTATTGAGAATATATTAAGAAATTTTGCTATATATATGCTTTAATGAACCAAAATCCTATCAACATCAGTTCATGTTTGTTGACACTGGGACCCACAACCAGTGACCCATTACTTTAAATGGGAATATTCAAAACACTTATCATTTTTGGTGCATGACAATTTTTCTTTGTTTTGCTCTGTGAGAGCCAAGACCTTATATGATTTATTCATTGCTATTTCCATCATTTTACCCATAATTAAATTGGGGCTTCAGGAAACAAATCAAGTAGGTAGAATAGGAAAATATGTATATTTAGGCTGGAGAAATGACTAGATTCTTGTATGAGCCTATAAAATTATGTTGTCATTGTATTTGTTAATTTATGAGGAGTAACAGTAAAAAGGAAAAAAATAAGATGAATTGGGCAATTAGGAAAAGCTTAAAATATCCAGCATACTATACATGTGTCAATATGTTGATGGTCTGGTGAGACTGGAAGCACTGATCAAAAATTAAAGCAAGATTGGGAGGAAAGCCAAGATGGCAGAGTTGTAGGACAATGCTAAGCTTGCCTTATCCCTCAAACATAGCTAGATAAGTATTAAGTCATTCAGAACACCCAAGAAAATGATCCAAGGACTGAGAGAACAAACTGCACAGCTAGAAGGAGAGAAGAGGCCACATCATGGAAGGTAGGAGGTGCAGAAATGTGATTTGGGGGATAAAGGGGTCATGGGTGCCATGGAGGGGGGGAAGCCCTGATCACAGAAAGAGTTGAAAAGAGAAAGAAGAGCACTAGGGTAATCATATAAGGAAAACACTTCCCCAAAGCCACTGACTAGGAAAATGAGGGGCTTATTATCATGCAATTTTACAACCTACAGAGCTCAAAGACTGGAGTTTTAGAGATCTGCACTGTGGCTGGTGTCGAGCCTGGTGGGTGCTGCAGTACTTCTGTGGAAAAGGAGGGCAGAAACCTTGGAGCAGATGGTGCAATATGAGGATCCCCTGGGACAGACTGGATGAGACAGTTCCCTCTTCTTGAAATGCATCTGGGGGGGTGGGTGGCATTGCCTCTCCAGGGACAAAGAAGTGGTTGCCATTATGTTCCCCTGCTCCTTACCAGGTATCTCTGCCCCAGTGCTGACGGTGGCATTTGGTGGTATTTATTCAAAACTCCAAGCTCCTGTGCATTGATGCAACTGAGGATCAGGGCAGGTCTGAGCTGTGACAGTTCCCTAAAATTTGGGGTTTTAAAACTCAGCCAGGATGTCAGGGATAAAACACAGTTTCACTCTACTACCAACGGGCAGATGGCCCAGATATACAGTGAAGGCAAATCTGAGAGATGCCTGGGACACAAAACAGGAGATTGTACATTCTTCCTTGAGGGCTTCCTGAACAGTGGTGGGCATTAACTCTCCTCTCTGGGGATGAGGGAGAGAGCTGGCATTATTTCCTTTCTCCACCACCCAGCATAAACTTCAGTAAGTGGCAGAGTGCCAAAATGGTAACCTGAAGTGCTTACCCCAAACTCCACCCCCCTTTGATCAGCAGGTACTTCTGCAGGAGGGCAAGTGTGCCTAAGAACCAGAGCAGTGGGTCCCTCATCCAGAAGACCAACACAAACCCCCTGAATACATCAAGTCTATTGATAAGAGCCCTGTAAAGTTTATGTTCTAGTGAAAATAGCATCAGGTCTCTTTTAAGAAACAGAACAAAGCACACCTAGTTAGAACTCACCACACTTTGGCCAAGGTTCAAACATTCCCCACTGCAGCCAAGGAGAAAGTCTACAGAGGACTGGCCTGAGGAAAAGAATAATTGAAACACAGAAGAGTGCACACAGAATACACCAGAAACACTTCCCTAAGTCTGAGGCCCCAGATGGTATATGATCTCTTCTTAATAAAACCATTACTTTCAGGAGCAGGAAACATAACAGGCTCTCCTAACACAGGGAAGAAGAGACCTAGACAAAATGCCAAGATGGAGGAATTCATCCCAAAAGAAAGAACAAGAAAAGGTCATAACCAGGTATCTAATTGAAACAAAGTTAGTAATATGCCTGATCCATAATATAAAGAAACAATTGTAAGGATAATAGCTGTGCTTGAAAAAAGCATAGAAGACACCAAGGAGTCCCTTACCTAAGAGAAAACCAAAAACAAGTCAGGCTAAAATTTAAAAAGCTATAACTGAGATATGAAGATGACTGGATGTCACCACAAGGATGGAAGAAGCAGAGAAACAAATAAAGGAAATGGAGGGTAAAATTATGGAAAATAATGCAGTTGAAAAGAAGAGAAAAAGAAAAATATTGGATCATGAATGTATACTTAGGGAACTCAGCAACTCCAAAAAGTATAATATCCATATCACAAGAGTCCCAGTAGAAGAGAGAAATAAGAGGTCAGTAGGTTTATTTGAGGAAATTATAGCTGCAAACTTCACTAATCTGGAGAAGTAAACAGACATCCAAAAGCAAGAGGTACAGATTCCCATCAAAATCAACAAAGCAGGCAAACTAAGACATCCTGGTATATTTGCAAAATATAGAGATACAAAAAAAAAAAAATCCTAAAAAAAAAAGAAAGAAAAAAAAATCCTAAAAGCAGCAAGAGGAAAAAAAAATCCCTAACTTACAAAAGACAAAAATTAGCAGCAGACCTCTCAACAGAAACTTGACAGGCCACAAGAGAGTGGCATCATATACTCAACATGCTGAATGGGAAAAATACACCGCCAAGAATACTCTATCCATTTAGGCTGTTATTCAGAATAGAAGGAGAGAGTTTCCCAAGCACAGGATCTGTTGCATTTTTACACAGCAATAATGAAGTAGCAGAAAGGGGAATCGAGTAATCAATCCCATTTGCAATTGTAGACAAAACCATAAGATACCTAGGAATAAACCTAGCCAAAGAGGTGAAATATCTGTACTCTGAAAATTATAGAATACTCATGAAAGAAACTGAACATGATACAAAGAAATGGAAAAACATTCCATGTTCATGGATGGGAAGAACAAATATTGTTAAAATGTCTATCCTACCCAAAGCAATCTACACATTAAATGTAATCTCCTGTGACTTTGCTGAATTCTTCTATCAGTTCTAGCAATATTTTGGTGGAATCTTTCAGGTTTTCTGCATAGAGTATCATGTCACCTGCAAGTAAAAGAAAGTTTGACTTTTTCCATGCCAGTTTGGATGCTTTTTATTTCTTTTCGTTGTCTCATTGTTGAGACTAGAACTTTCATTACTGTGTTGAACAACACTGATGAGAGTAGTACTCATTGTGTTCCTTACCATTGGGGAAAGACATTCTTTTTTTCCCCATCGAGGATGACATTAGCTGTGGGTCTTTTGAGAAACACCAACAGCATTTCTCACAGAACTAGAACAAACAATTCTAAAATGTGTATGGAACTACAAAATTCCCCAATTAGAGAGATTCAGAGAAAGGGGAAGTCTCTTATACTGTTGGTGGGAAGGCAAACTGGTAATCACTCTGGAAAACAGTAGGTAGGTTCCTCAAAAATTTAAAAATAGCACTACCTTATGATCCTATAATTTCACTACTTAGGCATTTACCCAAAGGATATAAAATTTCTGATTCACAGGGGACATATACTCCAAAGTTTACAGCAGCAATAGTCAAAATATGGAAAAGAGCCCAATGTCTATCAATTGATGAATGAAGATATATATACAATGGAATATTATGTGTATGTGTATACAATGGAATATTAGCCATAAAATATGAAATCTTGACATTTGCAATGACAGGAAGGAGCTGGAGAGTATTATGCTAAGTGAAGTAAGTCAAAGAAAGACAAATGCCATAGGATTCCATTCATATGTGGAATTTAAGAAACAAAACAGATGAACATAGGGGGTAAAAGAGAGAGAGGCAAGGTATAGAACAGACTCTTAAGTATAGAGAACAAACTGAGGGTTACTGGAGGAGAAGTGGGCAGGAGATAGTTAAATGGCTGATGGGAACTAAGAAGGGCACCTGTGATGAGCACTGGGTGTTATATGTAAGTGATGAATCACTGAATTCTACACCTGAAACTAATATTACGCTATATGTTAACTAACTAGAATTTAAATAAAAGATTGAAACACATGAAAAAATAGGTTCAGCTTTTGTTATACTCCCTAAGTCTGCGATGCAGAATTACTTACATATCTTTTCAGCTTCACACTATTTTGTTCATTCATAGCACTTAGTGTTTTATATTATAATTTACATTTCTGTCTCCTGAAAAGGACTGAGATCCTCTGGATGAATATATAGTATATATATATGCAAAGGAAAGGATACCACTAAAATGTTAATTACTATTAATTTTGGATAGCAAAATCTTTTCAAATAAATATATATTTTTCTGTGTAAAAAATTTAAAGCAAGATTGGACAACATGAGCTCAGAAATGCAAACAAGTATTTTTAGTCAGCACAATGACAGTGATGTGTATTAAGCCAGAGTTCAGCAAGTAATGCCCATAGGCCAAAAGTGAATCATTACTTGTCTTCGAATGGCCTACGAGTTAAAATGGTTTTTACGTTTTTAAATGTTTGAAAACATTTTTAAAAATTAGTTACATTATTGTCTATAATTGTTTTTACACTATAAGAGTGATTTGAGTAGCTCTATAGAGAATATATGACCCACAAAACTAATGTATTTACTCTCTGGTTCTTTAGGAAAAGTTTGCTGACATCTGTCTTAAGCCTATGATGAAGAGTGAGAGTTTTTATGTTTAGTTCTACCAGTAAAAGGTGCCAGACTTAGCAAGGTGGCTGTCAACTACAATGTGATTTCTGCCTAGAGTGAGTGTGGAAAGCAAGGCGATTTCAGACATATGAATCTGTTGTTCATAAGACATTAAAATTCCATATCATTTTGAAGGAGTTTTTTCCTTGTAAAGAGTCCCAAATATGAAAATAAAAAGTTACATCCTTTCCGTTATGTAAAATCACAGTCATATCAAATCATAATTTGGAAAACTAATGTCTTAATCTGAAAGGTATAACCCATTAACATATTAATATGTTTATTTATTAAGGCATGCATTAAAAATACTAGCATGTCTTTATAGTTCTAGAGAAAAAAATTAAAACCCTGAACAACTTTACCTATAAATACAATTGATGTAAGAGTTAATGATGGTTTAAATGCCTTCTTCTCTAAGATATATAAGACAGTCAGTTTCTAAAAAAATGGTTACTCTTTCAAAGTACTTTAAATCTCATAGAACAATAAAGAAAAGAAATGTAATAGAAGTTCCAAAAGTTTTTTGTTTAGCAGGCTTCCATGTTATGCAGTTTAGCTTTGCATGATTTCCCCACAGCCTTTGCAGAAATGTTATTAACTTCAGTAAATTGTTTCTTCTCCTGCATGTTGAGAGAAAAAGCAATTTGAAATGTTTATTTTATGTTTGAAGTTTCTATTCATAAAGAAAGGCAAAAATATTATTGTTGACTTCAATTTGTTGCTCAAACCACCAAAAGTGCACATTCTTGCAATTATTTAGTACAGTTTGAGTCTGATAAATAAAAGTAATCTCATATTTTCTTCATTGATTAATACAAATTGATGTAAAAGGCACTTTGCATTTCCATGAAGAGAAAGGAAGCCACTGCCATTTTCATTTTCCCCTGGTGGTGGATGAAATACCTTGCTCCTAAGTGGAGGTCAAGAGAGCTATTACACCCTAATAGAATGAGGAGAGTTGAGATCTTGCTCATTTACATTAAATGAACTGAGACCTAATGCTAATTACTAAATTTTGTGTACTGATACATAAACAAAGAGACTCTGCAATAAAGAAGTAGATACACTCTCCTGCAAATGTCCTTTTATACACAGCTCAATGGATGACAGGTCTGAATGGGTAACTGTATGTGGTAAAATGGCCTATTTTGTACTTTAGTATGGTTTATTGGCTAATCAAGTTACATACAACTTATAAAAGCCACTGGCTATTTACACTTTGGTAAACTGCAAACCCAAACACTCTCAATAAGGTAGTA
The DNA here is from genome assembly GCF_018345385.1 of Vulpes lagopus. Taxonomy (NCBI): domain Eukaryota; kingdom Metazoa; phylum Chordata; class Mammalia; order Carnivora; family Canidae; genus Vulpes; species Vulpes lagopus. The sequence continues at coordinate 79,137,600 of NC_054835.1, read as the reverse complement.
AGTGTACATTTCTACATAAGATTTCTATTGCCTCAGGAACTGTACTCTCGGTGTAATGGCTTACACTCTACTGACCTGATTAAACTTCTAATTATACTGTATTGAATGTGTCTCTATAATGTTCACACAAAAACAAAATCACACCCTTCTATAACTGCTGTTATTAGGATTAAAAAAAAAAAACTTGAGAAACTCACTGTTTTTTTTTTCAGATTCCATATTAATTCAACTAGAAGTGCTTCACTATAAAAACAATGAGGACTTCTAGTTCAAGATAGTGACATAGAAAGACACTGAAGTCACCTCCTCTACAGACATACTGAATCTACAGATACATATGGAAAAGTTTTCTCTGGGAAAAAACAAAAAAGCTAAACTAAACTAAAAATAAGCTAATAAGCTAACTGACTTCTACACATTGAGGAAACGAGAAAAAAAAAAACATATCAAGGCATATAAAAGAGGTTGAGATGAATCTCACCATAAATTCCACCCTTAGCATGGCCATCTCTAATCAAGAGGAACTCAAAACTTAGAGCTTCTCCCTGAGTAGTGAAGGCATTGAATCCCACCTTGGGCAATTCAACTTTGGAAACCTGTACCTGAGAGATGAATCTCCAAATCATCTAGCTTTGAAAACCAACAGGACCTGTGTCCACAAGACCCACAAGACTGTAGTAAACTAAGAAACAACTCTTAAAAGGGGCATGCATTTGGATTCACCCACCCCATGACCCAGTGTAGTCAGCCAATTGGGAGGAATACAGCCTTTATATGAAAGAGGCTTATTGGTTTATCTTTGAGTATTAGCCTGATGGACAGGCATCTAATGTAACGTACATCTGTGGACCTACTGGAGTAGTCTACTGGGATGGAGGCTTGTGAGAACTATTATTGTGCTTTCCCTCTGCACAATAAAGAACTGGTACCCTCCTTGGTTGAACCAATTTTTGAGACTGCTGCCCAGGGGGCATCATTAGATCACATGGCTCTAGTAGCAAGCAGGGCTTAAGCAATGAGGATTTTATTATATGAAGGACTATAGCCAACATAGAAAGAGTTCTAAACACAGAGCACAGCAAGAGTCAACAGAGCCAGAAATCCAGTCTTTGTATGCAAGAGGCTTATTAGTTTATCTTGATATCTGTAGCCTGAGGAGAAGGCTTTTAATTAAACACACATCTAAGGGCCTACTGTAATAATTTTCAGAGATCCTGGAGGGCTTGGTGTTATCTTTACACTTTCCCTCTGTCACATTCCAGAGCATGATTATCTTCCCGAAGAATGATTTTACATGTGACTGGCACCCCAGTTTTTACTTCTGGTGCCCTGATTGTTGCAGCTACTGACCAGAGGAAACCCCTTAATCACCTAGTTCTGGTGGCCAGCAGGGGTTACATTCCTGGATACCATGGGACTATAATAAATGCAATGACAATTCTTGGCTGCCTACTACACCAAAAGCATTTTATAGACAGCGGACTGAAATACCTCTGAAGGCTTTCTGTGAAAGAGGTCTATTTTGCTTATCCTGGAGCTTCAGCCAAAGGGTCAGGCTTCTAATCTGGCACATACCTAGAAGACTACTCCAGGGACAGAGGTCAGTGGATATCGTTCTTGGTTTTTCCCTCTGCTTCACTCCAGGTTGTTGGTATCTCCTGGTGCTTTATACTTGTCTGGCCTGATTTTTGTGATAACCACAAAAGAGATACCTCTATATCACCTAGTTCTGGTGCCCAGCAGAATTTATGTGCTAGTCATACCACAAGATTCTATATATTTGCATGCTTTAAGAGCTGCGGCCTATGGGTCTGGATTCCAGTCAGTTTGAATCAAAATGTGCTAAGATCCTTCCCTTTGGGACACTGACTAGTCTGGGCACATTCTCAAATACTGGGGGTCACTAAAAATAATATAGGCTGCTTGAAAACTCACAAAGTTTTGAGAGACAGCCCAGAGCCAGGGCAGGGTGGAATGATAAGGCTTATCTCCTACTTATACTTTTCATCAAGAATGGGAGAAATGACTGATTCATTTATGCAAAGGCAACAACATAGAGGGACAAGAGAAATGAAGAAACAGAGGAATGTGTTCCAAATGAAAGAATAAGATAAACATCAGAAAAAGTCCTTAATGAAATGGAGGTAAGTGTTTTCCTGTTCAAGAGTTCAAAAATGTCATAAAGATGCTTACTGAACCCTGAAGAAGATGAACACAGTGAGAACTTCAATACAAAAATAGAAAATATTAAAAAAGTAACAAATAGTCACAAAGAAGAATAGCTGAGCTTAAAAAAAATAGAGAAGGAGTTAAGATGGTGGAGAAGTAGGGGGACTCTGGGCTTTCCTCATCCCTCCAGCACAGCTGTAATGCAGATCACTTGGAACGCCCAGAAACCTGATTTGAGGACTGAGAAGGATCACCACAGTTGGAAAGAGACAGTGTGGGAGGTACAAGATACATGGAGGTGAACTGGAGGAAAGAAAAAGCTCAGTGTCACAGAAGGGATGAGAAAAGAGAGAAGAAGAAAGAGGAGTTGAGAAAGTGTGGCATTGGTTTCACACAAGATTAAAACCTCTCTGAACCATGGACTGGGGAGTGAGGGATACTGAGTACCGTGGATTTTTTGCAAACAGCTTGTGGAGCACAAACTGAGGTTTTGCAAGGGTAAGACTTTTGCCCAGGGGAGGTATGGTGTGCACTCCTAGGGAGAAGGAGGATACTGGCTTGGGAGTGCACAAAGTAGTGTAGGGATCTCCTGTGTGGCACTGGGAGAAAATACTACCCTTCCTGGAGTACATTTGTGAGAGGGTACAGTGCCTCTTCAAGGACAAGAGATCCTGTAGAGACCAGCAAGTAGCCTTTCATAGGCAGGGGCAGAGCCATGCACAGAGTATAAATAACTGGATTGCTGCATTTGCAGCCACACTGCCACACTACAGCCACACTACAGATTTTGCACATTTCTCAGGCATAGGACTGTTTTCCTGGGAAAAGGACACCAGGCACAGCACAGCAAGACTCTTCTCTGGAGGAGAGAAGAAGGGCTGTGAGGTGCTAACTTCTCTAAGATTTGGAGTTTTGAATCCCAGACCTGTTCCAGAGATAAAACACAAGAGAACTATGGCACTAGGTAGACTGAAGACGCTTGTTATTCGGTGAGGGCTTCTTGAACAGCAGGGGGTATTTGATCTCCTGTCTGGGGATAAGAGAGTGAGATGGAACCATTTTCCCCCTTGCCATCAACACAGTGAGATTTCAGAAAGCAACATAGCAGCCCCCAGTGTAACTGAGTGCCATTTATGCCAAGCCTTACCCCCCTGCACCTGGGAAGTGCATATTTACTGGGACAGTCTGACTCTGGGCTAGTGAGTTGTGGTAGGCCTCTCTCCTAGAAGACCAGCATGGGCAGCATCCCATATGCACCAAATCTAATGATCATAGAGTGCTTCAATGTGTCACTTGCAGTTCTGGTGGAAATAGGACCAGGGTTTACTTTTTTTTTTTCCCTTTGGAATCAGGCTTACAGTTTCTTCTGTGTTTGTTAGTTTGTTTTTTCACTCCTCTCTCTCTCTCTCTCTCTCTCTCTCTTTGCATCAGACTTCTTTTATTCTTTTTCTTTGGAATCAGTCTTGTATATTTTATTTATTTATTCATGAGAGATACACAGAGAGAGGGGCAGAGACAGACAAAGGGAGAAGCAGGTTCCCTGTGGGGAGCCTGATGCAAGACTCAATCCAGGGACCCCAGGATCATGACCTGAGCTGAAGGCAGATGCTTAGCTGACTGAGCCACCCAGGTGGCCCTTCCAGGATTATTTTAACAAACAAATCAACACACATCTAGTTAAAGGCCCAAACACTCTATACTGCAAGCAAGGAGGAGCTCTGCAGAAGACTGACCAGTGAGAAAGAGCAGCTAAAAGTCAACAGAGTGCACATAGCATACATCAAACACCTCCTGAAGTTCCAGGCCCTGGACACTGTAGGACCCCTTTTAAATATAGTATGACTCTCAGGTACAAGAAACATAACAAGTTTTCAAAACACACAGAAGACAGAAACTTAGCCAAAATGACAAGACAGAGGGATTCTACCAAAAAGAAAGGTCAAGAATAAGTCACAGCCAGGGACTTGCTCAAAACAGATATAAGCAACATATCTGAAGAGGTATTTAGACCAACAGTCATAAAACTACTAGCTAGGCTAGAAAAAACATAGAAGACACCAGAGAAGCACTTGCTCAGAGAAATAATAAAGGTAGACTTATAAATAAAGGTAGACTTAGGGAACTCAGTGATTCTATAAAGTAAAATGATATCCATATTATAAGAGTTCCAGAAAAAAGTGGGAGGGGGAGGGGTAGAAAGTTTATTTGAGCAAATTATACCTGAGAACTTCCCCATTTGGGGGAAGGAAACTGGCATTCAAGTCCAAGACGCACAGAGAACTCCCCACAAAATCAACAACAAATACACATCAACACCATGACATATCATAATGTAACTTGCAAAACACAAAGATAAGGAGAGTTTTGAGGGCAGGTAGGGACAAAAGGTCCTTAACCTACAAGGGTAGACACATAAGTTTAGCAGCAGACCTGTTCACTGAAACATGGCAGGCCAGAAAGGAGTGGAAGGAAATATTCAACACACTAAATGGGAAAAATATGTAGTCACAGATACCTTATCCAGCAAGATTGTCTTTCAGAATAGAAGGAAATCGAAAACTAAAGGAGTTTGTGAATACTAAATCAGGCTGCAAGAAATATTAAAGGGGACACTGGAAAAGAGAGATCAAAAGTAACAAGACTAGAAAGGAACAGAGACAACCTATAAGAACAGTGACTTTATAGACATTACAATAGCACTAAATTCATATCTATCATTACTCTGAATGTAAATGGACTAAATGCTTTAATCAAAAGACATGAGGTATCAAAATGGGTTAAAAAACAAGACCTATTCATATGCTTACAAGATACTCATTTTAGACACCTTCAGATTGAAAGTGAGGGGGGAGGAAAAACATTTATCATGCTAATGGTAAAACAAAAACAAAAACAAATAATCACTCCAGAATAGATATTCATATATCAGACAATGAGATTTTAAATCGAAGGCTGTAATAAGAGATGAAGAAGGGCACTATATCATAATAAAGGGATCTACCCAAAAAAGAAGACTGATCAACTGTAAATATTTATGTGCCTGGCTTGGGAACAGCCAAATATATAAATCGATTTAATAATAAACATAAAAGGAACTCATTGATAATAAAACAAGGATAGTAGGAGATGTTAACACATCATTTACAGCAATAGACAGATAATCTAAGCAGAAAATCATCAAGGAAAAAAGGGCTGTGAATGACACACTGGATCAGATGAACTTAACAGATATATTCAGAATATTTCATCCTAAAGCAGTAGAAAATATATTATTTTTGAGTACACGTGGAACACACAGAACATATCACATATTGAGTCACAAACCAGACCTTAACTGTTAAAAAAAAAAGATTGAAATCAAATCATACATATTTTTCAAATGCAATATTATGAAACTTGAAATCAACTACAAGAAAAAATTTGGAAAGGCCACAAATACATAGAGGTTGAAGAACATTCTACTAAAGAATGAATGGGCTAACCAGGAAATTAAAAAATAAAAAATATATGGAAGCTAATGAAAAGGAAATGGCAACAGTCCAAATCCCTTGAGATGAAGCAAAGTCTTTCATGAGAGGGAAGTAGACAGTAATACAGGCCTTCCTTAAGAAGCAAGAAAAGTCTCAAATATACAACGTCATACCTTAAAGATGTAGAAAAAGAATAGCAAATAAAGACTGAATCCAGAAGAAGGAAAGAAATAATAAAGATTAGAGCAGAAATAAATTATATAGAAATAAAAACAAAATATATTAATGAAACTAGGAGCTGGTTCTTTGAGAATTAACAAACTGATAAACCCTTAGCCAGACTTATCAAAAAGAAAAGAGAAAGGACACAATTAAATAAAAATCATGAATGAAAGAGATCACAATCAACACCACAGAAATACAAACAATTCTGATGAGAAAATATATACCAAGAAATTGGGCAATGTGGAGGAAATATATAAATTCCTAGAAGTATAAATTACCAAAACTGAATCAAGAATAAATAGGAAATATGCGTAGACCCATTACCAGTAAAGAAATAGGATCAGGAATCAAAAATCTCCCAACAAACAGAAGTACAGGGCCAGATGATTTTCCAAGGGAATTCTACCAAACAGTTAAAGAAGAATGAGTATATATTCTGAAATAATTCCAAAAAATAGAAATAGATGGAGAACTTCCAAACTCATTCTATGAGGCCAGCATTACATTGATTCCAAAACCAGACAAAGATACCATTGAAAAGAATTACATACCAATATCCCTGATAAACATGGATGCAAAAATTCTCAACAAGATACTATCTAATCAAATCCAATAGAACAATAGATGAATCATTCACCATGATTAGGTGGGAATTTATTTCTGGGCTGCAAGGTAGTTCAATATTTGCAAATCAATCAACAGGATACATACATTAATAAAAGAAAGTATAAGAACCATATGATCCTCTCAATAGGTGCAGAAAAAGCATTTGACAAAATATAGCATCCTTTCCTGATAAAAACCCTCAACAATGTAAGGATAAAGGGAACACATCTAACATCCTGAAGGCCATATACAAAAGACCCACAGCTAATATCATCCTCAATGAGTGGGATCCCTGGATGGCTCAGTGGTTTAGCACCTGCCTTTGGCCCAGGGCGTGATCCTGGAGACACGGGATCAAGTCCCACATTGGGCTCCCTGCATGGAGCCTGTTTCTCCCTCTGCCTGTGTCTCTGCCTTTCTCTCTCTATGTCTATCATGAATAAATAAATAAAATCTTTTAAAAAATCATTTTAAGATGCCAGTGTTACCCTGATAACAAATACAGAGATGGAAGCCCCAAGAAAAGAAAACTACAGGCCATTATTCCTGGTGATCATAGATACAAAAAACCTCAACAAAATATTAGCATGTCAAATTTGACAACACATGAAAAGGATCATATATAATGATTAGGTGGGATTTTTCTAGTGAAACAAAAATAGTTCAACATCTGTATGTCAATCAATGTGATCTACCAAATTTTAAATGAAGAATACAAATTATACATCTCAATAGATTCAGAAAAAGCATTTGACAAAATTCAACATTTATTTGTGATAAAAAGTCTCAAGAAAGTCAGTATAGACAAAATGTTCCTTAGCATAATAAAGGCTATATATGATGGGCATACAGGGAACATCGTATCTATGACAAAAAACTGAAAAGCTTTCCTTCTAATATCAGGAACAAGACTAGGATTCTCATCTTGCTATGTTTTCTCAACAGAGTCCTAGAAGGCCTAGCCTGAGCAATTAGATAAGAAAAAGGCATGGAAATTGAAAAGGAAGAACTAAAACTGATATTATTTGTGGAGTATATAATATTATACATATAAACCCTAAAGACCATCAAAAACTGTTAGAATTAAAAACCAAATTCAGTGAAGTTATGATGCAAAATAAATATATAAAAATCTGTTTCATTTCTATACATTACTAATGAATTGTCAGAAAGAGATTAAAAATAAACCTATTTACAATTGGATTAAAAAGATTAACATACTTAGAAATAAATTAAAGAAGGTGAAAGACCTGTACTCTGGACATTATAAGACATTGATAAATGACAAAGATAAATAAATGGAAATATATTCCGTGCTCAAGAACTGATAGAATGCTATTAAAATGCTCATACTACCAAAAGCAAACTATATAGATTCAGTGCAGTCCCTATCAAAATTCCAAATTGTATTTTTTCACAGAAATAGAACACACAGTCCTCAAATTTGTATGGAACTACAAAAGATCCCAAATAATCAAAGCAATCTAGAGAAAGAACAAAGCTGGAGGTATTACACTCCCTGATTTCAAACTGTATTACAAAGCTATATAAATCAAAACAATATGATATTAACATGAAAAGAGACACATAGATCAATGGACCAGAATAGAGAGCCCAGAAATAATTCTATCCATAAATAGTCCATTGGTTTAAGGCAAAGGAGCCAATAATATACAATAGGGAAAGGATAGTCTCTTCAAAAAACAGCACTGAGAATACTGGATAGGAATATATATATATATACACACACACACACACATATATATATACATATATATATAGAAAGTGTATCATTATCTTTCACCCTATAAAATTAACTCAAAATGGATTAAAGTCTTGAATGTAAAATATGAAACCATAAAAATCCTAGAACACATCAATGATAAGTTTCTTGGCTATATAATATATATATATATATATATATATATATTTTGCATCAGACATCAAAAGTAAAAATAAACAAGTGGGACTCCATCAAATCAAGAAGCTTTCTCATAGGGATCCCTGGGTGGCGCAGCGGTTTGGCGCCTGCCTTTGGCCCAGGGTGCGATCCTGAAGACCGGGGATCGAATCCCACGACGGGTTCCCGGTGCATGGAGCCTGCTTCTCCCTCTGCCTGTGTCCCTGCCTCTCTCTCTTTCTCTCTCTGTGTGACTATCATAAATAAATTAAAAAAAAATTAAAAAAAGAAGCTTTCTCATAGTAAAGTAAACCATCAACAAAATAAAAAAACAACATATGAAATGGAAGAAAATATTTGCAAATCACTTATCTGATAAGAGGTTCTTATCTAAAATACACAGCGAACTGATGCAACTGAATAGCAAAACAAACAAAAACAACTAATTTTGAAAAATGGGCAGAGGATCCATACAGACATTTTCCCAAAGAATACATACAGATGGCCAATAGATACAGGAGAAGGTACTCAATATCGCTAATCATCAGGAAAATGCAAATTAAAACTACCATGGGATATCCCTCCATATCTGTTAAAATGGCTATTATCAGAAAGAGAAGATACAGCAAGTGTGGGCAAAGGTATGGGGAAAAGAAAACATTGTGCTCTGTTGATAGGAATGTGAATTGGTACAGCCATCATGAAAAACAGTATGAGGTTCTTGAAAAAAATTAAAAATAAAACTATCTCATGACTTGGCAATTCCACTTCCAAGAATTTATTTGAAGGAAATGAAAACAATAACTCAAAGCAATATACACACCCTTATGTTCATTGCAACATTATTTAAATAGCCAAACTATGAAGCAATCTAAATGTCCACTGATGGGTGAATGGATAAAGAAAATGTGGTAAATATATGCAATGGAATATAATGCAGTCATAAAAAAATAAGAAAATACTGCCATTTGTGATAACAAGGGTGGATGTTGAAAGCATTATGCCTACTGAAATAAGTAAGACCGAGAAGGACAAATATGATTTTACTTGTACATGAAATCTAAAAACTAATTTTAAACTGGCTTTCATAGATATAGAGAAGAGAATGTTGGTTGCAAGAAGCAGGTAGTGAGGATGTGTAAAATGGGTGAAGTGGGTTAAAAGGTACAAATTTCTATTTATAAAATAAATAAGTCTTGGGGATGTAATGTACAACATGGTGACTACAACAACACTGTACTGCATATTTGAAAGTTGCTAGGAGAGGAGATTTTAAAAGTTTCAATTGCAAGAATAAAAAATTTGTTACTCTGAATGTGTGGTGACCAGAATTAACTAGCCCTTTAAAAAAAAATCATTTTGCAATATATACAAATATCACATCATTACATTGTTCACCTGAAATTATGTGTGATATGTCAATTATACTTTATTTAAAAATGAAAATAGAATTCAACTTATATATTCACATATATATATAATTACATATATAAATGATATATACATCAGAGCAATTGAAAGTTTTCTTTAACTATTAACATGACCTTCATAATGTTAAGGGCTTTGTCTTGTTAAAACTATATTAATGGGTGCAGTATCTCCTGATACCTATTAACTAAATGAATATTAAGTAAATAATTAAATAAAATACATTTTCTATTTCAGTGAAATTTTATTCTTTCATTCTGGTTTGGGTTCCTTACCTTCCTAGTTATTTTGTTAGTACTATTCATGTGTAATAACAATTTACAAACATTTGACTGAAATAAATTAAAAACCCCATGTACAATCTGATATCTAAAATTATCTGGATAATTGTTATCATATCTCTAAAGTGTTGATTATTTTTCTCTAGTCAATAGTGTATAGCCACTTATTTTGGTTGACCCATTTCTAGAGCACACTGTGCTAGGTTTTGTTCAGACGCAAAAATATCTAAAGACTAAATCTCTCTTGTCATTGGGTCTACTACATAATTGGGGGAGGGAATATTTTCTAGAACTCATGTGAAAATAAAAATATTAAATGAATTAACTATTTGAATTCTTTATAAAAGTTCAGAAAGGGAGATGGAACATGGAAGACTCCTAACTCTGGGAAATGAACTAGGGGTGGTGGAAGGGAAGGTGGGTGGCGGGTGGGGGTGACTGGGTGGCGGGCACTGAGGTGGGCACTTGACGGGATGAGCACTGGGTGTTATTCTGTATGTTGGCAAATTGAACACCAATAAAAAATAAATTATTATTAAAAAATAAAAAAATAAAAGTTCAAGTAGTATCTATATTAACTAAAGATAGAGAGCTATATATTGATATGTAGCTTACAGATAATAATTACTTATAAGTTAGGATATAGCTGTAGAGATTAAATATATAAATATTTATTAGTTTTGTCTGATCAAACTTTGCAACTGAACGTTGCTGTTATTCTCTCCATATTATATCGACACACTGCCCATTTCTAATACGTGTAATTGTAGAGGACAGAGGACAAATCTGGTGGTGTGGTGATACATTTGAAACACTTAGGTTTGAATCTCAGCTATTCCACATTTATCATCTGACTTTATAAAAGAGAGTTTAATTATCCCTAATCATTCATATTGAAATATTTAATCAGATTATAGTGTGTCAATATTAATTACTGTCAAATATAACAGGGTGATATTCAGTTTTTCATTCTTACATTTCCCATTTTTGTTTAGAGGATTGGTTGCCTTAATTTTGTTTTGCATTTGTGAATTCTGTAGTTGTTTCATATGACCTGCTGTTAGGTAAAATATGTTCCTGTGACTATTTTTATTTTGCTTCTTTCCTACAATCACAATATGAATATATAATTTGTTGCTTATTTAAAAACACATTTTATAAAATATCTCATTATTATAAGTTAATTTTTAAATCATTTATTATGAAAAAAGTCAAGTCTAAGCCTTTCATTTTGAAATTTTAAAATAAAAAAGACATTAAAGGATCTTAAAAAGTATATTCAAAGCAGTAACTGTAGGCTAACTTAATTCTCCAAACTTCTTAGGCTTCCTGATTACCTTTCTCTGATTATCTCCGTTATTTAAGAATATACTATTCAGATACTATACAACGTGTGAAGCAGCAGGGGAGAAAATGACCCATAATCACTCATTCCAGTAACAACCACAGATACCATCTTGGATGTTTTCTCACAGTATTATTTTCCATTATTTTTCTCTTGATGCACAGTATTTTTTGAAAATAATCTTGGGCAGCCCGGGTGGCTCAGCGGTTTAGTGCCACCTTCAGCCCAGGGCATGATCCTGGAGACCCGAGATCGAATCCCACGTCGGGCTCCCTGCATGGAGCCTGCTTCTCCCTCTGCCTGTGTCTCTGGCTTTCTCTGTCTCTCATGAATAAATAAATAAAATCTTTAAAAAAAAGAAAATAATCTTAACATTGTATGTCTATATAGGCAGTATGTTCACACAATAAAAGTTACATTAAAAATAACTTTTTAAATATTGAATGTATTCAATTTTAAGCCAGAATATGTATAAAGCAGGAACAAACACAAGACAATGGTAAAAATATGAAAATATTACCTGTATATGAATATATCTATAAATAGTTCAACACTCACTGTGAAGACCTGTTCATTCACTTAAGAACACTTGCAAAAAAGAAAGAACATTTGCAGATGCATACAAACATAATCAATCTCTATGATCAATCTTTTAGCTGATTCCTGCACTCTTTGATGTATCAAGACATGACCAGCACATGTTATCAGCCTCACTCCCTTCATAATTGGTTAATTCACACCAGAGTCAGTAGCACTTAAGTATTTTATATCAAGTATTCCCAGGACATAGTCTGAGTTCTTAATCCTCAGGAAGACCCTTTCCTTATTTTGGTCATGAAGTTTTTCACATGATTTCTATCACTCTTAAAGAAGAGCTTATCTTTTTTCTTTTTCCATTCCAAGAAAACACCTCTAAATATATCATGAAGAAGACTAAATGAATGTGACCCAGATCACTGCAATTCTGCATTAGAAACAATTGTCAGACCTGGGAGCATGATAGTAAGTTGGTTATGTATAAAGAGTGGCCAGATGCAATCCACAGTTATTTCAAAGATAAAAAGCAGAGCCACTTTAGTACACATAATTTAAATCAATTCTTTGGGGACCAGGAAAGTAAATCCAGACACAGAAACCAAATATTCTGATAATCCTATCTTGGTCACAAATTTACAAGGCAGTTATCATTGCCATTTGCTACTGTTTTGTCTGGATTTGGTTGCAATTTGTATTCATCCTTTCAGCTTTTTGTTAGGTTATCAATGTTTTTTGAATGAAAAATTTTATTTGGTAGATCTTTCTGAATATTGTGAACTTGCTTCTGTGATTATAATGTCTAATTCCAATGAGTTATTTTCCCAAACTCATATAGTGAAGTCCTTGGCAGAGTGGACAAGTAGAAGTTTTTCAGTGAAATGGATCCCAGTTTGTGAAGAACACACTGTCCTACTAAGACCTTCTAGAGATGGGAAACCCCCGACTTTCTCTCTCTCTCTCTCTCTCTCTCTCTCTCTCCTTCATCCCTCCCTGTGTGTGTGTGTGTGTGTGTGTGTGTGTGTGTGTGAGAGAGAGAGAGAGAGAGAGAGAGAGAGAGATGTAAGGGAAAGAGAGAGATTTATCTTCAGACTCATTAGGATTTTTTCAGCTCTTTCTGAGAATTGATAGTAATTGATTAAATGCCATCATTCTATATAGTGTGAAATAAAGTCCCAGTTTTCCCTAGATAATATCTGTTATGCCAATTGTTCTGGTCTATTTACTAAAAGTATCTCATTTTATTTTTGAAAGTTGTCTCAGTTTGTAAAACAAATTATATGGTGTCTAGTTCTAGGTGATTACTTATTGGCCAACCCCCCTCCGGAAGGCTCTCATTTATTAAGAAATCAAAGTAATCTTGAAATATCAGGGTTATAACAGACTCTAAGCTATAAAACATCCTACCCTATATCTAATATTTAATTTTCCTATTTATCTTGGTAACACGTTATTTTATTAAGAAAAAAAATATAGTATCACTCAAAGACAACTTACACTAATAGGATATAAAAATTAAATATAGATTTTGACAACCAGATAAAACTGGAGTAAAATCCTTTAATTTTTGTGTATTTCATTGTAGCTTGATTGTATAACAAATTGGAAGATTTCCTGTTTCTCCATATGAACAGTTCAGCTTATTGGTTCTACATCAATACTTGCAAAGTCATTGCAAATAAAGTTCTAATAACATACCTACTAAAAATTACTGAGCTCAATCTTTGTCCCAGGTATTGGTCTAAACAGTGTTGGTAAAAGAAGGAACAAAAAGACAAGTCTTGGCTCTCACGCAGCTTGAATTTCATAGAAAAAGGGAATATAAAATAAGCAAATAAATGAGAGGTAGAGATTTTTTAAATCTAGAAATATACTAAAAATTAAAGCCTTGTTATTTTGTAGCCCATACAATATTTTTTGCAGAAATAATAAAAAATAATTAGAAAATGAATGATATAGGGAAAAAAGGAGAGAAAGATCATTTTATTAGCATTCTATTTACTCTTCAGTTTCTTTTTATATCAAAGTAATCAGCAAAAGAACCTTCCCTGTCTTACAAGTTAGGCATATTGTGAGATATTGCATTCAGAGAAGTCTTCACACTGAAATGCATAGAGTAGTACTTTATATTTTCACAAGTTTTTTTCCTTGTAGAAACCTTTTTAAAAAAGCCTTATAGAAAAAAAAAAAGCCTTATAGAAAGAAAAAATTAATTATTAAATGGGTAGAATAAGATTTATCTTCCCCAAGCTCCCCCCGCCCCTTTCTAATTGATACTCATGTCTTCTTTCTTAGAGAACTATAATCTAGGCTAGCTATTGCCAGGCATAAGTACTTCCATTCACATGGCTGGATTCTTCCCAGGGGTTTCACATTCAACTGCACATTGGGGTCAATTTATTTCACAGTTTCTACTGTCATGTGTTTGAGAGAAAGTGAAAATGTTTATTGAATTTCTTTGGGTTATGTTCAGTAAATTTGTTAGCCAGCATGCAGTGGTATTCTATACTCCAAACAGGAAGCCCCTTTACAATCTGAGGTGTCCTATCTTTCCTCTCAAAATACACCTAGCCTAAGTTTCAGGTCTTTTCTATATCCTTAAGGGAATGCTTCCCCCTTATAATTATTTCACCATTCTTCTAGATGAAGAAATGGTTATTGTTGTATCTGTAACTAATTCAATGTTCTTTGGAATGTCTGATTTTGGATTTAATTGTGCTACTCCTGCAGGCTACTGGGTAATTAGTTGAATATAATGTTTTAGTAAGTCTGGGCTTCTCTGCTCTCTTAAATTAATAACTATTGGTGGTTCATCAGCAAGATTCCTAAAAGATGGTGAGAATTGTTTCAATAATGCAGTATGGCACCTTTTTTTTTTTTTTTTTGGTTCATCTGTGGGATCCTTAACTCTATTAAGAACGTGAAATGGAAAGCTTATCAAATTAAATTTGATAGCTTCTTCTTTGTAGTTGGTAATGGGCATTCTTCCATATTCCTATCTTTTAAGGACACATACTAACTTAACTCCCTCCTGTTTTTCAAGCTCCTTTAGTACTTAACATACTTATGAGAACAATACACGTTTTCTAAGGATTTGATTGGATTCAAGGGCTTAAGAATGAAGATTTATATCTTTGTGTGAACAGAGTAAGGCAGATAATATGAGAAGATGAAGATTATGGAAGAAAGATCTGATGATCTAACACCGACACAACTCAGAGATAATACAAACAACAGACATACATCATTTATCGTATTCTTAAAGCCAGTACTCAAATGTTGTAAGGAGAAAGATTTATGAAAAGAAATATAGAATCATACTTATAGTTCATTGTAACAATGCTGATTATCTGTCCCTCAAGAAAAGTAATTTCTTAAAATAAAGATTGCTTCATACTCATGAATAAAGCACATACTCTGGTTATGGTTAAAGTATGAGCATTTAACCTTGCATAATTCAGAACTCCACAATTCCAAGCTGTTTGAAAACCACTGGAAACCAAAAGCTTTTGTATGTATTTCATGGAAATAGATCAAAATGATAGTGTTAACTCCAATCTTAATAAGCATCTTATCCTCAAATATTACTTATGAATTATAGTCCTCAGAAGTGAAATTAATAATAAAAAGAGGCAAAAATGACTGGTAATGATGTGTAATTATAGTTGAAATGTATTGGAATCTCGTGAGGAAAAAATATATTTTTATTCAGGTAAAAACATATCATATAGATGGTAGATTTTTTTCATATAAATTTTTCATATAAATAAATTTATTGAGGTGTAAAATACCTCAATATTCATATTTAGGCATTATTTGGCTACCTGCTGATTTTTAATCAGATGATAATATTCTTTTCATCAATGAGTGTGCATACCTTTCATTTTATACATACTTAACAAATACACTGGAGGAAAGGAATTTATATCTTTTAAATACTTATCAGCTTCAATAGAGTAATGCTTGAGGTTTCTAGGTGGCTCAGTCAATTTAACATCTGCCTTTGACTCAGGTCATAATCTCAGGGTGCTGAGATCCAGCCTTGCATTAGACTCTTTCCTCAGTAGGGAGCCTGCTTCTCTCTCTGCCCCTCACCCTCCAGCTTGTGCTCTCTCTCCCTCAAATAAATAAATAAAATCTAAAAAAAAAAAATTAATAAGAGTAATGCTCAACTTACAGTGGCATTTCTATTAATGACATAAACTCCAGACTTTAACTCATGGAGCACAGCAAACACTTCTAAACCAAGAGTGTCTCCTTTTCTTTCTAAGATTTGTCTATTAATTCTCCTTTTGGTTTTTAATTATTCAAACTAGAGAACCCTAAACATAAGTATTTTTTGTACAAGTATGTACAAACAATAAGAACGCTAAAAAATGAAAAAAAATTAAAATACAGCCTTTAGTGTGATATTTATTAGATGATAGGATCATGTTCATTATCAATCTATACATAAATGAATCTTATAAATTAATATAAGTAATGAATGTGAGGTCTACTTCAAGGTAGTAGACCAAATACCCATGTGTGATTCCATTTCTCATAACCCCATTAAATGAGAGAAAATCAATTTAAATAAATGTGTGGGCCTGTAAGCAAAATAATTGCTAAAACACAGAAATACCATTAATTAAAGGGGTTGTATGCCATTTCTGGAAAGTAGAAAGTGAAAGCATCAGAGTAATGTATAAATCAGATTGAAGAAATCTGTAATTAGAAGAAGAAGAAGAAGAAGAAGAAGAAGAAGAAGAAGAAGAAGAAGAAGAAGAAGAAGAAGGAGAAGAAGAAGGAGGAGGAGGAGGAAGAGGAGGAGGGGGAGGAGGGGGAGGAATTGAACTCTTAGAGAGGATTGTATACTTTTAAACCGAAACTAGAGAACAACATTGGACTCAAATATTACAAAAAACACAAAAGGACTTTTTTGGAGGAACTTCCAGAACATCAGAATAAGCTTTCTAATTCTCCATTCAAAGTTTTCAAATACTGGCAACATTGTCAAAATCAAATGTTTTGGAACTCTGCAAATAACCCCAGCTCACAAAAATTTGAGGAGTATTTTTTTTGTTGTTGTTGTTGTTTGATTGTTTTCCCCCAAAAGACAGCTAAATCTTGGTAAGCATTTACATTTCTTATTACAATTTCCTACTCCCTCACACCATGGTAGACTTAAAAAACAGAACATAAAGACTCCTAACTTGGGGAAACGAACTAGGGGTGGTGGAAGGGGAGGAGGGCGGGTGTTGGAGGGGAATGGGTGACGGGTACTGAGGTGGACACTTGACGGGATGAGCACTGGGTGTTTTTCTGTATGTTGGTAAATTGAACACCAATAAAAGTTAATTAAAAAAAAAAAAACAGCAACTTTACAACAACGATAGCTGTGACAAATCAGGAGGCTAGCTGCCACTGGGAGAGAAAATGGTCTGTGGTCTCTCAAAAATCTCCTCAGAGAATTGTCACTATTCACCTTGCTAGACTATTCCTACAAAAGCTACATTCACAGCACTTGTGTTTGATTTGACTCAGACCTTATTTAGTGACAGTAATTGTCAAAAACAATCAGCAGTAATTGCTTTATACCATGGCTGCCTGAGGTGGCTATATTATATAGTACAAACAAGAGGCTGCCAGAAATCTTAAAAAGAAAATGTCGAGAATGTGAAATCAATAGGTGGTTTTGAAAATATTAACATATTCCTGGGAATCTACAAATTTATGATCATGAACTGGTCTGTGTACATGCCTAGGAAAGTCCCAAGAAGGTCCTAATCTCTTATCTCTGACTGATCTTGAAACTCTGCATACATAGAAAGTGAAACTAAGAGTATAAAGTACTTGCCATATCATCTAATATTTACCACAACACACATGCAGAAACCCTTATCAAAGGCTGGGAGTCTTAACGGTTCAAGGAATTTAAGAAAAACTGTTAGCCAACCAATGAGCTAATTGGGCATAGATTTCTGAGCTCACTCATGACAGAGAACACAGGCTTATAGAATTAATCCAGGAGAGTCACTGTGCAAACTAGTGGTAATGTCAATGACATGAGGAAATCCTAAGGAGAGGGGAATCTGATTTCAAGTTGCACATTACAGCATTTAAAATGACCAATGTTCTACAAAAATTATGAGAATGGAAACACAAAAATGTTTGGCTCCTACACAAAAAGAAAATGATTTCACAGGCATTGTATCCAACGAGCCCAGAATTTGAACTTACTAGATAGGATTTTAAGGGAGCATTATAAATATGTTCAAAGAACAAAAGAAAACCATATGTAAAGAATTAAAAGAAAATATGGTAATGCTGACTCACCAAATGGTGAATATCAAAAAAGAGATAGAAAAACTGAAAAATGTCTAAAGTTGAAAATCACAATACTGAAATTAAAAAAAAAAAAATGGAATTAGCAGCCTCAGCAGCAAATTCAAGGAAAGGAATGAGGAAGGAAAGAAGGAAGGAAGAGAGTAAGGGAAGGAGGGAGGAAAGAAGGAAGGAATGAAGGAAGGAAGAGAGAAAGAAGAAAGGAAGAAGGAAAGAATCAGCCAATTTGTAGATGGGCAATTGATACTATCCAGTATGAAAACTAAGAATGAAGAAAAATGAACAGTGCCTCAGATACCTGTGAAACAAGTATCCTTAAGCTTCATAACAAAACATGACTTAACATGACTAAATTTATTTTTTCATCCTGGGGCCAAAGCCAAATCAATACATTGCCAATGTATTCTAATTGTGGTTTAGGAGAAAATCTGTCATTTGCTTCTTCAAGCTTCTGATGTTTACTTGCATTACTTGGGTGGCATGGATCTAATATCTGTACTGTGTTCATAAATCTTCCTTATCTTCTATCTAATACTTCTCCTGTATCTCTTAAAACACAATTGTCATTAGATTTATGGAACACCTAGATAATGCAGAATGATCTCATTTCCAAGATCATTAGCTTAATTAGCTCAGGTGAAAATTATCTTTTTCCAAGATAATATTTATTGGTTCCAAGGATTTGTCATGAATATCTTCTGAGAGATCATTTTTAAGCCTAACTATTCAAAGAGATGAAAGAAGCAAATTGTTGACAATAATCTGTAGCCAATAAAACTATTTTTCAAAAATAAATAATATAGAAAATTATGAGACTACTATAACAATTACATATCAGCAAATTTGATAGCCTAAAAGAAATGGAAAAGTCATAGAAACATATAACCACAAAGATTGAATCATGAATAGAAAATTAGACAAATTCCTAGTAAAAAGATCAAATCAGTAATCAAAACATCCCAATTAACAAAGTCCAAGACAAGGTATTCATTGTGGAATGAATGGCTTTCACTGGTGAAATATACCAAACATTTAAAGAAAAACTAATGTCAAGAATTCTCAAGAAAGTGGGTATAGAAGGAATGTTCTTCAATTTAATACAAGTCATTTATAACAAGCCCACAGATAACAACACTCAATGATGAAAAGCTGAAAAACTTTCCTCTAAGATCAGGAACAAGACAAGGATGCCCACTCTTATGACTTCGATTCAACATAGTATCAGAAGGCCTCGCCAGAGCAACTAGGCAATCAATCAATCAGTCAGTTAAAGGAATAAAAGACATCCTAATTGGAAAAGAAAAAGTAAAACTGTCACTATTTGCAGGTGACATAATATTATATATAGAAAACCCTTAGGACTCCAGAAAAGAGCCTTAGAATTCATCAACAAATTCAGTATATTTTCAGGATAAAATATCAATATATGAAAAACCATTGCATTTCTACACACCAATAACAACTATCAGAGAAATTAAGAAAACAATCCCGTTTACAACTGAGTAAAAAAAAAGAAAGAAAGAAAGAAAAGAAAATAGGAGGGGCCCTGAGTGGCTCAGACAGTTAAGTGTCTGCCTTCGGCTCAGGTCATGATCCCAGAGTCCTGGGAACAAGCCCCATGTTGGGCTCCATGTTCAGCAGGGAGTCTGCTTCTCCCTCTGCCCCTCCCCCATTCATGTCTGCACTCTCTTTCTCCCTCTCTCTGAAATAAATGAAAAAAAATCTTTAAAAAAGAAGAATTTAAGAATATATTTAACCAAGGACATGAAGGAACTGTACATTGAAAAGTATAAGACATTAATGAAAGAAATTTCAAAAGAACAAATAAATGGAAAGATATTTATGCTCATGGATTGCTCAGATTGCCTTACTACTCCAAAGAATCTATAGATTTAATGCAATCCCTATTAAAACTCCAGGTGTTTTGCTCATTTTTTAATCAGGCTGTTCATTTTTACTGGTAATTTTAGGAGTTCTTTTTCATATTTCATATAACATATTTTTATCAGCAAATATTTTGTCCTAGTCTGTGGCTCCTATCTTCTCATTCATTTGATACTGTCTTTTATAGAACACCAGTTTTTAATTTAAATGAGGTCTAGCTCATCAATTCTTTGTTTCAGAGATTGGTATTGTATCTAAAAAGGCATTCCCATACAAGTTATCCAGAATTTCTCCTATTTTATTTTTATTTTCTGAGTTTTACAATTTTGCATTTTATCTTTAGGTCTGTGATCCATTCTGAGTTAATTGTTTTGAAGGGCCAATATTTGTGCCTAGATTCAGTGTTTTGCATGTAGATATTTAGTTTCAACAGCATTTGTTGAAAAGACTGTTTTTTCCCTTTGTATTGCTATTGGTCCTTTGTTAAAGACCAGTTGCCTATATTTATGTGGGCCTATTTCAGTGTTCTCTATTTTGTTCCTGATTGATTTGTCTGTTTTTCACCTGTACCACACTGTCTTGATTACTGGAGCCTTACAGAATGTCAATGCTAAGTAATGTCAGTCACATGACTTTGCACAGTTCTTAGTTATTTCAATCATTAGAGTATTTCAGTTCTCTTCACATAGATCATGAACATATATTGTTAGATTTTTATGCTTAAGTATTTCATTTTGGGGAGTGCTAATGCAAATGGTACTGTGTAATTTCCAATTCCAATCATTCATTGCTGGTATACAGGAAAGTGACTGATTTTTTAACATTGGCTTTATATCTTACAGTCTTGCTACAATCACTCATTAGTTTCAGCAGGGATTTTGTTGCTGTTATTGCTGATTGTTCACCCTTTTGAATATTCCATGTAAACCATCATGTGATCTGCAAACAGAGAGTTGTATTTCTCTTAATCTGCATATCTTTTATTTACTTAGTTATTTCATTAACTAAGATTTCTAGGGCAGTACTGGAAAAAATTGTGAGAGAAGATGTCTTTGCCTATTCCTGATTTTTGTGCAAAAGTTTCAAATTTCTTGCCATTAAATACAATGTTAGCTGTAAGGTTGCTTTTTGGTTGGTTACCAAATTGAGGAAGATCTTTATTCCTAGTTTGCTGAGAGTTTTTATCACAAATGGGCATTTTCTAAATCTATTGATGTGATCAATATTTATCCCACAGTCTTGGGATATTCTATTTTGTTTTTTCCTCCCAGTCTTTTAAAGTTTGCTTTTAAGATTTGGTAGTTTCTATTAACAAATCTGTAAGCTCAGAGGTTCATTCTTCACCCATGTCCAATCTACTTAGAAGCCCATTTTCATTCCTGTTACAGTATTTTTAACCCTAGAATTTTTTTTATTCTTTCTTTGAATTTCTATCTTTCTGCTTACATTATCCACCTTTTCTTGTTGACTGTTGGCTTTTTTCATTATGGCTATTGGTGTATTAATTGGTTAAAAACATTCCTGGTAATAATTCCAACATATCTGACTCTGGCTCTGGTGCTTGTTCAGTCCCTTCAAACTGTGTTTTTACCTGTTATTATACAATTTTTTGTTGAAAAGCCAAATGATGAACTGGATAAAAGAAACTGAAATAAATATGCTTTTAGTAATACGGTATGGGGGAAGGAAAGTATTTGATAGTATTATGATTAAGGCTTAGGCTTGGTGAGTCTGTGTATCTGGTCTGTGAAGTTCACTAGTTCTCAATTTCCTCTCCACCTTATAGGTGGTTTAGGATTCTTGGAGAGACCTATAATTCTGTATTTTTCTTTGCTCACATGCAAGGCTACAGGGATTTTGAGTTGGATTTTTCTCTTCCCCTGGATAGGTCAGGTTGTGATATAACCATAGCAGGTTAGATTCTGGTAAATAGTTTCTCCTGAGGGAAGGCACTGTTGGGAAGAGAATGTTCTGGCATATTTAAGTTGGCTAATTTCCCCTGCCCACTGCCAAAGCATAAGGGGATTTTTCTTTAATATTCACCATAAGCAATTGGTAGTTTCTGGAGGTAAAATCCCCAAAAGTGTGAGGGCCTCTGTAACACTGGATTGTCCTAAAGTTTTTACCTTAGACTTGTCTACACTCAGCCTCCAGCACAACTACAGTTCATATTTTCCTATTCTGGCTCTAATTCTCGTGGATGTCCCTTCTCATGGTTTCTGCTCCAGGAAACATGATTTTCTGTATCTGATTTTCTGTCTTTCTAGTTTTGGGAGTGGTAGTTTGCTCTATGATTTCACTTCTTTGACAGAGTTGTTGATATTTATATTTGTTCTGCTTCTTACTTTAAGTGTTTTAAAATAAATATTCTCTGTTCCTATTTGATTTGAAAGATGATTACATAAAGAAAAACATAAAATTATCTTGTTGAGGTATTAGTATAAAAAGATTAGGTGCTATAGCAAAAACAGCACAAATAAGTGGGGTATAATAGACTTATATTGCAGCAAATCTATTGTGTACTATTCAAATTAAGTGAGTATAAATGTGAACTTCACTGTTTTAGGATAAGATGCTAATTGTAATTCCCAGATTGACTTATAAGCAAATAACTTAAAATACATAATAAAAGGGGAAAAAGATTTAAAATGGCATACTGGAAAGTATCCATTTTAATAAAAAGAACAAATAGCAAAATGACAGATGTAAATCCTCTCATATCTATCTATATAAAATGCAAATAGATTAAATATTCTAAACAAAAGTCAGAGATTGGCAGCATAGATTTTTAAAAGAAACCAAAACATTATTCAACTATATGCTGTCTGTTTACATACTATAGATTCAAATACACAGAAAGGGTGAAAATGTAATAATAAAAATAATATTTGCCACACAAACAATAGCAAAGAGAGGTGGGATGGGCTACATTACTATCAGAAAGAAATAGACTTTGAGACAAAAATTATTTTAAAGACAGAGGGACATTTTATTCATTTATTCATTTAAGATTTCATTTGTTTAATTATGAGACAGAGAAAGAGGCAAAGTCACAAAGAGGGGAAGAAGCAGTCTCCCCATGGGGAGCCTGATGCAGGACTCAATCTCAACCCCAGGATCACGATCTGAGCGAAAGGCAGAAGCTCAACCACTGAGCCACCCAGACATCCCAAAGGGACATTTTATAATGATAAAATACTTAATCCATCAGAAAAATGTTATAATTATAGAAGATGTATGCACCTAACAATAGTCCCCCCAATACATAAGACAAAGGATGACAGAATAATAGATAATTCAATGACAGTTGGAAATTTTATTATCCTATTTAAGAAATGGAGGGAAAACCGGGCAGAATATGAATCAGAAAAGTAGGAGACTTAAATAATATAAAATTACTCTCAACTAACCAACGCACGATACTCCCACCATCATGATCTCATGGGTGATGAAATCAAACACTGAGGCAGATCCCAGTCAAAATATTCAAACTTGGGCATAAAGAAAGAATTTGTACATAAGAAAAAAGGGAAAAAGAAGTAACTAATTCCAGTGGCAAAATGGAGAAAGCTACTTCACTACCAGATTAAAGCTTTTCATAGTCACAATACAGTTGGGAATTCCCATCTGCTTGTATGATTTATAAACACTAATCCTACAGGACAGCTGGCTAGTTGGCACTCTGTTTAAGAAATAGATAAAAATAATTACAGAAAAAATTAGTCAAGTGGTTAAGATCAATTTGTAAGCCAGGTGCATCTTTTCAAATCTATGATCTGCTGTTTAACAGTTACATGGCCTTTGGCAGGTACTGACACTTTCTGGATAATTTTCCTAATGTAAATGTAGGTGACGATAACATGCCAACCTTCTATGATTTTTGATAATATTAAATAAGCTAACCATTTATGAAATGCCTTATATATAGGAGAGCAATGCAAATGTTAGCCATTATTATTAATAATGATATTAACTACCTTTGAAAAATTACCCATTTCCCATTAATAAATATGAATTACCAGTTAAGGATTAGCAGACATCATTGATAGGTAAAGAATCTGAAAGAAAAGGATCAAGATAAAACAACAAAATCTCCAGTCCAAAGCTCTCCCAACTGAGCTATTTCGGTGTACTGGCACAAAATCAGACACATAGATCAATGGAACAGAATAGAGAACCCAGAAGTGGACCCTGAACTTTATGGTCAACTAATATTCAATAAAGGAGGAAAGACTATCCACTGGAAGAAAAACAGTCTCTTCAATAAATGGTGCTCGGAAAATTGGACATCCACATGCAGAAGAATGGAACTGGACCACTCTCTTGCACCATACACAAAGATAAACTCAAAATGGATGAAAGGTCTAAATGTGAGACAAGATTCCATCAAAATCCTAGAGGAGAACACAGGCAACACCCTTTTTGAACTCGGCCACAGTAACTTCTTGCAAGATACATCCATGAAGGCAAAAGAAACAAAAGTAAAAATGAACTATTGGGACTTCATCAAGATAAGAAGCTTTTGCACAGCAAAGGTTACAGTCAACAAAACTCAAAGACGACCTACAGAATGGGAGAAGATATTTGCAAATGACATATCAGATAAAGGGCTAGTTTCCAAGATCTATAAAGAACTTATTAAACTCAACAGCAAAGAAACAAACATTCCAATCATGAAATGGGCAAAAGACATGAAGAGAAATCTCACAGAGGAAGACATGGACATGGCCAACATGCACATGAGAAAATGCTCCGCATCACTTGCCATCAGGGAAATACAAATCAAAACCACAATGAGATCCCACCTCACACCAGTGAGAATGGGGAAAATTAACAAGGCAGGAAACCACAAATGTTGGAGAGGATGTGGAGAAAGGGGAACCCTCTTGCACTGTTGGTGGGAATGTGAACTGGTGCAGCCACTCAGGAAAACTGTGTGGAGGTTCCTCAAAGAGTTAAAAATAGACCTGCCCTACGACCCAGCAATTGCACTGTTGGGGATTTACCCCAAAGATACAGATGCAGTGAAACGCTGGGACACCTGCACCCCAATGTTTCTAGCAGCAATGTCCACAATAGCCAACTGTGGAAGGAGCCTCGGTGTCCATCGAAAGATGAATGGATAAAGAAGATGTGGTTTATGTATACAATGGGATATTCCTCAGCCATTAGAAACGACAAATACCCACCATTTGCTTCAACGTGGATGGAACTGGAGGGTATTATGCTGAGTGAAATAAGTCAATCGGAGAAGGACAAACATTATATGGTCTCATTCATTTGGGGAATATAAATAATAGTGAAAGGGAATATGAGGGAAGGGAGAAGAAATGTGTGGGAAATATCAGAAAGGGAGACAGAACATAAAGACTCCTAACTCTGGGAAACGAACTAGGGGTCGTGGAAAGGGAGGAGGGCGGGAGGTGGGGGTGAATGGGTGACGGGCACTGAGGGAGACACTTGACAGGATGAGCACTGGGTGTTATTCTGTATCGGTTAATTGAACACCAATAAAAATAAATTTATTTAAAAAAGGCTAAATTTAAGGAAAATATAAAAAAACAAAATAACTAATCTAAATATAATGCATACAAAATTAGGACAAAGAAAATACCTTAAAAAAGGCATTTCATTTAGTATTTTAGAAATATTTAGGATAAAAAAGGAAAAAAAAAGAGAAGTCAGTTATGCATAAGATAAATCAGGAATAAGAAAGTTTATTTAATTAAAATGTGATTTCTGGCATTTTTCATCCATAGAGTACTATGTAATAAAATACAAATACATGAAGGTTGAATATATGATATAAAAGATACAATTAAGGAAGTGACCCAAATGTATAAAAAATCATAATAAAAGGATTACATAAAATTGAGGAGTCAGAAAATTCAACATTTGTCTAAAAATTCTAGAAGATGAGGACAATTCCAGAAGAAAATCAATAGAAAAGAATCAAATTATTTTAAATTTCACATGTTAAATAAAATACACAAAAATATTAAGCATTAAAAACAATAAGTATTTCAAGTAAGAGAAAATAAACATACCCTACCAGATGTCACAGCATGTAAAAGTTCCAGTAATTAAAAATGTATGCTTTTGGTTTAAGGGATAGAAAAATGCATTAATGGTCTAGACAGAAAAGCAGGTATAAATGATGATGCAGCCTATGGTAAAGATGATATTAAATTAGTTATTGTATGATAATTGGCTAAACATATATATTTATATATATATACTTGGCATAACATATATGTGTATGTGTGTGTGTATAAATCATCTATATATCTATATATATTTCTCTCTATATATCTATATATATTCATTTAGAGCTTGACTTTATAACAAATACATGCCCAAACATATGCATAAAAATTATGGTGGATTGGTATGCCTGGATGGCTCAGTCAGTTAGGTGTCTGCCTTCAGAGACACTCCCAGAGTCCTGGGATCACGTCCAGCATCAAGGTCCTTGATCGGCAGGAAACCTGCTTCATTCTCTGCCTGCTGCTCCCCCTTGCTTATGCTCTCTCTGACAAAAATAAAATCTTAAACAACTATATGGTGGATTTATGGGGCAACTGGGGGATCAGTCAGTTAAATATCTGCCTTGCAGGCAGATCATGATGATCCAAGGGTCCTAGGAGGTCTTTCTCCCTCTCACTCTGCTCCCCCACTCATACTCTCCCTGTCTTCACTCACTCATGCTCTTTTTCTTGCTGTCTCAAATAAATAAATCTTAAAAAAATTATGGTGGATTTAAAGTATACACACTTTCAAAAACTATATACTATTGGAAGAAAATATGAAGAATTAAAAAAATTGGTTTATGTCTATAAGTGTTATAACATGTTATAACCCAAAGCCATAAAGGCAAATATTGTTATATAATTATAAATAAATATTTAAAATGGTGCATAGCTAAAGACACTAGAATTAAAATTTAAGAAGAAAAGAAGGAAGGAAGGAAGATAGGAAAGTAAGAAAGTTGGAAGTCAGGAAGACAAGGAGGAGGCTGAGAGGAAGAGAGGAAGGAAGGAAGGCAAGGAGAGAGACCAGGGGTTGAGGAGGAGGATGAACAGCATTAGCAGTAGCAAAACAGAGGAGCAATTATTAGATTCATTTAGTGCCTATTAAGGGCCAGCAAGAATTATGACAGATACTTGATGTACACCATCTTTAATTCTAAAAATAAAAAAGAAATTGGTATTATAAATACTATCTGCATTTTAAAGAGAAGGAAATGAAGGAGTATTATAAAAAATGTGAATTCACTTGAAATGTATGTATATAATCATCACAGGCACATTTTACAAAGATATATACATTATCTGATAATTACATTCCCAGATGGCTAAAGCATTCAATAGCTAATGTCCATTGTCTTACATACATACTCTTGTCACCAAATACTCACCACTAGGTTATCGATTAGTGGGTTTGTGTGACACAGGAAAGATTCAATAACCATGTGCCTATTTTCTGAATAAATTCCTACTTTAACAACTTTATTATTACTTGACTGCCACAAATTTTTGGAACATCATGAAGATTTTTCCAATTAAATTGTAGATCATTGTGTCAGTATGCTTCAAGAATTTTCAGCCATATCCCCACATGTAAGCATTTGTGTACATGCATGCACACACACACACACACCTTCACACACAAATACACAGAGGTTCTTCATTTTAATAAAATACATAATTATTTTATTTTACAAATGTCCTCATCTAAAGGTAATAAATAAAATAGCACATAAAAATCAAAGGATTTTCATATCCATAGATGTGGATAATTGATTTTATGATGGCAACCAATAAATAATACCTTTGGTATCTATACACTTGGGTAGTCCCAAGTGATGTGCTTTGGTCAATGTGATATCAGTAAAGGTAAGGCAAATAGACCTGTAATATGGTCTTTGTAGACTGGTGGCTTCTGAATTGAAGTCCTGGGGGGAAAAAATGGATGAAAATATTGGGAAGAAAGGCCCAGTCATTTCAGCTATTCTGGTTGTGTCAAGTGCCCAGCTGACACATAAGGGAAATGCAGTTCCAGAGTGAGCCCAAATAAGATCAGCTGGAAAACCATTCGGTCAACCAATAGAATTGTGATAAATTATACATTGTTCTTAAATCACTAAATGTTAGGATGTTACGCAACAACAAATAATTGAGGCACTTATTATCTGTTATTTACTCCATTACTTGTTAGTTGGGAAATGTTGGGCAAGGCTCTTAAAATCTCTGAGATTTTCCCTCATCAATAAAAGCAGAATAATAATTACAGCCAACACATGCATGGAGATTATTTTCACCCTCATCTCATTTTATCCTTATAGCAACTCTATAAACAGCGCAGTTATTGTCTCTGTTTCTTGGAAGAGGAAATGATGAGAGGTAAACAAATATGCCCAAAGTTACACATCTATTAAAAAGTGGCTTTAGAGTCTATGCTTTCAATTTTTATTTGTTAAAGCCAAGTTTGTTGCAACTCTTTAAACAAGAAGTATGCTTGCTCTCTCTCCTTCTCCTCCCCCTTTCTTTTTTCATAATCATCCTGCTTACATATAAGGTTTGATATATACAACCATTAAATTTTAAGTGTGACCAATAGTTCTTTTTGGTCAGTTGTGGTACTTGTCTCACTAGCCATCTATATTCTGTGGTTTTGCTGGAGGAAACACTCCTGTAAAATCCTACATTGCTCTATTGTACTCTGGAGAGCAGTCCATCTGCTTCTGCTGGTTTATACATAACAATCTCTGCTCAGGAACCTAAAAGGACATAAATCTAGAACTACAGATCCATGTTTGTCAGTGCCATATAATATAGCTCCTGTTCAGTAATTATGTATGATAAACATCCTGATTATAATACATCTCATCCACTAAGGTGGTCTGCTAACACACATAATATGGTTTACTGACATAACTAGGCTATACACAGCTTTTTAATGTGCTATTTCCTGAACAGAGAGACTTCTTTTAATCTTTTTTGAGATTGTTCAAATGATGGTGCCTTGCATACTGAGTGTGCTATTTACATTCAATTAAAATTTGAGGCCTCAACCTCTCCAAACTAATTTGCTCCAAATAAGTTGGCTTTCATTTCAGTGGTCCATTAAGGGACAATATTTTTTAGGCTCTACAGATTTATTATTGACAAATTATGAAAATTGTACTTCTAAATAATTTTACTTCTAGATGTTCTCTAAGTAGTCTTTACCCACATGTTCCAGTGAGCAATATTTGTTCATTAGGGTATGCTAAATCAGGCTTTATAAAAGTGAACAATATGAATTCACATTCAACAGAAGTGAATATAATGTTGGATATCTATACCATTGAAGCAAGACTTGAGCTAGGTAAGAAGACCCTACCCACTCTACGTATTTGACAAGTAAGAAAATATTTTAATATGTCAGAGAAAACTGATGAGTCATAATACTACACGGTTGTATGAAATTTATGAAACAGGAATAAAGCACCTCTTCCTTGTACTGATTTTAGAAATAATGTTAAATCCAAGAAAGTGATTCATATGTATTCTTTTAAAAGAATTTGGAATCCCAGGAATATAAAGCCTTTAAGATGCTGCAGTCTCTAGTTATGACTGTTATAGCACACCTGGATTTTTAATAAAAGTGCCAGAAAGTCTTATAATTTTGAGCTAGATATTTGAACTTGAAACGAATAATAGTTTCTACTGGGAAAACTGAAAACTCAAAGTCTGTGTAATGAGATTTAAGCAAATATTACATGCAAGCTCTTGTCCTCCTTTTTCCTGTTCTCTTTTACTCTCTAGGAGATAATTCTATATGCATGCAAAAGAAACCTGACATGTTTCCTTAGAGGATTTCCAGAGAATTTGCATTCTGATATGCTCTTCTTTTGCCAAGAAAGACTTAGCACATCCACTTTAGTCTATATAAGTTCCCTAACACCAGAGGAAGAAAAGAAAAATAAACATTAGAAAAATAAATGTTTATTAAAGAGGGCATGTGATGTGATGAGCACTGGATGTTATACACTATATGTTGGTAAGTTGAATTTAAATTAAATAAAAAATAATTTTTAAAATAAAAATAAATATGGTTCTGAAATAATATTCACATGACCCTGTTTTCCTGCTCTAAAAATGTTTCCTTACAAATGTATCTTAAGATAAGTCTATTTAACTATGAATCTATTCTTCAACATCTCCAAATTACTATTATCTAAATAATATATTTCCTTTTAGTTTTTCATGTGTCAAGAACATGAAGAGTTATTCTATAAGCTATGTGTATTTATTATCAGTACATTATAAAAAAATACACTTTTAAGTATATTTTAAAAACTTTTTTCAGAAGAAATTTTGTCTGATATATCATCTTACCTACATTTTTGTTAACAAATATATGTTCATGATTATATACTAAGAGAAAGTTAAACAAATGAATAAACATATAAAGTATATGGATATATGAATAAATGAATATATATAAATGTTTATACATACATATGTACAGATGCATCTATGTGTGTGTAGATATTATGTTCTTTAATGTGCCTTTGTTTAAAAGTATCATATAAAATCCATGGAGGAAAAAAAATATTATTGGCTAATATTTCAAAGAAAGAAAGGAAATAATCTCTAGATACCTTTTGTAATAATTAGATTATTTCACATTTCTCACGGAGAACTGGTAGTAGAAAAGTGCACACATTCACATATATTTTTTTTTCCATTGTCGTTCCCCATTTTTGTTCCCATTCTTTGGAATGATTTAACTATCTTATGCTGACTTAACTATCTTTTGCTGGTTTATCCTCCATAGATCCTGCTTTAAGACATCTTTACCTTATATTAGTTTCTATTCATTTGTTTATTCACTCCTCTCTTCAACAGACCCTGAATATTCCTGAAAATATATCATATACACTCTTATCCATTTGTTCTACAATAGAGAGTCTATATAGTTAATCGTTGTCAAATCTTGCTTTCCTCTCCTCCCAGGAGATTGTAGGTTGAGTAAACTTGTTGGCCAAGATGAAGAGACTGAAAGTGAGACTACTATGGGAAATCTTAAGGTACCTTCAGGTGGAGAATGGAGGTTAAACAACTTCTGAATCTTTTCCATCTTCTATCTGGCCTCTTCCTCAAATCTATAAATCTGTTTCTCCCTATATGCATAAAATACATACATCTATCTGATAATCATGGGAAAACAATACTGGAGTATCTTTTCTGACTAATCTTGAATTTATCATAAATTGTGTTTTAAGTGTCCTACTTTATGTGTATAGTTAACATTAAGACTTCTTACTGAAATAGTCATGATTGAAAACAATGATTGGTAAATAAACTGCTGGAAGTACACAAAAATAAAAAGCTTTTGTGCAGCAAAGGAAACCATCAACAAACTAATCCATTTAGTTTGTAAGCCTTCTATGGCGTTTCTCATAATTCAAATCAACTTATCTGTTTATAATCCTATCTTGATATGGATGTTTTATTAGGTTTATCTTCTATGAAATACCATTTGTATAATTTAGTTAGCTATAATCAATGCTCAACTAAGCCAAATGATTATTGGCCCCATAATTTTTTTCATAATTTACTACAGGAAATTCCCCAATAGCACTTATTAATCACAAAATTTTGATAGTCAGTTTAATGCTCTCCATTGACATTTTTCTATTGTATTCCACTATTTTTATTTTACCTCTTTCCATCCCTTACTTTCTCTTATTATTGTCCTTCCTTCTACTGGAACCTGTAAAACCTTTGACTTTACCTATTTTTTTCTGATCCAACCTCCTCCACACAACATGCTTATCATCTGAATTCACTTTAATTTTTTTAAACATGGAAATCTATGAAAGAGTATGTCAACTAATCTCTTGATAGGATTTGAAACATCTTCCATCCATGATGATCTACTTGCCTGATTCCTATTTTTAATAATATAAAAAATAAAATCATCATCATGACAAACCAGATAAACCTTTGCTTTCTCTCTGATGTTGCCTGGCATTGGCAAAGAAAGTCACTAAACCATGATATTTAGAACAAATTCATATTACTTAGGTTCAATTATGTTTTAGCCTGCCTGGCATACCATCTCTTAATCTCTAGTTTATTACCGCACTTAGAAGAGTAGTTAAGATTTTTCAAGATGTCTTTATAAAACCTCCCAACAAACAAAAGTACAGAATCAGATGGTTTTGCTGGGAATCCTATCAAACATTTATAGAACCAATACCAATCTTTCTTTATTCCTTCAAAAAGTAGAATTTGGAGAGGAAACACTTAGAAACTCATTTTACAACCCCAGCCTTACCCTGATACCAAAACCAGACAAGTACTATATGAGGAAATTACAAATCAGTATCCCTGATTAACAAAGATTAAAAAAAAATCACCCTCAACAAATTATCAGTAAATTCAATTCAACAATACATTAAAAGGATCATATATCATGATCAAATGGAAATTATCCAGAGATACAAGGATGGTTTCACAACCAAAAATTAAACTGTGTCAAACCCCACATTAAAATTGAAGGATAAAAATCAGAAAGATAAAGAAAAAATTAAAAATAATAAAATATCTAGGAATAAATGTAACCAAGGGTGTAAAAGATCTACTCTGAATACTCTAAGACATTAGTGAAAGAAATTGCAAAAGATACACAACAAATAAGGTATTCAGTGCTCATGGATTGAAAGAATTAATGCTGTTAAAATGTTCATACTATCCAAAGCAATCTACATATTCAATATCATCTTAATAAAAAAAAATAAAGAAAGAAAAAAAAATCATCTTAATCAAAATTCTAAGGGCATTTTTTTCACAGAACTAAAATAATTCTAAAATTTGTATGGAATCAAAAAAGACTCTGAACAGCCAAAACAATTGTGAAAAGAATGAAGTCAGAAGCATCACACTTCTTGATTTCAAACTCCATTATAAACCTATAGCAATCAAAACAGTATGGTATTGGTATAAAAACAGACACACAGATCAATACAAGAAATATCACATAAATAACTCCCCACATATATGATTTATTAACTCATGACAAAAGATCCAGAAAACTATAATTGGGAAAGGGCATTTTCTTTAATAAATTTTGCTGTCACCTGGACAGTTACATGTAAATTTATGAAACTGGACCACTGTCTTATACCATACACAACTATTAGCTCAAAATGGATCAAAGACTTGAATGCAAGATCTGAACCATACAACTCCTAAAGAAAATACAGGCTATAAGCTTCTTCATATCAGTTTTGGTGATAATTTTTTGAATTTGACACCAAAAGCAAAGGCAACAACAACTAAAATGAACAAATGGTACTACATCAAACTAAAAAGCATCTCACAGTAAAGGAAATCATCAATAAAATGAAAAGGCTACCTACCAAATGGGAGAAAATCTTTGCAAATCATATATCTGATAAGTTTTTAATAGCCAACAATATAAAGAATTCATAAAACAAGAGAAAAATAACCACATTTAAAAAATAACCACATTAAAAAATGGGCAGAGTAACTAAATAGATATTTTTTTTTCCAAAGAATTCATACAGATGGCCAATTGGTACATGAAAAGATCCTTAACATCACTAATAATCAGAGAAATTTTCATCAAAAACTCACACCTATTAGAATGGCCATTATAAAAAAGACAAGAAATAAAATTGTTGGCAAGGATGGAGAGAAAAGGGAACATTTGTACACTGTTACTATGAATGTAAATTACCTCATCACTATAGGAAATAGTATGGAGGTTCTTAAAAAAATTACAAATAGAACTCCATATGATATAGCAATTTTACTTCTGGGTACTTATATGAAGAAAATAAAAACCGCAACTTGAAAAGATATATTTACCCCTGTGTTCATTGCAGGGGTAAATATATATTTACAATATATATATATATATATATTTACAATAGTCAAGATATAAAATTACCTGAATACCCATTAATGGAATATTACTCTTCGAGCTTCTGGTGGCCCCAAGTCTTCCTTGGTTCATAGCTGCATCACTCTAATTACTTCCCCTATTTTCCCCTGCCTTTCCTCCCTATGTGTCTCCTCTGTGTGTCTCAGAATATCATCCTCCTTATAAGAATGCATCACTGAATTTAAAGCTCTACTCAATCTAGTATGATCTTAACTAATTACATCTGCAAATACTCCATTTCTAAATAATGTCACATTCATAGCTACCAGATATTAGGACTTGAACATATCTTTTTGGGGTGCACAATTCAATCCAGTGAATTCAGGTGGAGTTTCCCAGAAAAAGAGTCTGCGATACAGTTAGGAAGTTAATGGAGAGTATTCTGAATCAAAACGTTGGGGAGGAGAACAAATGGTGGGGAGAGAAGGAAGTAGAAATGGGCAAAGAGACTTAACTGTGATGAAGTTACAGCAGTGACCTCAGTCACTTGGGAAACTCTAGAAGGGGATAGTCCTACAGAATTATGTTGCATTATAGCAAAATTACCAGGTCCTCAAATATCCTGATGAAACAATCATTGGATATGCGTCATCCTTGGGGATGACATTATACACTGAGTAAGGGAGTTCTCTACAAGCATATACAATTTCCAAAAAAAAACTTCAGGTGACAACTATCAGCCAGCAACACACCCAGCACCTAGGGAAATGAGTCCTTCAGTTCTGAAACAATTATGGGCAGAACTTATAGGGTAATCCAGTGAATTCCACCCTATGCCACTGAATCCACATTGTTTTCTAACATAAGTTCTGGACTGAGCTAACCTAAGATTCTGGTGGGCCTCTTTATCAGGAGAATTTGTATGATTTGTGAATAAACTATATGCCACTATGTCGGATCTTGAAGCTACAAGTGATCCATGCCATTTCCCCTCTCTACTACTCAATATAGATGCCACTCATTCTTAGCAAGCCCCTCTGCTGGTCTGGATGGCCTGTCATTTAAGTTTATATAGATTCTCATTTCTAAGAAGTTTGAGCCCTTAGTCACGTACCATTTCCTTTTCTTATCCAAACTGGGCAAGGAAATACTAAAACATGCTTAGGTGAATCACTCAGGTATCAAATTCATCCCTCTTCTATTTTCTAAAAGTAGCTCTACCTCCATGTGAGATGACAGTTACCCTGCTAGGATGGTGATACTCCCTCTTTGCCTACTGATATCCTAGCACAATAAGCCCAGGATACCTGCACAATATGAAAGTTGAAGTTTAATGGGATTCTAGATATATGCCCTGAGGAAAATATCCCCATTCTGGGCACTAGAGGAGCAGGCATAGAGAGCTCGATGCGTCAGAATAAGTCATTGAAAGTGATGTAGGTGGAGCCATTCCTATTTCCATACTTTTGTTCCCAGACCTAACGCACATAATGATCCTGTGTATGTATGTGTACACATAAACTACATCTCTAAGGACAGTAAGATCACCCTTGTAGGTTAATATCTCCAAGCTGTTTCCTTTACACATCTTCAAAAGTGTTTCCACCATGCTGGTAGTTTTCTTGGCAGTATAGTATGCAATAAAATGAGGGGATCCAATACTTATTTGGTAGTTGCAACACTTATTTTACTCTCCAATGAGACCTTGGGTCTGGTACAATGTTCTATAGGATCAAATATACACACTAAGCCCTTAGATAGCGATGTTAATAGAAGACCTGGGGGAAGGAAATGCAAACTCATGCTTGGAATATGCATTGATTCTAGTTAAGCTGAATTGCTGCCCATCTAGGATAAGAGGAGTCTACTTTAACAGTACTGAATACACCTTTTGCCAGCCCTGGCCTGAAATGATGCCTAACACAGCTTCTTAGTGATGCTGGTACCCCTCTCACCAAGACATTCCTCATGTCTTTGCTAAATGAATGCTCTTGAAGCCATCTTAGAGAATATGTTCATCAAGTTTTTCAGAATTATAGCATTATATAATGTAACCACTTTAACATGTATACTTTACATTTTTATTACTTTAAACAACATCTGTAAAGGTAGCACTATCACTTATGTGATTTGTTACGGGCCATCTTTTTCTTCAAGCTTCTGAGAACCAATACTAGAGCATTATCCAGATGCTTTACCAGGAAGGTGTCCTCTTATCCATTTCCATTTACCATTTCCTTATCCATAATGTAACATGGATGAAGTGCCATCCCAACTCAGAATAATCCAATCTTACATCCCAGTCTCCTTGACCTAGAACATCAAGATTATGTTTCATAAATACTGTCTTGATTCTAGCTGATAAATATTGACCAGGTCTTGCAGGTTTTTTAGTAGATCAGGACATTTCTGGTTCAAATGTGTTGTGATTTAGTTATTATTATAGTGGTCATCAGAAGAGAGAAGGAAATCCTCAAGGTTGGAGTGTGTTATTTTATAAGGCAGACATTGTAATGTCTTCACTTAAGTGGGAAGTATTAGCTTAATAGAAGAGAGGACAATTTCTGCAGATTCAAAGTTCTAGGAATCTAGGAATCCAAAAATCAGGTATTCCCATACCATGTGTTAAGATCCCACTTCCTCCCAATCTGGACCCTGACTTTGCTGGCAGTCCAGCCATGATCTAAGAATCAACCTTCAAAGAACTGGAGAAGACTGAGAAGCAACTGAAATGTAAAGCTATGTGTTAGAAGTACTCACGAGTGCTGTGCTCTCAAGATCATCTTATTATCAGTAGAAGAATAAAAAAAAAATAAGATCTAGCAGTCAAAGGAAGCTCTCAGTGGTTCTCACAAGGAGCTCTGGATCTGACATGGTTTTGCAGAGTTGCTTTCATTGGAACAGGAGCAATGCTTCAACAACCTGATTAATCAGCCATTTTACAAGAACTATCCCTGGTGTGGAAGACCTGAGGAAGATGCCTCTCTTCCATTCAGGAACAGCTATTCTGGGGAATCTCATTTGGAAATATCCAGCTGCCAATAGTACCAACAAATGAATGAGTGAGTGCTAGATGTTGAGGGAGGTGGGAACAGAGTCTGAGCAGCATACTACATTATCTACAATGGCTTTTGTAATTCTTGTTAATTTGTTTTAGGGTATAATTCCTATGATTAAGTTTTACATAAGTAAAACATATAAGAAGAAATACAATATTAGAAAAAAATTTTACATCTTTAATGAAACTAATTTGGCTATATATTAACAAAATTCACAATAATTGGAAATTGCTTTTTTTTTTTTGAGATTATGTTTATTTATTTAATAGAGTGAGAGAGAGCACAAGCAGAGGGAGTGGCAGGCAGAGGGAGAAAAAGGCTTACCCTTGAGCAGGGAGCCTGATGAGGGGTTCGATCCCAGGACCCTGAGATCATGACCTGAGTTGAAAGCAAATGCTTTAACCGACTGAGCCACCCAGATGCCCCAGCTTATTGTTTCTTGACAAAGTACATGAAGCTAACTTAAATAGAATAAAACATATACAATCTATCTCATGAGAAAAGAGAAGAAAAATTGCTCAAAGAAATGATTTCCTTGAAATAATACTGTATATTATATTTATATACATTGTAAACATATACATATGCATATATTACATACACAATATGCATATAATATTATATATATGCCCTTGTATTATATATTATATAATATGTAAGATAGATAATATCGTTTATTATATATATTATAACAAGATTTATAGTAAACAATATTTGCTAATTGCTCTCTTAAAGTATGCCTTTAAAGATTTAGAATGTCATGAATGAAGTGCCATCCCAACATAGAATAGTTCTAGTTTCTCAAGGCACATATTCATTTATTTTCATTTGAAATATTTTCCCTTGATCTCGTTAGCACTCTAGCCACGTCATTTTGACTGTTGCAGAAAAACAAACAAACTTACAGATACAGCCATCTGTTGACTATTTTTCTGAGGACTTTCTCATTCTTGTTAGAAAAAAAAAGGCCACAAAAACTAATTTCATTTCAACTGACACATGCAACATGATAATACTAATACTAGACACAATAAAACTGGACTTTAGAGGTAGTCCAAACTGCCCAAATTTGGAAGGTGTATGGTAAGGCAAAAGTTGGGCCAGGAATTTTCACTGGAATAACATTTTGATTACTCATTCTTGTCAACTGATAGTTTACTCCAGATCCTGAACTGGATTTGAACTCTGGAAAACATATCACATTCCTTACTGCTAGAGAGCTATGAAAAATTAAAGGTTTGTCTCATTATATGGCAATTAAAATATGAGAACAAATCACACTGTATCATTAATATCAAGAGAGACAAATATAATGCATTTTAAATGTATGTTAAAGTTAGAATTATTTATTTTATATATATTTATTATATATATTATTTATTCTATTTTATTATTTATTATATATTTTATTATATATTATATATTATTTATTATATATTTATTATATATTATTTATTCTATTTATCATATATAATATTTATTCTATTATTAAAATATATGAAAATCTTATAAACTGTAAATTTCTACATAAAGATAATTATGATCAATAATAAAATGTCTGTTGTTAATTTAATTAAAAAGTAGTATTTTCCTTGTATAACAAAGAAATACAAATAAATGACGACTTAGAAATGAAGAGTGAGTTAGAGAAAAAAAAACTAATATTTTATACCTTTTAAATTTTATGATTTAAGCTTGAAAATAGTTATATGATCTATACAGCATTCTAATAATGGAAGCTAGTATTTGATATTCAGGGGAAGCAAATCAACTTGAATATGATTGCCTCCTTAACACAATCTCTTCATAATTTTTACTTTGAAAAGACAAAATTATGGAAATAAAGAACAAATTAGGGCAGCTCTGGTGGCTCAGCGGTGTAGCGCCGCCTTCAGCCCAGGGTGCGATCCCGGATCTCCAGGATCCAGTCCAGCGTCAGGCTTCTTGCACGGAGCCTGCTTCTCCCTCTGCCTGTGTCTCTGCCTCTCTCTCTCTCTGTGTGACTGTCATAAATAAATAAAAAAAAAAAAATTAAAAAAAATTTAAAAAAAGGAACAATTTAGTGGTTGTAAAGCATTAGCAATGTTGGCAGGTGGAAAAGGGAAGGATGTAGTTACAAATGACCAACATCAAGTATCCTTGTAGTGATGGAATTTTTCTTTATCTTCAATATCTTTCTAAGTTATACTATGTGCATCACAAGCATAGCTATCATCTGTCACCACACAACACTATTACAATACCATTGACTATGTTCTCTATGCTGTGCCTTTTATTCCTGTAACTTATTCATAAGATATATATGATATTACATGAATCTCTGTAAAAGACAATTAAGTGTTTAACAATAACAATGTAGTATGCAGTTTATGTATATGTACAAATGAAATATATGACAGTGATAGAATAAAGCTTTAAGGAAAGATGTGGAAATACATTACTGTAAGGTTTTTATATTATACATAAAATGATATAGAAAAAACTCATTGTACTGATAATCTGAATAGGTCTCTTGTATTTTAAAAAATTCAGTAGTAGGTTAAAAGTTTTTCAGAAAGAAAGCTCAAGGTCCAGATGGTTTCACAAGTGAATTCAACCAAGAATTTCCTCAAAACCCCCTTTTGAATATTAAAGGTGAGGGAATATATCCCAGATCATTCTGTAAAGCCAGAATAACAATAATACTAAAACCAAAGACATTACTAAGATAGAAAAGTACACACCAATATTCCTTATGAAAATAGTTGTTAAAATTTGTAAGAAAATTTTAGCACATTAAATACAGCAATATATAAAAAGCATAGGATATCCTGACAAACTAAGACTTATCTTGGGAATATGAAGCTAGTTTAATATTAAAAAAATTAACTGGTGTGATTTCACTTATATGAGGTATCTAAAATAGCTGAAGTCATAGAGAACAGAATGGTGGTTGCCAAGGTCTGGGGAGAGGAGGAAGTGAGAAGATATTATTCAAAAGATGTACGGTTTTAGTTATACAAGGTCAGTAAATTCTAGAGATCTGCCATACAAAATTGTGCCAATAGTTACCAATACTCTATTGCACACTTAAAATTTTTGTAGAAAGCGTAGACCTCATGTTGAATGTTCTTACTACGGTTAAAAAAAAAAAAAACTAGTTGGTGTATGTGATAGGACACAGAATGTGAAGTTGGCTATCTTGTTAATATGAACTATAATTAAATACTAAAGGGTAATTTGAAAACAACAATCAAATGTCAAAACCCATCACACACTACGGCTTAACACCCAGAACATTTAACAGAAAAAAGATAGTGGCTATCCCCCTGATTTGAGATTTTATCTTGAATAAATAATGTTTAATATTTAAAAATTAAAATTTTATAGAGATGCTAGCAAAAATGGTAGAGGAAGTACCTCAAAAATAACCTCAAGTAAAAGCACTGAGAACACTTAAAAAAGTGTCATAAACAACTTTTTCAGAATTGTGGAAATAAATTAATTAATGGCTTGCAGAAATCTGGGAAGGATGTATTCAAGAACATAAGTACAATGAGTTTCAAGGTATTTTAACTTGTTCTATTGCCATCTCCTCCTCTTTAGCTTCATGGTAGACTTGAAAACCACTAGCCAGATAATCGTGGTGAACACAAATATCCTCTCCACCAGT
Organism: Vulpes lagopus; assembly: GCF_018345385.1. Taxonomy (NCBI): domain Eukaryota; kingdom Metazoa; phylum Chordata; class Mammalia; order Carnivora; family Canidae; genus Vulpes; species Vulpes lagopus. The sequence goes on along the minus strand of NC_054835.1, from coordinate 79,096,818 downwards.
AGTGGGAGTAAAAAAAAGATGAGAGGTCCTTTGAAAATTATATTCCTAGGCATTTGTCATCCTTAATATGTGTAATTGTTCCCTGAAAGACCCTAGTGGGAAACATGGTCTTTCTGGACTTCACTCAGGCTTTTCCAGAGTGAACAGCATTGTCCCCAGGGGCATTTGTCATAAATAATCAAAGACAATTGTTTAACATTGCCTGCGGTAGTCAATAATAATCACAACAAGAAATAAGTTAATCAAAAAACCTAAGAAAGGAGGCTGGGGAATGAGAGTTTTCTAGGAAACTTTGAAAAGTTCTAACATATTTCTGGAAATAAGAATAGGGCTGTACTTAGGAGCAGGTACATATTTGGGAAAGACCCAAAAAGGCACTAAATAAACTTTGAGTCTGCCCAAGGAGGGAGTGAAGACTAAGGCAGAGTTGTAAAGAGTCTGGCAGAGTGTTAAGGGTGTACCCCAAAATACCCAGTAAACTTGAAAAAGATTGGGAGACTTGTTTTCAGATCTTCAAAGAAATCTCTATCTCTACTTACTAATTAGATAGCTAAGCAGAGACTTCTGGACCACGTATGTCAAAAACTCCAACTCTGCAGAATTAGTTGAGAGAAGCCACTAAGCAAAAACAACCACCAAAAGAAACAATAACAAATGCTATGGAAAGGGGTTATTCTGATTTTTAGGCTTGCCACATAATGAAGCTCACGTGACCTCATGAAAGAAGCAAACCTGAAAATCATGTAACACCTGGCATCTACTTCAAGCCAAAGCTTAAGTTTGCCTGCTTTCATTTTATAATCTTTTTCTACTTTTTTCAAAGAGTTTCTGTGAGCAAAGATTGTTCTGTGTTTACCAGACCTAACCATGGATAAAGTATAGAGATATCAAAAAGATTATAAGACATTTTTAGAGACCTCACTATTGGTACAACATTATGCCAATTTTTTTTTTGTTTGTTTGTTTTAATTTTTATTTTATTTATTTATGATAGGCACACAGTGAGAGAGACAGAGAGCGGCAGAGACACAGCCAGAGGGAGAAGCAGGCTCCATGCACCAGGAGCCCGACGTGGGATTCGATCCCGAGTCTCCAGGATCGTGCCCTGGGCCAAAGGCAGGCGCCAAACCGCTGCGCCACCCAGGGATCCCACATTATGCCAATGTTAAGGAAAGATGTGAAATACATTATTGTAAGAAACAACAAAGTATGGCTCATATATAGGAAAACAAAGCACACAGTAGGAAATGTCCCTGAGGAAGCTTAGATGTTGGACTTCCTTGAAAAGGATTTTAAATCGGCTATTTAGAATACATATAATGAAATACAGGAAACTATGTCTAAAGACTTAAGGAAAAGTATAAGAATGTTTTTTCGCCAAAAATATCAATAAAAGAGATATTTTTAAAAGTCTTTATTTTAAAAGTAATAGAAGCTAAAATGAAAGATTCTTTAGAGTGTGTCAATAGCAGATTTGAACAGTCAAAAGAAAGAATCAGCATTTTTAAGGTAGGTAAATTGAAATTATAGAGTCAAAATAATTAAAATATTTGGGAGATTTGAAATAATGTGCAGAATTAAGCAATATGACAATAAAAGGCAAAGGTGAATGAAATACATTTCTTAGGTTCCACCATTACTGAGGAAGTAGAAAAATGAACTACTCCAGCATTACCAAGGAAGAGGCAAAAGTAATTATTTGTATAAGACTGTAATGGATCAGGAATGCTAGTTTTAACTGTAAGGGAACAAGCTTTAAAAAGTTAAATGTATAACAGGCTAATATATGGTAATTATTTTAGGAAACAAAAATAGTTAATACTATATAAAGCATGTAAGAAAGGAAAAGTTATATTATACAAACAACAAATTAAAAAAAAGCTGATGTAGCTATACTAAGATACTCCAAAGCTATAAACATGAGAGATAAAGGCCAATATATCATCATGATTAAGGGATCAATTAAATGGGAAGATCTAAATCTGCCTAATAATCTTATTTCACAATATGAAGAGCTATATTGGCTAAAGGTACATTTGAAAAGTTCATATTTGTAATATGAGACTTTAACAAACTTTCCCAAATTGCTAATAATTTAAATACATGAGAATTTAAGTACATGATTAGCAAATGATGTAACTGATGTATAGAATATTATACCCTATATAAATTATAAATGTATATAAAAGCATACACATTTTCAGATGAACATAGAAAATTCCCAAAATTTGTTATATGAGTGTATTCATACAAACTGTTTTTAACAGTGGGATTAAGCTAAGACATGACAAATGAGAAAAGGAAATCAAAATATCTATGAATAGCACACTGAACAAAGAAAAAAATCACATTGGCTTTTCACAAAAGATATCATCAAAATTCCTTTATTATAACCTAGCACCTGGAAAAAAAGAAAATCACACCTTATCTAAAGAAAGTAATTGAAAGAAAATAATAGAGATAATAACAAAAATTAATTAAATGGAAAACAAACTAGAAAATGAACAACACCGATGCTGGGTCTTAGAAGAGAGCAATAAAATTCATAAATTAATAGGTAGGCAGATCAAAAAGAAATATAAGAAAACGTTATATCAGTTGCAAAATTGGGATATCAATGTAAATGTTTCAGATATTAAAATAGTATAGATATTAATTATGTTAGAGAGTTTTGCCAATAAAATTGACAGGTTAGCTAAAATGCACAAATACTTTTGGAAGAAACTTTAATAAAGCTGAGAGAAGTATAAAATATCAGTAATATGATTTATATTAAAGAAAATAAATCTAAAATTAAATATCTTCCCTTCAAAGAAATCTCCAGGACCAGATGGCCTTGCTATTAAATACTCCCAAGTATTTGTTAAAAAAAAATAGGTTCAAACTTACACAAATTCCTTCAGCAAATAGAAAATGTTGGAATCCTTAACCCTTTATTATATCAAGCAAGCATAAACTTGGCCCCAAACTTGCCAAGGATACTAAAAGAAAGGAATATTACAGAGTCATCATTCTCATAACAAAATTACAAAAAGTTTTGAAGTTATCTAATATTATCCAGGGATAAATAAAACTATAATTACATGTCATAACCAATTGGGCTTATTTTATAATTGCAAATATAGTTAACTATTTGGAAATTAATCAGTACCATTCATCACATTTAAAGATAAGAGGAAAAATTACCGTAATTTGAGAGATTCGAAGTATTTGATATCGTGAATTGAATACCAGTTCATGATAGAAACACTTGCCAGTCTGTGACTATAAAGTAACTGCTTTATAATCATCGTCTTCATTATCTTCCCTATTTATATTAATATACAATAAGTATTGTACTTTAAGATGAATTATAATGTGATTTCTCTTATCTGGATTAAGAGAAATATCTCTATTGCCACAATGTTTATTCAAAAATGAAAGGGAAATTTTAGAGCAACATGGTAAGGAGAAAAAATATATAGAATAAGATTTGAAAGGAAAGAAATTAACTGGCACTATTTACACATGACATGATTATCTAAAATAACCTCAAACCATGCAAAACTATCAGAAAACAAATGGGTTTGACAAAGTCACAGACTAAAGTAAATAAAAAGCAAACTATTTTTATACCAGTAAAATATTTTTAAAAATATGTTCTTTATTATGTGCTAGGAATGAGAAATGTCAAATGCAGTCAATCCACGTAGTCAAGTGATTTTCAACAAAGAAGAAAAACAATATAATGGAGAGTGCATAGACTGTGTGAATGGTACTGGAAAACTGGATATCCATATGCAAAAAAAAAAAAATCTAGATACAGACCTTACATTTTCCACAAAAATTAACTCAAAAGAATGATAAAACTAAATGTAAAATGCAAAACTATAAAACTCCTACAAGATGATATAGGATAAAATCTAAATGACCTTAAATATGGCGATAACTTTTAGATACACTTCCAAAGGCACAATCAATGATAGAAGGAATTGATAAACTATGTTAAAATGATAAACTGCTGCAAAAGACCCTGTCATAAATATGAGAAGACATGGTACAGACTGGGAGAAAACATTTGTAAAAGAAAGATGTGATAAAGAACTGTTGTCTAGGGATCCCTGGGTGGCTCCCCGGTTTGGCGCCTGCCTTTGGCCCAGGGCACGATCCTGGAGACCCGGGATCGAATCCCACGTCGGGCTCCCGGTGCATGGAGCCTGCTTCTCCCTCTGCCTGTGTCTCTGCCTCTCTCTCTCTCTCTCTCTGTGACTATCATAAATAAATAAAAATTTAAAAAAAAGAACTGTTGTCTAAAATATTCAACTATTCTTAAAACTCACCAAGAAAACAACTCCATTAAAAAATTAGCAGGGGTGCCTGGGTGGCTCAGTCCATTAAATGTCTGCCTTTGGCTCAGATCATGATTTTGGGGACCTGGATCAAGCCCCCCATCAGGCTCCCTGCTCAGTGGGGAGCCTGCGTCTCCCTGTCTGCCACTCCCCCTACTTGGGCTCTCTTGCTCACTCTCTCTCTCTCTCAAATAGAAAAAATAAGCAAAAGACCTGAACAGACATCTTACCAAGAAGATATACAGATGGCAAATAAGCACATAAAAAGATGCTCATCATGTGTCAGTAGAAAATTGTGAATTAAAACAATGAGATACCACTACATAACTATTAGAATGAACAGAATCCAAAACACTGACAACGCCAAATGCTAGCAAGGATGTGGAGCTACAGGAACCCTCATCTGCTGCTGGTGAGAAAGCAAAATAGTACAGCCACTTTGGAAGACAGTTTGGTTCTTACATAAACACACACACACATACTCAAAGGAAAAGAAAAAAAAAACAAGGTACAAAAGTGAATCAGATTAATCTATTGACTTATTCTTTAAATTTAAAAAAATCTGAAAGTGAATTTAAGAACAAGATTGACAAAATTAGCTTTAAAATTGAGGTATGGCACGTACTAGTCAATCTGAATGAGGCTTTGTTTGCATCTCACAGATGAGATTCTGCTACATAATTCCACTTTTTCACACTCAGGCTTGCCATACAGCCATAGTGAAATCTAATGGATACATATGCCTTCCTCTGATAACTATGTTTAAATTAGTCAGGTTTCATCCATAAGACATTGAATTTTCTTTGGAAATATTGCAGTAAAGCAACCAAAATGATTCAAACACTTCAGGTTAATGGTAAAGTTGGAGAACAAGGAAATATCTATGAATATGATTTACATACAATAATATAATACACTAGAAGTGTGTTTTACATTCTCTTCACTGTTCTCTTTGCAGGCTTGTCTTTAAAATCAAATCACATCCTTCCTACATGAAAGCTTTCTGGGAGCATTAATATTAGAAAAAGATGACTATGAGGTCCCATAAAGTTGGGTTTAATTTCTAAATGGCCTTATAAATGGTTAGCTTTATGCTTTCATTTGGATGGTATCCAGAAAGTTTTCCTTTAAATATATTTGGAATTCCAAGAGCTTCATCACTTGAAATTTTACTATTAAGGATTCAGGACCTCTATATTGTTATTAAGAATAAAAATCATTGAATGAAGGTAAAAGCAGTATGTGCATGAAGATCACACAAATAATTCAATTCAGAAGCTGATGTAACAACTTAGTATTCTAAGTTTATGCTTAAGGCCTTACTAGAACATACTTTATCAACTCTTATTTGAAAGCAACCATTTTGGGGCACCTGAGTGGCTCATTCAGTTAAGGGTCTGCCTTCCGCTCAGGTCATGATCACAAGGGTCCTGAAATAGAGCCCATATGCCCATATGCGGCTTCCTGGATAGTGGGGAGCCTGCTTCTCCCTTTCACTCTGACTGCCACCCCCCCTACTTGTGTCCTCTCTGTGTGTCAAACAAATAAATAAAATCTTAAAAAAAGTATCCTGCAAATAAAATTTCACATTAACATTTCTAATATGACCAATTTCAAGCCTTTAGCCATTTCTGGCAACTTTCATCCTCACAAATTTCAAGTTAATTTACATGTTATCAAACCAATCTCTGATGTCAATTTTTTATACAACCGCTTGTGAGCAAATGACTAAAAATATAATATCTTAGCATGAAAGAATCATGAGACACAGTATAATGCTACCTAGAAGTACAACAGTGGAACTCATCATGAGCCAATCTCAGCTCATCAGCATGGCCACAAATGTGATGCTTCACTTTGTTTTATGAGCATCTAGAGCCAGATGCTATAAAATTGCTGTGAGGGATTACCTACTAGGGACCCATGTAGACTATGCCAGGAGTAACACAGAGGTCTTTTCATACTATTATCCATTAATATGAGTTCTGTACAGCAGAACTCAGAAATATAGGAAGTGCTTTTTGTATTATATCCGAAGGAAGCATTTGCTCCAAATACTAATATTCATTTTACCACACTGTTCCCTAGAAATCTCATTCAGCATTGCCACACATGTTTGCAATAATAACAGTTTTACTGGCCAATGTTCTCAGCACCAAGAACACAAAAATCTATGTTGGCAAAGCACATAGCAACTATCCTTGTGTGTGGGTGGGTGCTTGATTCCTGGCAGTTTACCTTAATTGTAAATAGGAGAAATGGCCAGAAATTCTAGCTTGCAAGCTCTCTCACCTCATTTGGAAACATTTATTTCATTCTAATAGTCCCTCTGGTGTACAGAAAGAAAAACAAGGTTATAGTGAGTTTTTAAATAAAGACATGGTTCACCCTGCAACTTCCCTTGAACAACCATATTCCACATTCTACTCCTTTTTTTTTTAAATTTTATTCAGAGTTGAAGCTGAGATGCCCAATTGGTAGGAGTTTGCTTTTTACATGGAAATACTAAATACATACTAAACTTCAATGTAAACAGAAGTATCTTTAAGGAAAGTCTGGGAATTCGTTCAACAGATATATCAATAGATAGTTTTTCATACTTTTTCAAGGGCGAGGTGTCATTATAGGAAACCAAATATCAAAAACATGTCCATATTGTTGGTTTAGTACTGATGTCACCTGAATGCCTAATTTTTGCTTTATGCCACTCATGTGCCATGAAACAAACAAAAAAACAAAACAAAACAAAACAACCCTTCTCTTTATCTTTTTATTTTATAATTTCTATTTGGCTATAATTTAGTAGTGATTTGAAATGGAAAGCTACTTTTTATATTCAAAAGTTATTTTAACGGTGATCAAGTGGTTTTCAATAAAATAGAATCAACAACCTTTTAAGTAATGTCAGTTTCCTTTGGTTCCTACTATCTTAATTTACTATAACAATGCAAACTACCTTCAAAATCCACTTCTGAACTCATTTTTTAAAATGAACAGCAATAGGTCCTAAACAATAGAATTGTAAGAAATTAGAGGTTTTACTAAGAGTTATTTAGATGAGAAAATTATAGCTTCATATTAGCACATCTGTACCTTGACAATCAAATGCATGAATGCATTATAATTTCAGTGAATTATGCAAAATGCTAATTAAAAAGTCGAATTTACTAATCATCTCTCAGGGTCATAACTGGAATTGAATTTGAGTAAGGACAAACAATTCCATGAAATGCATTTTCATCATGTAGTTTTTAGAGCTGCTTAGAAATGCGTATCAGAAAAACAATTTTTGTTTTTATATAGATGTTAATTGATTTTGCTGTGTTCAACCTATCAGAAATTATTGATTACTCCCTTATAAATTATGGCTGCAGAGTGTAGCAGTGAATTTCAGAAAATGGTGTATTATAAATATACACCATTATAATAAATGTAGGTCTCGTGTATTAAAAACTGATTAAGCAGTAGAAACTTCTCATATCATTTTGTACACCTAACATTTACCTTTCAAGCATAAGGCATATAAATAAAATGTCTTATATATTTCCCATTTATGATACTTTCAAAATATTTTGAAAAATAACTCATATTTACTTCTAAATATTGTTGGGAACATCTGGATGTTTTAGAACATGGTACTACACTTTCTCAGGTAAATATCTATATTCATAACACATAGCTATTGAAGTGATAGGTAGATTATATAGATAAAAATTATAAATTTTTACAATTACCTTTTGAGGATGATATATGCTTCTTTAATGTCTCTCCTAAACCTTAAGATTTAGTGCTATATATTCTGTTTCTCTCTGTTCCTCAGTCATACCGTTTTGTTTGTCAAACAAAAGCTGTAAATAGTAAAGACAGAATAATTCTACCCTCCTGTGTCTGCCTATACAAGTTCTTCTTGATGTTTTAAGGACCAGCTGAAATCGATCCTACATCCTTATGAATCGACTAGTGGGAAAGAAGATGGTAGACACACACACACACTCACTGTCTTCTATTGGACAAAGTGAATAAAACAAAACAAAATAAAATAAAATAAAATAAAACGAAGACAGTCTGGTAATTGCTCTCCCAAAATGCTGAGCCAATGTACTTCATATGAGAAAATATGAGTATTTATGTTGAATTAAATTCAGGTCACCAGATTTATTAAGTCCAAATTGGTTGTAGAACCTTGATGCTTCCCATTTAGTATCTGAAATTTACTATTAATTTTGAGATGCCTTTGGCAGTCAGTGTAAATTCATGTCTAGTGAAGTCCTACTTTCAGGATTCATTTGGCAATGCCTCTTTTGATTATTAAATTTAAGTGCTTATTACCTGCAATTCTATAAAATGTTTAATGTTCCAAGACAGGTATTTGTAGAGTCTCAAAAACCTCTGTGTTGTAAGGACAAGGTAGATCTGCCAGACATTTTAATGCCACTGCTGGTCACTCAGGCTCTAATTGGCTCTAATTAGCTCTCTCATCCAGCTGTAACATTCTTTACCTGAAGCTGAGAGGCACTCAGGAGAGTGGAAAAACCTCTCCTATTGAGTATTTGAAAACATCAGCTAAATCCCTGCCAATATGATCATTATAAATGAGCTGCAAACCCATTAACTCTGATAGGAAATGGTTTGTGGGAAGTGAGATTTGATCCAAACTAGCCCCACAATAATAGTAATCAATGTCCAATGAAAACACATTCTGCTATGTGAACATGGCCCATAAGTAAAGGATGTATTTAAAACAGTAGACTGGACAGGCTGGGTGAGAGTTCAACTTTTTCTGTTTATTCAGGTTACTTTCCACTTTACATACAGACTTAGGGTTTTTGAGGCTCATGAATAAAATGCTCTTTCATAAATTCAGAACTTTCAGGTTTATTCTAAAAACTTAGGGTGATAATAATGGAATGATTTCACTGCTGTATAACTTTCCCCTGTGGATAAAGAAATGATGTATGCACTTTCATTGAAAACCCTATACAAAAGTCTGAGAAAAGCTTTCCCTCCAATCTTCTTTGATTGATTTGAAAATATTTTCCTGATTTCTCAAATGATAAGAACTAGTAAAAGAGGATGATATATATCCTGATGAAAGGCAAAGGAGGAAGAAGCTAGAGCTTAATTCAAAACAAAACAAAACAAAACAAAAATTGAAGATCATTTATTTTGTTATTTTTATTAGATGATGATTATATTAATTCTTAGCTGTTATTGTAATTCCTAAGACTTTATTTCTGGATATATGTAAAAGCAAAAATAAGTAAAAACTTATCACAATGATGCTAATGTGAAACTAAAATCAGGAGTGGAATGGAGTATGGAAATCAAAGGAGTGGCAAATACAGTTTATTTGCATTCACAGCTGGATAAATTGTTCTGTTTCCTGTGGTTGTTTCTCCCATCTAAAAGTTTCTATTTCTTCCATATCTGGAGCTCCATTTTGAAGCTTATTTATTTTATATCTCTCTAAAAAATGAGTTCTAAAATCATGACTGCTATAATCCAAAGGAAGACAATTTAATAAAAACAAGACAAAAAAAAAATAAATTGCCCTTTCTTTGACGACAAGTGAATCTCCAGTAGGAGAATGTCTTTACTGAGTATATACAGAGGGTATATATGAATGAGCTCTAGAAATACAGTAAATCTTAATCTTTGAAGGACTCCAATTTGAGGGGCACACAATGAGTAAGCAAAAAGATATTGCTAAAAGGTAGCATAATCTGTGGGTTATATAGTTGAGAGGTATAAGCAATAGCTACTGTAAGGCCATTGCAGGGTTTAAAGTAAAAGTGCAATTATGTTGATCTCAAAGGAATGGTGAGATTTAGATCTGAATAAAAGAAGGTAGGAGGTATTTCAATTAAGATTGCTATGATAGATATTGATGAGGGGATAATGCAAAAGCAATTTGCCTATAACAAAAGATTGGTGGAGGACAGATACAAACATATGTAACCATCCAACTATATTTTCTTTACAAAACTTTGTGTGATTCTATGAAATTATCTGGCAGAAATGAGATTCTAAAGAAAGTCTTAAATTATTTTTAAAATCTGATATTCTTTTTATCAGATTAATCTTGATTAAGCAGTTTTGTTCTTTTATATTCTGTTGGAATACAGTACATAATGCATATCTATTCATATTTCTAGTTATACTTTCTTATTAACTTTGGCCATTTTTTTATTATTTCCCAGTCACTGAAAATTGCTTCCTTTGTTTGAAAATCAAGTCAAGTTTCAAAAGAATTGTCAAAGTACATTTTTCTAGAAGATTTATTAAAACTGACTTGCTTCAATAATACTGCTTTCAGTTCAATATTAGTGACTATTTAGCTTAGAGCAATTTAAACCAGAATCTGGGGAAAGAATTAGATAAGTAGAATGTAAGTGAACTACGGTTTCAAATATCTTGTATTTTTAATGAAGATAATTGGGCAATTTATAGAACTATAACAAGTCTCCTACACAGGCAAATTTAAATGCCTAAAGATGTTCATATGTGGAGTCTTTAAGTAAGTGAGATTCAACACTCCTGCATTAACTCATTTTGATATTTAACTTAAATCTGCTATAAATGACTTAGAAACTTCTGGAGGTTTGTATCTAAAATATACACTGTAAAATTAATATCTTTAGTAAACAAATAAACCATTATTATCTTTAGTACTGTGCATCATCCTATGAAATGAGAAAAAAACCTACACTGAACTGCTTCCAAATGGTATATTTTTATGATGTATATCTATTTAAGGGAAATTTTTCAGAAATGGGGAGATTTAAACTTGCACATTTTTTCAACTCTTAAAAAATTTTGTTGAGTGTTAAACTGAATTTTTAGCTTCTACACTCTACTTCTTCTCATTGGGTTTTTCAGTATTTCCTTCTGGACTGCTGAGACAAGACAGCTCTGCCTTCTGATTTCTAAGCCTCCTATAGCATTACTATATTCTGCTGACTAGGCTCAATGCCTGCCTGGATCCTGATCACCTCTGAGGCTTTTGCTGTTTTTTGTTTGCTTGTTTGTTTGTTTTTGTTTTTCAGTGTTTTTTAAAGATTTTATTTATTTGAGAGAGAACAGAAAGAGAATGAGCAGTGGGGAGGGAGAGAGGGAGAGAGAAGCAGACTCCCTGCAGAGTAGGAAGTCCAATGTGGGGCTTGATCCTGGGACTGGAGATCATGACCTGAACCAAAAGCAGACGCTTAATAGGCTGAGCCACCCAGGTTCCCTGGCTTCCACTGTTCTATTTGCTCATCCCCCTTTGTTATTATAACCTTCTCCAGTGATTCATAAAAGCCAGGGTAATGACTGGTTACAGTTCAGTGACAAAGATAGTCTCAGCTCATATCCATATATGTATTCTCCCCAAAATGAATGCATTCAAAAAAAGCTAAAAACCTCTCCTACATCAAAAACCTTCTGTACAAACTGACAATCACAAACTTTTCTTGGACCCATCAGAGAACTGAGATAGCAGGACAAACTGTCATTCTGAAATCTGGAAAGATGAGCGATTCTTACAGCTTCTAAGAATCGCTTACCAGGAGCAGAAGTCCCTAGTAGTCAGTCCCTGGGTAAGTCCCATAAAGTGGTAGAACACTTAAATGCTAATGCTGAATTCCTGGAAGCTGAGTGTAGAATGGCATGAAAGTAAGAAACTTCCAGAAAGGCTACAGTCATTGGCAGGCCTCCACTCTCTCTTCAGGAGCTTGAGCTCCTGGTAAAGTCCTGAAAAAGATCCCCTCTTGGCCCTGACCCTACTATAGCAAAACCCTAGACTTTTCTAACAAAGACAATCTCTTTGGCAAAAAATTTACCAGAGGACAATTGTGAAACCTTTCCTTAGCTGGAGAAAAGAATTCTGCTCCACTTTTGGCTGCTCTAGTCTTGTATTAATATGGAAAACAGTCAATGGAGGACAAAGCTTCAAGGAAATAGACTCAGATTACTGCAGCCAGAAAAAGAACTAGAGGAGAAGAGGAGATACAATTTATTCTGGAGGAAGAAGAAAAATACTTGCAAAGACCACACCTCTAAGCCACAGTCCCATTAAAAGACAAAGACTTAATCAGAAGATTATAGAAATCACTCCCATCTCACCAACAAGCTTCCAGTTATTATAGCAATGGATGACAGCTGAAAGAGCTTCACGACATGGAATTTCTTTGAGCAACAGGATAAAGGAAAGCAATAAAGTTAAGAGGGAAAACAAAAACAAGGATGCTAAAGCAATTTCAAGCCTCTTGTACCTATAATTACAATAAACATTAAACAGAGTCCTGCTCATAACCAGATGGATACAAATCATCTCACTGGAGGCCTATTTACTTCCAAACTTATTTCCCAATATACACTTTCTGCTTTCAAGAAAACACACATACATGCACTCGCACATAGGCAAATCCAAAGACATAAAGTAAGCATCGGAACCAGATTCAGATATGACACAGATGTTAGATTTATCACAAAGTATTCAAAATAATCATGAGTACTTTGGTAGGAGCTGTAATGGAAAAAGTAGAATATATGCAATTTAAAGTGTTTAATGTTAGAGAGATGGAAACTATAAAAAAGAAAATAAAAAGTTAGATATGAATTAGTGAACTTGAAGACTGGTCAGTAAAAACTTCTAAAACTGAAACTCAAAGGAAAAAAAAATGAAAATAATTACAGAAAAGGAGTGAAAAATGCTAAAAGCAAAATATAAAAGTACCAGAGGGGGTAAAACTTAAATATATCAATATAAGCACATCAAATATAAAATCTAAAGAAACTAGCAAAACTGTAGATTGCTTGGAAAAATGTCCTGGGGTCAATAAGATTTAGCTTAAAATAAATGACACCAAATCACAGATCCAGGAAGCTCAGAAAATAGCACATGGATTTAGGACATGCATACACATACACACACAAGTAAAATATATATAAACTGCAGTAAACAAAAGATGAATTGAAAATCTTAAAGGAAGCCAGTGGAGAGGATATCTTACCAATAGAAGAATAGGACATGAATTATAGCAGGATTTTTATCAGAAACAATGCATTCAAGAAAGGAGTTGAGTAAAGTCTTTGTATATTGAGGGCGGGGGAAGAAAAGAAGAATAAAACCCTGCTAACCAAAAATTCATAACCTGTTAAATTTTCTTTCAAAATTAAAATAAAAAGGGGACCTGGGTGGCTCAGTCGGTTGTCTGCCTTCGGTCCAGGTCATGATCTTGGGACTCAGCCCTGAGTTGAACTCCTTGCTCAGTGGGGAGCCTGCTACTCCCTCTCTCTCTGCAGCTCCTCCTGTTCTCTTGTTTTTTTTTTTTTTTCTCTCTCTCTCTGTCAAATAAATAAATAAAATCTTTTTTTAAAAAAGTAAAATATGAGTCTTTGTATTCAAATATATAGACTTTAGACTCAAATAGGGTAAAGTGAAAGGATAGTTAAAAAGAGTTGGAATAGCTGTGTCAATTTCAGACAAAGGAGACTTCATTCAGAATGAGAAATATTATCAGGGACATTACATAAATTTATTTAAAGGTCACTTATTGAAAAAGTCAAAACCATACTAAATGTTTATATACCTAACAACAGAGTACAAAATACATGAGGCAAAACTGAGAACTGAAAGGAGAAATAGACGAAGCCAGTATTATAGTTAATCTTTAACATCCTGTCAATAATTGATTGATCATGGAGGTTAAGGATAAGAATAGAGATGACCTCAACAGTATTATCAATCAACTTTATCTAGTTGATGTTTATAAAATACTCTATTTAACAACAGAATACATATTCTTCTAAAGTTCATATGGAATATTAACCAAATAGACCATATCCAGTACCATTGATCATCTACAACAGATGTAAAAGTATAGATATACAAAATATACTGCCAGACCACAAGAGAATTCAAGTAGAAATAAATAACAAAAATAGTTAGAAATTTCCTAAATTTTTGGAAAGTAAACAACACACTACAAAATAATCCATAGGTCAAAAAAGAGAGAAATTAAAGATAATTTAAAATTGTCAAATTACATCAGATAAAAATATAATTTATCAAAATAGAGATCCAGTGAAAGCAGTGCTTAGATATATTCACAGTTAAATGCATATATTAGAAAAGAAGATACAGAAATCAGCAACCTAAACTTTCATCTTAGGAAACTATATAAAAAGTATAAAATTAAATATACACTACTAGACAAAAGTAAAAAGAAAAATTACACAAAACCGAAAAATCTTTTGCAAGGCTCAAAAATAAAATAGGAGGTAATGCTTCTTATCTCATGCACATTTTAAAAATTTTATTTATACCCCGTGCACTCCCAGCCCCGAGCAACCCCCCACCCCGTGCACTCCCAGCCCTCACCACCCCCCGCCCCGTGCACTCCCAGCCCTCACCGCTAAAAAAAATAAAAATAAAAATAAATAAAAATTTTATTTATTTATTCACGAGAGACTCACAGAGAGAGGCAGAGGGAGAAGCAGGCTCCCTGCGAGGAACCTCATGTGGGACTTGATCCCAGGACCCCAGGATCATGCCTTGAGCCAAAGGCAGATGCTCAACCACTGAGCCATCCAGGGGTCCCTTTCGTGAACATTTAAAGGGTACTAAGGGGATACCACACAACAACTTTTTAATACTTTTAAATACATATTTCTAAGTGAAAGAAGCCAGCCTAAAGAGGCACTGGTGTTCTGGAAAAGATTTAACTGTCCAGACTATAGAAAACATCAGTAATTTTCAGAAATGTGTGAGTTCAGGGGGGAGAATTGAACAGGTGAAGAACTGGGAACATTTCTGGGTAGCAAATCTATTACGTATGCTCCTATAGTAGTGGATATGCAACAATATGCATTTTCCAAAATCCATAGACCTCAAAGTACTAATAATTAAACTCAATATATGCAAGTTAAAAATAGTAAATGAGGAGATTAGAGAATTACAGAATGGGATGTAGACTATGACGAAAGATTAAATAACAAATTGGTTTTTTTATATAACTTCACTAAAGAAGTTGAGGGAAAAGGTAACGGTCCAAGTAAATTTGGCAATGAATAGAAACTGCTAGAATAAAAAAAAAAAAAAAAACCTGCTAGAACTACATACAGACTAAAGGAGGTACACTACACTCTGTATTCTAGCTTATAAAGTTATTTCCTATGTGAGTACAGATTAAAAATTTTGAAACTGCTATACTAATATATTGGGAATAAACAAGTAAATGAATGGTTGATGGGGGAACAAAGTTTCTTCCTTTTGGAGTGAGAATTTACATACACATAAAGGGTGAGAATGAACTATGTGGTACTAGATTAGAGTTGAAGATGTCAATGTAAACTGAGCTTTAGTTTAAGATGGTAGATAGGTGGATCAACACATTTTTGTGTACACATGGGTTATTACATTCACAAGTATTTCCTAGATATATCCTCTGAGAAGGCCTGGAAAAGCAGTGCTCCAGTAGCAGTAAGTGCACACGATGCCCAGGTCTTGATTTCGAACACCATTCTTCAATAAATGGCAGCAAGACTCTTTGGAAAAATTAGATTCTAGAACTGTAGGAAAGAACCCAAAAAATAAAATTTTGCTCTTGTGTCAAAGGAACTCCCAAAAACCTAATCTGAAACAATTTGGGAAAATCAAAGAAATAATGTAGTATTGGATAACGATTCAAGATATGAAAGAAATATCCATGAATCCGTATTGATATAAATCCATGATTGGGTAATAAATGAATGATAACAGACAAATCTTTAGCATGGAAGATACCACATGATTGATGTGATTCTCCTTAAGGAGGTCCAGCATTACTCCCATCCTTTAATTTTGGACTACACGTAGTCACTTTCTAATGATTACAGGACCAAAGAGAGGAGGGGAAGAAACTTTACAGTAGAGGCACCTGACAAACACTACCTTAGCCAGATGTCCAAGGTTTTTTTTTTAATATATATATTTTTTATTTTTATTTATTTATGATAGTCACACACACAGAGAGAGAGAGAGAGAGAGGCAGCGACACAGGCAGAGGGAGAAGCAGGCTCCATGCAGGGAGCCCGACGTGGGATTCGATCCCGGGTCTCCAGGATCGTGCCCTGGGCCAAAGGCAGGCGCCAAACCGCTGTGCCACCCAGGGATCCCTCCAGATGTCCAAGGTTAATAGCATCAGTGATAAGTCATGTTAATAGCACGTACACCCTTTATCTGAGGAGAATGTCACTCACTTCTCTGGTATCCCTTCCATAAATGCATAACTACAGTCTAACCAGGAGAAAAACAGCAGACAAATCATAATTGGAGAACATTCTACAAAACATTATACCAGTGGTAAATACATCCCATAAAATGGTAAGTACATTTATTTACTCAGTTCATTCAATCAGTGAACAGTTTATTGAGCACTATAGTCTGCTCGGTTTTAGGTGCTAAGATCATAGCAGAAATAAACCTAATAATATCACTACACTATGGAGTTTACATTCTAATGAAGGACAGAAGTGAGAAATAACAGAGCATCCTAGATGAGATTCTAGAACAGTAAAAGGACATTGGGTAGAACCTAGTAAATGCAAATTAAGATTGGATTTTAGCCAATGATAATTGGCTAATCAAGTTTAGTTCATTAAGTTGACAAATGTACAAAGTGAACAATAGGACAAACTTGTGCAGAGGACATGAAAATTCTGTAATGTCTTTGGGATTTTTTTTTGTAAATTTAAAACTAATCGAAAATGAAAAGTTTAATAAGCTGTTTTTCTAAAAAAAAAAAATAGTCTCAGAGACTAATTCAGTTTTGGTCCTACATCCATCATGTGTTGTACTGGAACCAGCTGTCTTCTCTGTTTATTAAGATCTTGATGAAAAATCTGATGGCTCTTTTCTATGCAGGGACCACCTCTAGTCCATGTAATACAGTTTCATACCTTTGATCCTTAGAGAGGCTTACGGGTCACAGTCTCAAAGCTTTTTTTCCTAGGAGGTAGGAACCACCTCCTCATAAATTTGTGTATGCAAGTTGGTTTATGGACATTCCTAACTCTGCAAGGTCATACCAGTTGATTTCTGGATAACGATTATCTATCTTCTTCCAATAGATCCAACCCCACATCTTTCTAAACAAAAAAAAAATCCCATCATAGTAATTCTTCACTTTTGAAATGTGTTTATATTTTATTTCATCGCTTTGTTGATCCTTCACACAATTTCATTAGGATGTGAGCTTCAGTTAGTTTTTTCTTCTTCAATATGCCACCTGGCCAGAAGTGGAGGGTGAATGTGAGCAAAAAAGATACTAAGTTTAGGTCAAACATAAATTATGTTAACATGGTCCTTTCTGTTAATGCCTCTAATTTATCCACATCTATGTTCTCTAATAAAGAATGCAATTCATATGCAATAGTAATATTCCTGCGCCTGTTCTGTCCAGCAGGCAAAACAGCTGTGTCCAACTGAGGGACAAACACAAGGCACCACTGTTGTCATGCTAAATCAGCTGCAATTACACAACATCTGCTTTCTGTTCAGATTACAGCCCTGTGATTTTCTAGTCATCATACTACTTCTTATGTCTCCAAACTAGCTCTATTATAAAGTTAAACTGATATTTAAACTACTTCCTTCCCCCCTTATTCATTCTTCCTATTTCAGTAGAGAACTACTATGTATAGCACTTTTATCCTAATAATTGTTTTCAATACACTAGTTAAAGTGTTTTCCACTTTGGAAATTTTAGAAAGAATAGCCTAGTAGGAAAAATATTTTAGGACCGATTTTCCATTATACTTCTAAATCTTGTCATGCCATTATTTGCCTACTCCTCATGGATTCTGAAGTGGTAGGTACATTCATTCATTTATTCATTCACTCGGTCAACAGTTTGTTGAACACTGAGGTTTAGCCATTTTCAGGTGCTAACAAATCTGATAGCTTCTCTACAATCATGGAGTTTACATTCTGATGAAAAAGGTAGAAGTAAGGTGAAGTAGAATATATATAGTGGTACCTGATAAGGATGAAAATGAGCAAAAAAAAAAAGGAATTAAAAGTTTTTCAGAAATTGAGCATAAGGTGCAATTTTATATATAGTAGTCAAGAAAGGAAAGTGACCTTGAAAGTTTACTCTGCTTCATGGATAAATACTGTTTTAACTGGAAATACTTCTAGACATTTTTTTCCATATCAGTGTTCAGTTGTGACTTGCCTTCACAGAGATAACACACACATTACAATCAATGGTGGAAAATGTCAATAAGGTAAATTGATTCACCCTTAAGTTTAATGCTGGGGAATGGCTCAGAAAGTATACTGCTATAGGACATGACATTTCAGGACTTAAATGCTGTCCATATGCTACTTGCCTGCTCCCTCGTCTTCCCTTGAAAATAACTCACCTGAGTTAATCCTGCATGTTCTTTCAATCCTTCGTGAAATATCACTTTCCCAGGGAATCTTTCCTAACTCTCATGCCATTCAAGGTCAGGTTTGAAATGATTTGATACGTTCCTGTGTTTACTCATGGTACAGAGTTTTAATTATACCTTATTTGTATGAGTACATATTTAATACTTGGCTCTTCTAGTGAAATGTAGCTTTAGGACAGCAGAGGTATAGGTATTGTTCCTAGTAAGTTTCCAATGCTTAGCAGAGTACCTGGAAAAAAAATCCTTGACATTTACTGATTCTATAAATAAATTAACTTTTTTTTTTTTTTTTGGTTACCATTGAAAGGAAAGAAAAACTTCTTAAAGATTTGGATTTTCATTTTGTTGAAGAATCAGAATCAGGTCTGATTCTGTTTCCTTCTCATAATGTTTTGCTGCAATATAAAATAGTTGTATCAAATTTACCATGGTGATGTTTGTTTTTTATATTTATGGTAAAATAAGTACATATTTAGAAGTGAGTCTTCTTATAAAATGTCTTCTGTTTCTGAAGATGGCTTAAAAAGGTGGTCCAAGAGGCAATAAAGGAAAACCCTGAACTCTCCTTCTTCCATAGACACACCAAATCTACATCTACCTGAAGAGCAATTCCTTTTCAAAAGGAATCGGAGGAATGATTGTACATCTTCTGCACAATAAATGATAGAAGGACTACATGGAGAAGAGCAGAAAGATGAAGACATGAAGAACCCCGACCCCAGTATAGCAACCTGCACAGGGAGGCAAGCCACTGAGGAGTTTGCATTAGACTCACCTGCTCTGGTGAGGGCACAGTGAAAAAATATATCAGTTTAAAGAGAAACTAGATTATATGTGAAGGAACCCCATTTACTAAATATAAAGCATTTATCAAGTTGGTGGGAGAACTAATGGAAATTTCTCCAGAATTGGAGGTACCAGCAAGCACTATATTTTATTTTTCCTCTCCATCTTGATGTTGTGGGTAGAAGTATGGTCCAGGCACTCTAGGCAGCCTACTAGGAGTGCCCTGGCCCAGCCCAGATTCCTGGCGCATACCAGCTCCAGCTTCCCCACTCGAGATGGACACAGAATGACATGGGGCTAGAAACCCCTGGCCTAACACAACATTGTCATCCCACCAAGGCCACTGGCACAGAATGCTCTAGGATCCCTTTGGTCCCTATCCTCTCTAGCCCCAGCCTCCCTCCCAAGCTGACTCCAGGCTGATATACTCACAACACCTCCCCATGCCCATACCCAATCCAGCCTGCTGAGGCAGCCCCAGCATTTTACACCATGGGTCCCCCCACAGCTCGTGCCCACAGCAGTCCCCCATGTTTCCAAGGTACCACTAGCACAGTGCAGTCTGGGACACTCCCTATTCTTTGCCCAGTCTAGCCTCCCTGAAGTTGGCCCAAGTTGGGTTACAACTTGGGATCCCTGCAACCCCCCTAGCTCCAGCTCCAGTTGTCCTGCCAAGATAGCACCAGTTTAGCACGCTCTAGCAACCCCCTGCCCAGCTTACAACCACTCCAGCTCCAGACATCTCACCAAGATGGCTCTGGGGTTTTGTGTCCCAGGACACCCTGGCTCACCTGCTAGAGCTCCAGCCAGCCTGCCAACGCAGCATGACACATGCATTCTATAAAGGGAATGCTCTTACACAAGGTCACACCTTCAAGACTGGGAGAAGTCTTGGGGCTAAATAAGACTTTTATGAATTAAAAACAAATACAGACCACTCTGATCCCCTGGTTTGCAGGAAGAACAGGCGGCACCAAGATGCTACCCCGTTCCCAGGCATAGGAGCCTGGAAGCCAACAGATAGCAGCAGGTCTTGGTGCTGGCCTTCTGCTCTACTTGCAAACCACTCCGTGGTCATTCAACCTCTTTCCTGGGAGAGCAAGCAAGCAGGGTGAGGCCCTCTCCAGGAGGAATAGTGCGGTCCTGCAGGAGCATCCCTAAATTTTGGAATTTTGAACTCTGTCAGGTGCCTGAGATTAAAAAAAAAAAAAAAAAAGGCTCAGGTATGGACAGGGTGAAGGCAGGGTTCAGAGGAAACTGGAGAAACAAGTAGGGTGATTAATTGCTTTTCCGTGAGGGCTTCCTGAGCAAGGGCTGTGAACTTTCAGCTCTGGGGCTGGAGAGCAGGACTCAGCCCTATTCATCGGGCCCATCAACGCTGAGAGTTCAGGGAACAAAACAGCGGCACCTAGTGGAGGCCGGAGCCACGTGCACCAAGCCCTGCCCCCTGGGCCAATGCATAAGCACTTCCCCTGAAAGGAGCCCTCAGATTGAGCCCAGCAGCCCCCTGCTCCAGAAGAGCAGCGCAAACAGCTCTCTTGCACCAAGTTTATTGATCATGGAGTGCTGCAAAGTTCAGCTCTAGGAGAAATAGGATCAAGCTTCCGTTGTACTTTTCTTCTTTATTTCTAGTATTTTTTCATTTAGTTTCTTACATTTTTCAACTCCTTTTCTAATTTTTAAAAAAAAATGTTTCTTTATAAATATACTTTCCATATATTTTATGTTTTGTCTACTTTCATTTTATTTCATTTTATTTTATTTTTCATTTTGGGATCTATCTATATATATATATTTTTTTATGAAGTAGATGAAAACACACCCAGGATCTAGGTTTTCTGTTGTTATTTTCTTGTTTTGTGTTTTCATTTTTGTTTTTTTCCTTTTTCTTTTTTCTTTTTTTTTTTTGTGTGTTTGTGTGTATGTGTGTGTGTTTGAGTCTGTTTCTTTTGTTGTTCTTTTTTCTTTCTTCTTTTCTTTTCTGGACAAAATGACAAGGTGGAGGAATTTACCCCAAAAGAAAGAACATGAGGCAGAAATCATGGCCAGGGATTTAATCAATACAGATATAAATCAGATGTCTGACCTAGAACTTAAAACAAAGATTATATGGATACTACTAGCTGGGCTGGGAAAAGCATAGAAAACACTACAGAATCCCATATGGCAGAGATAAAATAAAATCTATCTAGTCAGGTTGAAATTAAAAATACTAGGATTGAGTTGTAAACACAAATGGAGTTCATAAAAACAAGGATGAATAAAGCAGAGAATCAAGTCAGTGATACAGGAGATAAAACTATGGAAAACAGTGAAACTGAAAAGAAGAGAGAATGAAAAGTAATGGACTACGAAGGTAGATTTAGAGAACTCAGCAACTTAGTAAAATGTAGTAACATTCATATCATAGGCATCCTAGAAGATGAAGAGAAAGAAAAAGGTGCAGAAGGTTTATTGGAACAAATTATAGCTGAAAACTTCCCAAGTTGGGGGAAGAACAGACATCAAAAACCAAAAAGCACAGAGAAGTCCCATTAATTTTTTTTAAAGTGGGACATTGCTAAAGCATATCATAATCAAATTCATAAAATACATAGAAAAGGAAAGAATCCTGAAAACAGCAAGGGAAAAATGGTCCTTAACCTACAAGGGAAAACAGATCAGGTTCATAGCAGATCTGTCCACAGAGCATTCAGAGGCCAGAAAGCAGTGGAAGGATATATTCAATGGATTGAATGGGAAAAATACACAGCCAAGAATTCTTTATCCAGTAAGGCTGTCATTCAAAATAGGAGAGATATAAACTTTTCCATACAAACAAAAACTAAAGGAATTTAAAAAAAAAAGTGAGGGGAGTCTTTTAAATAGTCCTGCAAGAAAATTTAAGGGGGATTTTTGAGTAGAGAAAAAAAAAACAAAAAAACAAAAAGCAACAAGACTAGGAAAGACCAGAGAACATTACCAGAAACACCAAATTTATAGATAACACAATGGCACTAAGTTCATATCTCTCAAAAATCACTCTGAATGTAAATGGAGTAAATACTCCAATCAAAGGATATAGAGTATCTGAATGGTTAAAGAAAAGGAAAAAAAAGATCTAGCTATATACTGCCTACAAGAAATTCCCTTCAGAATTAACAATACATACAGACAGCAAGTAAAAGGACAGAAAAATATATCCCATGGAAATGGAAACAAAAGATAGGGTAGTAATATTTATATCAGACAAAATAGACTTTAAAATAGAGACTGTATCAAAAGACAAAGAAGGTACTACGTAATGCAAAGTGGTAAATCCAAGAAAAGGATATACCATTTATAGATATGTATGTAATAAACACAGAAGCATCTATATACATAAAGTAAATATTAATAGGGAGAAATTCACAGTAATACAATAATAGTAGGGAATTCTAGTACCCCACTTACATCAATGGATACATCATACAGATAGAAAACCAATTTAAAAAAAGATCCAAACAAATATTAGCCTTAAATGACACATTAGACCAGATGGACTTAACAAATACATACAGAACATTCCATCCCCAAATTGTAGAATATAAATTTTTTTCAAGTACACATGAAATATTCTTTAGGAGGGATTACATATTAGGCCACAAAACATATCTCAACAAATTTAAGAAGACTGAAATAATTATCAGACAATCTTTCTGACCACAAGAGTATAAAACTAGATAATCAATTATAAGAAAAAAATGGAAAAAACAAAGAAACATGTGGAGGCTAAACAACATGCTACTAAACAACCAGTGGATAAATGAAGAAATCAGAGGAAGTAAAAAAAAAAACACTTTAAGATAAAAAAAAAAATTGGAAAGAAAACTTTCCAAAATCTATAGGACATTGCAAAAGCAGTTCTAAGAGGGAAGTTCATAGTGGTAAGAGCCTACCCCAAGAAACAAAATCACAAACAATCCAACTTTACAGTTAAGAGACCTAGAAATAAGAACAAAGTAGAAAGTTAGTAGAAGGAAAAAGTAATAAAGATCAGAGTGAAACTAACTTAAATAGACTTATAAAACAATAGAAAAGATCAATGAAACTTAAAGCTGGTCCTTTGAAAAGATAAATAAGTAATGCACACACACCCCAGTCGAATAGAATAGAAAGTCCAGAAATAAACCCATGCATATAAGATGAATTAATCCATGACAAAGGAGGCAATAATATAAAATGGGGGGAAAGACGGTGTCTTTAAAAAATGGTGCTGGGAAAACTGGGCAGTGACATGCAAATGAATAAAACTGGACCAGAACTTGACATCATACACAAAAGTAAATTCAAAATGAGTAAAGACTTTCATTTAAGACCTGAAACCATAAAACTGCTAGAAGAAAACATAGGTAGGTAAACATAGGTAATCTCTGTGATATTGGTCTTAACAGTAATTTTTTTGGACCAGTTTCCTCAGGCAAGGCTAATGAAAGCTAGAATAAAGAAATAGAACTACATTTTTGAACAGCAAGAGAAACCACTAACAGAATGAACACTTACCCTACTTAATGGGAAAATACATTTCCTTTTTTTTATTTTTGAAGATTTTATTTATTTATTCATGAGAGACACAGAGAGAGGCAGAGACATAGACAGAAGGAGAAGTAGGCTTCTCACAGGGAGCCCGATGTGAGACTGGATCCCTCAACTCCAGGATTATGCCCTGAGCTGAAAGCAGAGCTTAACTGCTGAGCCATCCAGGTATCCCAGAAAGACATTTCCAAATCATACATGCAGTAAGGGGTTAATGTCCAAAATATATAAAGAATTTATACAACTTAATATCAAAAACACAAGCATCTGAATTTTAAAATGGTCCAAGAACTTGGATAGACATTTTTTTTCTTTTTTTTTTTTTTCTTTTTGACATTTTTGTTTTTCAAAGAAGACATGCAGATGACCTATAGGCACATGAGAAGATGCTCAACACTACATAATCATTAGGGATATTCAAATCAAAACCACAATGAGATGTCACCTCACAACTGTCAGATTGGCTATTATCAAAAAGAGAAAAAAATATCAAGTGTTGGTGAGAAAGTAGAGATAAGGGAACACTTGTACACTGCTGGTGGGGATATAAATTGGTGCAGCCACTATGGAAAATAGCGTGAAGTTTCCTCATATGATCCAGCAATTTCACTTCTGGATATTTATACAAAGAAAATAAAAACACCAATTTGAAGAGATATATGCACTTCTATGCTCATTACAGCATTATTTACAATAGCCAAGATATGCAAGTAACCTAAAAGTTCACTGTTATATATACACAATAAAATATTACTCAGCCAAGAAATCTTGCCATCTACAACAACATGCATAGATCTAGAGGATATTATGCTAATTGAAATATGTTAGAGAAGGATAATAGCATATGATTTTAGCAATACATGAGATCCAGAAAAACAAAACAAAAGTAAAAAAACAACATAGATTCATAGATAAAAAGAAAGAACTAGGTAGGGATTGCCAGAGGGGAAGGGTCTAGGGAGATAGACAAAATAGGTAAAGGGGATACAAACTTTGAGTTATAAAATAAGTAAGTGTGATCACAGGGATGTACTGTACAATACAGAGAATATAGTAAATGTGATAACATTAGTGACAGAAGGTAAGAACACTTCTTGTGGGGATCATTTTATACTTATAAAAACACAAAATCACTGTGATGTACACCTGAAACGAATAGGATTTTGTAAACCAATTATAGTTTAATAAAGAAAGCTTAAAGACAAATAGTTCAGATAAGTAACATGATACAATTGATTTACACTTATAACAAGAATATACTTATCAACATGTTTGCCACTATGTTTTAAAACACATCAAACTTTACTTTTTCATCACTCTAGATATCTCTAGTCAATTATTTGTCTCTCATCATTCATACATTTTAAGAAAACTGCCTTCATTTGTATTAATTTATATTTATGTGTATATTATTTTGGAATTTTGTTCACTGAGTCAGAAAACAAATCTATGAAATGGTAAAACCAATATTGAGTCCATTCTCTTTAATTTCTTCATATTCTCCTGAATATAAAAAGCATGATATAATAGTATCACACTTAATAACCAATTAATATTAAATTTTGCCTCTTCAAGAATGAAATTAAAATGTTTACATTTTTAGGAACATTGGAGCACAACAAAGAATTTGAATAAACATCTAAAATAAAACTGGAATCTACATTCTCAAGACTCTCTTATGATACTGTTTCCTAGTATTGTACCATTTTGGATTATTTTGGTTTAAGAAAGAAGTTTGAGAGAGTCTGTTGTGCTCTGCAAGTTGCACTGAAGCACAAGGCAAGAAAATCAGATTTTATTCCTGGTGCTCTTATCCCAAGATTCTTTTCACATGCTCAGTCTGTGGAGTATTACTGTCTTGTTTAGCTGATACTATTTAATGTCATTCTTCCCTGTTTGAGGATAGTCTTTAAGAATCTGTAAAGTAAAAAAAAAAAAAAAAAAGAATCTGTAAAGTGCCTCAATAGTGCTCAATAAATACTTGAATGTTGACTAACACTAACTTGACCCAAATATATTTTTTAAATTTATAGTATGGAAATAAATTGCATCATCCCATAGTATTTTCATGTGGAATAAATAAGAAAAATTTGTTTTCAGAGGATCCAACAATGTCAAGGAATATAAAATATTATTCTAGCAAATATCACTTTTAACAGGGACTAAGAAACTTATACATTTTGTTCTAAATCTATTATGAAACACTGCCTGCCAAGGACAAAAGTTAGAGACAAATTTTACAAGCATAATTTTGCACTTCTGAAATATTTAAATTATTTTGGAATAAATTACTGTAGTTCAACATACATAAATTATATAGGATTCTTACACTCTTTTAATGGTTTATTTAATTTTTATTCTTATCTTCACTGCCACATACTACCAGATTCCACTGCAGGAATTTCCAAGGTCTCTTCCAGCTCTTGTTTCTTTGACCTTGCTAAACAAACCTGTAAGGAGTTTGCCTACCATAGCTTTAAGTTTTCTGCTTGGTTTCTGTAATTTAGTACATGCAACATCTTTAAGCTTACTTACTATCACTCTCCAATTCTAATCCATGTTTTCACTAAGAAGTAATGCTTTCCAGTTACTATGCTGTTTCCCCTATCTTGCAACATTTGTCTGTGTTTCAAGTTCAACATTTATCTATGTTTCAAGGTAGACAGCATTTATTGGTGTCCAGCTGGAGACCAATATCTCTCTGCTTTTGTTTATTTGTATGCTCACCTTAACATCTGTATTTGGATTGTATATATGGATAAAGATCACAATTTCTTTTTCAATTGTAAAATATTTTAATTGGTGCTTTTCTCTTTATATCATCTAGTACAAAGTGTATTTTTATTTTTTTCCCCCTCTCTGGTAGATCACATTAATGATGCAAAGTTTTTCTCTCAGCCTATATCTATTCTCTTTACCATGAAACTGTGTAGCACCTTCCCAGGTGGGCAGGGCATAATTTTTTGCCCCTTAGCAGCACTATGTGACTTGCTTTGGTCAAGGAGAAGTTTGCTATATAACTAGTTGTCTTAAAAAGGCTTTGCCCAATTAGCCCACGGGTCTCAGGAGGAATGAGAGACACACAGAGTAGAACTGCCCAAACTAAGCGTTGCTTCAAAAGTTCAGCCACAGATTGAACCTACAGATGAATAGATTAGCTAAGTAAAAATTAACTGAGCCAAGTCTAGATTGGATGAACCATGACTAACCCTTAGGCATGAGAAAAATAATAAATGACTGTTGTTTTAGGTCATTTTGGGATGTTATTTGATGCTGAATAAACCACTGGTATAGTCTCATAGCAACACTGAGTTAACAATCATTTATTTTTGTAAATAAAATGTTCATAAGAATGTAATATTACAACTTTCAATGCTTCAATAAACTTACGCTGTGTATTTTCATACTATACTTATCATTTCATGTGATCAATAAACACACTTTATATTCAAAAGAAAAAAGTCTACATTTTTTCCATCACTATAAACATGCAAGAAAACAAACTTCTGAGATTAGCTAAAATCTATGTTCTATTTTCTTATAGGTTCAACTGTAACTTTTATTGTTTTGTATCTGAGAATGCAATTGTTGTGTTATAGTCAACTTGAGAATACATAAGACATGTATGTTGATCATTATTAATGCCTGTAATTGTATATGTTATAATACATTATGATTCAATGGATCTTAGACCAAGATTTAGTCTTGGGTTTAAACCAAAACTAAATGGGTTCAAGTGGGGGCATAAATAAATAAAACTCTTTTCAGTTTCAAAAACATGAGATAACAGTACTGAGCAAAGTTGGCTGTCAATATTAAATTGTGAAATATTCCCCAAATTATGAGTGTATTGAGAGAGAATCTGATAAACCAGAGTAAAAAAAAAACACACTACATAAGCTATTATTGTATGTGATGGTCATGTCAATAAATCAGAAAGCGTCTTGCATATTATGCTTGCTAGCCTATGGAAAGCTGTCCTCATGAGACTGACTGTATGGATAGCAAACACATGCAAACACACTTGAAGAATGTTTTATCTACAAATTTCATGTGATTATGGAATAAAACAAAAATATGCCACTAGGCAAATTTCAAAGGACTGGAGTACTTAGATGAATTTAACTGTTTTAAATAATGTTATTACCATGCAAGTAAAAATTAAAATATCACTAAAACCAAGTTTTAAAAATGTGATGCATGTTTATTTCTTTGAATTCTCAGGAAAATTGAATCTATAATAGAAATCTGAGCTGTCATTAAGTATAAAAATATTTGTTTCACAAATATATATATATAGATCATTATTATATATATCAATCTATATATATAGAGATCATTATATATATATATATATATCTCAGGTTAATACCATATATATAATACCATATATATGTATATATTTCAGTGAAATGCCATAGTGATGTTATATACCATATGGCAATATGGTATTAACTTGATTATGAGTAATATATTCACACTGCATACACTGGGAATATATAAGAAAACATTTAAAAACTGTAATCACATAATATACAGTCAACCAGAGATGAAATTTTAATGATTTTGAATAGTATATGTATATTTGAGAACAGTGTTTTATAATTTTGAAATTCAAAATTTTTTGCTCAGCATTATATTTATTTTCCAATTTATAAAATACTTTCTACAAACTTTATAATAGCTGCATATTGTTTCCATGTAGCCAGAAAAATCCAATTTAGTAGTTTAGGACATGAATAGAGCCATATTATTTCACTTAATCACATTGACCTCTTTCTAACCTTATTAGGAAGAAATCCATTGTTTTTCTCTTGAGACTACACTTGCCTGAAATCATTGAAGAACCCTAAGCATAGCTTATTCAATCCAAAATATTCAGTGATGTTTTCAAATATTAGGATGAATGATAACTACAAAATCAATCTCAGTATTTGGTCACTGTCACAAAAAGTTGCTCACAGGTATTGATCATATACAATGTAATAGATGCTTGTTCAGCGTAGCAAGTATTCCCTGGCTGAATGTGAAATAGCATTCGAAACAGTCTTAAGAGGTAACTTGCTCTACGCTTATGCACCCCTTTCTTGCTGACCAAGTCCCTTGATTTGTAGCAGAACTAACAAACTTACCTTGAGATTTTGCAGACAACTGGCCTTGAGGAATGAATGACCAAACTTTCCCAGAAGATTAAGGCCTGACCACATTTGAACATAACTGCCACCTTGCTGGTTCATTAGGTAGAGCATGCAGCTTTTGATTTCAAGGTCAGGAGTTGGAGCCCCACATTGGGTATAGAGATTACTTAAATAAATGAGCTTTAAAAAAAAATAGCTGCCACTGATGCCAGCAAATCTGTTCTGAGTCATGAGCACCAGCTCCACCTGCACTTAGCCACTACATTTCCCTGGCCTTCCTCTTAAAAACCCTTTGGCTTCCCCTGGACTGGGAAGACTGTCTTTGAGACACTAGTCCACCATCTTCCCAGGTTGCTAATTCTCTGAATACAGCAACGTTTCCTTTCCCACCACCACTTGTCTCTTCAGTATTGATATTTGTGGAGCGAACAGCCGAATCTGAGTTTGGAGCCAGTTGTTTGTCTTGTAACAGGTGAGGTCCATGGTTAGATAAGAGATTATTCCACCCTTCAGCCTAAGGTTTTGGTCTGTTTTTCCTTTGTAATCTCATACCCCAAAACTTTTTTCAAAGGAACACCATTAGAGCATCAACTGGAGAGAAACTTCCAGGATCCACACAAGCTTTATTAAGAAACAGCATTACCTCATGTACATACAAGTTCATATGTTGTACCTGGGGTCACCAAGCCAAACTTTTTTCTTTCTCTTGTAATGTGAACTGCCACTTACTATGTTGTTCTTATCATAAGGACTTTGTTTCCAGTTCATAAGGTGTTTACAAGAACACTTGTGCAAATTTTTCTAATTTGAAATTCTAGAAGTATCTATTTTTAGAAAGAAGTATGTAGGGTTTTCTGTACTAATTGAGGGATTCCCTCATCTATTGTCTTATTCAGGAATTATTTACTGAGTCCCTACAATGTGTCAAGTACTCTTATATCTTTTGCAGATACAACAGTGTGAATTAAAGAATGTTCACTGCTCTCGGAGCTTATGTTTTCGTGGTGGAAACCATAAATAAATTGACAAATAAATGAGGAAATACTAGGGAGTAAGAAGTCCTTTGGAGAACATGACATTTCAATTAATAACTCCATCAAGAAAGAATGAATCATAGAATGATAATGGCTGAAGTAGGTTTCTGGCAGAAGGTTTCAGCTAGTCTTATAACCCAAAATCTGGAACATGCTTTGTGAGTTCTAGGAAGAGAAAGAAGACCAGCATTGATAAGGATGCTGGTTTGTCACTTAAAAAAAAAAGTTGCAGGAGATGTGAACAAGGGGGCTTCTGATGGAAGAGTAGGGTCTTTCAGGCCAAATAATGAGTTTAATTATGTTAAACGCAATGGGATGCCACTGAAAGGCTTTAAGTAAGAGAATAAGGATTATTGTTTTATTAAAGAAAACACTTTGGCTGTTTGTGGAGAATAAATTGTTCATGAGTGAAAATGAAACCAAGAAGAATATTTAGGAGGCTATTACTATAATTTAAGCAAGAGATAATGAATTTTGGACACTAAAGAAGGGAAAAAACTGGGTAGGATAACTAGCAAGAAAAGGTTTGAAAGTAGCACTGACAAGTAGTTTGAATTAAGTAAAATAAAATATAGTCATAATGAATAAATAGATGGGACTCTTAACAGAGAGAATAGAGACAACAAAAATATAAAAATTCAGGAACTGAGAAACATAATTTCTGAAATTAAAAAAATCTATCTGATTACAACAATGGGATAAGACTGTAAAAGTATGAACAAGCAAAAAGACAACTGAATTTGAATTCATATCTCTTTAGAAGTCTAGCTTATAAAATTTTATAATCACTATGAGCTAGCTGAAAAGATTTCAGACTACATTAACATCTTTATCTGTTAAATGGCTAATACTGCATTAATTCACTAATGTACTTTTTAAGCTACTTATATTAATTTATTTTGCATTTTGTTCAGAAAAGAGGATCAGGACGCTTATAGACATTAACACAATGTAGCAAGATAAAATGATAAAAAGAGAAAAAGTAGGAATTACTAGGAATTTGGAAAATATGAGAAAATTCTAGTAAAGTACCCAAAACATTAGGTTTTGAACCAGACTTAACTCTGTAACTAACTAGATGTGATATTGACCAACTTACATAAAATTTGATATCTTTTTTCTTTATAAAATGGGAATAGTAACACATATCAATAAGGTTGATGAAGATATCAGAGAAAATATATCCAAAATACAAAGAACCATAGGTATAAATCACCGATGAAGAGGGCACTTGAAGTAATGAGCACTGGGTGTTTTGTTTTGTTTTGCTTTGTTTTGTTTTTAGATTTTATTTATTTATTCATGAGAGACACAGAGAGAGACAGAGAGGCAGAGACACAGGCAGAGGGAGAAGCAGGCTCCCTGCAGGAAGCTTGATATTGGACTCCATCTGGGGACTCTAGGATCATGTCTTGGGCGGAAGGCAGGCGCTAAACTGCTGAGCCACCCAGGGATCCCGAGCACTGGGTGTTGTATGCAACTGATGACTCACTAAATTCTACCTCTGAAATTAATAATACATATATGTTGATTAAATTAAATTCAAATTTAAAAAGAATAAATCTTTAAAATTATCTAATAATGGTTAAATTATTATTATTGTTATTGCTTATAATTTAGACACTAGTCTACAATATAATATAACACATGCTTAATTATGTAGAGTAATGAGAATTGATCATGTGCTCTAAAACTTACTTGATGTGTCAAGATTTCTAATTAGGGCAATTTTTTTTTTCTTTAATCATTACCTAACGTAAAATCATTAAAATCCTTTTATAAAAGTCAAGGGTAAATCACTATGAATATCCTATTAATTTGTTTTGAGGTGTTATAAGACTAAAAAATTATCTTTAAAAATAATTTGATTTGAACATATTCTGGTCAAGTAAAAAACTGGTTTTATGTTTAGTCATCTATTAAGGTATGTCTTAAACACACACACACAACAAAAACAAACATAAGGGATCCCTGGGTGGCGCAGCAGTTTAGCGCCTGCCTTTGGCCCAGGGCGCGGTCCTGGAGACCCGGGATCGAATCCCACGTCGGGCTCCCGGTGCATGGAGCCTGCTTCTCCCTCTGCCTGTGTCTCTGCCTCTCTCTCTCTCTCTCTCTCTCACTGTGTGACTATCATAAAAAATAAATAAATAAAAAATAAAAAACAAACAAACTTTAAAAATCAACGATACATGTGAGGAATCATGAAAGGTTTCCAATATTATGGCAGGAAAAAAAATGTGAAGAAAAATTAACTTTGTGAAAAAACAGCTTCCCAAGCAAAGCTTGTACCTTATACGTATAGTCCATAAATATAGTCCATAAATTGAGACCTTCAAATCTGAGGCCTATTATATTTCTTTTCAGAAAAAATAAAAGGCTGACTACAAGATTTAAATCTTTAGAATTTCAAACAACTTCATCTACTTTTTGATCTTTTTGTTTCTTATTAAAACCCTAAAGTTTCCTTATGCTATTAGTTTTATCATATTCATTCATTAGTTCATCATACACTTATTAAGTGTGTCTTTGTAGTAGGCATGATTTTTTTTAAAAGATTTTATTTACTCATGAGAGACACAGAGAGAGAGAGAGAGGCAGAGACACAGGGAGAGGGAGAAGCAGGCTCCATGCAGGGAGCCGGACATGGGACTCGATTCCAGGTCTCCTGAATCAGGCCCTGGGCTGAAGACGGCGCTGAACCGCTGAGCCACCTGGGCTGCCCGGTAGGCATGGTTTTAATTCAAGGAATTCAGTAGTGATTGTACAAACCAAAAAAATCCCTACCTTCATTGTTATGTATTCTAATTTGCAAAGTCTCTTAATTATAAAATAAGCCTTACACACACACACACACACACAGGCACACATTTACACACACATGCACATGCATATAACATATGTTGTGCAGAAAAATAAACAAGATAGAATAGGAAATTTACCATAGAGGAGAGTAAATCTTAAATAGGAAGATCATAGAAGGACTCACTGAGATAACATTTGAAAAAGCTAAATGCGTTTGCCCATACATTGTTTTCCCCAATGGAAAACAGGGGGATAAATCATTCTAGGCCAAAGGAACACTAAATTCAAAGGTTATAAGATGAGGGTATATGGCTTATTGAGGACCAGCAGGGAGGGTCTTGTATAAGTTCTTTGGTTTTATTTCTGAGTAAAAAGAGAAAGATGTTTCAGTGTTTGAACAGAAACAAACATTAAAAAAAAATAAGTAACTTATTTTCATTTAAGTGCAAGGTGTCAAGTATACATTAGGGATCCATTTAAGGAAAAATTAGGAGAAAATAGAACTGTTTCAATCTAGAGAAGAGTGGCTTGGATCAGTGTGAAGGTGGTAAGAAGTAGTGCTAATAGGCTTTACTGACAGTATAAAAGAGAAAAGATCTAAAGGATAATAATAATAATATAATAATAGTAATAATAATAATAATAAAAACAACTTTTGGCAAAAAGAAAAGTACCTGAATAAATTGTGTGAGCAGTCAATTCTGGGAGAAAAGTGTTTATGTTTGGACATATTAAGTTTTACATGTCTATTGAATACTGATGAATATATGGCAAGAAGAAAGATGTATACACAGATTTAGAATTCAAACAAGAACTGATCTATTGATATATGTGTAAATCTTAATATTTACAAGGAAATAGGTATAGATATAGAATTGTAGTACCAAAGACTCAGCCTTGAGGATGTCAACTTTGAAAGTTAGAAATGAGAGAAGAGAAGGATAATGAGAAGAGGAAAACCAGGAGAGTGCAGATCCTGAAAACTAAGGAAGAGGGAGTAATCAAATGTATAAATATTACTGGTAAGAGAAGGATTATGAGGATGAAAATTTTTTGTTGGATTTAGCAACCAAAGATAATTAGTCATCTTCCCCAAAACATTTTCCTAGGCAAACAGAGGGAATGCCTGACTAGATTGGATTCAAGAAAATGGTAACATATGAATATTATCTTATGTCAGATAACTCTCTTAAACTACTGCTCTATAAAAGGGATCAGGAAAAAAAGGGGGGGCAGTAACTAGAAAGAAATATAGAGTCATGAGAATTACTTAAACTATTTTTTAAGATAATAGAAGAAACAGAGGTATATTTATATGCTAAGAATTATCTATTCGAAAGGGGAAAATATTGATGATGGTAGAGAAAGTGGGGAGAAAAAAGTGACACCTCCTTTATTTGGTAGGAGAGATAGCCCATAATCACAAGTGGAAAGTTTTGTTAAATAAGAGCATAGGGAACTCATCCAGAGAAAGAAGGAATACATCAACACTTATAGTCACTGCTACTCCTATGTGTCAAAAGGTAGCACTCAAAACCACAACAATACATCATTTGCTCATGATTCTGGAACTGGGGGAGAGATTGCAGAAAATGGTTTACCTCCATGAGAATGGCTACCCCTGCCCCTCCCCACATGGTTTCTGTGAGGGCTGGACTATCCAAAATGGCTTTTTTACTTATAATCAATGTCTCTTTATATAACTGAAGACTTGTCATACATATCTCTTAGTTACACATAGTTCCTTTGTGTGGCTTGTTGGTCACCCTTAAAGCAGATGATCTCAGGGATAGTAGAGACACTATAGTGACTCCTTTCACCTGAGGCATAAAAGCAGAAGCTGCCAGACACCTAGAATATCACTTCTGCCATATTTTATGATCAAAGCAGTCAAAGGGCCAGCACATATTTCGGCGGGGAGGGTGGGGGGTCAGATAAATACTCAACAAAATAAGGATGGGATTGTCATGGTACTATTTTATGAACATTTATCTCTCCTTATATGCGGTCCTAAAACTCCCCCTCCTTTAGGTTAGAGAGTTACTTCTATTTAAGAGGAACAGAGAATCAAATTGAGTTTAAACTGGTACTTCTAATGACTTCAAATTCAATATAGAGGGGAAAAAAAGATCATTGCAGATTATTTTTATTGCAAAGCAAGGTGCTAAAATATTTACTTTTATTTAAAAGTACTTTATAGTTCATTGGCTTTCAGCTACAGCATGAATGATTTTAATTGTTGAGAGCCAATGACATATAGAAAAATAACCTAAACTTGTCATTATATGAGTTCCCAAACTGAGAGATTGTGAATTCTTTCAAATTATGTTCTCCAAATTTTAACAGTGTGATTAAAGTATTACAACGGGAAAAATGAATATAAAATGACAAATATATCCTCATCAAGAACAACATAGTATGTTACATTGGTTATGGAACACTTTAAGAGTAGTCCAATTGCATTATCTTCTGTGACCTAACACAAATAGTTCTACTTTCTTGGGTAAATAAACCCAGATGTGAGATTTATCAATTTTCTAAAAGAGAAAACAACAGACTTCTAATTTCTATAATATTTCTTATAATATAAGATTTCCAGACCAGTTAGGAAATTATCTTAGGCATTAAAATTACCTTGGGTCTCTGTTTTTATAGCATATATATATTAATTTTATATTTCTGCATAACAAATTATATGAGTAACACAGGAACTAAAAATTAGACTTGTTTATTAGCACAGAGGCCCATAGGTTGAATTCCAACACACAATGCTGGGATTCTTTGCTCTAATTACCACAAGGCTGAAATCAATGTTGCAGCTGGGGTATGGTTTTGAGTGGAAAAATCCACTTCCAAGCTTGTTTTTGTTGTTGGCAAAATTCAGTTCCTTGTGGGCATAGAACTGAGGTCTCCATTACCTTAGTATGTGGCCACTTCATTATCAAGCCACTAATGATGCATCATAGCTGCCTTATACTTCAAATCACTGACTTTTTCTATAGCCAGCTAGAGAAAACTTTCAGCTTCTAAAGGGCTCATGAGACTAAGTCAGGCCTCCTCATATAATCTTTCTATCTAAAGGTCAACTGGGACATATAACATAATAATGGTAATAAAATCTACTATAGAAACTCTTCTGGAGATGATACATAGAGTGGATATCAGGGGTGGAAAATCTTCAGGGACATCTTAGAATTCTGTCTACAACGATGTAAAATGGCAATTTCTCCCTTAGTCACAAATTTGTAGCCTTAAACATTTCCCAGTGTTCCCACCCTCAGCCCCTGGTAACCAACATGCTATACACCTTAAATTTACACCATATTATATGTCAATTATATCTTGCGGGGGAAAAAATGGCACATTCCATAGTCTCAAAATGATTCCTGCTGCTTTTCCTGATCCAAACATGAAGATTAAATGAGGCATGAAATTTTTTTTCCTGAAATGATTATTTATACCACTGTAATAGCATTTCTACTGAGGCAATTCTTTTATTGCAACCTTAGTAGTGAGAAACAAATACTTTTTTTTAAATTTGATAAATTACACATCTTACATAGTTAAAGGAGTTATAAGATAATTAATAAGAAACAAAATATATCAAGTTTATGATGTTGATTATGCTTGAAGTACAAACTAGATAATCTAATTGGAGAATCTTAAAAATAAACTAACAGAAATGTATGGCATAATCTCACTGAAAAGGTGGAGTAAAAAGCTGGCTGAAGGAACTATGGAAAATGATATTTTAAAAGATTTTATTTATTCATGACAGACACAAAGAGAGAGGGAGAAACACAGGCAGAGGGAGAAGAGGCCCCCCACAGGGAACACAATCAATGCAGGACTCTATTCCAATCCCAGTCTCAGGGACCATGCCCTGAGCCAAAGGCAGATGCCTAACAATTAAGCCACCCAGGTATCCCAAAAATGATGTCTTTAATGGCTAAGGGATTATACATAAATGCTGCAACTCTTTCCAGGGCTATCAAACCAACTTGTGAGCAAAATCTCTCCACCATCTGTTTTTATATGGCCAGCAAGGTAAAAATGGTTTTACATTTTAAAATGTAAAATGTAAATCTAGCTCTTTACAAAATATATCTACCAACTTGTACCCTGGTTTATTTTTTTTCCACGCAGAAGTAATGTTTGCCAATTCTGAAATTAATATATATCCGAGGCTGAACAAATAACTATAAAAATTATAGATTATGGGAGCCAGGTTTTTCACTATCAGAGAAATAATTTACAATTAAGCAAGAAGGGAGGCTAGAATGAATCTGATGGTGCTAGATTAGAATAGCTATATGAATTAATGTTTATTTTAGTACAGACAGATGATAGAGGATAGATATACACAGGTGGATACAGATGTCTGAGTGTACGTGTGCACATTTCTATATACACTTATATTGTTTGATCCACCAGCTGAGAGGGCCTAGAAACAATGACACCCCAGTAACAATGAACAAACCCATCCTCAGATCTTGATTTCCAAATACTATTATCCATTAAAATGAACTAGAACATGAGGCAAGGAAAATAAAAGATGAAACTGAAATGTAAAGTAAGGAAACGCATCTGTACATTGGTCTTGGCAATGATTTTTTGGATATGACATTAAGACCACAAACAGCAAAAATGAAAAATTAACCCATTGGACTATATCAAACTAAAAAGTTTCAGCATAGCAACAGAAACAAACAACGAAAGGAAAAGACAACCTACTAAATGGGAACAAATATTTGCGAACCATATATTGGCTAAGGGGATAATAGCCAAAATATATAAAAAACTCAGAACTCAATAACAAAAAACAAACAAACCAATTTTAAAAATGGGCAAAGGAACTAAATAGACACTTTTCAAAGAAAGATATACAAATAAGCAACAGTTACTTGGAGTTGTTAACTGTAACTAATCATCAGGGAAATACAAATCAAAACCACAATAAGCTATCACATTTCACCTTTTAGAATGACTATAATCAAGAAAATAAGATATAACAAGTATTTATAAAGATGTAGAAGAAAGAGAACTCTTGTACACTGTTGGTAGGGATGCAAATTGGGGCAGACACATGGAAAACAGTATGGCATTTCCTTATTTCCTTAAAAGTTAAAAACAGAACTGCCGTAAGATATAGCAATTCCATTTCTGGGTAGATGCCAAAGGAAATGAAAACAGGATATTGAGAAGATATCTGCATTCCTATGTTTATTGCAGCATTATCCACAATGGCTAACATATAGAAACAACAGAAGTGCCCATTGACAGATGAATAGATAAAAAAGATGTAAGATGTGTATATACACACACAATGAAATATTATTCAGTCATGAGAAAGAGGAAATCTTGCCATTTGCAACAACACTGATAGATCTTAAGGGCATTATGCTTAGTCGGAAAAGTCAGAAAAATACTGTATGGTATCACTTATACATGGAATCAAAAAAAAAAAAAAAAAAAAAGAAAGAGAAACCTCATGGCAACAGAGAGTAAAATGGTGGTCACCAAGGAGTGGTGGATGGCAGACTAGAAGAGATATTAAAGGGTACAAACTTGCAACTAACAAAAAAAATAACACCTCCTAGAGATACAATACACAGTATAGTGATTATAGATATCAATGTTATATTATAATCATACTTGCTAAGAAACTCTGATTCCCAACACAAAAAATATATGATAATTATATGATGTGATAAAGGTGCTATCTAGTGCCACAATGGAAATCTTACTGCAATATATAAATGATATAAATTAATATGCTGTATACCTAAAATTTATACAATGTGTTTTTAAAAAATTTTAAAGAGCTTACACAATGTCAGATGTATTTCAACAAAATAAAGAAAACAAAGAAATATATAAATAATAAGGGGTTATGTCAAATATACACAGGAGTCCACATGAAAGATGTGTCACTATTTGAACAACAAAATAAGTAGCACTATTATCTTATAATAACTTAAAGAATAAATAGATGATTCCATACTGATATGAAAATATTGAATAAAAAAGAAACGAGGGAAATCATTCTTATAGAAGGATTTAAAATAATATATCTGGATACTTTTTCTTCAGGAGGTGGCATTTATTTACTACCTCTCCTTCCTTCACCAGTATGGGATAGATAAACTTAATGATTCACATTCAAAGAAAAGAGTAGGGGACAAAGAAATAAAAAAAAAAAAAAAGTAATAATAAAAAGTAGCTTCTTTACAAGAGAGAGTACCAGTAAACTGTCTTACCCAAGTAATCAACATTCATGTCACCATTAAATGTCATCTTAATATCATTTACTGTCTGATATAATGTGATGAGAATGGCATTTTACCTGCGTGGTCTTCATTCCTATGTCTATAATCCTCTCTAATCATGGGAAAACATCAAAAAAACCCTATTCTAGGATTCTCCACAAAATACCTGGCTAGTATTCTTTAAAAGTATCAATATCATAAAAATCAAGAAAATTTTAAGAAACTAAGATTAGGAACATAAAGACAAATTGCAACATGGTATCCTAGATTAGATCCAGTAAGAGAAAAAAAGGGACATTGCTGGGAAAACTGTTGGAATTCAAATTAAATTTGTAGTTTAGTATTGTCACAAAATCCTAGTTTTGATAAATACCCTATGATTATGTGAGATGTTAACATTAGAAGAAGCTGAATGGAGGCTACATATTATCTTTGTTATTCTTCTGTAAATCTAAAATTATTTCAAAGTAAAATACTTATCAATCACTTTAAAATAAATTAATACATAACACTTATTTTCCAATAACCATCTTGGTTTTTCCCCCATAATTTGATATCTTCACATCTTCCAATATAACATGTAATTTAAGCATGAAA
Organism: Vulpes lagopus; assembly: GCF_018345385.1. Taxonomy (NCBI): domain Eukaryota; kingdom Metazoa; phylum Chordata; class Mammalia; order Carnivora; family Canidae; genus Vulpes; species Vulpes lagopus. The sequence continues at coordinate 79,056,892 of NC_054835.1, read as the reverse complement.
TTGACTTTACAATAAATTAACAGCCCCCCCCCTTTTTTTCTGACTCTAAAGGTGTCAGAATTCTGAGTTAAGGGAGGGGGGAGACAAAATTTTTAAAAAAGCAGTGTCTTTATTGAAGAGTTAAATAATTTTTCTTTAGAAAACACAAACATATATGCCATAGAGTGATTCATGTTTGTGAGTATTCTTTATTGACAAAATCCATTAGCACACTGGCATATAGGTGCAGCCCATCAAATCCCCTAACTTTCATTTCTTTGATTGATGGATTTTTAGAAAAAAATAAATAAATGTTTTGCTAATACCAGACTGACTGTCACATTTGATATTGGTTCACTGAGAGGGTATTTCCACATTCCAGATTGTGACAAAGGAAAATGTGTTTTGTACCAAAACTGTGTTAGAAACCTTGAAAGGTTCAGAAGCTCATTTCAGATAAACTCTTCAACCTTCCACAGACGTGATATGCTACAGCTAAAAAACTGAGCTGAAAATTTCCTGGGCACTTGGTTTCTTATGAGATTCCTAGAACCATGTCTTTTTTTTCCCTCTAGCAAGACTTGCAAATAAAATAATCTTCTATCTGAAAGTCAGTAAATCCAGCGGCAATATTCAGGGCAGATATTTCACATGCTTGAGGATCCATGAGCCTTCCTTCCTTTGCATAAGCTCTGTTAGCTATTGCCCTTTTTAAGGACCAAAGTCACTAAAGAATTCTATTCTTTCATAGTTTCCATTTTTCCAATTCTTCATCAATAAGTCATAAAGCAAGTAAGAACATGTTAGAAGTGAAATGACTTAACACTATGAAAAATTGAAAACTTTTGCTTTTTCTAGAGACGTGTTACTACTTTGTAATATTTCCAATTCTATTTCTTCTGACTTGATAATGACATTAAATTCCATACACACAGAAAATGTTTTTTTTAAAAAGTAAAACTTCAGACCAAGTTGGTAAACTTCAAATTAGAATGAACACAGTTATGGGTTTGATGATGAGAAGCTCTCTGGCCTTGTCATGAAATCTATTATATTTCCTCCACTTCTGAACATAGTTTCTTGCTTCTATTTCACCTGTACTTCTCTGACCACTCTCTCCATTTTGCTAAAGAAATACATTCAAACTCCTCTTTTTACACCGATTGTAATTCCACCTAAAGTTTCTTAGTTTTCCCTTAGGCTTAGAAATCTTCTGTACTAATACTTCTTGGTTCCTTCCTTCCCTTTTATTTATTTTTTTCCTTCTGACATCATCCAAGAGTTTCTAAGAGATATTTCCTTCAAATTAATGACTGGGCAATATTTTACTTTTTTATGCCTACTGTGACACCTGTTTCCTTTTTAAAAAATGTAATGGATTATATGAAATAATAGTATACGTTATCTGTCGTTTCAAATTTTCATTTAATTAAAAAAACTAGAAAATACAATGTTAATCTTGGAACTGTGTAATTAGTGACAAAATGTCAAGTTTATATTCTTCTCTGCAAGAACCTTTGAGCCAATGCTGCTGTTATGCATATAGGACTCTTACTTAGTTCTACAGAATTGTGGAGAAACAGATGGAGTGGTAGTGTCAGACCCAAACTAGACTATTTCCAATATGTTATTGATAAAGAGGTCAGCATGTTATCATATTCCCTTAAACACATCAGTCAGTTACACAAGGAATGGTAAAGGATTTTCCCCAGCATTGAGCAAAATTTGAAAGTCTAAAATCTCAGAGGCAAGGGAACCACAGAGAACTGATGTGATGTTCTGGTAGCCACTCTTCCTCTCAGTATGTCTGCCATTATTGGTGTATGGAAAGACCAAGAATCTAGGGAGTGAGTTTAGACAGAGGGCTTTTTTCAAAGGGGCAGAATTTTGGCAAGTTCTCAAGAGTGGCGAGTTATAAATTCGAGTTTGGACTGTAAACATAGTCAGGAAATTGGAATATAGGTATTCACCTTTTAAGACGGGAATTCCAGCAAGGTGATATTGATACTGTGCCAGTTTTCCACTTGAAGCATACCAAATTCTTGAGATGCACAGGGCAATAAGATAAGAAGTACCAAGAACCACTAACGTGTGAAGCAAAGTTTTCCATAGTCAGGTAGCATTGTGTCAAAAAAAAAAAATCCAGAAATTTCTGAAAGAATTTCCAAAAGGAAAAGTTTGAGAAAATATCCCATACCTCAGTTGGAAATAGATGTAGGCTATACAATTAGGGGTATATGCATTCCCTACAGAAGTTCAAGGGCACACACTTTCCATAAAGCTGTAACTCAGCTTCTTCTGAACTCAGTCCCTCTTGCCTTCACTCGTTCATCAGAGGATAAATAGAAATCACTTAGAGGAAGAAAAAAAAATCACACAGAGCCTTTAAAATGTTAAACGTCTGGAATTCTGTACAAAATAATCAGGCATGTGAAGAAAAAGAACTAAGAGAAAAAGCAGGATAATATTAATAGACTCACAGATGACCCACTTTGGGGAATGATCACAAGTAGATTTTAAAATCTAGTGTTAAAAATTCAGAACTCAGATAAATTTAACAGCAGATTGGGCATATCACAAAAAAGAACAAGTGAAATGAAAGGAGGAGAGCAAAAATATGCTAGATCTGGGCAAGTATAGAAAAGCAATACAGAAATAAATTAGTAATGTATGGAATTAGATTCTCATAAAGGGCAGAGAATAAAGATGGGGGGAAAACAATATTGCAATGGATATCAAACAAGAATTTCCAAATTTGTTCACAGGTATACATCAAGATAAATCAAGAAACTTATGGGGTGTGTGGGTTGCTCAGCCAGTTAAAGCATCTGATGTCAGTACAGGTCATGATCTCCGGGTTCTGGAATCCAGCCCTGCTCCCCACTCAGTGGGGAGTCTGCTTTTCTCTCTCTCTCTCTCTCTCTCTCTCTCTGCCCCCTCCCTACTCATGTGCATGTAGGGACTCTGTCAAATAAATAATTTTTTTTTAAAAAGCCCTAAAAGGCAAGCCCTAAATGAGGCAAGATAAATACAAAGAAAACCACGGCTAAGCCTATCATATTAAAGCTGATAAACAAGTCACTATATTAAAATAATAAGGGATACAAACCCTATTCTCTTCACAGTAGATGAAAAAATTTATAAAAAGTCCACACATGTTCATGATAACAATGTGAAAATTAGCATATTAATATTAAAGATAACATTCCTAAAATGTTAAAAAAATTTTCAACAATTATAATTAGTGCTCAAGTCCAGAAAGCTTTTCCCTGGAGACTGGGAAGTAGAAAAGAATACCTCATATCATAACTTGCATTTGATGTTACTAGCTAATGTAAATAGGAAAAAAATAGTTTTAAATCCTACAAACTGGGAAAGAAAAATATAAAACTATCATTACTTGCAGAAATTAAAAAAAATAGCAACTACATTTATAATAGATATCATACAAACCAACATATATCTTGTTAAAATAATAAGTTGTGTAATACCTTTATTCAGAAACAATTTTAAATATTGACAGAACGTAAAGACCACTTAAACAAATGAATGAATAGACTCTGTACCTGGATTGGAAGACATAATCTCATTGAAAATAGGATTTTTTTTTTTTTTTTTGGTACGTAGACAAGCTGGCTTGGTTATTTGTTTTAAATTGGATAAATATACTAAAAAAAAAAACCTGTGAAGAGAACTAATTTCATATATAGCTTAAATGTTGTGTGTGTATATATATATGTATGTATATATATATACACACACACACAATGTGAAACAATGTGAAAATCAGCATATTAATATTAAAGATAATATTCTTAAAATGTTAAAAAATTTTCAACATATATATGTGTGTATATATGTATATATATATATATGACATCTATGTAATTGCCACTTAGATGAAAATTTAGAATGTTTTTAGCACTCTTTGTTTTCCTTCTATAAATTCACAAGTTATGGTATTCCCCAGAGATAATTCTATTCTGATTTCAAATTGTGTTTGAACTTCGTATAATTCTCTAACTGTACCTAAATTTAAACATAAAACTATGTTTTTGTGTCTGACTTTTATTATCCATTACTGTGCTTGTGAGATTTATCCATCTTGTTACATGTGACATTTGTTTATTCTTCCCTATTCTTGTGTAGAATTATTATTTTTAAGTATACCATTATTTAACATCCATTCCTTGGTATGCAATTGGACTTTTCCCATTTTTAGCTATTACAAATAAAACTCCTGTGAACATTTTTTTACATGGATTTTTGTGGATTTATGCCCTTATTTTTCCTGGCTATATAATTTGGAGTAGAATTGCTGGTTATAAATTGAACACTGAAACAATTAACTTTCCAAAGTGCTTATACCATTTTATTTTCCTATGAGCAATGTACGAAAATATCAGCTTCTCCTCATTCTCATCAATATTTGGTATTTGTCATGTTTTAAATTTGTGTTATTTTCATGCATGTATAGTAATGTCTCATTGTGGTCTTAATTTGTATTTCTCAAATGATTAATGATCTCCAGCACTTTTAAAATTTTATCATCATTTCAATATCCTTTTTGTGAAGTATCTGTTTTAGTATCTGTTTTAGTCTTTTCCCTATTAAAAATAGATTGAGGTTTTCTTGCCTTTATTATATTTATTCATATATTCCTATTATGTATCCATATATATGTATGTGTATATGCACATATTTGCAGGTATGTGTGTATATGTGTATATATGTATATATATATGAACCTTTTTTATTTTTTATTTGTTTATTCATGAAAGACACAGAAACAGAGGAAGAGACATAGAGGGAGAAGCAGACTCTCTGCAAGGAGCCCGATGTGGGACTCGATTCCAGGACCCTAGGATCATGCCCTGAGCTGAAGGCAGATGCTCAACCACTGAGTCACCCTGGCATCCTTGTATATGAACCTTTTGCTACATATAAAGAATGTGAATATCTCCACCAAGTCTAATTTTTTAAAGTATTTTTTTCAGTTATATCATTTGGTGAGGATGATTTTTTGTGGTTTTTTTTTTTTTTTTTTGAGTATGTCAAATTGTTCCAGCATCAATCACTGAAAAGACCATTTTACACACATGGAATTAGACTGTTGCCTAGGTCATAAGTCAAGCATGCCTATATGTGTATTTGTGTGTGTTCCTGGACTCTATTAATACATTCTCATTGATCTACTTACCTAACCTCATGCCAGTTCCATCTTTCCTTAACTTTTATAGCTCTATAGTAACACAATATCTGGTTAGGTAAGTTCTCCAACTTAGTTCTTCATTTTCGTTTACTGGCATATATGAGCATATATAAGAATGTTCATGGAAGTATCTTTTTAATTTTTAAAAGTTCATTTGAGCAAAACTTAATTCTAGTCAGGCAGTATTAAACCAAAAGTGGTTAGGAATGCTGCACCACAAGGAACTAGGGAAAAGACTTTTATAGAGAAGATGTGGAAGCAAAGAAAGGAAATTATCTGATTGGCTGTAACATATGTAGTTGCCTTATTTGGTAAAGTCTAGTTGCCTGTTTGTGATTGGTTGCTTTCAGGTTTTGACTTCTCTACTTCAAGTCATTTACAGGCTTAAGATTTTGTTTGCATACTTAGGCCACTAAAGCATCAAAGCTACTTCAGTCTAATGTCCTCCTTGTTTAATTATTATTAATTGCCACTAACCACAAAGAGGAAAAATGTCCATCTTTAGTGAAATGTATATAATTATATATGCATATAGTGAAATACTGTACAGCAATGAAATTAATAATTTATATATGCAAAAATATGGGTGAATCTCACAAAGAACTTTGTGAAAGATATTAGACAAAAAATACTTGTTGCATGGTTCTCTTATAAAAATTTCAAAACAACTATGAGTAAATGAAGGTAATTGGATACCAGATTAATAGTTATTTTATGACAGGACTGAAGGCAGATAGTGACTTGTAGCCAATTTGGGGGCAGAAGTTTTCCAAGAACTTGGTAGTATTCTATTTTTTCATGTGAGTGGTAGTTACAATTGTGAATTTAGCCTGTTGAATTCCATGCAACTGTATACATATGATTTGTGTTGTTTTCAGGAAATAATCTTTATTTCAGTTAAAAAGTAGAACTTTGTAAAATTAACAGAAATGATAATTAAAAATTCATATGATTATGTTTCCATTAGAAATTATATAAAGAGTCCAAACTTTATGGAAATTATGACATTTCAACCTGATTCCCTTCTTAAATCATCAACTATAATTTGAGCAATCATATTTTATTTTTTTTTTTAATCTTCAGCAGAGTTGAGAATGCATTACCCTAGCCTACTTCACAAAACGTTATAAAATTGTTTCTGGCTTCTGTTTGTATTCTGTTGCCTTCCTAGCAGTGTTCTGTTTTGAATGTCAACCAAAGTTCTGGAAAACAGCTCAGTGATACGAAGGAAAAAAATTAAGCCAGAGCTTTATGTTTCTCATTGACTTGTTAACCTCAAGAACTGCTTTTTCTCTCTCTTTTTTTTTTTTTCTTGTTTGGCAGGCTTCTAGACAAAAACACTCTAAAGTTAAACAAAAATTACATGGAATAACAACAAAATGAATTCTTCACTATTCTGTAATAGTTCATCACACACCTTATAGTCATCTAAAATTTTCTGTTTTTTTCTCAGGTATTTTAAATATTTTATTTATTTATTCATGAGAGACACAGAGAGAGAAGCACAGACGAAGGCAGAGGGAGAAGCAGGCTCCCTGTAGGGAGCCTGATGTGGGACTCGATTCCAGAACCCTGGGATTACAGGCTGAGACGAAGGCAGATGCACAGCCACTGAGTAAAGCAGGTACCATTACTTAGCTTTTTTAAAAAATGATTTTTCAGGTATGTGGGTGCATAGTAGGTTGAGTGTCTGACTCTTGATTTTGGCTAAGATCACCATCTCAGGGTCATAAGATCAAGCCTCTCATTGGGCTCTATACTCACACAGCATCTGCTTGTTCCTCTCTTTCCACTCTCCTTCCTTCAATAAATGAATGAATGAATGAATGAATGAATGAAAGAAGATAAAATGGTTTTTCTACTCTTACCATTATTTCAGTGTATTTCCAAGGAAAAAGTAAGAAATCACAAATCATTTTGTAAATTTGGTGTCAGAACCACTGAAAAGGTTAGTTAACTAAAGAGAATTTAGGTTAGTAGCTAAATGTAAAAAAATTTTAATTTTTGGTAAATATTTTTGGTACTACAATTGAGAGATCAATATTTTTGTCAGTAATTCCCAAAGCCAGGCTCAAATTCTAAATATTGCTAATAAAGTAGAGAAATAAATCTGCTTCACAAAAATCAACTTTCTCCAAGACTTGTTCAAGGTATACAATAGCCAAGTACTACCTAATGCTTTGTTGATAGAAATGCAACTGACCTGGTATTGGTATTGCAGAATATTACAGATGTGAGGTGACTCAGTAACGGCATGTAGAGAAAAAGTGATATTTTATTTATGCCCACTATGTATATGATAATGTAAGGATTAGTTTAAATTATTTTGTGTAATCATTCCTATAACTCTACCTGTACACTGAAATATACTAAATATTATCTATTTAGCACTGTTTCCTGTGGTCTTAAAATGCTGGCAAGCTTATAGCAATTGTGTGATGATCATTTATAGAATTAGTCCATCAATTAGCATTATTTTTACTTAAGCAAACAAACAAACAAAAAAAACAAATAAGGGTTATGAAAGTCAGATGACTTCTGAGCAGTCATACAGGTAATTAAGTACCTAACCAGGATCTGACTATGTATTTGTCTGAATCCAAATCCTTGATATTTCCACATCATAATTATTTGCTTTAATAAGGCTATCAGTAGCCACTATTATTATCTGAGTTATGTAAGGAGATGAAGAGGAAGAAGTTATTATTCCTTTAATATAGTTCTATCTCAAGAAAGGCTAACTAAATCTTTCATAATTTGATACAATTGTACAAACTATTTTCAATCATCTGAAGAACTTCGAGAGATGGTTGTACTCTTATTGAGGTTTTAAAGAGCTCCTTATATATTTTGGATACCAGAAATATCAATTGAAAATGTTTTCATCCCATTTGTAAATTGTTGTTTCACTTTCATTGTGGTTGTCACTTGAAGAACAAAAGATTGTAATTTTATGATGTCCAGCTTACCATGCTTTTTTACTTCATTGCCTGTCCTTTTAGTGTCATATATAACAAATCATCACCCAATCCAAGGACATGAAGATTTTCTTCTTTGTTTTCTTTTAAGGATTTAATAGTTTTTGCTCTTACATTTAGGTCTATGATGCATTTTGTCTTAATTTCTATATGTGGTGTGTGGTAGGTATCCAACTTCATATTTTACATGTGCATATTCAGCTGCCCAAACATTGTTATAAAACTATTTTTTTCCAATTGAATTATCTTGGTAGCTTTGTCAAAAATCACTTGAACATAAATGTAAGAATTTATTTCGGAATGCTCAATTCTATTCCTGGTTTGTTATTGTTTTGATCATAGGCGGGTATTAGATTTTTCTGTGTCTATTGAGATAATCATGTTTTTTTTTTTTTTGTCTTTAACTCTAAGCTAAATATTACATTTTAAACTTAGGACTCTATATGGTTGCTTTTACTTCTGATTTTGTATAGTCAAGGCTAATGGGTATGAATGTGAGCAAAAGTCAAATCTTCCTCAGGCTATATAAGTGCTTGAGTGAGGTAGACAGAAAAATAGCCCCCAAAAGCATCCATGTACTATTCATTGACACCTGTAAACATGTTACGTTAGTCATGGGGAAAGGGACTTTGCAAGTGTGATTAAATCAAGGACCCTGAATTGGGGAGATTGTCCTGGCCTAGTAGAGTAGGCCAAAAGTAATTCCAGAGTCATTTTCAGAAATTTTTATACAAGAAAACTGTAGAAGAGTTTCTTACAGTTCTTTAGCGAGATTAGAAAATGCTATACTCCTGTCTTTGTAGATAGAGGAAGTGGCCATGAGCCAAGGAATGTAGCTGCTTAGATGCTCCAAAAGGCAAGGGGAGATAAATTCTCCCCCACAGCCTTCAGATGGAATGGAACTCTAATGACATTGACTTTAGCCCAGTAAAACTGATTTTGTGCTATGAACCTCCAAATCTGTAAGGTAACCAGTATGTGTTAAGTGCCTCAGTTTGTGGCAATTCTGTATAATGGCAATAAGAAATGAATACATTAGGAGATAATATAAACATGAGATGTTTAAGACATAGTTTGGGTTACCTCCGTTTAAATAGACAGGCTTGTGAAAATATTTTTTTTTTTTATCACAATTTAAAGCCTTTTGGGCATTCTTTAGTGAAAACTGTGGTGGTTTCTTAAAATTAAGGTGCAGCCCTTACAATACTTCTGTATGAAACTGACCCTCATATGTAGGTGGTTTTACATGCATTCTTTAATGTAAAGACAGAGAAAGGTAGAGAAAGACACAGAAAGGTGGAGAGACAGAGAGAGAGGGGGGTTATGTATTTTGCCTAACCTAATTTTTTTATAACTCCAATTTTCAAACTAGTGTACTTTAAAATTTTGGTGGTTTGCTGTTTTTCTTGTTTTAGTTTTGTTTAGACAAAGCAAGATGTTATTCTACTATGGAATAAAACATCTGACATCTTCAATTGGTAACCAATTTAATTGATCAGTGAGTTTAGGAGAACTAGTATGTATGGCTAGGCTCCACTTTGATTCATTTTGGAAACTCTTATCTTTAAAATGCATTCATTCTGCACTTTCTCTGCTACACACTAAGAGGCTTCTTATGACAGAGGAGGTCTGAGGCTGTCCAGTGCTGCTTGTGACTACCTAATTCAAACCTAATTTTGACATCAAGGAGTCTTGTCATAAATCTAAAGCACCATTTTCTAATTGGCTTACTCAGTAAGAATAATGTTATTTTGATTTCCAACTGTCTGACAGAGACACTTGCGTCTCTTAACTTTCTACAAATGTGAGCCTCCCCTCCCCCCAAAAAAGAGTATAATTTCCTGACTCATAAAACCCCAACAAAAATTATAGGAATTTTTAAAGATAAGACACAATCACTAGGGGATCCCTGGGTGGCACAGCGGTTTGGCGCCTGCCTTTGGCCCAGGGCGCGATCCTGGAGACCCGGGATCGAATCCCACATCAGGCTCCCGGTGCACGGAGCCTGCTTCTCCCTCTGCTTGTGTCTCTGCCTCTCTCTCTCTCTCTGTATGACTATCATAAGTAAATTAAAAAAAAAATTTAAAAAAAAAAGACACAATCACTAGTTGGTAAACAAGAGTATTAGACACCTTTGTCATGTGATACTAGCATTTATTTTGACAGTGAGTCCTCTAAAAATAGCCACTACACATGTCAACAGATACTGTGTACTGAACCAAGCCACAATGAATGTCCTGTTATAGCAATATAATTATTATTATGCAAGATGTGCATCCTACTGGTTAATGCAATAAGAATCAATTCCAAAGGAATCAGTAAGATTTTGCCACCTAACCACATTCGTTTTTCTCCTGAGTTCACAAGAAGGCTGTCCAAGCTCATAAGCTCCCAGCATTCCAGTTTTGTCCTCTGTAATGCTGCAATCACTATACACATCTGAATGAACATTAAGCACTTGAAAATTTGCAATGGATATGCAGCCTTCTGAGATGCATCTAATGTGCACATTCTAATTAAGTCTGCTATCACACCTGGGCCTACCGTCCATGGCTATAAGCACATTTTCAAGGGGGATTTGAAAAGCAATTCATTAATTTAGTGTCATTCTCCAAAATCAACAACAATAAAAACATACAAAGGAGTGGCAGATTCGATGACTAATTCAGCCTAGAACTAGAACATCTGCCATGAAGCCAAGCTGGGTTTATTTTGGCTTTTGTTTTGAAACATTATTTTTAAAGCCCCAATCTGTTTAATTTGAAAGTGTTTGGAAGCAGGGAAAGATGGTTGAACATCAGTCCTGCAAACATAAGTTGACTTTCTAATGGAGCCTAAGAAAGGAGGAATAAAACAAAGTAAGAAAGAAAGCAGCATCAACAGCAAAAGCATTCGAATTTAAATTACAAAACCAACAAAATCCAAATCTTGGCCCTATCACCTTTATAGTTATTTGTCCTTGGGAAGTTAATTAACCACTTTCAATTTCAGTTTTTCTCATCTATAGACTGGGTATAATAATATTTACCTCCCAGATTTTTCAGGAGATTTCAAGGATAAAATGTTTATGGAGAACTTCTCACTAGCTCTGGTCTGTAAGTGGCAATCAGTAACTATTATTTGAATCTGAGTCTAAAGAGAGTTGGAAATGCACCTCTACACATTTAAGCTTACAGAGACTGAATTTGCATATTGCCCAGATAAGTAAGATTTCACATATAACTGCCAGTCATAATTTCTGCATTTATCTGCTTTAAAAGCGTTATAAACAGTTTCAGGTAGGCACTCCTCAAGACACTGGGAAATGCACTAAATAAGTTTTATTCAATTCTATCAAAGCCACACTAAATAAACATTCACTCTAAGTGAAAAGAATGTTTTCAGAGCAGAGATTTTCAAGGTAGGGTCTCAGGCCTACTTCCCACAATACTGCCTCCCTTCAATTCCCTCCATTACCAAGATTCTGGAGGCCAATTTGCCAAAGAGTGTGAATAAGATACTTAGTATAATTATCACTGGGTGTCAGTAAATGCAGCAAAATTAACAGAATTATTAGCTGTGAGTTGCAAACTTCACTTATACATATAACTTTTATGCACTGAGAAAGTATTCGTTTTCTATCGTATTTTGTTTATTCATTATTTCTTCATGAGAAGTCACTCATGTCCTAATTTGAAAAAAAAACAATTTTATTTAGTTATATACTAATATTCTTAATCCTGTGTATAGGATATACTTAATCCTGTGTAATGATGTAGTCTACTAAAGTGATGTTCAACCCCATTTTAATAAAATGAAACCAAATTTTCAGAATGTGTTTCTTGGATAAGGAGTACAGCTTTTCAATCCTTTGGCAATGAGTGGGGGCGGGGGGGCAGCAGGATGGGCAGAGACAAGGCAAAGATGGGACAGCACTAGTGAGAAGATGTCATCCTTGGGTTTAGGCATTGTTCTCAGCATCCTCTGGTCACTCTCTGCGCTCATCTTATTGCTGGAATCTAAGTTTGGTGTAGATAGTGAATTAATCTTTCTCTTGGGTTGGACAGAACCCATTAGCACTCTCAAACTGATTCAAATATCTTTTGACATTAAACAGCTACCAGCCCCCAGCTTCTGCTACAACCTACAACAAAGAGAAAAAGCAGGTCTGCAGTCCCCCTCAGGGTCTGTTGGCTGGAGAGAGGAAAGAGCCTGTCTTGCCCTGACATTGCAGATTTCAGAGCAAGTCTGCTACCTCTCAACTCAGCATTGATCATGCCAACTGCTACATTAAAACTAAGTGCCTTGAAGGAGAGAGAAACCTCTCAACTTCCACCTTCCTAGGTTGCCCACTACCAAGATGAAGGGTACAGCCCCACCAATAGTCTAGGTTTCCGGGGCATCTGGGTGGCTCTGTAGGTTCAGCATCTGCCTTTGGCTCAAGTCGTAATCTCAGGGTCCTGGGATCAGAGTTCTGGGATCCAGCCCTGCATCAGGCTCCCTGCTCAGCGGGGAGCCTGCTTCTCTCTCTCCCTCTGTCCCTTCCCCCTCCCACTCATGCTCTCAAATAAATATTTTTTTCTTTTTTTTTTAAGTCTGGGTTTCCAAGACATAAAGGAAAATGGTGTTTCTGTTTGACAACATCCCTACCCTCAAAATAAGGACCAAATGTGAGACTCAGATCTTTCGAAACAAGGTGGCTGGCTGGCTCTGAGTTGCAATGCAAATACAGTCTATATTGCTTTTGGTTTCCTACCAACTACGTATGTATGTTTGTATGTAGGGGCCTGACACCCACCATCTCCAATTTGGACAACTTCTGTACATTGTTGAAGTACCTGTTTTACTTGTTTTACAGCACAGAGGACATACCTGAAATCCTGGAAGTAGGTAGGAATGCCCAGGAAGAAAGTGTAATAAATAAAAGCCTGAGAACAGAGTATCTAGAGAGGCTTATTCTGCTTATTCAGAAAAATGAAATATTTCTATTGCCTGCTATTTCTTCAATTTCTACTCTCCGCCTTTGAATTCTATTAAATGATTTTGCAATTGGAAATGTCTACTTAGGTTCTTTAAATCCCAGAGCTTCATACCTCCTTTATGTCTTCACATTTTATTTTACATTATACACATGCTTTGCCACTTTGAAATAAAAATGAAGTTTCTGTTCCTTTCCTTATTCTTGTCTCCCCTGTAATAAGTCCCTTGTATTGCAAGATTTAGATAATTTCCATGTAAGATTTCTAGATTTTGCAAAATATGTTTTTAGTTCTGGCACCACACCATCAAGGAAAATCGGTGTCTGACTCCACACTTCACAACTTTTATATCTTCTTGCTCATTGTTCCTGTTATTTTTACTGATTTACGTACCTTTGCTTCAAATATATTCTCGATCAAACCTCTTCTTGTTCTTTGGAAATCCCTTTGGAGGAAGAAGGAGAGCATAGCCTTGACTATAGCTGTTATCCAGGATGTATACTATGCTCTTGTGTAAACTACTGGTAAAAAAGCAAACACTCCAAAAGGTGGGGGAATAATTTTTAAAATTATATTTGAAAATAAAAATCAATGGACACTTTGAGACTCCAAATTATTTTACAGTTTTGGGTGTATGTGTGTGTGCTTATGTTTGAGCTTATTCTAGAGTGAAAAAGTCCACCATTGCAGTGTTTAAGACTGTTAAATTTCTAATCTGGTTCTTATTGAGAGTTAGAGCCCCTCAACTGCTTCTACCACTCCAATTCCATTGTTGTCTATTTTACATATTGATCTTGTATATAAAATTTTCTAGGAAAAATATTCTTACGTCTACCAAAAGAAAAAGTTGATACAATTACTGGTTTTAATAAAACTTGATAAAGCTCCCCTTGGATGTGCTTGCCACTGTCCTTATGGCAGAATTTTACAATACTTGCATCCATTTCAACTAAAACATTTGACATACTTTTGACTTGACATACTGTATCATCCTTCTGGTTCCATTCATAAATAAATATTTCATCTAGACTTCTATCTCTTTGGATTATACATAATCATAAATCTTTTCTTTTCCCTTGGTAACTCAATCTTGCAATAAATCTCTTAAGTCATATCTGATATATCTTAGGGTCAGTCATTTTATTTGTACTAAACAAAATTGCCTGCCTTGTATTACTGTTCTATAGCTTCTGACTGAGAAATAGTTCCAAATCCAGTTCCATGCTTTATAACTCATTCTTCTGTTTTTAGTGGTCCAATTTATTTTAGCATTTTTTAAAGTTTTATTTCTACTTAAGTTCCACGTTTTCATTTTAGTCAACTTCCAAAATGGACTTAAATGGAATTTTCCAGTGTTATGATTGTTTTATTTGGTACATGCCCTTTTATGATTGCCACATTTACTAAAAACACTTTTTTAGTATAAGTATTTTGCAAATAGTATTTATTTAAAATTCAAATTTAACAGTACTGTGATTATATATGGCAAACCTATCTTTTTCAGATCTCTGAAAATTTCCAAATTTGACCCCTCCCCCTTTTTAGGCTCTATATGGTTACTTCGATATTGTATTAATTATGCTACTTTATTTGGTTTCTTCACTAAATAATATTCATGATATAGGGTAGGCCAAAAAAAAAAGAGGAAGAGACAGACAACAGAAGAAAGATAGGAGGGAATGCAAGATACTTATAAAAAATATATGTGAAATCCATGTGGATAAGAGGTAATGTGATAAAACCATGCAGAAATTATAATGGAGAAATTTCCTAAAAGAGAGAAATAATATAAAATTAAATCAGGGAAGTGGGCTGTCGTTGAAAGCAGTCACATTTCTTTCTTTTTTTAAAATGTATTTACTCATGAGAGACACAGAGAGAGAGAGAGGCAGAGACACAGGCAGAGGGAGAAGCAGGCTCCATGCAGGGAGCCCCTTGTGGGACTAGATCCCGGGACTCCAGCATCACGCCGTGGGCAGAAGGAAGGTGCTCAACCACTGAGCCACCCAGACTCAAATTCTTAATTAATGTGAAGTCACATAAAGGGCCCCATCCCTTGATGACTTATGTTCATGTATAATCAAAGGTCATTCTGTCTGCCCCTCGCTAAGTACTACTTTTTCTCCTCTCCTTTTGGAGATTATTTTCCTAAGGATATTTTCATGTATTTCTTATTAATATTTATGAGCATTGTGTTGATAAAACTAAGCAACAATTGCTTTGTCATATTTGCAAATACTTTAGTTTTTCTAGGTTTCTTGCTTGATTACATTTGATTACATTAAGGTGTTCCTTTTTAATGTACATATGTTTAATAAATTTTTAAAGGATTTTTAAACTTTCTTTTGTGCCTCCAAAATAATCTAGACATAATATAAGCTCTCTCATGTTTTTTTTTTTTAATTTTCTTTGGTAACTATTTAATATATGAGGAATTTATCTTGGCCTTTGGTATGAAGAAACTTAGAGAATTTTCACGGTCTCCAGTAACCAATCATGATTCTTCACTGTTAATTTATGTAGACCTGTTTCCACTAAGTGTGCTGATAGTTCTGTATTGTACTTATAGAACTTTCCAGAATATACCTGTATACAGCTTGTACTGGGACTAATAATATCCTACAGCTCTTTATTGCACTGTTAAAGCTATAAATCTCCTCCAGCAAGCATGGTCCCTTTTTCCTCTGCCATTATTCTTAATTCTTTCCATTTGAATATGCTTCCACAAAATATGTAATTTTAAATACAGTAATGCAAATATGATATCCTGTGGAAGATCCCTGTTGATGAGCATTATACCCTATCGGTTAAGATTAAATATAGTAGAGTCAGATGGCCTCACTTTGAATACAGGCTCTTCGATTTACTACCAGCATGGCTTTAAATAAGCTAGTAAACTATCCGGATCTGAACATCTTCATATATAGATAACACAGAGATAATAACAATAGTTTTCTATTAGGCCTTTGTGAGAATTAAATGGTGTATTACAAAGTGGATTAAGCATGAAGCAAAGGGTGGGGAGATTAGTAAATGTTTATAGTAAGTCTGTAGATCATAGTTCTTAAGAAAACAAGCTTTAAATTTAGAATCATGTGGATTTGAAGCATGGTTCTCTCATTTACTGCCTTGTAGGACTCAAAAAAAGTTCCTGATTCACAACATGAATATAGTTTTGTCTAGCTCATAATGTAGTAACTTTGGAAAATGAGGCAGTAGTTAATTTTGGGCTTTGGGGCTAGACATTTTCTGTTCAGGTTGTGGATCTAACACTTGCAAGCTATGTAATCTGGAAATCGTTACCTTGGTGTGCTCCTCTATGAAGTGGGGATAATAACTATACCTGCCTTCTAGGTTGTTATGAGACTATAAATAAGTACTTGTTTACCACCTAGAAAAGCACCTGAGAGGTAAGAAGTGCTCAATACAGTTATGATATCGTTAGTAAATTCTGTTCTTGAAAGATTCTTGATACTGATATTTTCTCATTTCACAGTGGTAGCATCACATTTCTTACGTTTTTCTTGATTTGTCTAATATTTTGCATATATTTATCTTATTATTTTCTCTTATATTTGCCTTGTATTCCTTTGCATGATTTTGTGAGTTTTTTTTAACATTTTATTTATTTGTTTATTTGAAAGAGAGAGAGCATGAACAACGGTGGAGAGGCAGAGGCAGAGGGAAAAGCAGACTCCCCACTGAGCAGGGAGCCCGATGTTGGGCTCAATCCCGGGACCCTAAAATCGTGACCTGAGCTGAAGTCAGCTGCTTAATGGACTGAGCCACCCAGGTACCCCTGTATGATTTTCTTCTTCTGATATATTTTTTAAGATTTTATTTATTCATGAGACACAGACATAGAGAAGCAGGCTCCTCATAGGGAGTCTGATGTGGGACTCAATCCCTAGATCCAGGATCACGCCCGGAGCTGAAGGCAGACACTCAACCACCGAGCCACCCAGGTGTTCCTTCTTCTCTTCATCTTATTTTGACTCCAATTCTTTTCCTAACGTTTCTAATTCTCCTTCCTTTTATACATCTCATTCTACATTCACTTCTCAAGACTCATTGAGGAAACCCTCTTTACATATACAACCCAATTAATTGAGGAGGAAAAGTGGTCATACATAATAAGTAGCACACTGCAAATCAAGCCTACCTTTCAGATAAATAGTATTAGAAATCATTTTTTCCAATTAAGAAGAATTGCTAAATACTTCAATTCACAAGATGATTGTCTAAATAGTTTAATGTGATGATTACAGACTACTTTTATTATATGTTTTTGTGGCTTACTCTAACCAAATAGTATTATAGTCTAAATATTAATTTTCAAATTGTAGTTCGTGACCCATTAGTGGCTCATGAAATCAATTTAGTGTGGATTAAGTCCTTCATTAATAAATATAATTGAATAGAGTAGAATAGAATGCAATCGAATAGAACAGAATAGAGCATATTATTATTATGCATTGTAAGGGGATGCATTTCTTTATGAAACATTTTTTTTAATTCCAGGTTTTTGTATGAGTAAGTGAGTATGTGTGTGTGTGTGTGTGTGTGTGTGTGTGTGTGTGTTGGATATCAACAAAATGCATTACCTACTGGGGGCATGGTCAAAAAAGTTTTGAAAGACACTGGGATAAATGTTGTTGCTAGCTTTGTAAAATAATAGATCAGGAACACAGTATTTTTGCATTATGTCAATTAACGTTGAAAAGAGCTGTTTAGTGAGTCACAGACTGTTCTTTAAGTGTACGAGACCATTTTTATCCAGCTATAATATCTATGTGTATCATAAAATTTTTTGATTTACCAATAGCAAATGGGTTAATTCCAAGCTGGTTTCTTGTTATTGCTTAATAGGACAACTTTTCTCTACCCTCTGGGCATCATTATGTGCCAGTCCTATTTGATATTGCTTATAACCTTACCATGATCCAAACAATAGGAGTTTGATTAATTTCATGGTTAAAACACATGTACTCTGAATTAAAATTCTAAGTAGAATATATGACAGAATTGTGATCATCTCCTCTTACCTATTTCTCTGCTTATGTTAGTACAATAATAAAAGTGAAGGGACACCTGGGTGGCTCAGTCAGTTAAGTATCTGCCTTCGGCTCAGGTCATGATCCCAGAGTCCTATGATTGAGCCCTGATTCAGGTCCCTCCTCAGAGGGGGGTCTACTTCTCTCTATGCCTCTGCCCCTCTCCCTTCTCATGCTCTCTCACTCCCTCTCTCAAATAAATAAAATCTTAAAAAAATAATAAAAGTGAGATATATTCACTGACATTTTAGCATTTCTTCTTGTTGGTACAATAAGCTAATAGCTAACTACAGACAAAGTAAAAGAAAAAAACCTGAAAATTATTTGAGTCTATTTCTCCCTTTAATGTTAAAATTTATGTATTTTGAAGTTCTGTTATTAGGTACAGATGTATTTGTAATTTTATATGTTTCTGTTGCATCAAACCCTTTATAAAGAGCCCTTTTATCCCTGATTAAATAAATACTCCCTATCTTTAAGTCTAATAAGTCTATCTTCTCTAACACCGATATTGCTGTTCTGAGCAATTTTATGGTTACTATTAGCATGATATAACTTTCCCCACACTTTTACCTTCAACTTATATATGTCTGTATATTTAAAGAGCATCTCTTTCAGAGGTGCAACCTAACCAATAGTAAGGTCTTTTTATCCCCATTATATATGACTATCTATATTTTTAATTGAAATGTTAAGTTCATTATATTCAACAGAACTACTGATTTCTTATTAAGCCTAAATACTTACTGTTTGTGTTTTTCCCCCACCATTTTTGTTGTTGTTGTTGTTGTTGTTCCTTGTGCTCACTTTGGCAGCACATATACTTTTTTGTTCCTGTTTCTTTTCTTGCTTTATTTTGGATTATTCTTATATTTTTAGATAGATTTTAAACTATCTATTGGATTTTTAACCAAGTGTATCTTAATTATACTTTAGTGGTTTCTGTAAGAATTATGAAATGTATCTTTAAGTTATCCCAGGACACTTAAAGTTATTATCAACACTTTATATTCATAGTTTTTTTAAAATATGAACCTTGTAACAGTGTAATTACATATATCATCATCCCCTCATACATTGACTACTATGTATTTTAATTCTACAAATGATACAAACCCAAATTATCACAACAGCATTATTTCCTGTTTTAACAGTAAGTATGTTTTTACATTACCTAACAACAACAAAATGGTAGTCCTTTATATGTACCACTTACAGGCCTTTTTGGTGCTTTTATTATTTTTTTTCTCCTTTTTTTTTTTCTTTTTGGTGCTTTTAATTCCTTCTTTTAGATCTAGTTTTTCTCCAGGTATTTTTTTTTTTTTTATAATTTACTTTCAATCTGGTTAAGTTTCTTATTTTTGGTGGAGTAGTTTACAACAACATATTCTTTTCACTTTTATGTATTTGAAAATGTCTTAATTTCACCTGTATTTTGAAAGGTTATAGGTTATATTTTGCTGGTTATAGAATTTGGGAAAAATAGAAAATGTCTTTTTTTTCTCTTTTGGCCTATATTGTTTCTGGTAGCTTCCTGTATATGATTCATCTTTCAACCCTGACTCCCTCCCCCATCTTCAAGACTTTTTCTTTTGTTTTTAATCTTGAGATTCACTAACTTTCTTAGATTTTTAGGTTGATGTTTACCATCAAATTTGGAAAATGCTTACCATTATGATCTGTAAATTATTTTTCCTGATCCTTTCTTTCCCTCTGGAATTTTAGTTGCATGTTTGTAAGATCTTTTTATACTGTCTCACATCCCAGTGAGGTATTGTTTATTATCAATCCATTTCTTTTTGTTTCTCACTTTCACATTGAATGATTTCTAGCAATTTGACTCCAGGTTGCTGACTCTTTATTTTCCCACCTCCAATCTGCTTTTAGGTCTGACCAGTGAAGTCTCCCTGTTCTTACATATAACACCAAACCAGTCATGTGTATTTATGAAGTAGTACAATAAAATGTAATCATCAATGTTATATATTATAGTAGGATTTCAGACTCAGAATTATTGAGATTTTTGGCCCAATAACAAGAAGACTGTCCCGTGCATTATAGAAAGCTCAAGGCCTACTTGTACACTATGTACTAGATGCCTGTACCAACCCCTTCCTCTACTGTAACAGTCAAACATTTACCCAGGCATTGCCAAATGTCCCCTGGGGAGGAAACCACCCTTGGTTGAGCACCACTACATATTTTTTTCTTAATCTTATTCATAACTATATATTCAATAAGAAAAATTTAGATTTTTAAAAATAAGAAATTATTTATTTATTTATTATTTTTTTTTATTTTTTTATTTTTTATGATAGTCACAGAGAGAGAGAGAGAGAGAGAGGCAGAGACACAGGCAGAGGGAGAAGCAGGCTCCATGCACCGGGAGCCCGATGTGGGATTCAATCCCGGGTCTCCAGGATCGCGCCCTGGGCCAAAGGCAGGCGCCAAACCGCTGCGCCACCCAGGGATCCCAAAAATAAGATAAATTAAATCTAATCAATGGACTGAATCTCAAAATTAATCAAGGTGTAAGTTTGAATTACACATTTAAAGAACTTGATTTATAAAACTAGGTCTTACAAGGTATTACTCTGAAATGACTTTCCATTATGTGTTCAGTTAGAAAGTACATCACTACATCCTTAAACTGCAATTGATTTCAAATATGTAAAATGCAAAAATACTGCTAACTATCCATGTGCATTACATTCACAACTCTTTTCTTCATAATCTGGCTTTGAAAATTTAGTGCAAAGGGAATGCTAGGATGTCCAAACTTAGCATATGACCTTCTGTAAACTGCTGTGCTTGCTGCCAAGCTGTGCATCTGTGGATATGCCCAGATGGCTTTATTGTAGCTATTTAAATTGGGGAATCTATAATAAGAAGTCATTGCTTATTTAACCTGCTTTTCCGGAACACTTAGCATACAAATTTGGTTAAAAATTTTAGGATTTTTGTCATCATGTATACTTGTGTCTAGTGTGGATGAGTGTGTGTTTGCATGTACACTTAAGTGTTTGTGGAGATATACATTATATTAATCATCTCCTAATTTGTTCTATTTTGTCAATATGGATTTTAATTTGATTTTATTAGCTGAAAAAGTACATTAACTACCTTTTAAATTAAATACATTTCTGATAACCAGAGTTTGTATGTGTAGGCACCTAATGTATGTTTGTTGATGGTATGATAGTAATAATGAAATGGAAAAAGAATAGGCTTTAAATGAGATAAATTATAGGCAAAGAAAGGGACATATTGACATGCTGACTTTCCTTGTGATTGTACTTTTAGAACCAAACCAATATCCCATATAAGAAAAAAGGTAAAGTGAGCTTAAAGGTAAATCAGTTTAATATAGTCATTTGCATTGTCATTTTTTTAATAAGATAATATTAGTAAATTAGACTGAGCATATATGCATTACTATGTATGTATCAATAGGATATATTCAACCTCTCTACTGTTTAACAGTCTTCTATCAAATATTTATTAATCAGAAAAGAGTTAATGTAGCAAAAAATAAGTAAAATGTGTATTTTCGGTGATTAAATACAATCTGATATATAAACTCATGTAAATACTATCAATACTATTATTACATATCAAAATAGATTTCATGATATAAAACCTGTTTTAGTCATTTTGAATATTTTTTCTCGTGAGCTATATTCTATGACTGTATATGAATTGTGATAATTTATTAAAACATAGTGGTTTGCCAACCTTTTTTTTTTTTTGGTGCCACTCTATTTGAAATAAATCAGAGGTTACTTAGGGGCAAGGTTGACTAAATACTTTCAATTTGACATTTATTAAGTAATGTTATATCAATTATGTCATATCCTATCAAACAACACATTATCTCATTTGCTATTTAAGTTGATAACAATAAAGAATACATGATGAGATTTAGTATTATCTCCCAAATAATCACAGAACTAAGAGTAACATTTATATTTATAGCATACAGAATTGTAAGAATTCTCACTCCCCAAAGTGTTATATATTTTATCTCTCTACATTAAAGAGAATACCACTTTCCCAAATATAACCAACATTGCACTGAGTCTGAAAGGTTACTCTAGTATAAAAGTAGAAACAGTGTTAAGATTGAATTCAAATACACCGGGTTCAAGTTTCATTTTTGTCATTTAACAGCTTAGTAATTATTTCAGTGAGAACCTAACTCACAAGAGAAACCACTTGAATATTTAAAAGAAAGGGGTTTTTAATTTTGACACTTGGCCACACGGATGATGAGGGAGATGAGACTAAAAAGGAGAAAGTAAGATTCTTACAGATGAGTTCTAGCAGAAAGTTCCTAGAAACCCAAGAGTAGAAAGTCAAAAGGAGGCAGCAAAGCTACTGGAGGGCAGTGTCCACTTTACTTGGAAAATGTAGCAATAGACTGGTCCCTTTTTATGGCAGTTGGAACTATATATAGAGATGTAGCAGGGACACCTTGGTGGCTCACTGGTTGAGCATCTGCCTTTGGTTCAGGTTGTGATTCCAGGGTCCTGGGATCCAGTCCCACATCAGGCTCCCTGCAGGGGAGCCTGCTTCTCCCTCTGCCTATATCTCTGCCTGTTTCTGTGTGTCTCTCATGAATAAATGAATAAGATCTTAAAAAAAAAATAAAAAGAGATGCAGCAGGTAGTGAAAATGTAAGGAAACAAGGGAGAGGCAAATTCCTCTACCTAATCTTTCCTCTACCCTGGCAATTCCCACTATGGTACTGATATCTGATCCCAATAAGAATGCAGGTGGCAGTGGAGTATGGAAAGTGTAGCCTGAAGTTCAGCCTCTGCAATGTGGGAGAAAACAGAGGAAGGGCTCTGAGGGACAAATACACGTTTCCCTATCTGTAAAACAATAATTGTAATAGCCATCTCAAAAGTTTACTGCCAAGATTAATTTAAATAATATGTGGGCTTTGAAAAGCATCATGCTGGTGAAAGCTGTTATTATTATTTCTAGAAGGAATCTAGCAATTACAGAGTTAAGAGTTCTTCCTTTTGGTTACTTTATAACTTTGGATATGTTAACCATTTCCAATCATCTATAAGACTACAGATTAGGGATTAATCATTTTGAGCTATGGAAAGCACAAGAGAAATCTCTAACAATTTGAAACACTAAAGTTTGAAATGATTTGCTTTCCTAAAATTTGAGATTGAAGTTTCCACTTGTAGAACGGCAATATAAGAAGCTCCGTGAATCTGCTTTCCAGAAAAACTGGTGACTTTTCTTTAAAAAAAATTAAAGTCTCTGGAAATAGTCCCAAGAGTGTATAGCAAATAAATATTTGTGCAAGAATATCTACTAAAATTCCTAAGAACAGCAAGAGTCTGACATTTAAACCACAGACTTCTCTCTCTCCTGGGCCTCCCAGCCTTGGATGATAGAAATTCTATTCCAAGCAGGAGAAGCTAGGAAGACAACTTTATCCCTAGCTCCCAGTCAGGGGTGGGGCATCAACATTTTACATTTTGTCTCCCAGTTACTCTTACACCAAATTCTTAATGGGTTTGGCCAAGAGGCTCCCTTATTCTGTCCAGCTCCCATTTGTGGGATTGAGGCACCAGCTTGTGCTCCATGAACTAAGAGTACAGGACCTCTGTTCATCCTCACTGTCTTATCCATAAAGTAGAGGTTACAAGTTAGGGCAGGAAAGCTGAGAAGACCAGAAGTTGAGGCTACCACCACTTCCTCCACTGAACACCCAGTTCCTAAAGCAGAGCTGGCACTCAGAGAGTATACCATTGTTTCTGCCTCCAGTTCCAGAGCTATAACTTTGAAACGTTGCCCAGATAGAGAAGCCTGAAGCTCTTCCCCCCTAAAAATAGCTTTATTGGAAACAAAGTAGAAAATTAAGCATAATGATGCCCTTAAAAACAATGGAAAGTATGGGGGTGGGGAAGCAGTTAGGAAGAGACTGGGATTTTGATTGGAAATACAAGCAAAGCCATAGGCTAGCTGCTCATATGACAGAACCAGGAAAAGAGATAGCTATGGAGTATCCTGTTGGGGGTCAGAACAAACCTCAAACACTGACCTAAAAACCATCCCTACAAATGAGTCATTTAAATTGGATCGGTCTGTGAAGCAATTCATGCCCAAGGGCATTGTCGAAGATAGAACAATCAACTGGAAATGAGTCTACTGTGTGGATTCAGAAAAAGAGAGAGAGCCCTAGTAAAACCACTGTTACCCCAGGTGACTGCTCGTTGGTCTGTACCCCTGAGGAACAACTGCAGAGGCTTCACACTGCTGAGGAGTGTACTACACTAATCCAGCCACTCACTGAAAACAAACAAAAAAGCAAACAACAGTAACAAACCCTGCATAGTAGGTAACTAGTACTTAGATTTACTACAATATATTTTCTAAAATATCTAGTTTCTACCCACAAGCATTTATAAGGCAAGCAAAGAAATGGGAAATTTTGACTTGGGACAAAATAAGGCAACAGAAACTGCCTGTGAGAGCAACAGCAGTCAGATTTAACAAAGATTTTAGAGGAGCCATTATAAATATTTTCAGAGAACTATAGGGAATTAAGTTTTAAAAAGTCAAGAAAGAGGGCAGCCCGGGTGGCTCAGCAGTTCAGGGCCACCTTCAGCCGAGGGCGTGATCCTGGAGACCGGGGATCAAGTCCCACATCAGGCTCCCTGCATGGAGCCTGTTTCTCCCTCTGCCTGTGTCTCTGCCTCTCTCTCTCTCTCTCTCTCTCTCGTGAATAAATAAATAAACTCTTAAAAAAAATAAAAAGTCAAGAAAGATATGACAAAGTCTCATCAAACAGAGAATATCAATAAAGAGAAATTATTGAAAGAAAAAATGAACCAAATGGAAATACTGGAGTTCAAAGATAAATAAGTAAAATGAAAAAAAAAAAAAAAAACTAAAGGAGCTCAATAGAAATGAACTGGTAGGAAAAAGAATGTGAATTTGAAGAAAGATTAGCAGAGATTATGTGACCTGAAAAACAGAGAAAGAAATTAAGAGAAACGAACAGATCCTCAGGTAAACGTGAGAGACACTTAAGAGTCTGAGAACAAAAGGTGGAAGAGAAAGAAGAAAAAGTATTCCAAGAATGGCTGAGAACTTTAGAAATTTTGTGGATACCATCCATCTACACAGATAGTAAGAAGTATGGATGAGTATGTGGAGAAATTTGAATGCTCATAAGTGCTAGTGGGAATATAAATGACACAGTCATTTCATAAAATAGTGTTGGAATCCTTCAAATTATTAAATAGAGAGTTATCATTTGTCCCAGCAGTTTCAATCTTAGGAATATACTTAAGAGAAATGAAAACAAATATCCCCACAAAAATCTCAACACTAATATTCATAGTAGCATTATTCACAATATACAACCCAAATACCCATCAACTGGTGAATGGGTAAACAGAACACAATAGAATGCTATCTAGCCATAAAAATGTATTGATACATGCTGCAACGTAAACAAATCTTAAAAGCATGCTAAGAGAAAGGAGCCAGTCAGGAAAAAAAAAACAAAGCCAAACACATCTTATATGATTTTATTTATATGAAATGCCCAGAAGAGGGAAATATATAAGGACAGAAGTAGATTAGTGGGGGGATAGTTAAAGGGTGTAGTGTTTGGTGTGGGGGTAATGGAAATATCTCAAAATTGGTTGTGTGACAGCAATATAGCCCTATGAATATGCTAAATTTGAATACTAAACTAAATATTAAATACTAATTGAATTATACATTTTGAATGGATAAGTTTTATGGTCTGTAAATTATAGCTCAATAAACCTACCACCAAAACAAAAATTAAAATGGGTCATTCTTCTATAATTCTTAGGGAACTATAAACATATAATAGAATACAGTTACCACTATTGTCATCTCATCATTTTTTATTTAAACATAAATCACATTCAAAGAGCTGAAAAATATTGGCTACTTGGTATTTTTTAATTAAACATGTAAATCATATACTTTAATGCATTTCTCTGCTACGGATTTTTGTACTTTTTTGAAACTAGGTATTTTTGCACTAAAAAAATTCAAATAACTGAATTTGATGTTTCTAATTTTTTCAAGCATGAAAAAAATAGACACAATTTTGTGGTCCTGTTAACCTTTCATTTTCATCCCTTTCCCTACAGTAGAGAATATGGTTTTTTTTGCCCAGCAGGGCAGACTGAGTACCGAGAGGTAGCTTTAATTCGAATTTGCTGGCTTTCGTATGCATGTGTCCTAACCTTAACATCTCTTAACTAGAGTTTATTTTGCAGAGAATCTGTTTATCTAGCATTAGTACATGACAAAAACAGGAATGTAATAAAAATGCATAAATTGCAAATGCATAGTGCATAACTGAATATTTGAACATGTCTCAAAGCAGTGGGGCAATTTGATCCTTATAATCCAGTTTACTTTTTTTTTTTTCCCTGAGAGAAAAGGGCATGCTTATCTAGGATTTATTTCAACTGCAATTTTCACATGACAAAATTTACTTTTAAGTTTAAAATGATGTTGTTTCAGTCCCTGGTGTCTGAGTGTGATGAGAGTTGGAAAGGCAGACAGAACTACAAACGTCTAATCTTGGCATGGCATTTGCTTTCCATTTTCTTTAGTGTGCACTGGTGGGATATTACTGAATGTTAAAACCTTGGCAGAGTCACTAGTGTGTGGAATCTATTTCTTTTGTGAAAAGGGAAGTAAATCTGAAGTACAATGAAGTTTATTTTCTATATTATTGCTGATTAGTTTTTAATTTTTAGCATTACATTTTCTTTTCTGCTGTATATAGCCTGAGGAACACTGAATTTTCAGCCTACTAAACAGATGTACTGATAAATATACTATTTACCCTAGGTGAAGGATATGGATTTCTACCTTTGTCTTTTGTGAATATAGTGCACTCTTGTCAACAGTTAAAAGAATGGTCTAAAAGTATGCATTACTCAATGTTACCACATTCCTTTCTCTTTCCCTATCTTCGTAAACACTTCTGTTTCAAGGACTTAAGCTGAGTAAGTGTTCCATTCTGTTTCCTACGTGACCTATCTCATACTAATTCTTTATTTCAACTGGATTTTTCTCTCCTGCTTTTTAAAATCCTGAGTTAACCGAATGTGTAACAATACTTGCCAATATTAAAAAATAAAAACCAAAACTTGATTCTGCTCTTATTTTTAACTTGTCTAAATGTTTTTATTGTAAAACCAGAAACTTATGCTACTCCATACCTTCTCTGATCCTTCAATTACATTTTCTTGAAATAACTGATTTACCCTCTTTGAAATAACTCTCAAAAGCTTTTCTGGATTTCCAACTATTCTATAAAATGCTTCAGAGAAGGAATATCATCACAGAAATCCTATTTATTGAGAGCTCAATATGCACCAGGCATCTTCTAGGTACTTAGGATATATCAGTAAACAAAACAATTTCTGTCCCTGTGGAGCATTGTCCTCTGGCAAGGACAGGTCTATAATAAACAAAATAAAGTAACAAGTTAAATGCATAGAAATCCACATTATGGGGAAAAAAAGAAAAAAAAGTAGAAAGGATTGACATTGAAAGGGATATGGTGTGGCTTAATATAAACAATAACTGCCAGTATTATTTCCAATACTTAGCTTAATGCTTTTTCATAGAAGTCTTGTAAAATACAGGAAAGTGCATCAATAAGTGACTTTTTTTCTATAAAATCTTCTTTTGAGATCTTCTCTCATTATCCATTTTTCACTCCCTGTATCATGTGAATAATATGGAGATAGATGTACATGCAGATGTAAGTATCTAGATACAGACATCGATAATGATACAGATGTTTGAGCTTTTTGACACATTATCACTTATCTTATCTGTATACAGTGATATACACTTGAATGAACCCCATCGATTTTAGGAGATAAAGCATCTTTTAATCTCCCTAAAGGAATGACTTAATGGTAGGACTGAAGAAAGTAATAAGTGAGAGAACAGAGTAGAGAATTATATAGTAAAGCTCTTAAGCAACAATTTAAAAAATCTGCAAACCACAAAACTGAGAGAGAAAAGGGAGGAGACCAACAGTTAGGATCCCAAGATAAATCTGTCAATTCTTCCAGGAGCATCTGACTACTCTCCAGTTAGCACACAAGTTCCTGTAGGTAAAGATGTGTTACATTTTTTTGGCACCACTCAGTGTCCACAACATAGTAGGCATTCAATAAATAATGATTAATAAAGATCTTTCATTGGTTATGGGTTCCAAATGTAAAATAGATTTTTACTCCTTTAAGATATAGGTGATCACTTATTAAATCCCTATTAGAATGAATAAAATGATGATATGTATCAGAGGGTGCACATAAAGATCACCATGCTATGGGAATAGATCACCTAGGTAGGTATAGACACATTTCAAAACCATCTAACTTTGTTTAATTGTACCTTAAAAATATTAATGTTAACAGTGATTATGATTAGCCCAGCACATTATTAACATATTTTCAACAAGTCTCAAGAAGGTTCTTAGATCATTTATTTAGGTAAATAAAGCATTGTGGTTGAGCTTAAAAGCATGGTTTCAAACAATTTATGTAATCATTGACTGTGGTTTATGCTTCAAAAGGATGATAATGTTTGTAAATGGATTATAGTTTTTGTTTTAATGTTAATTCCTTCCGTCATTAGTTGTATGACTGTAGACAAAGTTTTGTAATACAATCTACTTCTGCCAGTTTTCTCATCTATAAATTAGCCTAATAAGAAGACTCCTCATAGGATTGGTGTGAGTTTCAAATAAATTAATACAAGTAAAACACTCAGAAGAGAGTCTGCCAATTTGCAGATTCTAAATTAATGCTTGATTAGTAATAGAAAATGTTGGAATAATTATTTTACCTATAATTTCTGGCCAAGTATCTACTTTTCCTTGTGGTTTGGAAACAATACTTTCTAATTTCTATTATAAAATGTATATAAATGTTATTTAAAGATTTACCAGGTCCAAAATTACTCAGCCATCAAAACCAGAAAAGGAGGCCATAAGAAAATTATAGACCAATATCCTTCATGTACAAAGAGGCAAAATCCTCAACAAATTATTAACAAGTGGAATCCAGTAATACATGAAAAGAATCATACACCTGAACAAGTAGAGTATATTTCAGAAATGCAAGGATGGTTAGCCATCCACAAATCAATGTATATACCTCACCAATAAAATGAAGGATAAAAATTATATGATCACCTTAATAGATGTAGAAACAGTGTTTGACAAAATTCAACATCCAGTTATAATAAAAACTCTCAACAACTGTGTAAGGAGGACATATACCTCAATTTAATAAAGGCCACATGTGATAAGCCATAGCTGTCATCATACTGAATGGAGATTAACTAAAAGTTTTCGTCTAATATCAGGAACAAGACAAAGACACTCACTCTCACCACTTTTATTGAACATAGTATTGGAAGTCTTTGCCAGAGAAATTAGTCAAGAAAAAAGAAATAAAAGCCATCCAAATTAGAAAGAAAAAATAAAACTGTCACTATTTGCAGAATACATATTATATACAGAAAACCCTAAAGTCGCTGCCAAAAACTATTAGAAATAATCAACAATCTCAGTCAAGTTGCACAATACAATATATATATATATATATATATATATATATATATATATAAATCTGCTTCATTTCAATTAACAACAAACTATCAGAAAGAAAAATTAAGAATTATATTTACATTAAAAAAGGGATAAACTTAACCAAGAAAGTAAAACACCCATATAATGAAAACCCTAAGACATTGTGAAAGAAAATGGAAAAAGCCACACATAAATGGAAAGATATCTTGTGCTTATGAATTGGAAGAATATGCTATAATACCCAGGCTGCCCACAGCAATCTACAGGTTCAGTGCAATCCACTCTCAAAATTCCAATAGCGTTTTTACAGAAATAAAACAATCCTAAAATTTATATGAAACTACAAATCCCGAATAGCCAAATTCTGAGAAAGAACAAAGCTAGAGGCATCATACTCCCTGATTTCAAACTATATGACAGTGTTATAGTCATCAAAACAAAATGGCATAGGCACAAAAACTGATGCACAGATCAATGCAACAGAATGGAGAGCCCAGAAATGAACCCATGCATATATGGTCCATTAATTTATAACAACGGAACCAAGAATATACAACAGGGAGAGGACTGTCTCTTTAAAAAGACACATGCAAAGGAATAAAACTGGATCATTGTCCTAAACAATACACAAATTAACCATCTCAAAATGGATTAAAGGCTTGAATGTAAGAACTGAAGCTACGAAACTCATAGAAGAAAAACATGGACTAAAGGTACTTTACATAAGTCTTGGAGATGGTTTCTTGGATTTGACACTAAAAGCAAGAACATATGAGACTTCATCAAACTGAACAGGTTCTACACAGCAAAGAAAACCATTAATAAAATTAAGAGGCAACCTAAGGAATGGGAGAAAATATTTGTAAACCATATATCTGATAAGGGGTTACTATCTAAAATATATAAAGAGCTCATATAATTCAATAAGAAACAACCCCATTAAAACATGGGCAGAAGATCTGAATTGACATTTTTCCAAAGGAGATATACAGATGGCCAACAGGTACATGAAAAGGCACTCAGCATCACTAATCATCAGGAAAATGCAAATCAAAACCACAATCGAATATTTTCTCATACCTTTTAGAATGGTTATCGACCCAGCAATTGCACTGTTGGGGATTTACCCCAAAGATTCAGATGCAATGAAACGTCGGGACACCTGCACCCCGATGTTTCTATCAGCAATGGCCACAATAGCCAAACTGTGGAAGGAGCCTCGGTGTCCATCGAAAGATGATGGATAAAGAAGATGTGGTTTATGTATACAATGGAATATTCCTCAGCCATTAGAAACGACAAATACCCACCATTTGCTTCAACGTGGATGGAACTGGAGGGTATTATGCTGAGTGAAATAAGTCAATCGGAGAAGGACAAACAGTGTATGTTCTCATTCATTTGGGGAATATGAATAATAGTGAAAGGGAATATAAAGGAAGGGAAAAGAAATGTTGGGAAATATCAGGAAGGGAGACAGAACATAAAGACTCCTAACTCTGGGAAACGAACTAGGGGTGGTGGAAGGGGAGGAGGGCGGGTGTTGGAGGGGAATGGGTGACGGGCACTGAGGTGGACACTTGATGGGATGAGCACTGGGTGTTTTTCTGTATGTTGGTAAATTAAACACCAATAAAAGTTAATTTAAAAAAAAAAAAAGAATGGTTATCATTAAAGAGACAAAAAATAATAACTGTTGGCAAAAATGTGGAGGAAAGGGGAACACTTGAGCACTGCTTGTGGGAATGTAGATTGGTGAAGCACCACAGAAAACAGCCAGAAGTTACCCTAGAAAATTAAAAATAGGGGCACTAAGGGACACCTGGGTGGCTCAGCATTTGAGCATTTGCCTTTAGCCCCAGGGTGTGATCCTGGAGTCCCTGAATAGAGTCCCACATCAGGCTCACTGCAGGGAGTCTGCTTCTCCCTCTGCCTATGTCTCTTCCTCTCCCTGTGTCTCTCATGAAGAAATAAATTAAAAATCTTTTTTTTTAATAAAAAATCTTTAAAAAAATTAAAAATAGAACTACCATACAATCCATCAATGTCACTTCTGGGGATTTATCTAAAGGAAACAAAAATAATAACTAAAGAGGATATATGAACTTCAAAGTTTGTTGCAGCAATTTTTTATAATACATTTATTTTTTATTGGTGTTCAATTTGCCAACATACAGAATAACACCCAGTGCTCATCCCGTCAAGTGCCCCCCTCAGTGCCCGTCACCCATTCACCCCCATCCCCTCGCCCGCCTCCCCTTCCACCACCCCTAGTTCGTTTCCCAGAGTTAGGAGTCTTTATGTTCTCCCTTTCTGATATTTCCCACCCATTTCTTCTCCCTTCCCTTATATTCCCTTTCACTATTATTTATATTCCCCAAATGAATGAGACCATATAATGTTTGTCCTTCTCCGATTGACTTACTTCACTCAGCATAATACCCTCCAGTTCCATCCATGTTGAAGCAAATGGTGGGTATTTGTCATTTCTAATGGCTGAGGAATATTCCATTGTATACACAGACCACATCTTCTTTATCCGTCATCTTTTGATGGACACCGAGGCTCCTTCCACAGCTTGGCTATTGTGGACATTGCTTGTTGCAGCATTTTTTATAATAGCAAAGACTTGGAAACCACCTAAGTGCCCATCAGTGGAGGAATGGATAAAGTAAATGCGTTACATTTATGCATTGCAATAATATTTAGTAATAAAAAGGAAATCTTGACACTTGTGACAACACAGATGGACCTGGAGGATATCATGCTAAGTGAAATATGTCAGACAGAGAGAGGCAAATACTTATGATCTCACTTATATGTGAAATCTAAAAGAAAACTAAATATTTTTAAATGGGCTAATAGATAAAGAGATTGGTGGTTGCCTGATGTCAGGAGTAGACAAAATAGGTAAAGGGTGTCAAAAGATATAAACTTCCATAAAATAAATATGTCATAAGGATGTATACCATGGTGACTAACGTTAATATTATAGTGCATATTTGAAAGTTTCTATGAGAGTAGATGTTAAAAGTTTTCAGCACAAGAAAAAACAAATTTGTAACAACTTATAGTGATGGGTTTTAAGTAGACTTATTATGGGGATCATGTGGCAATATACATAGCTATTGAATTATATGCTATTTACCTGAAGTTTTCATGGTGTTACATGTCAATTTTACCCAATAAAAAAACTTACTAGGTATATTTTTAGAATATATATTTAAAATACATTTCCAAATTTATAAAATAATTGACCCTTATTTACTATTGGTAGCACATCTTCAAAATTTTACTAAATATAGTTTTTAAAATCCTCTATCACACACTTGATTTATTCAATATACTATCTTTTTTTAAAAAAAGATTTTATTTATTTGAGCGATACAGAGAGAGTGAGAGAGAGAAAGAGCAAGCATGAATAGGGTGAGGGTAGAGGGAGAAGCAGACTCCCGCTGAGCAGGGAGCCTGAAGCGGGACTCGATCCAGGAGCTCCAGGATCATGACCTGAGTTGAAGGCAGGTGCTTAAACAATTGAGCCACCCCAGGCACCCATACTCTTATCATTTATGGGGAATAATTTACTGGGATTTTACTAGGAATTATGATTATAAAAATAGTCTTAGTCTCTGATCATTGTATCCATTACAGATATAATATATGTCCTTTCAGGCAGTTAAATAAAAAATATTTAGTTTCAATAGACTTTTATGTCTTTTTCAGGTTCCATTTGTGGAATTATTTCAGTAGAAGGTACAATATTATTAAATGAAATTCCAGGGCAAATAATGGGACCAGATAGTGTCTATTGTTGCCTGTTTGGGTCCTCACTAACCCAGGGAAATATTTTTTTTAATATTATTTATTATTAATCAATTAATTAATTTATTTATTTATTTATTTTTACACATAGCATAAACGCAGTGCTCATCCCGTCAAGTGCCCCCCTCAATGCCCGTCACCCAGTCACCCCCACCTGCCTCCCTTTCCACTACCTCTTGTCCTTTTCCCAGAGTTAGAAGTCTCTCATGTTCTGTCACTCTCACTGATATTTCCCACTCATTTTCTCTCCTCTCCCCTATAATCCCTTTCACTATTCTTTATATTCTCCAAATGAATGAGAACATATAATGTTTGTCCTTCTCTGATTGACTTACTTCACTCAGCATAATACCCTCCAGTTCCATCCACGTTGAAGCAAATGGTGGGTATTTGTCATTTCTAATGGCTGAGGAATATTCCATTGTATACATAGACCACATCTTCTTTATCCATCATCTTTCGATGGACACCGAGGCTCCTTCCACAGTTTGGCTATTGTGGACATTGCTGCTAGAAACATTGGGGTGCAGGTGCCCTGCCATTTCACAGCATCTGTATCTTTGGGGTAAATCCCCAGCAGTGCAATGCTGGGTCATAGGATAGCTCCATCTTTAACTCTTTGAGGAACCTCCACAAAGTTTTCCATAGTGGCTGCACCAGTTCACATTCCCACCAACAGTGCAAGAGGGTCCCCCTTTCTCCACATCGTCTCCAACATTTGTTGTTTCCTGTCTTGTTAATTTTCAATATTCTCACTGGTGTGAGGTGGTATCTCATTGTAATCCAGGATAATCTTATCAAAATTACCTATTCCTGTTTCCATTAGAATTCTTGGTAATAGTTGTTCTTCAGCATTGTAACTCATTTTTCCCTTAGTTGAGAAATGATTGCCTTAGTTCTCTGATAAATTAAACATTCTCTCTCTATCTTTCTCACACACACACAAACACACACACAATGTGGTTTAACAGGCTTTTCTAAGAATCGCAAAGCTTTCAGAAAGGTGATGACATATCTAATGATTAAGACTGAGTACGGAAGAAAACCATTTGTTTCATATAACAAATACATTTCTCATGTGAAATATATTAACCTTAGAACTAGCTATCCCCATGTCTTCTATCTTCATATGCTGGTCACTGTGCCTAAAATAGTTCTTTCTTCTTTCCTTATCCCAGAGACCACTTGCTAATATATCTACTTAGAATTAAAATAGAACTTGCTAAGAGCAAATTTTCCACAATTTGCTATTAGATTATGAATGTTGTCCTTTGGGCTGATTAGTCTTTAAAGCAAACCTTTTCAGTGCACTTATTGGTTTTCTCTCTCTCTCTCCCGTGGGTTGAAATTTCCTTAAGGAAAATAGTCATTTCCATAGTATAGTGGCTAACAAAATATTTGGAGCAAAGAAACTCTGAATAGAATAAATGAATGGTCTATCTTAATATAAAAACTCATAGGGGATCCTTGGATGGCTCAGCAGTTTAATGCCTGCCTTTGGCCCAGGGCATGATCCTGTAGCACAGATTAAATAGTAAAAAGGAAAAAGGGGCAAGTGGAAACATTACAATATAAATTCACCCAACTTTATAACTTGATAGCATATATTTAATAATACCTTTCAGAATTATTTTAATATCTCTTTCAGACACAGGTAACTCAGACCCCTGATTTGGGCCTGAGCTTTAGAACACTTCCAATGACTTTTCTTTTGTCCATATCCCCAGGGTAAGGAGTTCACAGACATAAAGGGACATACTCATCTGCACTTGCTTCTCTAGACCTTGCTCCAGATCTCTGTTTATGGAATTTTCTACTTACAGACTCACAAGGTTACTTCTGGACTTCTGGATTACTTCAACTTAGTTTCTTCCTTCCCAAATAGTTGTTTAAGATATTCTTCAGATTTTTATTCTTGGCTTCTCATAATGGCATTAATTATCTCTATTTTAGTCTCTGACATACTAAAAAAAAAAAATAATAAATGTTTATTTGAGCCTCAGGTCTAATTCATTTTGTTTTAGATTTAAAATATTCCCCCAGTTTAGGCCATGACTTTCTGGTTCAATCCTCAAGTAAACTAATTTTAATGATCTTAAAAATGTGTCACCCTTTACCTTCCCAATGTCATTTGATATCTCCTGGGTTCTGTAAACAATAGTTATTACATTACTTATTTTAAACATTTTCTTTAGGACTTTTTTCTTTAAAGATTTTATTTAGAGAGACCTTGGAGGAGGGGCAGAGGGAGAGGGACAAGCAGATTCCAAGCTGAACACAGAACCTCATTAGGAGCTCCATCTCAGGCCCCCAAAGATCATGGCCCAAGGCGAAACCAACAGTCAGACACTTAACTAATTGAGCCACCCAGGTGCTCCTGTTTAGGATTTTCTTATGCCAGCTTACATTTCTGATCTTTACTTTTTTTTCAAAATCAATATCTCATGACTCGTATGCCAGGGCTTAAGGGAGAAACAAATCTCTCTCCTCCTTGACTATTCTTGTTCCTTTCCAAAGCATTCTACTCAAGTATATGTCCTCAAAGAAAAGAAAATAAGCATAGGAAATAGGCGTTTCTTTTTTCCAAGCCGGGTCTAGCTGGACACAGATGCTGTGAAAGAGCACTACCTAGGAACGTATGACTTCTCCTCATACCTACTCATTTTGTTTTGCATATATGTGGAAATTGGAACTGTAATCCTCACTGCTTCTGAGGACTGTTCCGGAACACATCTGGGAATGTGGTTGCTCTTGCAAGCCAAACTTGCAAACAAGTGTATGCAGAGAGAAAGCACCCTTCCAGAGGAATTTGATGTATTCCCAGAACTGTCTTTTCTAAAAGAGTCTTCCTTGACCAACCTCAGCAGACTTAATGTTGGTTTTCAGTTTCTCACAGAGCTAAAGTCTTTCTAAATGGGTTTTGGAAGGAAGCCAGCTCGAGACTACACACATATATGTTTCATGACCTGATTTCTTCTTATCCCTAGGAAATCCGGAGGACAGAAGGCATTCACTGGGTTAAATTTTGTCTTATTCTATTTTGTATTATTTCCGTATTTTTCTAAGTAAAACTAAGGTTTAATAATTCTACCAAATAAAAATATGATAAACTAAGCAAGTTACATGTTTGCTTTTTGCCTCTGTGCTCTAAAGAATTATTTTGTTTGTTGCTGTTAATGAGAGCTTGGAAATGTGGTTTATGTAAACATAAACAAAAAGATATGTATCCATTACACAGCAAACTTCTGTGCATGCATAATATGCAAGATTTGGAAACATACTGAAATAAATGTAAGGATTTAAATTTATCCTAATGATGTTATTTATCATAATATTTCAATGACCTTTGTGATTTAAGCCTGCATTTCCTTTTACTGAGATCACAATTTACCAGTATGTTAAAATAGAGTGGTAATATTGTGATACTTTACAAGTATTGCCAAGATGGTTGCATATCTCTAAAAGATGTGCACTATACAAAATATATACAATATACAGCAAACAAGGTAGATAATAAATATTTCATATTTTTTTTTACTTTTTGCTTTTCTCTCAAGCCTTAAGCCTAAGTATTTGTGTAACTTCCTATGTATGACTTCTCATTACAAAACAACCACATAACAGCTGTATGACTTTGAGCAAATTACTTAAACTGCATGTCTTAATTTTCTCAACTGTAAAATAAAGATAGTAATAGGACCTTTCTCACACAGTCATTAGGATTAAATAACTTTTGTTAAACTATAATATAATGTTATTATATTAGAAGGCTGATCATGATGGCAATGATGCTAAGACAAAACATATTTATAGTCTCTGACGAGACAGATTGTTCAGGTAGTGTTAGATGACCTGCTAGCATGAGTTAGGCCGTATTATACATATCCTGTCCTGTTGGATAGAGGAATATATGTCTAATGTTAGTAGGTTTGAGTAACCATTGAAAGTGATTGGGCAAGAGAATACTAATAAATTTATATACTTATATAACATAAGTTACAGGAGATTAATTAACTTTTAATATATATTCAGATATGTGTGATGTGGGACAGCAAACTAGTAAAAATAATCTGCTAAATTTATTTTTATTTTTTATTTATTTTTTTTTAATTTTTATTTATTCATGATAGTCACACAGAGAGAAAGAGAGAGGCAGAGACACAGGCAGAGGGAGAAGCAGGCTCCATGCACCAGGAGCCCGACGTGGGATTCGATCCCGGGTCTCCAGGATCGTGCCCTGGGCCAAAGGCAGGCGCCAAACTGCTGCGCAGGGAGATAGAGGCAGGGACATAGGCAGAGGGAGAAGCCGACTCCCTTCAGGGAGCCCAAAGCGGGACTCAATCCCAGATCCCAAAATCACAACCTGAACCAAAGGCAGATGCTCAACTGCTGAGCCACCCAGGCATCCCAATAATATGCTAAATTCAAAACTACTTTCTAGGGGCACCTGGGTGGCTCAGTCTGCTAAGTGTCCAACTCTTGATTTCATATCAGGTCCTGAGGTCATGAGATGGAGCCCCACTCAAGCAAGGAGTCTGTTTGAGATTCTCTCTCTCTCTAACTCTCTCCCCTCAGCCTCCAGTACCCTCCTCCCTGGACTCTCTAATAATTGAATAAATCTTTTTTAAAAGTTAAATAATAAAACTACTTTCCATACTTTAATTTTACATTTATAGAATACCAGTGATAAAGTTTTTAGGTGGATAAAATTTGATGATTACGACAAAATTGAATAAGGAAATAATTTCTTTATAACTAAGATATACTGGATCCTAAATTTTTCATTATCACAGCATATAAGAATTAAAAAGCAAAAATATAAATTATATTTTCTGATCATCCACATTATTTTTGTCTCTTGAATAGTACTAAGTGCTTAAACAATGTCACGCACATTGAGGAAAAAAAAATTTCTTTGACTTAAAGAGTTACAAAATAATATTCATTGAAAAAAAGTGATGTACTGCTTAATAAACTGTCACAAGATGAATGTTTATGCTACAATCCTGAGGCTCAAAACATAGAATACTAGTATTTCATAAACTCTCTTCACACCCTTCACAAACATATTTGGGGAGGAGATATGAGGGAGGTAACATTATTTTAATGTTCAATAGGACTATTTTTGAACATTATGTACCAAGGTTATCAGTACTCTTTTGTGTCTGGCTACATTTTTCCCCAAAATTTTGGTTTGTAACATTTATTCATGTTGCTTTGGTAACTGTAGTTTACTCATTGCTTTCTGTATAATATCCAATGGTATTAGTACTTTGTAACTTTTCAAAGCACTGAGTTAATATATAAGTGAATACAGTATCAGAAAAAAAATTACTCTTATTTCACACCATAGTAGGTAACAACTGGCAACTATAAAAGAAGAAAAATGATCAAATAATATTTTTAAGAAAATCTGATTCTGTCTCAATCAGTTTGGAGTGTGTTATAACAAGATGTCATAGACTGGGTGGTTTAAACAGCATACATTTCTCACATTTTGGAGCCTTGAAGTCTGAGATAAGGGTGCCAGCATGATTGGGTTCTGGCTGAGAGAGCTTCTTGTTCTATTGCTTGGTAGTGGGAGAGGAAAAGAAAGGGTAGAATGGGGGAGAAAGAGAAATTTCTGAGAAAGTATCTTACTTTATATGGGCATTACCCTAATTAGACCCAAAAGACCTCACTTCCTAATACCATCATATTCTAGCAAATGAGATTATGATTTCAACATACAACATTTGGGGGGATTCATGAATATTCAAAACATAACCATTTATTTCAATAGTTTTAGAATTTTAAAAAAGATTTTATTTACTTATTCATGAGAGACACAGGGAGAGAGAGGGAGAGACATAGGGAGAGGGGGAAGCTGGCTCCAAGCAGGAAGCCCAATGTGGGACTTGATCCCAGGACCCCAGGATCATGCCCTGAGTCAGAGAAAGATGGTCAATCACTGAACCATCCAGGCATCCCTTTAGTTTTGGATCTTATTATATTTTGTAACTTTATTTCATTTCATATTTTTGTCCTCTCAAGGATAGAGTTGCCCAAGTTAGTCAATAAAAATATAGGTCCTCAGTCAAATCGGAATTTCAGAAAAGAAAAGAAAAGAAAAGAGAAAGAAAAGAAAAGAAAAGAAAAGAAAAGAAAAGAAAAGAAAAGAAAAAAGAGAGAGAAGAGAAAAGAGAAGAGAAGAAAAAAAAGAAAAGAAAAGAAAAGAAAGAAAAAAAGAAAGGAAAAAAAGAAAGGAAGGAAAGAAAGATAAAAAGAAAAGAAAAGAAAAGAAAAAAGAAAAGAAAAGAAAAGAAAAGAAAACTTCTGTGTAAGTATGTTATACGGGACATACTTAAAGTAAAAAGAAAAATATTCATTTATTGCTCTAACTTTCAACTTTAACTAGGGGCCTATATTTTATTTGTAAACATTATGCAAGGGATAATATATACTACTAATATGAATGTTTTGTTCTTCTGAAGCATATATGAAATTAATTGAAGTTTATTGTGTAGTATTAAATCAGTTTTTTTTTGTTTGTTTGTTTTTTTTTGTTTTTTTTTTTGTTTTTTTGCAATTAGCAAGAGGGTTTATTGGACGTTTGCGCAAACGGGCTCTCCGCCTCCGAAGAGGAAGAGAGCCCTGATTAGTAATTACAGGTATCTTTTAAAGGCAAAAGGGGAAAAAAAACCGCTTAAAGACAAAAGAACCTCGGGAGTTGCATAGCATTCAGGTTATTGATTTCACAGAGGGTCACCATGAACCTATTCAGGGACATTCCAATCAGGGTGTGGGGGGAAATGGTTTTCTTATTGTAAACAGAATGCTTTTAGTTGCTAAAATTTCAGGAAGACGCCTGGATGTGCTGCCTCTGGATTAGGGCTGGCCCTACTTACAGGGGGGGAGGTTTCTTCATTCCCTCCTCTTGTTTGGGCTGATTTTAACCTTAAAATCTTAGGGAACATTTATTTCTTCAGTTTGGAGGGCCCGACATTGTTAATACCAGAGCTTGGGTAATAAACAATCTTTCTCGGATTAACTGGAGCAGCCGGTTGAGGATGCAGGGGCCGAAAGTTAGCAGCAGGAGCAGGATAACTAGAGGGCCCATAATGGTAGAGATTAGGGTGGTCAACCAGGGAGACTGATTGAACCAGCTTTCAAACCAGCTTTCAAACCAGCCCTGCTGGGCCTCCCGGTCCCTTTGTCTTTTATTTAACCTTTCCCTGAGTTTGGCCATGGAGTCTCTGATGACTCCAGAATGGCCTGAGGAGAAACAGCATTTTTCTCCTAGGGCTGCACACAGTCCTCCCTCTTTCAGGAATAGTAAATCCAAGCCTCTCCTGTTTTGGAGTCCTACTCCTGAAAGTGAGGTGAGGGACTGTTCTAACTTAGAAACGGACTGCTCTAGTGCCCGTAGATCCTCATCTACAGCTGCCTGGAGTTCTATATGACGTCGTGAGCCCTGGATCAGAGCAGCTGCGCCAGTACCCACCCCAGTAGCGACCCCTAGTCCCAACATAACGGCTAGGGTTAGGGAGACAGGTTCGCGCCGAAAACGGGTGGGATGTTCATCATACTGATTTTCTAGAGTTTCAGCAGGGTGAGAGAACACCCTGGGTATGATCTGCACCATGACACAGAAGTCGTTTGAGCTATTTAGAACCTTAGCTGACACACAGGGGGTGAGGCCTTTGTTGCATGCCCACCAAGTTCCCGGCTGGGGCTCCAGGTAAGAGTCAGTCCCTAAAATCGGGGCGGTAGTATTGCAGAGTTCCTGGTAACCCCGGGTGAGTATAGTTAGCCTTGACAGTGATGTAATCCCAGGAGGAGGAGGGCCTCTCATCCTGGGTCTCCCTAGTCTCGCACCCCCAATTTTTACAATAGAAGTATTCCCCTCCACAGGTGGGATTTAGCCTGCGATCTCTGTGGTACCCGGGGCAGACATAAAAGGGAAGAGTGCTGAGCATGGCCCTTCTGTCAGGTGAGCCACATCCTCCCCATGGGTCTAATCCCAGTCGCCCTGGAGGGCTTTCTCGGTTAGGGGCTCTAGAGGTGTCCAAGTATCCCTCTAGGTCCCATGGGCTAGGGGCCCCTATGGTTAGCTTGCATAGGTCAGGATATAGGTTAGGCCACCAGGTTCCCACGGGGGCGGTCTTAAAGGCGCTCCAGATTATCCAGCGCCAGATCTGGAAACCCCTTGCGGGGCTGTCTACCGCCCCGGAGACACAACCTGTTCCAGATCGGTGACTCCGTCTATGTCAGGAGACATCAGTCCAGGACGCTTGAGCCCCGCTGGAAGGGCCCATACACTGTACTACTGACCACCCCAACCGCCTTAAAGGTAGACGGCATTGCTGCTTGGGTCCACGCCTCACACGTCAAGCGCGCCCCATCAACGAGCACCGCTGACGCCAGCCAGGACGGACCGGACGAGCCACCCCAATGGAAGCTCCACTGCACCCAAAACCCGCTCAAGATAAGACTTTCAAAAAATTGTTCAATGACAGTTGTTATATTCCTACCTCTCCTAGCGCTCTTCACCTCCACCAAAGGTGACCCTCATGCCCTCAAAAGGTTAACCTGGCAGGTACTAACGTCTGGGGGTGACGAGGTCTGTGTATTAAATCAGTTTTACATCCATTTTTAAAGCTGATCTTTCTTCCAGGTTCCAAAAAAAAAAAAAAAGAGGTTAATAGTTTTAGGTACTAATCCTATTTTATAGTGTATACCATTATTCATGAGAAAAATAAACAGAGAACTAATGCAAATATACAATCTTCAAACGTATGTTGGGGAAAATGGCCAGTGAAAGGCCTGTCAATTTCTTATAAAAATGAAACACTAATTCAAAAAGATATATGCAACCCTGTGTTTATTGTAGCATTTATAATAGCCCAAGATATGGAAGCAACGTAAGTGTCCATCAGCTGATGAACGGACAAAGAAGATATTATGTAAATACACACACACACACACACACCTGAATGGATTACTACTCAGCCATAAAAAGAGCACGATCTTGCCATTTGCAGTGACATGGATGGCCCTAGAGGGTGTCATGCTTGTAAAATAAGTAAAATAAGCCATGCAGAGATAAACAAACACTGTATGATTTCACTTATATGTGAAATAAATAAAACAAACAGGGGGGCACC
The DNA here is from genome assembly GCF_018345385.1 of Vulpes lagopus. NCBI lineage: Eukaryota > Metazoa > Chordata > Mammalia > Carnivora > Canidae > Vulpes > Vulpes lagopus. Next base: position 79,014,102 of record NC_054835.1, on the reverse strand, counting down.
TGGACCCTCTCCCTCTGCCCCTCCTCCCACTCATGCATACCCTCTCTGAAATAAAATCTTAAAAAAAATAAATAATAAATAGATAGATAAATAAATAAGCAAATAAGCAAAAATTTGTGCAAAGTGGGCAGAGGTAATAATCACAGAAGCTGCAAATCTCCTCATTCACATAGATTAGATAAGGGGTATACACGCACATGAATAAATACAAAGAACAAACTGATGATTTTCAGAAGGTAAGAGGGTGGGGGGAAGGACTGTAGGGATGAAGGGCAGAAGGAAAGAAGGAGAGTGGGAGATACAGGCTGTCTGTTAACATAATGACTAAGTCAAAGGGATAAAAGGTCAATGGTATACAGTAGTAACATTCTATGGTGACTGCAGCATAACAGAGTTGTTCAATCACTATGTTATACACCTAAAACTGATGTAACATTGTGTGTCAACTATACTTCAATAAAAAAGGAAAAGGAAAGAAGAAATTCTATGAACAATCTAATAAGGAAAAAAGACCCTCATTGAGATAAACTTTAAAAGATGATAGGACAGATGGGCGGAAGGAAGAAATATGATGAAAGAATCTAGTCATTCAAAATATGTATCAAAACAAAGGACTTGGGGTGCCTGGGTGGCTCAGTGGTTGAGCATCTGCCTTCAGCTCATGGCTTGACCCTGGAGTTCCAGAACCAAGTCCCACATCGGGCTCTCTTGAGGGAGCCTGCTTCTCCCTCTGCCAAAGAGGGAGATATAATCTTTGCCAAAGATATAATCTTTGCCTCTCTCTCTGTGTCTCTCATGAATAAATAAATAAAATATTTTTAAAATAAAGAACTTAAATATGAAGAAACTATAGATAAAAGATCATTGTAAGAAGTCATTCCTCTTAAATGTGGAGCAATTTCTAGATAACAGCTCAAATTATTATTAAGGAGGGCACCTGTGATGAGCACTGGGTGTTATATGTAAGGGATGAATCACTAAATTCTACTCCTGAAACTAATATTACATTGTATGTTCGCTATCACTATCTGGGATTTAAAAACTTTAAACCACTAAAGAAAAACAAAAAGAATGAAGTTATTGACACCGGAAAAAAAAGAAAAAAATATTTTCAAAGTTGGGAATGAAAAGAATGAGCCTGAACTAAAAAATAAAAAAATGAGAGCTGAGGAATGAGAGGAAATGTGTGAGTGCTGTTGACCTCTTTGCATCAGAGAGGCAAATATGCCCACAATCAAGCCATGCATTTAAAAGAAATATAATGATTTCAACCACATAAATTTTGTCATAATATTTTTTAATTAATAAAGAAACCTAAGTTTTTAAAAAGTAGTACTGTATGCCTTGCACATAGCCATTCCTTCACTTGTAATTCAATTACTTTTACTTATAGTAAATATAATATTCCTTATTCAAATTACCACATATAATATAGCCATATTCTTATGAAATTATTTTAATCTATTTGTCTGCCCTAGTTTTTCTCTTCCTTTCTTCCTTCCTTCTTTTTCTTTTATCTTTTCTTTTCTTTTTTTATTCATGAGAGAAAGAGAGAGGCAGAGACATAGGCAGAGGGAGAAGCAGGCTCCCTGCAGGGAGCCTGATGAGGGACTCAATCCCAGGACCCTGGGATCATGACCTGAGCCAAAGGCTGATGCTCAAACACTGAGCCACCCAGGTGCCCCTCTCCTCATATTTTCTATAAGCAAATAAAGGTATCTGGAAAGGCACTAAACTAATTTTAATAATGATGTCTACTTTTTGGTAGTGGAAAGTAGAACAATTATATATATATATATATATATATATATATATATATATATATATATATATATTCTTCTTTTCATATATTCAATTTGATAAAATAAACATTTACTATTTTTACAAAAATAATAATTTGTATCTTCTGTGAGAATATTAATTATTATCATTAGAATCCAGGGACTTGTTTTAATGATTGAAGGACAGAGAAAAATTGTAAGAGAAAGTTAAAGAAGGCAGGCATTTCAACATCTTTTTAAAATATCATAAAAGTAAACACACATTTGGATTTGCTGTAAAATAAGTAAGAGAAGAGTAACAAAAACATATTTCAACAAGGTCCCCTGTCTGATTTTCTTTTTCTTTTAAGAACCAATGGATATTACATGTGTTTTTTCCCCTCAAATTTATTTAAGCAATGATTCCTTATGGAAGGTTTAGTGTACGATGCTTTATAAAGAATTAGAAATAATTTGCAATGAATAAAATAACATTATACATTGTATATGGATTATGTAGCAGGGAAATAGAAATTTTAAACATTCTTAATATTGCCATACGTTTTATGTTGTCAAATTTTAAAAATATTAAATATTTTATTTGTTGGTCGGATCCAGAACTAAAACCTTGAAAAGATCTATAACCACAGGTTATTTTCACTATTTTTTTTAAACTTCTAACCTAGAATAAAGGCTAGAGCTAAAAAGGCAAGTTATTACCTAGAGCTATGTTACCTGTTGTCTTTCTTTGGGATTGCCAACAAAGAATTTTATAATGAAAAGGGGTAATGATGTGTTTCAATGTGAAGAAGTTGTGCCCACTAATTCAAGTGTTGGTTTATGATTTTCATATTATGATTTTTATTTTTGTATTAACATCTGCTTCTGGAGATGACTAGTTGGTGTGGGAATAGGGATCTTAAATATATTCCCAATTGAATTAGTATGTGTATTATCTCCTACTTTAAAAAAAAAAGGCTTTAAAAATTCAGTGCTAATATCTATGTCACAGATTTCCCCAAGAGGGAATTTTACTGTGGTTTCCTGTGGGATATAGTAAATGCAAATAATATTTTAAACTGCCCTATATTAACAGATGGCCCAGCAGAGGATTTTACTTCAGAGATTCCTGGTTGACTCTAGGTTGTACAAAGTGGGCTGAGGTAGTAATCATAGAAGCCACAAATCTCCTCATTCACATAGATTAGATAAGGGGTATACACGCACATGAAGATTTGAAGACTTTGGAGGATACCAGCTATATCTGAAACCTACCAAATAGCATTTAGGAAGATTAAAATAATAGACTATGCAGAAAATAAAAATTAAAATTACTGAGGGTTACCAGGGTAGTCAAGAAAATTATAAATGTTCACAATCAGTTAGTTCATATGAACAAACTAGAGCACAAATATTGCAATATTAAGAAATTAATTGCATAATGTAAGCCATTGTTTAGAAGTAGGAGAGAAGTGGGGAGAAGCAGACTCCCTGCAGGGAGCCTGATGCAGGACTCAATCCTGGAACACCAGGATCACGACCTGAGCCAAAGGCAGGTGCTCAACCACTGAGCCACCCAGGTGCCCCAGGAATTCTATTTTAGCTCTATATCCTTAACAACTATATAGTAATCATCCTGGTACTTGTTAGGCTCCCAATAAATGCTTTTTCAAATAATGTGTTGATAATAGTAAATGTATATGTGTGTGTGTGTGTGTGTATATATATATAAACAATATGGTGACAATTACATAACTGTATGTGTATGTATATAGGCACATATTTAAATTTTGAAACATTTGTTCACATATATTTCTACTAGCTAAGGTGAAAGAGAACGCAAACTATTTTTTCAGATTTACTATTTATTTATTAATATTTTATTTATTTACTCATGAGAAACACAGAGAGAGAGGCAGAGAAATAGGCAGAGGGAGAGGCAGGCTCCTTGCGGGGAACCTGATGTGGGACTTGATCCCAGGACCTGAATCACACCCTGAGCAAAAGGCAGACACTCAACCACGGACCTACCCAGGCATTCTGGATTCAGATTATTTGGCATGTATTCACAAGAAATGAGGGAACAGACACAAAGCCATTATATTTGGTCACCTCAGGAAAAGGTATTTCCCTAAAGAAAATTTAGTATAAAGGGGAAAATTTCTAGTAATTACATATAAGCTCTCATCTTTTGATCCTTACCTCACATTTAAAAGCCTCTAGGCTGTGCTTTTTAGAATATTAACACAATGCTGCTGAAAATTCCAAAGTATAGCCTGTGATCCACTAAGATGAGTGACTATATAATCTTACTCTTTCTGTTGATTCCAATGAATGCATTTAAACAGTGCATCAAAGGCAAGATGTGGCTTATTTTGGACTAATGTGTCTCCAGAATCCTAGGGAAGGAGGAGAGGGGGCACAAAAGAAATCTTTTCAGAGTGGGGAATCACTATATGATGACTCAAAGTTTGAAAAGGAGGGATCCCTGGGTGGCGCAGCGGTTTGGCGCCTGCCTTTGGCCCAGGGCGCGATCCTGGAGACCAGGGATCGAATCCCACGTCGGGCTTCCGGTGCATGGAGCCTGCTTCTCCCTCTGCCTGTGTCTCTGCCTCTCTCTCTCTCTTCCTGTGTGACTGTCATAAATAAATAAAAATTAAAAAAAAAAAAAAAACACAAAGTTTGAAAAGGAGACAGTAACGTAGATAAAAAAATTACCTCTTTAAAAATAAATCAAAGGGTATGTTTCCAGACTTTAAAATCCTTACTGCGAAAACTAAGCAAATGAAAGTTCTCTATCCTTTACATCCATTCTTCTACTTCCTGTTCCAGCTCTTTTCTTGGGGCTTTTTGTCGACACAATAAAAATATGAACATAATGATAAATGAAAGTTAGTAGGAGTGTGCCAGGAACTGTGTTATGCAGTTAAAACAACTGATTAATAAGAGCAATTCTAGTTTGAATTAAGTAAGAGGTAATTCAGTAATTCGTCCAAGATCACACAATTAAAGTGTCTGTTATCTTGATACTTTTTAAACTTGGCACATAAAATTCTTTTTCCTTAAAATCTTGTGTTGGGTTACAACTTTAAAATTTTTCAGTCTCTCCAAAAGTTTTTATAACCCCAATTCACACAAAGTGGCACATTAACAGAATACTATTCTCTCTGATAAGAAAGTATGTTTTTTTTTTTTTTTAAGAAAGTATGTTTTAATTAAGGTACAGATTCATCTCCACATAACTTCCAAAAAATAGTTTAGTCCAAGAAAACATCGAGTGGCAGATAAGTCCTGAGTGTTTCAAGAAGACAGTTAGTAGAGAATGTAAAATAAGTTTCTATTATCAGATAACAGAAGATTAAACACCAACCTATACATATTTAAAACTTTTTGAAGACCACACCAAATTGCAAAGTTTAAATAATTATCAAGAATAAAGAAACAACAGAAGCTGCATCAAACAAGACACATTTCTTATCTGTTCTTGATTAAGGTTTCTAAAACGATGGGGTGCCTGAATGGTTAAGTGATTGGCATCTGCCTTGACTTCAACTTGCATTTGTCTGTGATCTAGGGAACTTGAAGAATGAATGAACATAAATATGGGAGGATAGAAATACTCAATCTGAACAATGAAAAACTAAGACAGAATGAAACATGTAGTAAGCAGAGCCTCAGGGACCCGTGATACCAAATATTTGTGTAATTTGAGGTCAATAAGGAAAAAGAAAATGGGAAGGGCTGGAAAAGTACTCAAACAGCCAAAGTCTTTCCATATATTCCAAAAGACAAAAACCTACATATTCAAGAAGTTGAGAAAATTCAAAATTCAATAAACTGAAAGTCATCTATATTAAGGCAAAATACAATATTCTGAAAACAAAAACCAAAACAAGTCTTTAAAGCAGCAGGGTATTACCTATATGGGCAAAACATTTCAATTGACAGATTTTTTTTTATCATAAACCATAGAGGCCATAGAGAATTAGCAGAGGATATTTCAAATTGTAGAAGGAAAAGGACTGCTAATGCAGAATTTTATATCAAAATATATCTGGAAATGGAAAAAATAGAACATTCTTAGATAAAGGAAAACCAAGAGAATCTGTCACAAGTAGACATTTCAATAAAAAGACAGGGAATTTTTTTTCTTTTCTTTCTTTTTTTTTTTTCTTCTTTTGAGAGAAAGAGAATGTGAGCAGGGGGTAGGCAGAGAGAGAGAGAGAGAGAGAGAGAGAGAGAGAGAATGAGAATCCTAAGCAGATTCCATACCCAGAGTGGAGCCCAACATGGAGCTTGATCTCATCACACTGAGATCATGACTTGAGCTGAAATCAAGAGTTAGATGCTTAGCCAACTCAACCACCCAGGTGCTCTCCTCTTTTTTTTTTTTTTTTTTTTTTTTTAAGAAAATCTTCTAAATAAAATAACAATAAAAGAAATAATCACAAAAGAAAGAATAATGGAAAGATTTAAAATGTAACTAAATTCATTAATTATTTTGAGTTTGCTAAATTGTGTTTGATGGTTAAAGCAAAAATTATGTTACCATCTCATGAAGTTCTAAACGTAGGCAGAAATAATATTTAAGACAATTATTATATAAACAGGGAAGGCAAAGGGAGGTAAAAATAGGTATGGTCTCTAAACTTAATTGAAAGTTTCCCAAATAAGAGTTAAGGATATTCAAAACCACTAAACTGGCTCATAAGGAATGTTACAGGGACTACTTTATATGGAAAATAAAAGGTCATAATTAGAAGACAATTATGAATAAAAAGATGTAAAATATGGCAACATACATATATCTATGAGAAAGAGGGAGAGGAGGGAATAAATATAAGTTATTTTAGTCTGTATTCAAACTTGGTCATCAACTTACATATGAAACTAATGATAAGCATAAACCTAAAACTTATAATAGATACACACACACAAAATCAAATATTTAACAAGCCTAACACTACAGAGTCATTGATCCCAGGAACGAGAACAAGAAGAAAGAAATGGAAAGAACTACAAAAAATGGCAATAAATACATATCCGTCAATAATATTTTAATGTAAATGTTCTAAATGCTCCAATCAAAAGACAAGGGGGAATGCAGAATAGATAACAAGAGTAGTATTGAACACCCATCTATATTCTGCCTACAAGAGAATCACTTCAGATGTGGAGGCTGTACAACATGCTAAACACTCAATGGGAAAATAAAAAAAAACAAAATAGAAAATCAAAAAATAATGAAGATGAATGAAAATGAAAACCCATTGGCTCAAAATCTTTGGGGTGCACCCAAAGCAATTCCAAGAAGAAAAATGATGGTGATACAGATCTACCTCAAGAAACAAGAAAACAAACAATATAATTATACATTTGGAGAAAGGGAAACAAAAAGAAAAAAACTTAAAGTTGATAAAAGTAAAAAAAAAAAAAGCAAGAGTAAGAGATCAGAGTGGAAACTAAGTAAGGACTAAAGCAAAAGAAAAGAAAAAGAAAACAAATCAATAAAATAAAGAGCTGGTTCTTTGAAAAGATAATAAATTGATAAAACTAACCTAAGTCATCAGGAAAGCAAGAGGACACAAAAGCAGAAACGAGAAGTAACAATCAACATCACAGAAATAAAAAGGATTATAAAAATATCATGAAAAATTAAATGCCAGAAGACTGAACAACCTAGATAAAATCAATCTCTAAAAACATACAATCTTCCAAAACTGAAACAGTAACAAATAGAAAATATGAACAAATTTCTAATAATGAAATTGAATTGGTAACCAAAACAAAAACAAACAAACAAAACCAAATCTAAACAAAAGTCCAGGACCCAATGGAATCATAGATGAATTCCACCAAACATTTAAAGTATTAATACCTCCTCAAACTATTCCAAAACATAGTAAACAAAGGAAGGCTTCCAGATACATTCTATGAGGGCAGCATTATCCTGATACCAAAACCCGAAAAAGACAGTATGTAAAAACAAAACACCTACAAAAACAACCAAACAAAACAATAGGTTAATATCCCTGGTAAACACAGATGCAAAAATCTCTAACAAAATACTAGCAAATTGCATTCAACATTTATCACATTCAAATAGAACCTCTTCTGGGATGCAAGAATGGCTCAATATTTATAAATCAGTCAACATGATGCATCACATCAAAAAATGAAGAATAAAAATCACAAATTATCTCGATAGATGCAGAAAAATATTTGACAAAATTCAACAATCATTAATGATAAAAATTCTCAATGAAGTAGGAGTAGAAGGAACATACCTCAACATACTAAAGGCCATTACAAACACAGCCAAATCATACTCAATGGTGAAAAACTGAGGGCTTTTCCTTTAAGATCAAACAAGATAAGGAAGTCTACTCACCATTTTTATTCATGATAGCACTGGAAGTGTCATTCATAGCAGTCAGACAAGAAATAAAATATATGCAAATTGATAAGCAAGAAATTAAAATTTCACTATTTACAGGTGACATAATACTATACATACTGTAAAGTTTCTGGATACAAAATCAATACATAGAATGGGTTGCATTTTCATACGCTAATAAAGTAGCAGAAAGAAAAATTAAGAAAACAATCCCATTTGCAAAAGCATCAAAAAGAAAATAAAATACCTAGGAATAAACTCGCCACAGATGTGGAAGACTTGTATCTGAAACTATTAAACATTGATGAAAAAAATTGAAGATGATGTAAGAAAATTAAAAGATATTCCAATGTTCATGGATTAGAAAAATCAATACTGTTAAGATTTCCATACTACCCAAAGCAATCTACAGATTCAATTACCAAAATACAAGCAGCATTTTAAACAGAACTAGAACTAATAATACTGAAATTTGCGTGGGATCACAATATACCCTTAATAGTCAAAGCAATCTTGAGAAAGAAGAACTGGGGGTATCATATTCCCAGATTTCAAATGTACCACAAAACTATAGTGATCAAAACAGTATGATATTGACAGAAAAATAGACACATATGATGTTCAATAGAACAGAACAATGTAGAGCCCAGAAATAAACTTGTGCTTATATAGTCAATTAATCTATGAAAGGAGACATGAATATACAATGAGAAAAAGTCTCTTCAATAAGTGGTATTGGGAAAACTAAACACCTGCAAACAAAAGAATGAAACTGAAGCACTTTGTTACAGCATGCACAAAAATAAACTTAAACGTAATAAACAAAAATAAAATTAAAAACCTAAGTGTAAGATTTGAAACCATAAAAATCCTAAAAGAAAGCAGGCAGTAACTTCTCTGACATTGGCCGTAGCAACATTTTTCTAGATATATCTCCTTAGGCAAGGGAAACAAAAGTATAAATAAGCTGCTGAGTCTACACCAAAATACAAAGCTTATATACAACAAAGGAAACCATAAACAAAACAAAAAGGCAACCTACTGAATAGGAGAAGATATTCACAAATGATATTTCTGGTAACGGATTAATTCTGAAATATACCGAGAATTTATACACCTGAACACTATATTCTGATTAAAAATGGACAGGGGATCTGGATATTTTTACTGTGAAGACATATAGATGGCAAAGAGACACTTGCAAAGATGCTCAACATCACTAAACATTGGGGAAGTGCAAATCAAACTACAATAAGATCATCTTACACATATCAGAATGGCTAGAAATAAAAAAAAAGACAAGAAATAAATGTTGATGAATATGTAGAGAAAGCAGAACTCTCATGCATTGTTGGTGGCCGTGTATATTGATGTAGCCATTGCGGAAAACAGTATAGACAGTCCTCAAAAATTAAATACCATATGATCCAGTGATTTACCTAAAAGAAAACAAAAACACTAACTCAAAAAAGGTATATCCACCACTGTGTTTATTGCATTACTTACAATAGCCAAGATATGGAAACACACAGAGGGACACACGCAAACCCAGGAATATTACTCAGCCATAATAGAGGATGAGATAAATGGTAAGCCCTTTGCAGCAACATGGATGGACCTAGAAAGTATGATGCCAGGTGACATAAGTCAGACAAAGGCAAATACCATATGTTTCCACTTACATGTGAAATTTTGGGAAAAAAAGAGAGAAAAGAAGAGAAAAGAAAATAAAAAAAAAGAAAAGAAAGAAAAGAAAAGAAAAAGCAGAAAGAAACGCATAAATACAGAGATTTGATCGTGGCCAGAGGGGAGGAGGTTGTGGGAATGGATAAAATGAGTGAAGGGACATGGGAGGTACAGACTTCCAGTAATAACGGGGGAAAATCATGGGAACAAAAGGTACAATTTAGGGAATGTCATCAATAATATTGTAATAGAAGTGTATGGGACTAATGGTAGCCACATTTTTGGTAACATAGCATAACATACAGACTTCTTGAAACTAATGTAACACTGTGTCAACCCTACTTCAATTAAAAAAAAAACCTGCAGAATGTTGATACAAGTAGAATGTGATGTTATCTATGGGCCATAAAATAAATCTAAGCAACTTAAAAATAATAAAAACCATGCCATGTATTTTTTAACAATGTAATCAAACTAGAAATCAACAGAAAAAATCTCCAAATCTATAAAAATTAACTTACTTCTAAACAATCATGGTCCAAAAGGAAATCTCAAGAGAAACAAAACAATGAATGAAACTGCAACATATCAAAATTGGTGTAAAATAGTTAAAGCAGTGTTGAGAAGGAAATTTATCACATTAACTTTAATTATTATTTCAGGGATATAAGGCAAGTTCAATATTCAAAAATCAATCAATGTTTATTGACCATATCAACAAGCTAAAGGAGAAAAAATTTTTAGAATAATGGTATGTTTCAAGTCAATAAACTCCTACTTTAAGAATCAAAAACAAACAAACAAAAACAAGGATATTCACAGGAATAAAAAGAAAAAATCGATAAAATTTTCATCATAAAAATAATGTAATTAAACTGGACTCTTTGAAGAGGAAAAAAAAGAAACCGATTCTTCTGAAAAGATAAATAAAATTGGGAAACCACTTGCAAGCCTGGCAAAGTAAAAAGGGAGAAGACGGGATCCCTGGGTGGCGCAGCGGTTTGGCGCCTGCCTTTGGCCCAGGGCGTGATCCTGGAGACCCGGGATCGAATCCCACGTCGGGCTCCCGGTGCGTGGAGCCTGCTTCTCCCTCTGCCTGTGTCTCTGCCTCTCTCTCTCTCTCTGTGTGACTATCATAAATAAATAAATAAAAAAATTTAAAAAAAAAGGGAGAAGACATGAATTACTAACATCATGAATGAAGCAACAGATAGCTCTACAGAGCTTGAAAAGATCAAAAAGATAGTAAGGAAATATGTTGAACACTACTATAAATATAAATTTGACAAGTGAGAACAAATGATATGATTCCGCAAAAAGCACAAATATCGCTAAATTTACCTAGTATGAAAGATTATTTAAATATCCTCATAACTATTAAAAACACTAAATATGCAATTCTAAACTTCAAAAAAGGAAACCTCCAGGCAGAGATAGCTTCAACAAAGAATGTGCCAAATATTAAAGTGTTATTAACACAATCCTATACAATATTTTTCAGAAAATAGAAGATTGTACATTTCTCATTGTTTGAAGCTATTACTATTGTGATACCAAAAAAATTGACAAAATACAAAAAAAAAAAAACTACAGATTAGTATCTAATATAAATATAGATAAAAATTTCTCAACAAAATATTAGAAAATAGAATTTAGTAGTAATTACAAAGTATACACCCAGATGAATTGAAGCTTATTCCAAGGTTGCAAGGAAGTTTTGATATTCAGAAGTTCATGTAATCTGTCATAAGGCAGTTCTATCCACCACAAAAGGCAAGAAAATAACACAAATGACATACACATTGGAAAGGGAGAAATGAAGCTGTTGCTATTTTGCAAATGACCTCATATTCATTTCTAATTTACATAGAAATTCCAATATACCAAAAAAGCTCAAAAATTTAAAAAAGCAAAAATAAAACCTTAGAACATTCACAGTATTTCTGTATTTGTTAATGAGTATGTGGTTATCAAAATGAATGTGTAGATATCAAACTTAAATATATAATACTACTTAAATCATTCAAAGAGGGACATCAGCAAGATACTAGATTGGGAGGCTTCTGACTTTTCTTCCTAGCATAGACATACCAAATGCATAGCTAAACATGAATCAATTCTCTAAGTCAAATCCAGAAAACTGGCTGAGTCGTTCCTATATTGAAGGTCTAAGAAAATACCTATATTGAAATGAGTATGAGAATATGAGACATGTTCATACCATAAACCCAGTACCTGGCACAGCACCTTACAGTCAGGAGGGAGAGTCCAATTTTCAGTTTTTCCCAGAGGAGGGTAGAGTTTGGAATGCACATCTAATAACCCCAAGTTTTATGATGCTAGACAAGGGAATGGTTTGCAATTCGCTCAGTTTGGGTGGCAATGGAGCTCAACATTGGCAAGTCTACTAGCAGTTTCAGCCAAAGAATACAGACAAGAAAGAATAAATGGCATCCACATTTATAAGGAAAATGTAAAATGGTCACTATTTGCAGATAACATCACAGCATCAATAGAACTTTAAAGAATCCACCAAAATTCCCCTAGAACTGATAAATTCAGTAAGGTTGCGAGACATAAAATTAATATACAGAAATCTGTTGCATTCCTAGACACTAATCATAACAAGGCAGAAAGAGAATTTTTAAAAAAACAATCCCATTTATGGTTGCATCAAAAATAATTAAAAACCTGGGAAAAATTTAACCAATATAGTCAAAGACCTGTACCCTGAAAACTGTAGGACATTAATGAAAGATGATAAGATATTGGTAAGATATCTTATCTGATGATAAGATAAACACATGGAAAAATACACCATGTTCACATACTGGAAGAATCAATATTGTCAAAATATCAATACTATTAAAAGCAATCTATTGATCTAATGCAATCCCTACACAATACCAGTAGCATGTCTTATAGAGCCAGAACGAATAATCCCCAAATTTGTATAGAACCACAAAAGATCTAGAATAGTCACAGTAATCTGGACACAGAAGAATACAGCTGGAGGTATCACAACCACAGATGTCTGGATATATTATAAAGCTGTAGTAAGCAAAACAGTATGGTACTTGCACAAATACAGACACATATCAATGGAATAGAGGGCCCAAAAGGAAGCCCACACTATATGGTCCATTAATCTATGACAAAGATAGACTAACCCTGTAACTCAACCAATAAAGGAGGCAAGAATTTACAATGGTGAAAAATAGTCTATTCAACAAATGGTGCGGGGCAAATTGGACAGCTACATACAAAAAAAAATGAAACTGGAACATGTTCTTATACCACATGCAAACACAAACTCTAAATGCATTAAAAACCTAAATATGGGGATCCCTGGGTGGCGCAGCGGTTTAGCACCTGCCTTTGGCCCAGGGCGCGATCCTGGAGACCCGGGATCGAATCCCACGTCGGGCTCCCGGTGCATGGAGCCTGCTTCTCCCTCTGCCTGTGTCTCTGCCTCTCTCTCTCTCTCAGTGTGACTATCATAAATAAATAAAAAAAAATTAAAAAAATAACCTAAATATGAAACCTTAAACCATAAAACTCCTAAAACAAAACATTGTTAGTGATTTCATGAATATCAGCCTTAGCAATATAATTATGTATATGTTTCCTCGGGGAAGGGAAACAAAAGCAAAAATATACCATCATGACCACACCAAAATAAAAAGCTTTCTTAACAGGAAAGGAAACTATCAACAAAATGAAACAGCAATCACTAAATGGGAGAAAATATTTGTAAATAACATGTCTGATAAAAGATTAACTTATTTTTTTTTTAAAGATTGTATTTATTTATTCATGAGACAGAGAGAGAAAAGCAGGCTCCATGAAGGGAGCCTTATGTGGGACTCAATCCCGGGATTCCAGAATCATGCCCTGGGCCAAAGGCAGGCGCTAAACTGCTGAGCCACCCAGGGATCCCAGAGATTAACTTCTGGTAAGTGGTAAAGAACTTCTATAACTCAATATAAAAAAAATACATTTCAAAACCAGGTAGAGTAACTTGAATAGGTTTTTTTTTTTTTTTTTTCCGAAAAGAGACATGCAAATAGCCAACACATGAAAAGATGTTCAACTTCAATTATCAGTGAAATGCAAATCAAAACCACAATGAGATATCACTTCTCACCAATCAGAATGGCTATTATTGAAAAGATAAGAAATAACAAGGGTTGGTGAAGATATGGAGAAAGAGGAACTCTCATGCACTGTTGATGGGAATGTATATTAGTGCAACCCCTCTGGAAAGAGTATGGAGGTTTCTCATAAAATTAAAAAAACATAAACATCATATAAATCCAAAAATTCCACAATTGAATACTTGCCAAAAGAACACAAAAGTGCTATGTTCATAAATGTAAATGTGCACTCCTATGTTCACCATTGCATTATCTACAGTGGCTAAGAGACGGAAGCAGTATAAGTATCCATTGATAGATGAATGGATAAAGGTGTGGTTTGTGTACATGTACACACACATATATACACACACACACAAATATTACTCAGCCATAAAAAGGAATGAGATCTTACCATTTGAGACAACAGTGATGGAAGTGGAGTGCTAAGTGGAATAAGCCAGACAAAGACAAATACCACATGGTTTTATATATATGTGGAATCTAAAAAACAGAACAAACTCTTAAATACATAGTATGGTTGCCAGAGTGGAATTGGGGGTGGCCAAAATAGATAAAGGAGATTAGGAGGTCTGAACTTCTGGTTATTAAATAAGTAACAGGTGAAAAGTACTCTACATGGAACATAGTCAATAATAGTGTAATAATGTGTGGTGACAGAGGGTCACTACACTTACCTTGCTGACCATAGAAAAATGTATAAAATTGGCAAATCAATATGTTGTATACCTCAAACTAATACAAAATGGTGTGTTAATTATGCTTCAATTATAAAAAAGTGTGTCACTAAGATTTTAAAGGTAAAAAATATAATATTAATTTTTAAAATAAATGTTAGCTTTTTATGTCCCCAAATAATGAAAATAAAAAATATTTTTAATTTTAATAAAATTTAAAAAATAGAATCATCCAATAACAGAAATACTTTGGGACAAATCTAACAGAACATTTTCAGATCTTATATGGTAAAAATTATAAAATGATGATGAAAGCAATCAAAGAAGATCTGAATAAATGGAAAGATATATTCATATTCTAGAAAAACTGAACAAAATGATCCCAATTCTCCACAAAATTGTAATGTGTGTTTAACAAAATCTCTAAAAAATAATCCTAGCAAGATTTTTTTTTGTAGACAAAATAATATTGTTTTAAAACTTATATGGAATGGAAAACGAACTAGAGTATATTTGACATGGGAGAAATTAATTCATGAGATTTGAAGGTTTAGTATATACTAAACCTTCATACTAGTTTGTGTGCTATTGGCAAAGGGCTACATACATATATTAATTAATCAAAATAGAGAATCTAGAAACAGAATTACACAAATATGTCCAAGTGATTTTCTTTTTATAAGGGTGCAAAAGCAATTTAAAATGGAAAGTGTTGCCTACCAAACATGGTGAGGAGCAACTGGTTAATCAAAAGAGGAAAAAAATGAATCAGACCCAACATTCATACTATATATAGAGTAAACTCAATATGTAAAGGTGTAAAACTTTTAGAGAAAAATAATTTGAGATCTAAATTAGGTGCAGAGCTCTTGAATGCCAATAACTTGATTTAATAAATCAAATTAATTTTTTCTCCACAAAAAGTCCCATCAAAAGGATGAAAAGAGAAGCCACAAATTACGGTCTGGGAGAAAATATTTGCAAACAACACATCTAACAAAATATTAATATCTAAAATATGCAAAAAAAACTCAAACCTCAAAAATGAAAAAAAAATCCTATTTGAAGATGGGCAAAAGATACAGACATTGCATTGAAGAAGATACACAGAGCAAATAAGCAATTGAAAATATATTCAACATCATTAGCCATTTAGGAAATGCAAATTAAAATCACCTCTACACATCTACCAGAATTGCTAAAATAATAGTGACAACATCAAATGCTAGTGAGAAGCAGAGAAGCTAGATCATTCATCCATTTCTGATGGGTAGGTAAAATGAGGCAACCCCTATGGAAAACAGTCTGACGATTTATTTTAAAAACTAAATAAGCAACGGTGGTAAAATAAACCAGCAATTGTTTTTCTAGAGAGATAAAGACTATAGTCACATAAAACCCTGTCCTTGGATGACTAGAGATTTGTTTGTAATAGAAAAGAACAGGAAAAAAAAATTAGATGTTCTTCAACAAGTAAATGTTTAAGCAACCTTTGGTACACCCACACCATATAGTACTATTCAAAAACATAAAGAAATTATTTATAAAACTTGAGTGAATCTCCTGAGAGTTATGCTGCATGGAAAAGCCACGGCAGTATATCCTTCCACTTATACAACATTTTTGAAAGAGAAGAATTATAGAAATTGAGGACAGATTAGCGATTGCTGGGGTGAAGGATAGGAGCTAACAGCAGGTAAGTGAGTTTGGTTATTAAAAGGCAGCATGAAGGATTCTTGTAGTGACAGAAATGTTCTGTGCCTTTGTGACCGTCTGAGGCTATCAATCACTAACTCTATGATCTTAAAAACAACAAAATAAAGTCAGTTAAACAATCTGGACCACAATATTAGCAAATAAGAGTGAAAATTTTATTTACTCAATTCAAAATATTATGAAAAGTATCAAGGTCGGTAATATGGTCCCAGAGTTTGATATGTACGCAATTTGGTATTCCTGTTTCTATTACCAGAAAATAATCAAACATAGTGACTGTTTAATAAACAAATATCAAGTGAATAATTATAGCTAAACCAGCTTAACATATATACTTTAAGGATATAAGAATGCCTTTAACTTTTATTTACAAATTATGTATTCATGGGACACCTGGGTGGCTCAGTGATTGAGCATCTGCCTTTGGCTCAGGGCATGATCCCAGAGTCCCGAAATCGAGTCCTGCATCGGGTTCCCTTTTCTCCCTCCCTGTGTCTCTGCCTCTCTCTTTCTCTGTGTCTCTCATGAATAAATAAATTTTAAAAAATCTTTAAAAACAAAAGCAAATTATGTGCTCACAGTGGACATTCAGTAAGGAAGACTTTGTGGAACAATCGGTCATTATGGCAACATTTTTAATGATCATTTTAATAACATATTTCCTTGGTTTATTTTTTTTTCTCCAATCAAGTGGCCATTCAATTGAGAACTATAGATAATTAGTTATTTTCAACTAAATGTTATTTTCTAAAAACAAATCACTTTAAAAATTTTTATTAATAGTTTCTGACATATAACCTTTATTCAAAAGGTACTTGTAAGAATAAAAGAAACATGCTATTAATGAGCTCAGTGTGGTTTATCCTCAGACACTCAACCACTGCTTGAATGGTACTTGTCAGAATTCAAGAGACTTTGACAAATAAGCCCTCTATGATTTTAGACTCTGAGGATATCTTATTTTCTGATGTATACTCCACAATATTTAACATAGTGAGTAAATTAATACTTCATAATTGACTAAATTCATAAAATCCACATCACAGAGATTGTCTCTATCTTCTGTCAGCTTTCCTAAGGTTTTGAAAAAGAAATATGAGTAAAATAGATGTTGTTTAAATGTTGATATGAATGACTCATTCTGAGGAGAGCATTAAATCAGCCCCATTGCTTTAATATTCACTAGTGTTTTTAATGCACTGTTATCTGGTAGTTAAATTCCAAAACTTGTTTATTAAACTTTATCTTGTATTGTCTTTCTTACATAAATTTAAACTATATCTCTGAGATTTCACATTTGTGAAATAAATATAGCCATACTCAATACCAAGAAATGTCTAAAAATCTCTTTGTGATTTTAAAATACTGATTTATAATGATAAAAACAATGAAATGATAAAAAATATTTTATTGTACCATTAAGTTCTAAGGTATCTAAATACAGAATAATAAAATAAGATGAAACCATATCATTCTTGTTGGGAAAAAAAATCTATCTAGTGTTGCTTAGCAATCCAAAGTAACTGAATCATTATTTACTTATCTTTTAAATAATTTAGAAATTTATTACTGGAAATTCTGAGAAAAAAGTTTACAATGACCAACCAAAGAAAGCTTAATTTTTTCCATAATGTCTCCCAATGTTGGCCATTACCTTTGACATTAATGTGGATATCTGAAAAGTAACTACTTAAATGTTGATACTTATATTGAGGGGCACCTGGATACCTCGGTTCATTAAGCATCTGACTCTTGGTTTTGGCTCAGATCATGATCTCAGGGTCCTGGGATGGAATCCCACATTAGGCTCTGCACTCAGCATGAGTCTGCTTGGGACTCTCTCTGCATTCCCTCTGCCCCTCTCCTTACTTGTTCCTTCTCTCTCTCTCTCTCTCTGAAATAAACAAATACATAAATAAACAAATAAATAAATAATAAATAAAATTTTACATTGAAACTAGTATTTTTTAGCTTTTTTAATTAATGGGGACATTTCTTGTTTTACACAGAGAATCAAGAATAATATTTATTCAGGTGAATTCTACCAAACTGAGAGCTTTTCCCTTAAGGTCAAGAACAAGACGAAGATGTCCACTCTCATCACTTAAATTCAACATAGTACTGGACATCCTAGCCATAGCATTCAGACAAGAAAAAGAAATAAGATGCATCCATATTGGTAAAGAAGTAGTTAAACTGTCCTATTTGCAGACAAGATGATACTATACATAGAAAATCCTAAAGACTCCACTAAAAAAACCACTAGAAACAATAAACAAATTAAAACAACAACAACACCAACAACAAAGTCAGATTTAATGTAATCCCTATAAAAATACCAACATTTTTACAAAACTAGAAAAATACTAAAATTTGTATGAATAGCCAAAGCAATTTGTAGAAAGAAGAATAAAGCTGAAGGTATCACAATTTCAGATTTCAAGATATACTACAAAGATGTAGTAATAAAAAAAACCCATGGTACTGGAACAAAAATAGGCATATAGATCAACGGAATTGAATAGACCCCCCAGGAATAAATCACATGTATATGGTTAAGGAATTTATGACAAAGGAGGCAAGAACATACAATGGGGGATGAAAAACAGTCTAACAATGGTGTTGGAAAAACTGGACAGCTATGTGTAAAAAGAAAATAAAACCAGATTACTCTCTAACACCATACATAAAAATAAACTAAAAATAAATTAAAGACCTAAATGTGAGGCCTGAAACAATCAAATTCATAGATGAGAACATGGGCAGTAATATATATGACATCAGCCATGGTAATTTTTCTAGATATTTCTCCTGAGGCAGGATTAACAATAGCAAAAAAGGAAAAAAATGAGATTATATCAGAATAAAAAGTTTTTCTACAGTGAAGGAAGCCATCAAAGAACAAGAATACAACTTACTAAATGGGAGAAGATATTTGTAAATTATATAGCCAATAATATATCCAAAATATATTTAAAAATCTAACAGCTCAACACCAAAATCCCCAAACAATCCATTTAAAAAATGGGCAGAGGAACTGAATAGACATATTTCCAAAGAAAACATATAAATGGCCAAAAGACACATGAAAAGATGCTTAACATCGCTTTTTCATCAGGGAAATGTAAATCAAAACCACAATGAGATATCACCTCACACCTGTTAGAATGGCTAAAATCAAGATGACAAGGAACAAGTGTTGGTTGACGATCGGTGGAGGGAACCTTCATGCACGGTTGGTGGGAATGGAAATTGATTCAGCAACTGTGGAAAAGAGTATGGAGATTCCTCAAAAAATTAAAAGTAGAAATGTCATATAACAGAATATTTCTCCTATTGGGTATTTACTGAGGAAAAGTGAAAACACTAAACGGGAAAGACATATGTACTCTACAGCTTATTGCTGCATTATTTACAATAGCCAAGACATGGAAGCAACCTAAGTGTCTATTGACAGATAAATGGATAGAGATAATACGTGTGTACACACACACACACACACACACACACACACACATACACACACACAAACACACACAGACTGTCATATCACACAGCCACCAAAAAGGATGAGATCATACCATTTAAGACAATATGGATGGACATAGAGGGGATTATGCTAAGTGATAAAAGTCAGACAAATACCCTATGATTCCACTGATAAATGGAATCTTTTAAAAATGAATAAACAAAAAAAAAAACAAAAAAATAAAAAAATAAAAATGAATACACAGAAAAAAAGCAGATTCAGAACTATAGAGAACAAACTGGTGGTTTCCAGGAGGAGAGGGGTGGGGGTTGGGCAAAACCCAGGAAGGGGAGAAGGAGATATGGGTCTCCAGGTATGGAATGAGTAGATCATGGGAATAACAAGCAGAGTATAAACAATACAATCAATGATACTGTAAAAAGAACGTAATGGGACAGGTGGTAGCTCTCCTTGTGGTGAACATGGCATCATGTATAAACTTGTCAAATCACTAAGTTGTACACCTGAAACTAAAGTAACATTGTGCGCCAACTCTGCTCGGATTTAAATAAATAAATACAAACAAATAAAAAACAGTACTTAGTGTAAGAAATTGAAGTGGGAGAAATTGAGAGGAGGTAAGAAGGGAGAATAGAGAAAAATATGGGTGTTGAGAAAAGACCGTTAGCATTTATCAAAATATGAATATGGTCTTAAAATTTCTAATTTTAAAGGCAATATATTAAATGAAAATTATGAATTGTGACTTCACAGTATTTTAATTTGGTAAAATGAAAATATCAAATGCATTCTATTTGATAAATCACACACACACACAAACACACACACACCCCTAAAGAACTAATTTAAAAAAATGGATTGGTGTTCATAGAAGGTCAGGAATTAATTTTTTTCTGAAATTAGTCTTTAATTTACAAAGAATTTTCTATTTTGTGCTCTAAATCTGTGCTATTCATATGTAGACATAGCTATAGGTGATCTTTAAATTTTACTTGACTAAAGTAACATTTTAAAAATTAGTTTCTGGATCCTTCTATACATTTTTAGTGCTTGGTAGACACATGTGGCTAGTATATTGCACAGTTTTAGCCTGCAGATATAGGACATTTTCATCCCTGCAAACAGCTCTAATAGAAAGTCCAGACCTAGAACTTTTCCAGTATGACTCACATTTTATAAAGCTTACAAACATGTGAGGGAAAACATTGTACAATTTCATCTATAAAATCAACGTAATCCCAATGAAAATGTCAGCAAGTTATTTTCTGGATATCAATAAACTGATTGTAACATTTATATGGAGAGGCAAAAGACCAAGAATAGCCAGTAAAATACTGAAGGAAATATAGTGAAAGCCTCATACTACCCTACTTCAAGATTTACTATAAATTTATAGTTATCAAGACAGCATTGTATTGGTAAGTGAATAGACAGATGGAAGAGAATAGAGAGCCTAGCAATAGACCTCAGTGTCAACTGATTTAAAGAGCAGAGATAACATAGTGGAGCAAAGATAATCTCTTTAATCAATGATTTTGGAATAACTAGCCATCTACATCCCCCCCCCCCAAAAAAAAAGAAAGAAAGAAAAAGATGACTCTAGACACTAGACACAAACCTTACACCCTTTACAAAAATTAATTCAAAACAGATCATAGAACTAAATGTAAAATGCAAAACTATAGAACTTCTACAAAGTAACATAGGAGAAAATCTAGCTGACCTTGGATATCACAATGATTTTATAAACACAACACCAAATACACAATCTATGAAAGAAATAATTGATAAACTGGACTTCATTAAAACTTCAACTTTGTAAAAGAATGCTGAAAGAATGAGAAGACAGGCCACAGACTGAGAGAAAATATTTGCAAAAAGATACATATAATAAAGGACTGTTATCCAAAATTCAGAGAACTCTTAAAATTCAACAACAAAAAACAATCTGATTACAAATGGGCTGGTGGGACTGCAAAATGACACAGCCTCTTTGGAAGATAGTGTGGTGGTTTCTTACATGTTAAATACACTATGACCATATAATCAAAGAATTATGTCTCTTGGTATTTACCCAACTTTATATCTACAAAAAAAACCCTACACACAGATGCTTATAGAATCTATATTTCCTAATTTTCAAAACTTGGAAGCAGTCAAGATATCCAGAATGAATAAACCAACTGTGGAAGGTCCCAAAAAGAAATGAGCTATCAAGGTATGAAATAGCATTTAGGAATCTTAAATGCATGTAACTAAGTGAAAGAAATCAGTCTCAAAAGGCTGCAAATTTTTTTAATGTCCACTATATTACACTTTGCAAAAGGCAAAACTATGGAAACAATAAAATGATTCTTGGTTGCCAGAGGTTGAAGGGATGAATAGGTGGAGCATAGGTGGTTCTCATGGCACTGAAACTACCTTGTATGACACTGTAATTATGGTTGCATGGAATTATTCATTTGTCCAAATCCAGAGAATGTATAACAAGCTTTGTTATGCAAACCCTGGACTTTGGGGGATTATAATGTGTCAACGTAGGTTCATCAAATTGTAGCAAATGTAGCACTCTGGTAGGGGATGTTGATCATAGGAGAGGCTATTCATGGGTAAGGACAGATGGTAAGTTGGAAATCTCTGTATGTTTTCAATTTTGCTGTGAATATGAAACTTCTCTGAAAAACTCTAAAAAATCTTTGTATGAAGTAATCTGTTACAAAGGAGGTATTTAAATCATATGCATTAACTAATCTTTATTTTGCCATTGTACCTGCCTAAAATCATATTTACTTCTTGGATTATCAATAAAATGTCTCCTTTTTTATTATTTGATATTCTTTAGCTTTTCAACTTTATTCAATAGGCACAATAGTACTTATATAAGAAAGATATATTTTTCTATTTAAAAACTCATTTTCCGTTACTATTGTTTTTTTTATACCATATAAACTCATTATTTAGTTATTAATACTCCCAGTCAGAAGCAAAATCTTGAACAGGAATATATGGATCAGCTCTAAAAATCCTGACAATCAGAGAGGAAATTAGGTGTGGGAAGAAATAAGAATGATCTTGATACTTCTGGGTAGGTGTAATCAGAGAAACAAAAAGAGTAAGCAGAGAAACAAAAGCAACAGGAGATGTATATTGTAAAAAGCAATATAATACATGACATTATATATTATAATCATATTTCATGTTTATATATAATTATATGTGATATAAAGTATGAATATAAATTCATAAATTTAAATATTATATACCTTAGATATATTTTACATACAAACATATATACAAATATTTTATATTTATATACTTTAAAATATTTTTGTGTTTTATATTCATACATCTTAAAATATTTTATATATTATATATTTTATATACATTTATAATATATTTATATATTTGATATACATTATGCTTATATATTTTATATGTGTAAAATATACATACATGTATATACACAGAGATAGAGCATGTGAATATGAGCAATAGATTATCTATGCAGTAGAGATAGATAGATAAATATCTATATATATTAGGGGATTTATTCAAAGGCTTTTACCTACATGTCTGTGAGAACTGGCCAGCCAAGTCTGGAATACGGTGGGTGGGACAGTAAGAGAGTCAAATGGAACTGCTGGGCACATACTGAGGCTGGTGGTCACATGCACAATTTCCTCTTATTCAAGAAAGCCTTACTTCTGCCCTTAAGGCCTTGTTTTAAGTGATGGAGCAATTCCACACAGATTATCAGGGAAAATCTTTGTTACCAAAAATCAATTGATTATGGATTTCTCTCATATCTACAAAATAACTTCATGGCAACACCTATTTTATTAAATGACTGGAATTGTAAGTCTTATCAAGTTGACACATAAAACTGACTATAACTAATGCACTAGGACTATAGGATTATAACTAATGCAGGAATTTTTTTTCTTTTTTTGAGAGAGAGAGAGGGAAGAGGGAGGGTGGGGGGGTAGGGAGAGAATGTGAGCAGGGGAAGGGTCAGAGGTAGAAGGTAAGAATCTCAAGCAAACTCCCTGCTGAGTGTGGAGTTCTATATAGGGTTCAATCTTATAGCCCTGAGATCATGATCTGAACTGAAATCAAGAGTTAGAGGCTTTACTGACTGAGCCAATCAAGAGCCCCACTACTGCAGGATTTTTAATGATACTCAGGAAAAAAAAAAAGTTTAATACTCTGGTCTCATCATAACATTTAACCTATGGGTTAACATAATAAAATACATTTATCATTTTCCTAAAAGGACCTCAAACAAAACACTATATAATTCTTTTTTCAGCAACTTATCTTTCTAACAAAAGAATTTACAATGTAAAATAGTTCTACTTTCTATACTCCTGAATTTGTGATAAATACAAAAAAGACAACCTAGTGTTTGCACAGGTAGCACCCTTCTGTTTTACATCACATTTCAAAATTCCATTCTTAAAGGTAATTAGAAAGAAGATAATATGTATCTCAAAATATTCTGGCAGGACTTGTAAAGCAATTTACGGTGTTTCTTATTTATCCTCAGAACAATTTTAGGCTATTTTTTCATATAGTTTGGCTAACATAAAGAAACAATTTGAACAAATAAAAATTTGAACATCAAGACCTGAAAGAACTGGGAACACAATCCAGAACTATAATTTCACCAACTTGTTTCCTTTTGTTTCCACAAAATGATTATTCTCATTTTCACTTAACTCTCACTTTTAACCAATGTTGTCACTTCATTGAAATCTCAATTCTGATTAATTTTTCCTTTAAATGAAGCTTAAAGAGAATTTAAAGAATAAAATTCAATGTCTGTTATTTTAAAGTGTTGCCCTTTTTAATCAAATAGTGCATTTGTTCTAAGGTGCTTAATGTTCTTTGTAAAGTTTATCAAAGATACAGCTGTTGATCATCAATCAACTTTTTAAGCACATGAAGAAATATGCTTTTGTGAACAAAGAAGCAAATAGAGAAATAGATATAATCTCACTATTGTGTCTAAAATTTTTAAAGAAGTTTTCCATAAATTCATTCTTTCAAAATCATAGGTTTTTTTTTTTAAGATTTTATTTATTTATTCATGAGAGACACAGATAGAGGCAGAGGCAGAGGCAGAGGGAGAAGCAGGCTCCCTGAGGGGAGCCCGATGTGGGACTTAGTCCCACGACCCCAGGATCGTGACCTGAGCCAAAGGCAGATGCTCAACCACTGAGCCACCCAGGCTAACCTCAAAATCATAGTTTTGAACAATCAACTTGTTCAATTAGCTTAACGTCACAGGTAAATGGGATACATCAGGCAAAAATACACATTTCCTAAGATCAGAAAGATCTCAGATTAGCAAGGCAAGTAGAAAACTTATTTATATTTAGAAGACTGTGACAGGAAAAATAACATGGTACCATGGAATCAATAAGATCTTCAGTTTTAGAGGTGGGTGTGGGTAAATTTCTTCCATTGGAAACATTGTTCAGGTTGATTTTAAAAACAACAATAACAACAAAAACAAAACAAAACAAAAAACAACCACCACTATATTTCCTGAGGAAAATGTATTGGAGCAGAGTGAGTTTGGGGAGGAGACAGTTTCTAGTATAGGAAAAAGGAAAAAGCATGTACAAAGGCCTGGGTTTAAGGAAGAACACAGTATTTTTAGGGGGGGGAAAGGATATTTCTGTGATTAGAATGCAGAACCTGAGAAGTAGATTGATTAGAAATCAATCAAATCTTAGTAGGAAATAAGACCATAAAAATTGTAAGTTATCTTGTATGTTTTATCAGGTAATATCTATACTTTTATGTAGCATATGATTTGTTAAATTTGCAATGCCTAGGAGATATCCATCTACATCCTGGCCTCTCAGATCTTGTACCTCCTCACTTTTAATGATCTTTTCATCCACCCAACCTCAACGACACATCACCAGAGTAATAACCAAGTTCGTGTCATACCCAACTGAATTATCTCTGAAATTCAATTTCAAGCTTTGCGCTCTAAAACAATTACCCGCTTTTTAGGTCACTTACTCTATTTCCACCAATTAAAGAAATACATTTCAACTTCATTCAGAAACCCAATCCATTGAGCCTGCTATTTTTTTTTTTTTTTCTATTAACTCACCTTTCTTTTTGTGCACCTTACATCATTTGGTGCAGGATGATAGTCAGGCCCTGATAAATAGCCGTAGTTTCTTTGATTTCTTCTCTTTGTATTAGCTTACTGTATTGCGGTACTTTCAGTAACACTATAGTAACAAAAACACTCGATAATAAACACATCAGCTAAGGATTTATTCTTTGCAATTACTATATCCTGATCCATATCTCTTAAGTTCAGAACTGGCAAAAATCTCTAGTAGTTATAGCAAGAGGATGTGAAAAATTTATGCTATGGCTCTTAGAGCTTAATTCAGAAGTAATATATGTCAAATTAGCTTACATATCTGGAAGAAAACCAAGTCACATAATTACACTTAATCTCAAGGGGTAAGGCTGTACAATCTTATTAGGCACTTGGAAGGGGAGAAAAGTGGAGTATTTACTAATAGCTCTAATGACTATCATGCCTGACCAAATCTGGTCCTGCTTAAACCCAGCTAGCCGTCTACTCTTTATCTTCACCAAAACAGCTGAAAATTTCCAGGAAGAAAAAGAAAAACAGGAAACCCCATAAGACTCACTTTTCTCACTTAACATTTATGCCAACAAATAACAAATGGGCACTTAGCATTGTCCTCCTACACTTTCCTAAAATGTGTGATTTCCCATTTTACAAAGCAAATATTTTATATTGTGACCCCTCTTCCAAACCCAGCTTCTCTAATCTAACTCATGATGTTTTCCAACTGAGAAATTATGAACAATATTGAGGAACTATTTTATATTCCCACTTTCATATCTACTAATCTACCATTTATGTCCTTCCTTCTTAGTACACTAAATGACTCATTTTTGTATCCATCAAAGCCCAGACCCTCCATCTGTGTCATGGATCTTGCCCCATCAGCCATATGAGGAGGTTTTTCTCTCCTCTCATTTTCTTCATTATATTGTTAGCAGTTTCCCTTACTCTCCTGAATCATCTTCAAGGGTATAAAAATACCTTAGTAGGTTTATTTAAAAACTAAAAATATTTAATATTTAAAAAAATTAAAAGAAAGCTGCAAAAATTTCTCAACCCTAAATCTACCTCCAACATAAACTGAATGTTTAGGTCCATTTCACAGCAAAACTCTTAAAAGTTTGAAAGTTTTCTTTAGTGGCTGTCCCCTCTCGCTTGCTTGCTTCTCAGTCCCTCCACAACTCACTACACTTGGCTTTATTTCTCCTCTACTGCAGGAGGTTTTTCTTAACAAATTTTCCACTGCCTTCCTTGCTGTTAAGTTCTCGTCTTATTTGACTTTTCCAGCCACATCAGAGATTGTTACCATAACCACCTCTTTGAAACACATTTTTATTTTGCTTTCAAGATTTCCTCCTATCTCAGTGACTTCTCTTAGGCTTTTTGCTGGCTCCCATCTGTGGTATATCCCTTAAACCCTGGAGTGCAACAGGAGCTACTTCTCAGTTCCCTTTTGTTACTCCTTTGAAGGCTTACGTCATAGAGTTGCACGCCTTGAAACATACTCACTAGGCAGTTTTTTAAAAACCACCTCCAATTTGGAACTTCACACTTGTTTATCCAGCTTAAGACAATCATTTGATGGTCTCGAGGTAAAAGTCTGCATTGAATACCTTGTACATTAGATCCCCTAGGGTTGTCTAATGTATAGGACAGAATGTACACTACGTACGTAAGCTAAACAATTCCATTGAAGACTTCCTGATATTCTGCATTCTACATTCTGGTCAGTTTTTATATTTCAATAAATAACAACACCATTTACATCACCACTAAAATCTAACACTAATATATTTTGTTTTCCTTTTGTTGCAGTCCAAAATCACTTTATCAAAATCACTTTGATTACTGACTCCCAAACTATTTCTGAATCTGGCTACCTTAGGGGCTCCACTGTGGTACCCTCCACTCTTGTCTAAGCCACTGTCATCATTTAACTTTTACTGAGATAATCACTTCCTTTACTCCCCTGCCTCCACTGTTGTTCCCTGTGACAGAGCCAGAGGGAATATTTAAAACGCACATATGCACTAGAGTAGATCATTCCTCTGTTAATATTGTACACTATTTTCCCCTTCTATTTTCAATAATGTTCTGACAGTTGCTGACTTTTCTGAACCACATTCTTCTCTTTGATTAGCTGAATCCAGACCTAACAATACCTCATGTAGTTCTAACACTTAGGAGAGTAATCTAATCTGGAATTCAAATCCTTGAAACATATTTAGATAAGTCTGCTAGTGTTTAAGCATCCATTTTCCAGTTTTAAAATCCATAAAAATTGCACTTTTAATTTCCTCCTTTGCTTTTTACTAGTCCCACATCTGGCTCAAGAAAAAAAAACTAGGTAAATTATTTTTTTTAATTGAAATTCGATTTGCCCACATATAGTATAAATACCCAGTGCTCATCCCGTCAAGTACCCTCCTCAGTGATTAAAATACCAACTTAACTCTTTTTCAATATGGGAATATAATGGATAGATGATGGATAAGCAGACAGATAATAGATGAGTACAGCTGATGTATTACTGCAACATAAAAGATTTTTTTTTAATTTATTTGTATTTTTTAAAATAAAGTGACAAATGGACTAACAAATTCCCCCATTAACAGAATGGAGGAAGAAAGTCGAGAGAGAGAGAGAGAGAGAGAGAGATTGGGAGAAAGAAAAAGACAGAGGTAGGAAGGGAGAGTGAGACAGAAGGGATGAGAGGATAAAAGACAGTAGCACTGACAGTAACAATGTGTAGATTGAAAAGTAGCCCTGGGGTGCTGAGGTGCTTGAGCTTTGGACTTTTGATTTCAGCTCAGGTCATGATCTTAGGGTTGTGAGATCGAGCCCCATATAGAGCTCTCCACCCAGTGGGGAATCTGCTTAAGATTCTCTCCTTCTCCCTCTGCCCTTCCTCCTGCTCAAATGCTCTCACTCTTTCTAAAATAAAGATTTTTTTTTTTTTTTAAGTAGCTCTGATGAATGTGGAATGGAAACTGAAAGTCCATTTTTTTTCTTTCCATCTTCTTATATCTCATAGTCCTGGTAGCCTAAGGAAACTGTTGAGGAAACTGAATTTCTTGGAGTGATTTATAGTCAGATCTCATTTTCATTTTTCTCCCCTTTGTATCTTAGAGAGAAATAAATTAGCAAGGAATCCAATTGGGTAGATCTCACTTGCCTGGAAGTAGTGATGCCAGAATGTATAGCAGTTGAGTGGCTCCTTCTTTGTAATAAAGCTGTCAGGGCTGACATCCCCAGGATTCATGGTCTCCTTCTTCCTCCTTCTTGAGCATGGTGAGGGGATTATGCAGATGAGTCACAACACTGTCTGCCTAGGAAACCTTGTCTTGTGTTCTTGGCATACTCTGAATTTGTTTCTATACCACTGACTACTCGCAGCTCAGAACTGTGTCTAGGGGATAAACACCTTAACAAAGCTGTTTAGCAGCTCCAGTAAATGGTTCTGGCAGGCACACACTTCAGAGTGGATAGGAGAAAAATGTCTTGCCCACTCCATTCTTCTACATACCCTTATTTGAAACTCTCTCTTTTCTCTTTCTCCCCATCCCTCTTCTCTCCACTCCTCCTCTGAGTCTCTCACTACATCTCTCTCCTCTGAACACTTGACATTTTACAAAAACTAAAATAATTCCTTGGAGTTCCTTTCCTTAACATGAGGAATTACCTTTTATATTTCCACTAGCTCAGAGAGAGCAGAAAGGACAGAAAACGGGAATGGAGAGAGTGTTAGCCATCCAATAGCCCTCAGTTTCAGATCATGGAAGGCGTTTGACACTGTGGGGCACAGCTAAAATTGTATCCCCAGGATGATGGAGTCTTTGCAGGACTTTGAGTAGAGAAATTCATGATTTTATTTACACTTAAAAATAATGAGCTTCAGCTTAAAATATGAGAGGAAAATCTCTAGTGGGTAGAGGGTATGATTTGAAGCAAAGAGTTAAACCAGAATGCTAATGCAGAAGTCCAACGTAGACGAGACTATGGCTAAAAATAAAGTGTTCTTCTTTTCACCAATCTCTCTTTTCCTTAGTTTCAAATATTTTAATGCTTTACAAATACGTTTCTTTTTTTCTTCATTTTTGAGAAAAGCTTCCACAAGTGGGTGTCAAACTCATCTGTCTCTACTTTCCCACTGTTTGCAGATACCGTAGAGTTTCAGTTTTATTTTGTTTTCCCACAGAATTATCTAGGTTAGAGCTCAATGGAGTACTTATATTTGCAACAATTTCCTCAGCATCTCTTAAAAACTGAAGGGTTATGCAAACTAAATCTTTCTCTGAAGAACTTCAGTTTAAAGGATGTTCTCAAGTTTTTTTCCAAAGGAAAATCAGACATAGGAGTCACACTCCGCAACCTAAATTTTTATTGAATCCTTATTTTACACTAGAGTTAACTACTCTAAATCCCAGATAGCAGCTGCCTACAGAAAATAAGTGAGATCTTAGGGATTTTTCTGTAGTGGTTTTGTCCAGATGAATACTTAGTGGCATTCTATTGCTTCTTTTCTCTTTCTTTTTTTCTTTCTTTCTTTTTCTTTCTTTCTTTCTTTCTTTCTTTCTTTCTTTCTTTCTTTCTTTTTTTCTTTCTTTCTTCTTTTCTTTCTTTCCTTCTTTCTTTCTTTCTTTTTCTTTCTTTTCTTTTCTTTTTTCTAACTAGGAAATAAAGGTCTATGAAAACATTATTCTATTTACATTTTCCAGTGTATTGCTTTTAACACTTCTGGAAAAAACACCATATCAATCCACATAAATACAGATTTAATCTATACATCCATATAAATCAGTTCTATTGTTGTACAAAGGAGCTAAATTTACTATATAGAAAGTAATCAAATTTTTGCGGAGTCAGTAACTATAAATTTGAATGATCTGTTATTTCATATATAAGAATTACATAATTTTAAAAAGTTTTCAAAGATCTTTTAGATTTTGAGCCATGCACCAAAATGGAACTAGTCATATGTAATCCCATTTAAGACCAATAAATTAGAGTCTTCTATTTTAAGGTTATTAAATCTTTAAATTACCAT
Source organism: Vulpes lagopus (assembly GCF_018345385.1). Lineage (NCBI taxonomy): Eukaryota > Metazoa > Chordata > Mammalia > Carnivora > Canidae > Vulpes > Vulpes lagopus. The sequence continues at coordinate 78,983,042 of NC_054835.1, read as the reverse complement.
TTTTCTAGATCAGGAACAGTTATTTTGATTGTATAGATATTGAGATAGATATTGAGATTATGAAGTGATTCAAATACACACATAGGAAATGCTTCTAGTAGGCCCAATTTAAGATTTTATGCTGATTAAAAATATACAGTAAAAGCTACTTTAGGGTAGCTTTGGAATTCTATGAATTTCTGTAATACCCCTCCCTGTAACTGATGGAGATTTCCTTATGCCTTAGAATAATGTTTCCTCCTCCAAATATCTCCAATCCTAAAACCAGCTGGTTCAATCTTTTTTTTTCTCCTTTTGTTGTATTTTTCTCTCATATAAATTCAACTACTGAGCTACACTATCTATCACTAGTCCTGTTTATCTTCCCAAGTCAAACCATATATTTAATTCTACTTACATATTTTATACTTTCTTCAGGTATTTGAAATGGATATATGCAAAATAACCTTTATTTCCCCCTCCCACCATATGTTCTGTCATTTATCGTTTAAACCTTGGGTGGTGACATCAGCAAGTCCCTACTATGAAAATAAGAAATCTTAGATTTTCTTAGATTCTCTTTTCTTGACTTCTACTTTCAGTAAACCAACAGAATAGGCTGATTCTACCTTAGAGTTGTATCTCAGTTACTGCTTCTCTCCTCTACCTCCAGCTCTACTACCTCAGGACAGGTCTTCATCGTTTCTCTGGGTTGTTAAAAAGGATCCCGATGGTTTTCCCAAGATTTCTCTTTCCTAACAAATTGGTTGGTTAAACAAGTCTCTTCTTAGATGACAAAGAGAAAATTGATGTTATCAACTGATTAAAATTTCATGCTTTCTTCTTTAAAATTAAGGCATCTTCTAATCGTGTCAGAAACTATATGGACATTCCCATTTCCTGCCAACCCACTATACTTGGTTTTGCTGATACGCTGAAATTCTCACTACTGTCATGTGTTGAATTTATTGTTATTGTGGTTGCTATTAATATGAACTTTTACATTTCTGTAACTTATACCTTTGTATTTTTTGTTTTATTTCTTCTTGCCTAATAACTTAGCTTTTATTCCTTCCAAGTCATTGGTAATCCCCTATTCTTCCCCCAGAACCAAGTTTACTTCATGTAATCTTTTCTAACTCCAGAAGGAGTTCTGCTTTTTGTATTACCAAAGCAAACTACAATGCATTATAACTTATTTTATTAATCTTGTGTTGTGTCTCCAACTTTGGCAAAGTCTATTTCAAGGAACATTTTATCTCCTCAAAATATTGTTTGACAAATGTAAATAAATGTCCCAAAAAGCAACATTTTAGAAATCCTGGTTCAGATAGGCTAGTTCCTCTCTGAATCAAAACTTAACACCATTTTAAGAAAAAAAAATATGTATATATATATATATATATAATTGAGGAGTAATATTAGGTAAGGTGAGGCCTGCTAAAAATTTATCCATTTTATAGATTATAATCCCTTAAATACATATTTAAGCAAATAATGATTGTTTGTACTTGTTCATTTATCAATGTGATCATAGAATATTTTTAATGTAAAAACATTAAAAGGAGGATTTCAATAATTTTTTCAGAGATTAAGATTTGATGAGGAGGAAAGTCACAATTTTTTTTTTATACTGGCCAGTAATAAAAGCACCTAAAGGGCAGCCTGAGTGGCTCAGCTGTTTAACACTGCCTTCAGCCTAGGGTGTGATCCCGGATCTCCAGGATCGAGTCCCACCTCAGGCTCCCTGTATAGAGCCTACTTCTCCCTCTGCCTGTGTCTCTGCCTCTCTCTCTCTCTCTCTCTCTGTTTCTCATCAATAAATAAAATCTTAAAAAAAAAAAACAAACCTAAAGATGTTACTTTACTAAAATGAGTTTCTCTTTCATCTATATCATTCTGCTGAAAATAGAAACATTAAATGATTTGGAATTTCCAATTTTCTAACTTTGTAGGAAAAAAGAAAAAAGCCTAATGTTCCAAAAAGAGAATGATACTATGTGTTTTCTTTGAATTCATTTTACTTGATTTTTGTTCAGTAAGAATGACTAACATTGATTACAATGAACCTGTTCTATACAGGCCATTCAAAGATCCCTGTGGATTTGATTGTGGGGTTGGTGTCCAGGTTGTTCTTTTTAATTCTCTTTTAGAATCATTTTTTTTTCAAGGAGAACAATGCAATGTGATAGAATTTTAAGGGAAAAAAACTGTAAATAATATTCTCAAAACATTGCTTTCTTATTCTCTCTAGTTGTAGGACTAAAAGAATGTATATTCAGATATAGCAAGATAAAAGGTGTAAAATTCAAACTAAAGTCTCTAAAAAAGTGGGAATACACAACCATTTTTGAAAGTGGTGAAAACTATTGAAACAGTAGTCTTTTTAAAAAGTTTGCAATAAAGGTAAATGATAAAATTAAAGACTTCAAGATCCTTTATTAACACCTCAGAGAAAATCATTAAATATGTATCTCATTTTTGCACTAGATATATTACCACAAAGATGGCTAATTTCTTGACATTTGATATTTTATACTCTCATTTTTTGATGATGTCTACTTCAAATGTATGTGCATACTTTCTCCTGGAAATCTCCGTTTTGCTAGGTCAGAATATCTTTACTGTCTGTAATATTTTACATTCTATTTAAAGAATAACTCAAAGAACTGTGACAACAAATATATTGAACCAAGGATGTGACACTATGGTACAGTGGAAAATTATTCATTTTAATAAAGTTAATCCAATAATATAGGTTTTTTTTATTGCTTTTCAGTTATGGCCTTTCCAATTAATTACCAGGGTTCAAAACATGGCCTAATAAGGGCCACAGCCTTAGACACAAAAATCACTAAACTCAATGAAGTCAACTCATGCTATGATTTCACCACACAGGTAGTCACTATGGATACTGTCCTCAGTGGTTCTGATCTGAGAAGCACAAACTAAAAAAGAAATTAAGGACACACTTAAAACAGAATAGATCTAATAATAAACCATAATCTTGGTTCATGTGAACAAATCAACAAGGTCAATAAACTAATATCTAAATTAATCCATTTTGTAGGGTAAAAAGTCACAAGTCTACAAAATAAGAAATGACAAAGGAGGAAATAACTATTAAAAGAGAAAACACAAATTCCAATAATGTCCATTCCATAGATTTCTAGGCACATACATATGGAAACTTAAGTTAAAAAGAAAGATTTGATTTGCAAATGCAATTTTCCAAATTGACCACAAAAGAAATAGTAAGCTTAAATACATTAATTTCATTAGAATGAATACAGAAGACTGTCAAGGAATTGTTCCTCAAACCATCAGGTTTTGTTACTTTCTCAGGAAGACTGAACCAAATTTTTAAGACCAGATAGTCCCAATGATAAATTGTTCCAAAGAATATAAAATGAAGGAAAACATTTAAATACTTTTATAAAGTATGTCATATGAACATCAGTAGATATTTGTCTCATAGAAAGAATGGAAACTTTAAATAAAATCTTTCATCTTCCTTTCAGATGTATCCTTCTCTTCTATCTTTTATTGCCACCATTGAGGATAAGCCTTTGCCTGGGTACTGATGCTCATTCTTATTTATCATCAAAACCCTATCTAATATTTTTCCTGGAGTTGTTCACAAAATGTATTTTTACTTACATACATCAGCACAAAGGAAATATAGAAATATATAATTTTATATTAATTTTTGAATTTCCTAAAATTCACAAAATCTTCAAAATGATTAAGCAAGAGCTGATTTGTGTTACTCTTGTTATTGTTTCCTCAGAGAAATAACTTCTATGGCTATAGAAAGGGAGTTTTAAGAAGCTAACCCTCTGTTTTGTTTGCTGCTCTGCATACATTTCATTTAAATTCCTCTCAACATGACTGTGATGAAGTTAAATGACATGTATTTCATAAATGAAAATGTAAAAGTTCCTAAAATGAATACATCTTAGTTGAGATCTAGTTTTTCATGAATATTAGAAATGGGAGGGATCCCTGGGTGGCGCAGCGGTTTGGCGCCTGCCTTTGGCCCAGGGCACGATCCTGGAGACCCGGGATCGAATCCCACATCGGGCTCCCAGTGCATGGAGCCTGCTTCTCCCTCTGCCTATGTCTCTGCCTCTCTCTCTCTCTCTCTCTCTCTGTGACTATCATAAATAAATAAAGATCAAAAAAATGTTTTAAAAATGGGAAAAATGATGCAATAGTATATTTAAAGAAACTCAGTAATTATGTAATTTTGATATGTTTCCTTTTGAAGGAAGATGTATGCATGTTAGAGTATGAAAATATTTTCCTTATATCGGTTGGAATAAAAATTGTTGATCATTGTTCAAATCATTCTTAGGTTGTGGGGGAGTCATTTTTTTTTTTTTTGAGACTTCCTTTAGAATTCACAATGTTTTATAAGCATCCTTGTCAGGGGATCTAAAAATCTAGTATTAATTCAAATATATTTTTTTCCTCAATTTGACTTTCTGCTTCATTGCTACATTTGATTCATCCAGGATGCATATTTTTTATTGGGAAATAGAATCTAAAACTGCAATGAATGGTATTTCACAGAAAAGTAATTTAAAAGGAATAGTGACCTTTATCCCTATGTATTGCAGAAATAGAAATCAAAACAAAAGCATTTTTCACGTTAGACCTGTAAAAATATTTTAAAGTTTGAAATTTTAATATTTTAATAGTGTGGGGAGAAGAACACTTTCATGCAAAAATTTGAAGGGTTATATGGTAATATCTAACAAATTTATAAATATGCATGACCCTTTTCAAAGCAATTTTAGTGTAAGAATTTACACAATATATGCACAAAAAACAGCAGACTGCATGTGAACATATTCATTAATATTTGTAGTTAGAGAAAATGGAGACAATCTACAAATCCATCATTCTACACGTTTAAGTAGTTATCAAACATACAAAATTATGTTCTTAGTAAAATAACAAAAACCATCCAAATTTTCATCAATAGGGGAATTGTTTCTATAATTATGGCATATCCATAAAAATCAGTTCTATTCTTCAGAAAAAATTACTTGGTATATGTTGATTTGTAAAGAGTTCAAAGATAAATTATAAAATGATTAAAGAAAAGTGCTGAAGGGTATGGATAGTATGAAAACAAATAAAAATTAAATACATTTATATGCTAGTATATGGACACCAGCAGTTTTTATGTGTTTTTTAAAAGAGGAAAACTAGTTGTTTTAAAGTATCCACTGTCACTGTCTAAAATTTAAATCCCAAACCAAAGTTCGCATTCATAAAAACTGCAAGAAAATATCTATACACTTCTTAAACATCCCAACATTAAAGGCTTGAGATAATTCAACAAAAGACCATGTCTATCTGTAGAGCTTTAAAATGGTATTATGCTTTGACTTTTTTAATAAAGAAAAAGAGAACACATAATCAGCAATAGATATTTTCCTTTACAAATATGTATATATATATATATATATATATATATATATATATATATATATATATATATTTATGTTCATTCTGCCCATCTGGGAAATAAAATATTTACATGTATTCAGAGAATTTACTTACTTTTGGTGTTTAGCATAATAATTCCTTCTTTTTGTATCTACTCTGACATTTACTTAGAATTCAAGTCAAAGAGACAACTAAAATGTCTGCTGCTTTTGTGAGCTTGGTTGCTGTGTTACCCACACAACAAAAGATTTGTGATAGTCAGGGAGGGTATGGGCCTGGGAAAGATGGGAGAAAAAGACAAAGAATGAAGGAAGAAAGACACACACACACACACACACACACACACACACACACACACAGAATCTAAGCTTGTGCCCCTTTACTGAAAAGGCACAGTTTAACTTATTACCAAGCCAATGAAATTGAAAATTAATAAACATGAGATGTATAGAAAAATAATTCTAGAATATAATTACCATGGGAACATTTCAGGTGGATCCATATTGCCACTTCAATAAAAACACATACATCTACACATACATACGTTTATAAATGACTTCAGGATCTCAGCAAGTTGGTGCCCTCAAAAATTGTCATATCTAAGCTACAAAGCTCTTTTTCTTCACCAACATATTGGATTTAGTCTAAAGTTCCTCACCTCTCTCTAGCATTGATTTCAGTAATCTTCAAAAATCACTTTAGCTTGCTACAATTTGCATTTTGCTGGGTAGCATCAGAAGAATTGACGATATTTCCTAAAGCTTGTATAATTTTCCCAATAAAACTCTTTAAAAAACCTGTTTAGTTGTTCAGTATCCATTTTTATTCATGTATGTATGCTCCTCTAATCCTATTGGGTCAATTCCATAAAACTGACTCGTTTCTGTGAATTCCCTACAAAATGTTCAATAGACATCTATAAATGAGTGATGTTGCATTCACAAGTATACATCTGCTATTGGCTGTGAGTTAGTTTTCCCTATGCATACCTTAAGAAATCTTTCTACCTTGGTGGCACATATTTATGACAAGGGTTCGCTCTTTTACATCCAATCTCTACTGAAAATTGAAAACTACTACTTTTTTCCCTATTGGTTTTACCTTTTTCAATGTATTTATTGTATATATTTCCTATGACCCATTCTAGTCACAAATAAAAGGACCACAGGAGACAAAGCTACTTAAATGGGGGGGAAGTCGGTAACTGGATTGCAGGATGACCACTCTTCATGGAAGAGGGTCAGGTATTGGATCACAGAGCAAAAGGGATTAAGTCACAAAAAACAAAACAAACAAACAAACAAACAAAAAAAAACCTGACTTCTTTATCAATGATACTGGGGATAATAGTGTACTTACTGGAGTCATTTTAATTGTATAACAAAACTGCAGTGGTATGAAAGAGTAGGCAGTCATTTCTCAATCATACATTTGTGTGTTAGATTGGGTTGCTCTGATTCAGGATTTTTATTGAGTTTGGGTTGGCTACACCAACCTCATTCTGAGGCAAGACCAGAAGGATAGCATCTACTGGAGCTTGCTTTTCTCATGGAGAAAGGTGGAAAATCTCAGAAGGCTGAGTAAAAGCATAAGCCATAGATTGAAAGAATTTGCACTCTGTCACTTCCATATGGTTTAAGATGTAGTCAAGACCAATACTAATGAAATATAAAGGTAGAGTTGATGAGGGAGCTGGGTAAATACAAGCCGAACAATCAGTGAATTTCTTACAGCAGTCATTAGGAAAGAGACCAAAGATGAGTTGCTTTACAAATTCCCTATATCAAAATAGAGCAGATGATTTAATCGACCGTAAGGGGCTAGCAGCCTTCAGTATTCATGAAAAAAGTGCTCCTTTAAAAAAATCTTTATCCTATTCTGCTAAAGCAGATAGCATAGTGGGGGACCCAGACTGCTCTCCAAACTATTTCTACCACGTAAATCCAAACCTCTATGGCTAATGTACCAGGTAGAGAGGATCAAAGAGTTTATTTCCATGGGGATTTGAGGAGCAACCTAGGAAGGCACCAATCCATAGCGAAATGGAATCGGCCCTAAATAAAATTCAGATACTGGAAGGAATAGGTATTCCACATTTCCTGAAATCCAGATTTGTGTTCAATTTAGATCCCCGTAGACTTATAAATGGGTTTTGTAGAGAGGAGAGGATACTGGGTAGAAATTTAAAAAAATTGGAAATGGCTAACACTTCAATACGGGATTGGGAAAAATTGATAATGTATTTATTATGGACATTATCCCCTAGTTGGCCTTAGCATCTCATGGAGCTATGACCCTTGAGGTTAGTGATAGCCATGGCCATGAAAGAGCCCTGTTGAAATCTGCTTTAAAACAAACTTCTGCTAAAACAGTATTCACTTCTATCCAACACTTACCATCCCTTTGGATTTCCTAAGATGGTCACACCAAGGCCATACTTCCTCTTAGGCTATGCTCAGGCTCTCAGGTAATGACTTACACGGGGGGAGGGTAGAGTGGTATTAGAGCTGTCCTACTCAGGCAAGACTCAGGACTCCTGTCATCAGCACTCTTTGCTCTCCTGGACTTCACATTGGCGGGCCAGGGCTTTCCCAGAACTGTGCTGCAATCAGAGACTCCTCCCACTCAATTTTTCTTTCCCTTCCTTCTTTCACAGGAGTCAGCATGTCCTTGGTCTGAAGGCTCTCACTGCTACTCCAGCACCCTCCTACTTTATCCTTCAAGGGAATTCCCCCACAATAAAACCTTTGCATATCCAATCTCATATAGGTATTTTATTCTATTCCAAACTGACACAGTAATCAAAAGTGAAACTAGTGTCAGTAAAGAGACACTGAATTTGATGTACAAAGCAGTGTACTTTAGAAAGCACATGGCAGCGTATAGAGGAAAAGGATGCCCTTCAACACCTTATGGAATTATTATTTTTAAACGATTTTATTTATTTATTCATGAAAGACCCAGAGAGAGAGGCATAGATAAGGCAGAGGGAGAAGCAGGCTCCCTGCAGGGCGCCGGATGAGGGTCTCAATCCCAGGACCCCAGGATCACAACCTGAGCTAAAGGCAGATGCTCAACCACTGAGCCACCCCAGGTGCCCCAACACCTTATGGAAGTAACTCCTTGATGCTATACTCTGCATATTAGCCACATAGACTTAATTCTCTGATGAATATAGCTGGGAGATAAAGCTAGATCAAACAGAAATAAGCTGTAAAATCCAACTTCATTCTGATTCCTCACACATTAAGAGAAAGAAGTTAATTCAGTGTATAAATCATATCCCCATATTAAAATGGTCTTATAGTGACAGGACACCTGCACTGCTACCTTCAACTCCGTTAACATTCAACTCTGTCCTGCCATTCAATGGTCTCATGTATGTATATTTTCTTCTGTAGACACGGAAAGCCATAAAAAGTCTGTTTTATGGTTTTGAGTAATTGACAGTGACATAATCACTACTACTCTTTAAAAAGAAAATAATCAGAGTAGAGGCGGAGGAAGATAATTCTTAAAAGTTCCATGGCATTTTGAGTGTCATGAGTCAAATGACAAAGGCTAATTGCCAGACTGGGGGTAGAGGGGGTCAAAAATCATTGTTAGGTTTAGTAGAGATCAGATCCAATGTCTGGGAGAAGATGATACCAAGTTATAAGTCAAGTGATCTGCATACTGTTCTTATAAATTACTTTTTATTTCTTCTTCATTGTCCTATATTCTGTAATTTTCTTAAAATAATGAAAATTGAATTAGAAAAATAAAAGACAACAATGGCAGGCTAAAGCATAATAGAGAAACTTGAACACAGAGTTAACAAAACTGAATGAAATGGAAATTTGGAGAGTGGGGCAGCCCAAGTGGCTCAGCAGTTCAGCACCACCTTCAGCCCAGGATGTGATCCTGGAGACCCGGGATCTAGTCCCACATCAGGCTCCCTGCATGGAGCCTGCTTCTCCCTCTGCCGGTGTTTCTGTCTGACTCTCTCTCTCTCTCTCTCTCTCTCTCTCTCTCTATCTCTCTATCCCTCTGTCTCTCATAAATAAATAAATAAAATCTTAAAAAAAAAGAAATTTGGAGAGTGAAAATTGGATGTGGATTAAGTAGTTTTTGAAAGATCATAAATTACATACAAATGTGCTTTGTTGCTAGATTTATTGTTTCAGCTTCCTATTTGAGTATGGTGCTTCTGACCTTGCCAAAAAGTGTATAAAGTCACCGAGTTGCTTGTAGTAAGCTGGAGTAAGGCTAGATATGTATTATTGTAATAGTCAATTGAGGGTAGGGGTCTGAGCTAAGGTGATAATGTTAAGAACTATGTTGAGCACTGATAAATGTATAGAATTGCTGAATTATATTGTACACCCAAAACTAAGATAAGCACATAATTATACTTGAGACTTTCTTTAATATGAACTAGCTTTACTAAACATCCTATAATATTAAAAATTAAAATTTTAGTTCATTAAATATTCCATCAATCCTCAGGTGAAAGTCACTATAAAATATATACTTTACTCAATACAGGTTAACTGCTATCTCAGAGTTATCAGCACCAAGTTTTATTATCTGGTTTTTCTTCAGTTAATTTTTTAAAGTTAGTACGATTTCTGGATGTCTTATTTAAAACCCACTTATCAGGTGCCTGGGTGGCTCTGCTCAGGTCATGATCCCAGCGTCCTGAGATCGAGCCCCAGGTCAGAATCCCTGCTCAGCAAGGAATACGTGTCTCTCCCTCTTACCCTACCCCACTGTTTGTGCTTTCTTTCACTCTCAAATAAATAAATAAAATCTTAAAATAAAATAAACCTACTTATGCACACAGAGAATACAAGAGAAGTTGCAACAGAGTGGCACCTATGAAAGGTTAAGTTTTCTGTTGAAACTTTGAAGACTGTTGAGTGACAATCTCAGTGATTGTATACATGTAGAAAATCTAGTGGTCTAAAAGAAAAATACTTAGTGAAGAATACAACTGTCAAAAATCAGCATTTATATTAGATATTTCAGTGTATTTTCTTCTACATAAGACTTCAACAACCTGGTAGCTATAGACCTTAAATTCTTTATATCTAAAATTCAGATAATAAGCAAGTTTGAGTCATATATATACATTTAAAATACAAATGTACTTATCTGTATTTAATTTTTTAATTTTAATTTTTTTAAAGATTTATTTATTTGAGAGAGAGTATGTCTACATGTTTGAATGGGGGAATGGGCAGAGAGAGAGAGAATCTCACACAGACTCTGCTCTAAGCAGGGAACTGGATGTGGGGCTTGATCTTATAACCCTGACATCATGACCTGAGCTGAAATCAAGAGTTTGATGCTTAACTGACTGAGCCACCCAGTTGTCTCTGTATTTAAATTTTTAATATTCTAAATTTTATTTGTGCTATTGTTTAGCAAGCCTGTGTATCTACATAAATTCCAGGGCTTCCTTTCTCAAGTGTACACCAGGGAAAGAGTTCAAATACACTTTTAGTAGTCAATACTCTACTTTAGACTATAGTAAATAGTCACTATTATGTCCTCTTTAATCGCCCAACTTTATATACATTTTAAATGTAGGATGACCAGGAATCACAAGTTGACTATGACAATAATGAAGAAAAGTTTTCCAAAACATATTAAAAATCATTTGTTAAAATCAACTTGTTAATATTCTCTTTCACCAGCTTTTGGCATTTCTTATGTTTCACTTTTTTCATCCAAGAAAGCAACCCTAGAAGCCAGCCTCAGCTCAGGAAACTATCACATACTGTGAGCACACTCCAACTTTCCCAACATCCCTTCATCACTATTTCACTGCAGAAACTTTGATTACCCTATGAAAAAAGAAAGCCAAACATAATGTAATGGATTTTGACATAAAATTGAGCATTTACATGTATCCAAGTTTGGTGTCCAAAGCAATAACTCACAGGAAGTTTTGCCACAATTGAATTAGTCTCTTTGTTTTATGGTTACAATTTATGTCCCTGTTATTTAACAGTAACTTCTTCCTCTTGTGTTTCATTTGAATAATTCTCATATTTAAAAACATTAAAATGCTTGAGACATGCCTTTTAGTTCATTAAATGTTCCATCAATTCTCAGGTGAAAGTAACTATAAAATATATACTTCACTCAATACAGGTTAACTGCTATCTCAGAGTTATCAGCATCAAGTTTTATTATCTGGTTTTTCTTCAGTTAATTTTTTAAAGTTAGTACAATTTTTTTCCTTTTCTTAAATAGCAGCAACAATTTAGTATTTTTTTTTAAATATTTTATTTACTTACTTAAGAGTGACAAAACACACCGAGAGAGAGAACACAAGTAGTGTGGAAGGGCAGAGGGAGAGGGAGAAGCAGACTCCCTGCTGAATGGGGAGCCCACTTGGGGCTTGATCCCAGGACCCTGAGATTATGACCTGAGCCAAACGGAGATGCTTAACTGACTGAGTCACCCAGGTGCCCCAACAATTTAGTATTTTGAAACAGTAAAATATCTTATTCAATTACACATTTACTGCACACCTGCTGAATGCCAAGCTCTGTGTTAAGCACTGAGCATAAGGAAGACAAGTCCCTGCCCTCCATAAAACTCCCCAAGAGTCTTACTGCAGAGATGAACAACCAAATACCCAATATAGTCTAATAGTTGTTTCAAAGAAGGCAGGCAACAAATGGTACCAGAGACTATGAGGGACAATGAACAAGACTGGAGGTTAACAAGGATTTAGGATGTTTTACTGGAGGAGGTAATGATGGGATGAAAGGAAGAGAGAACAGGCCAAGGATAGAAAGAACAAAGGATAATATGTCTAAGTACCCATCTGGGAATTGTTTCCCCACCTCCTCCTGTACTCACTGAATTACTTCATAGTCCATTCTTCCTTCCCTTGCCCACAGAAATAAAAATGAGGCAGCAATTGTGGCAACAAAGAATACTACTGACATCATGAGTTTTACATTAAAATGGACTTGGAAGTTGGAAACTGATTCAGAAGTTGGCTATTACCCTTGTTGTTGTCTTAGGAGATCCTTCAAACATTAGGAATCAGCCTGGGGCCCTTTGGTCATGTATATTTCAGAGACACAGATTGTCCTTAGAGATCCTGCTTAGCCTCAGAGCAATTAACACATGCAGATTTTCTACTACTAATTTATTATTTGAATTTGTGCAAGTCCTAGAGACTCAGGTCACAGGCATGAAAAGCACTTTTCTACCAAGACTTATTATGTAACAATACTCTAAGTAGAACAGAAAAATCACAGACACATGAGAAAACATTGGATGGAATTTGGGTTAGTGTAACATATGGTAGGATGGGAGTATGTTCAAGAGCAAGTCTGGAGTTTTTGTGTAGGCAGCCAAAGTGTTTGAATTTTACCTGTTGGGCCCATATTATGAAAACCTCCACTAAAGTCCTTTAAGACTGAGTTCATATGGACCACATTGACTCTGGGGATATTGTCCACAGCTCCGAATATTTTGATGCAAAAGTAGCATCTCAGACTCCCATTTTATCCCTATCACTTTTACATATTTTTATTATTTAATGTGTACTTTGGTGATACTAATTCCTTCAAAGTAGTAAACACCTATTTAAAAAAGGTGTGACGATGATTCTGTGGCTTTAAATATGTACACACACTCTCTCTTAATTTTATCCTATAGTGAGAAGCACAAAAACCTTAGTATAGAGAAGGTTTTGAAAGGATTTAAGGAAACAAGTCTCATAACTGGATTTGGAAATTTGGGAAATAACATTTATGTGAACAATTTGATACTACAGGGATACTTCTGAAATGAATTTATAAAAGACTGAACCAACACAAAGACCCTTTTCATCAATTCAAAGTATTAAGGTAGCATAGCAGATGGGAGTTAGGAAGGCAACAGGTTTACTTGGGGTAGCACCTAGAAATAATGAAGGTGGAGGATGCAGGATTTCTAGGCAAGAGATTTCAGATAGCAAGGCCGACCTGGCACTGGTGAAAGGAAAGGGGATTAGGAAGGAGAATTGGGCAGAGAGAGCCTCAGATTGTGTTGCAGATCTAATTAAGTTTTCAGCCCAAAACACTGAACCCTAGAGCAAAGATCCCCTGTTATAGGAGTCTGGGCGCTGCAAAGAAAAGGCTAAGCCTGAGAACTCCTGCTGTGCATGTTCATTGTCTGGGCTTCCCTGTGAAGACCATGGCCTTGATATAAAGTGGCAGATTCTCAAGTTGTGGCAGCTGGAGGCAAGTTCTTTATTGAAGGGAGAACTGATTGGTGGGCTTCCAGAGCTGCCACAGGTGAACATCTGTGGTGTACAGATCCCCAAATCTGTGCATATTTAGAGAGAAATTCCCATAGGTTTCTAGTGGGCCTCATGTCTTAAGGGGAGACTTAACAGGTGGAGGGCCTTAATTACTATCAGTCATTTTTTGCTCTAATATTCCTTCCAAATTTTCTTTGCCCTCAGCTATCATTTCTGCTGGTCTTGGGGACTTACCTTGTAAAGGGACACAAATCTTCATTTCTTCAGAAATGAGATTCCCTTATATTAAATTCCATGACTAAGGAATTAATAAACCTCAGGCCTCCAGATAGTGGTGTCAGCTGAGGCCATTTGGGCAGAAAGTACAAGCCCATACCCAGAATAGGGGCCTGTTGTTTTAAGAACAAATTGCAAGAACTTTTAAAATGGAAAGGACTTGGGGACCTGGGGGGCTCAGTGGTTGAGTGTCTGCCTTTGACTCAGGGCATGATCCCAAGCTCCTGGGATCAAGTCTCCCTCAGGCTCCTCACGGGGAGGCTGCTTCTCCTTCCCCCTCTGCCTATGTCTCTGCCTCCCTCTCTGTGTCTCTCATGAATAAATAAAATATTTAAAAAAATAAAATGGAAAGGGCTCAGTAAATTTACAACCAAGTTGTTCCTTTCATATATGGTGACATATCAAGGGTACATCATTTATTTTTGTTGCTGCCATGGCGGGCATTCAGAGGAAGCAGTAACTAGATAAACCTTGGTTTAGTAGGAATCCATGTGGTTCACCCCATGCACAGCTTCTCCTTCTGCCTCCACGGACTTCCATTTGTGAGCCTGATGATGCCTTGTGAAGGAGCAGTGTTTCTGTCCCACTTTCCTCATGGGATAAAGGTGTATAAAGGACTGTCCACATATACTTGAGATACTTAAAGGTGGCATTAAACTTCATCACTTCCCCTCCACCTCAAAAGAATGTTAGATGGTTTTTGATTTACTGCTCTGGCCAAGCATTGTGATTTCAGAAGGTCCTGTCAGGTCTTTCCCACGGCTCTGTAAGAGCTCTTCCTCCACAGGGCAAGTATCTAATAAGAAATGTTGTTCCAAATGCCAAATATGCCAGTCTCAATTTTACATTCAGAGTCTTGAGAACTGACAAACAAGGGGGTCTGTGGATGCTATAGGCTAGACTTTAGCCAAGACTTCGTGTTTTACATGACACCTTATAAGCCACCATTCTAATAGGTGGCTGTAATGATGTTTTGACCTCTCAGTATTAAGATCACCGAGACTATTTCCAGTAGTTATTAAAATGTCTGCTGTTTCTCTTTCCCCACCCTACAGTACACATAAAGCAAGTGGCTTTGTGGTCTATTGAAAGACTGGGGACTCATGCATATGCTTGCTCTGTGATTGTAGAGTCCTTCCTCCTAGTGAACTTTCATTCAATGGTATAAGGCTAGAAAATGGTCTCATTCTCAGGAATTAAACAAAATGGAACTTTTATCAAGGTAACTACCCTTGAACTCCTACTCATTCTTTTTTTTTTTTTCCTTTTGACTGTTTATATGCTGCAGTACCCTAATTGGCTACCTTCTTATTTTTGCCATACTTTAGTATTTAATCTGCATTATTCTATGTGGGCCCAGCTCTCTTAGTTGTAACTCTGACCTTGCTGGTATTATGAAAATTGTGACCCCTTGGTGTCTGGCATTTTAATATATTATTGATGTCTATTTCTTTAAGGCCCATCACACCCAGACAAGCCATACTGTGTGACTGCTTCTCCTGCCATTAGCCTTGGCTATAGAAAAGAACCAACCACTACTGAACTTCTTAGTGAAATTAAAGCCCCTCTCACCTCATTCTCAATAAGCCTGGTGAATGGTGTGGTGGTTCCTTTGGTCTCACATAATATATCCATTTTACCATACCCAGTTTCCTGGACTTTTTAATCCTTTCCACCACTAATGCCATGGGAATTCAAATATTTTCACATCAATCAACAGGACCTACATTTTTCCCCAAGTTTCTAGAATTCATTCAAACACCTAGTTAGCTACTTCTGGTTTCTTTACCAAAATATTACATTTTGTATTTTTATAATATTTCTGATTAACAAATCAATAAAGTCTCTCTCTTTTATAGTCTCCCTGATTATCAAGAATCCTCTTAAACCAGTCACACTGATACTCTCTAATTCCTGATTAATTATTCTAACTTTTGCAGCTCCTTTGGGGCATTGACTTTCCTCCTTAATCAGGCCTAGCATATGCCCGGCTAGATGAGGGTCCAATTGCCAGTAACCAAAGAGTTGGGAAAAGATCTTACTAGAGCAGATCCGGTTATGGATCCTCTTCACTGACTTTCTACTTGAGGAAAGAGAGAGTTCCTCTTAAAGAAGGGGAGAACTCTTCAAGTTAAAGGTTTCAAAGAGTCCAGGGAGCACCCAAAATCTCAAGTGTAACGTACGCAGATGCCCTATTTCATGTGTTAGAGAGATTGGTTTTTTGAATCAGGTGCCTAACTTTACCATAAGGGAACTTCATCATCTGTACATTCAATGGGTCTTTGAAACTCAAAAACTATTAAATCCTGAGTTTAGTCTTCATGTTTTCTTTCTCTCCCCCAACATCAGACAAGGGCTTCTTTGTAAGTTACCAAAAGGCCCTCAACCTTCACACTTAGCTTTCAATTTTTTATTAGCAGCTCTGCTTTTCATTTACTGTAAGATGTCAATGCAACTTAATATCAGCTAGCCAATTCCATTGCCCTTGTGTGCATTATGCCCTCCTCTCCATCCTTTTCAAACTGGTGAATTATTTTACAGAGCAAGACAGTTGCTTCCAGTGGAACATTTTCCCAAGTATTTGGGGGTTTAAAAATTAATTATATGTTAGAAAAATCCATTTCCTGATTTTGTCATTAAGTGGTAAATTTTCTAACTATTGAAAAAATCACCAAATTATGAATATGAGAACATAACTGAAGTCATAGTTATCTCCATTGTTGATTATGCAAAACAAAATTATTTTCCAAAAAATAATTACTTATTGCATGAGAATGTAGAAGCTAAAACAGTGACTAAAGAAGAAATTTGTAATGAATACATGTGCATTATGGGACTTTTAGTTAAGAATTCAAAAAGAAAAACCAAAGTAATTATTCAAGAGTAAAGTATAACCTACAAGTGATTGGAGACTCAAAGGTAAGTAGATAAATACTGTGCTTCTTAAAAGTCAAATGCATAGAATTAAACTGTGAGACACTACTAAAACTCTACCATATTATAAGAAAAGTAAACAGGATCTTTACACAAGAGATGATCTTTTTAAAAAATAGATCCTTGAATGTCTGGTGTATTAGTGGCAAAATGTGTTTACCAATGTAGGATCAGTATACTAAATTCTATCTAAGGGCAGCCCGGGTCGCTCAGCAGTTTAGAGCCTGCCTTCAGCCCAGGGCATGATCCTGGAGTCCTGGGATCGAGTCCTGTGTCGGGATTCCTGCATGGAGCCTGCTTCTCCTTCTACCTGTGTCTCTCATGAATAAATAAATAAGAATCTTTTAAAAAAAGTCTATGTGATAATTGCATGGTCTTACATATATTTTAATGTACTTTTCACACTACTGCAAGAGGAAAGTGGATCATTTCTGTAGATGTGCATAGCTGTTTCTGTGTTCCTTTGTTAAAAGGAGAAAAGGGAAGAGGAAGAGGAAGAGGAGGAGGAGGAGAAAGAAAAGACAAGGGAGAAAACTGTTGGGCATCAATAAATAGTTCTATATAAGACTTTCTAGACAAGCAGAATATGAAGAGGACAATAAAATTGAACTAAAGCAAATAAAATTGATTGAAAAAATTGTGGAAAAAGTAATGTTAGGTATCTATCAATAAAAATATTTATATTCCTGCATTAGGAAGGAAAAGCTTTTTTTCTAAATTAGCCATCAAGAGTGTGGGATTGAGGATGAAAGAGCTTGAGGAAAATATTTACAGTTAGCCCCATAAATACGTAATTACCTCAACAGTCCCCCAACTAGAGTCAAAACTAATTTTTCCATCGAATGAAACTATGTGTGAGTGTGTGCATACACACACTCACACACATTCTCACAAGCTAATGCCAAAAGCATAGAGGCTGTTGTGAAAGATCACACTTTTAAAAAAATGTAAATTGCATAGATAATTGCCATATTTGATGTATATAATATATACTTTTACTAATTTTATATACATTTATTAATTTAAATGTCATATTTAGTTTTTATTTTGAACGGTATTATTTTCAGTGACTTCTTTATAAATGACTATTAGAATGTTAACTTTGGCCTACGTTACCTTTTATGTATTTTGTACTCTTAGTGTTTTTTTTATTTTTTATTTTTTTATTTTTTTTTTACTCTTAGTGTTTATGTATATGTGTATATATAATTATGTTATGTTATATGTGTATATATAATTATATATTTGAAATACATTAGTTTTACTGGTATTATGAATTCTAAACAGTTAAAAATGTTGAACACTTAAAATATTATGTTGTAATCTCTAACCTCTTAAAAATTTTGAACACTTCTAAATTTAATATTGAAATACATTTTGTTCTGCTTTTTTAGTCACTCCAAGGAGAGGCTCTAGTAACAATGGATGACGCTATGCACTGCATTATTAATGCATAAGGACATGCTCAGAATTGTTATCAAAGGAAGTGGCTGAAAGTGGCCAGATAATAGAACAGATATTCACCATGATCCTCTATCCAGTATCTGAATGTCTGAATTCCTCTCTTAATCATTGTACATATAAAGTTATAAATTTTGATATTTTGGGCAAGACTTTTTCAAGTTAACTAAAATGGGTTGTCTTCTCTCAGTTTATCTGAATTTTCTCAGATTTCTCTCTGCCTGAAATCACTTTCTTCTGAATAAGCATATATTTCTTTTCCTCTCTTATAATAAATCATAAACATTTTAATTTTTCACCGTATTTTAGTTTTCCAAATTATTCCTAGTTATTCCTTCAAAAATACTGAAATGTGAGGCTTTAGACAAACGTTAGTAAAAGTCCCTGCCCTCAGTGATATCATAGTATAACAGAGGTGAAAAACACATAAATCAACAATTATAATTCAAGGATAAGAGTGCTCTATAAATGTTTCTGAAGGGACAACATGAAGGACAAAGGGGAAAGTGAATAATGAAATATTTGATTAGAGATGGATTGAAGGGACATTCTCAGAGACTAAGTTATGCAGAAAAATAAGTAGAAGATTGATATCCAGGGGTAAAAAGAAGCTTTCCAATCTAGATAAGGTCAAAGTAAAAGTGGATTGAGAGAATTAGGAATCTGGGAAATAGGAAGTTGTGCCAACAAGTAAGATGCTCAAATTTAAAGACACAGTGACTGAGGAATTCCAAGACCTCAAAGTCTGGAAAATCATCCTGAGTGAATATGGCTGGGTGAAGTAGAATCACAGAAATGACCACGTGAAGGTATATTCTGTTGTTACGTTTGCAAGGACACAGGTGAATTGAGTAGGGGTAAATTTTCTAAAATCAAACACCAATTCAAGCTCATTCTGAATTCTGATCAAACATTTTTAATGAATAGTCTACAGTTCTACATTGAGATATGGACCATTTGAAGATTAATGAGAATTCCATTTTAGCAACTTAAATGTTGAATTTGGGTTTGCAACATCACCAACCCCTTCACAGTTCAAAGACCATAGACATATTAAACAATTATTAAGAATTTCCTATGCACTGTGCATTGTTCTAGGTCTTGTTTATATAGCAACGCACATGTGGTAAAGATTCAGAGGTCAAATCAACGTATTGATTTTCCTACTGCCAATATTGTGTTCACTTCTAAGTCATAGATAGCACACTATAATAACTCCAATAATATTTATTAATTCCCTCCACTACTAATAGACCTTAGTTAAGAGATCTGGTAGTCAGTAAGAGTATATTTTTGGCTACCTACTATGCCACAAACTTTAGCACCTAGAAATTAGAAGGAGAAATATGTTTTTCTTAAAGATGTTAGTATCGGTTATGATTTTTCTTTATAAAAAATTCTAGATGTTACCTTTTATCACATGATCATTAAGAGCTTGGAAAATTGTTCTCTTTGGAAAATAATATTGCAATCTCTCCCTAAAATCTTGTCTCTTTATGTTTCAGTATCCTATCTCAATATATCTACTAAATATTTTTTCTTTCCACAAATGCAGTAGATCTAAACAGTTTGTTAATCTTTTCCTCAATCTCTACCAATTTATTTGTCTTTTAAAAATGGACTCCCTAAGCTTCCCATTATTTTTGAAGAAAATATTTCACTGCTTGTAACTATCCAGTTACAGAGTTGCATCATTTTCCTTCAAATGTTAGGAAGTTCCTCTTCCAAATTTTTGTCCATTTCTCAGGTTATCATCCTAACTCATATCCTTAACCTTCACATTACATTATTAAAACCATCTTCTGTGTAACCTTCTGCACTAAAACTGCCATTCACCCTATGAGATAAATCCCAGATCTTGTAGATTCAAAAATGGCAGAGGCACCTGGGTGGCTCAGTAATCCCGACTCTTGATTTCATTTTAGCTCATGATCTCAGGGATATGGGATCTGCTCTCAGGGAGGAACCTGCTTGTCTCTCTCCCTCTGCTCTCGCCCCTCCCTCATGCTCATTCTCTATCTTTAAAATAATCTTTTTAATAAATATTTCATTTATTTATTTGACAGAAGGAGAGAGTTCACACAAGTAGAGGGAGTGGCAGAGGAAGCCCGAGGGCAGCCAGATCCCTGCACCCCAGAATCATGACCTGAGCCGAATGCAGACACTTAACTGAGCCACTCAAGTGCCCCAATAAATTAAATCAGGAAAGGAAAGGAAAAGGAAAAAGAGCAGCTTCTAGTGTCCCAGGTATGTGTAATTTAAAGTTTAGCATGTAGCATTTGAAGACTAATGTCGTGCTCTGGTTAGGGCTAGTGATTTAGCTTAGTGTTTCCTGAAATATCCTTTTTGTACCAGAGGCAACAGCCTCTTGCATTACCTGGGACTTAGAGATGCAAATTCTCAGGCACCACATCAGACCTACTAAATCAGAAGAAACTCTGTAGTCTGTGGTTAAGCAAGCCCTCCAAAGGATTCCAATGGTCACTAAAGTTTGAGGATCATTGATTTAGGACAGTATTTCAGGCTGCATTGAACACTCAACGTAGCCCTTACTTTTTGGGGGTGGGGAGAGGGTTGTGGGTTCCAGATCTCTGCATAATGTCAGCAACTTTAACTGACGTTGGCATGGTTAAACTAGTAGTTACAGGCATTGCAATAAAAATCAACAGAAATACCTGAAACATCACCCAAAGATATGTTTAGAGTTTGCTCTTCAGCTCTATAAAATGAGCCTACAAATAATCTCTCCTAGGCTCTCACTCTACTCTCTTTAAACCTCACCTTCTGCTTTGTATCTTATCCTGCTGAAATTTGGCGATTTTACATTATACTTTGTATTTTGTCTCTGATGTGACAAGGGTGCTGATGCTAGTAACTAATGCCCTGGTTGCTATGCTATTAGTAACATACCCAGGCTCTATGGATCTAAAAAGGGAGTTTGAGCCACTTAATACGTTTTTGTATTATCTTCCCTTTGGGATTAGGAAATCTATATGGCCATTGATTGTGCTTTATACACTTGTGTTTTCATTAGCCAGTACAGTGAAGCTCAGTCACACTTGTGATATATTAACTATGTAGATAATTTTGGTTTTACCTCCATTTTCATTTGACAAAATATTTTGTTTATATGTATTTCATTTTCTAGTAAAAATAATCATAAAACCAAGTGACTACTGAAAAATGAACTATGTGGTTGAACATTACCTTGGGTTCTTATATTGACTATTTTTTTCATTATATGAGTAACCCTCTATAAATCTGCATGTTATTATAAACTTTTAAACACTATGTCTGTGATTCAGAGCTTATTGTAAAATTCAATGAAACAGTCTTATGATACCATTGTAAATGAAATATAACCATACATCATATGCAGCTTCTCTTGTTAAAAGTGAAGCTTGCTTCCCTACCCCTTGAATCTTGGCATCCCTTATACCTGCTTTGAAGAATAAATGGTAGTAGAAGAGGCATTGTGTGAGTTCTAGAGCACAGGCCTCAGGAGGTTTTGCTGCTTTTACCTTCACTCCTTTGAAACAGTTCCAACTGAAGTCCATCCTTACCTCCAGTAAGTAGAGAGCCTCCCAGACCGACTGATCCTCTAGCTAAAAGCCAGTAAGTAAGTGAGCCCAGGTGCAATCAACAGAAGAAACAATTGGCTAAGCAGCAGAATTGGGAAAAATAATAATTAGGCTTAATCCAAAATGTTTGGGATAGTGGTGATGCATCCTTAGTAATCTAACTAAAATTTTAAAATACTAAATAATGTTCTGAATTGTTTTGTTATAATTTTCTATGTATTTTTTGTTTATATGCTAGTAATGATTGATCAGACATTAAAGGGAGCCTTTTGAATTTCCTTCCATTAGAACTTATTTTAAAATAAAAAACCAATGCTGGGAAATTTGTAATTAATGATCTAGGAAAATCTGGTCTCACTGCCAACTGTGCACTTCCAATGAAAGATTCTATCATTCTAACTACTATTCCCCTGTTTTCTTCTCTGACAAGGTCAGAGTTAATGGGCTTCTCACTGTGTGTCTGAAATATGATGACAATTAAAGAGAAATCCCTCTTCAAGCATATGCAGCATTATAAAAATGACTTCCAAATAACAAACTGACATCTACTACTTATGTCTGGCATATACTAAATTTTTAAGTTATTTGCTCTTTTTTTATCAAGAGTATGCTTTGGTGACTCTATTAAAAATGTATTAAAATGTAAATAGAGAAGTCAGATTAGTCATATTCTTTATAATTTTTTTGTGAATCAATAATTCCTATTATTTTATTTGTAGTTCAAATTTTGGAAGGAACTTAAAACTTACATGCTATAGGTCAGATAATAAGTATGGAGGTCAAAACTATCTATCTCAAGTATTTTATTTAGGAACACACAGAAACATCCCTTCTATAATCTCATGATAAACCATTTAAAAATAATTTTCAAATATCGTTCATTTACATAATTCTGTTTAAATGATCCAACATAATTATTGAATTCTTACCATGTGGCAAATAACTATTTTCAGACCCAGGGACATGGAAGTGAACAAAAGAAAAGAAATGGCTCTACTGCAGGAACTTACATTCTAGAATGGGAAGAGATAGACAATAAATAACAAACAAATACATTATACAAAAGATGTTTATACAATCTTCTGCAAGTTGGAAGGTAAGATGTGAGATGTTTGACAATACATAATATTTTGTTGTGATTTTTTATGTTTGTATTTGACGTTGTATTTTGATGTTTGTAATAAAGGTTGTGAAGACAAGTAGAATGGGAAATGGGCATGAAGACCAATGTTAATGTGGAGGGAGATGGAGCGGTGCCATTTTGCATAGGCTTGTCATGGAAAACCCCACTGCAAATATTGCATTAAAGCAAAAACTTAGTGGCGGCAAGGAATACATGCATTTGAATATCTGGGAAGGATCCAATTTAAGGGGAAGAGTAAGCACAAAGACTTGAAACAGATGCATGTAAAAGGAAAATGTGGGAGGTTAGTATAGATGAAAAACAGTTAAACAATGTGAAAAATCACTGGTGCGTTTGGAGTTAAGGCAAGGCCTTAGTCCTGTCCATCCATAGTCTTGTCGATTGATAAGACTGGTTTTTACTCCTTAGAGTGAGATGAAAAGTAGTTTAGAGCATTTTTGAGCATAATATTCTTTTGACTTGACTCGTATTTCTGAATGGTTACTTGATAACTATAAAATAGACTGGCTGAGTGAAAAGAGGTTGTTGCAATGATGGAAGTCCAGAGTAGGGTGATATCGCAGAAGGTAGAGGTAAATGGCAGGATTCTATGTGTAGTGTAAGGACTGAGCCAACATGATCAACTGATCAAATAGGTGAAGGAGTGAGAGTCAGGGAAGATGAGGATAACTCCAATTTTTTTAAATTTAGAATGCCATGGATATTTTTCCATGATGTGACCATCTGTATATCATTTCTTATAAATACTATGTTGCATGCTTTTACCATAACTATCATAACCACCCCATTTCGCTGAAAATTTGTCACATTTTAATAAACATTATGTTTATTTACCATCCAATATGAGAAATTATGTTAGGTCAAAACATTATATGGTCTCATTCATTTGGGGAATATAGATAATAGTGAAAGGGAATAGAGGGGAAGGGAGAAGAAATGGGTAGGAAATATCAGAAAGGGAGACAGAAGATGGAAGACTCCTAACTCTGGGAAACGAACTAGGGGTGATGGAAGGGGAGGAGGGCGGGGGGGGTGGGGGTGACTGGGTGGCAGGCACTGAGGGGGGCACTTGACGGGATGAGCACTGGGTGTTATTCTGTATGTTGGCAAATTGAACACCAATACAAAATGAATTTATTATTTTTTAAAAAAAGAAAAATTAGGCTCTAGACAAACATATAACACAAAATATCTCTGTCCTTAATGTACTATAAATCTAGTGTGAGAGACAAATATATATAAAAAATACTTTGGATTTAGTGAAGGAAGTAATAAAATACATGATGATACATGAAGTGCACTGATCTAATTTGTGCTCATGGAAAGCATGGGAGTAGATTTTAAGGTTGGGCAAAGATTTCTCAGATAAACCTAGATAAACTT
Source organism: Vulpes lagopus (assembly GCF_018345385.1). NCBI lineage: Eukaryota > Metazoa > Chordata > Mammalia > Carnivora > Canidae > Vulpes > Vulpes lagopus. The sequence continues at coordinate 78,958,570 of NC_054835.1, read as the reverse complement.
ACAAATAAAAATTAAATTAGAACAAAATAAATCGGGATATATATATATATATATATATATATATATATATATCATGTTAATAGACTAGAAAACTCAATATTATAAATGCAATTTTCCCAGAATTCATGATAGATTAAATGCAGTTCTATTTAAGATATCTACTAGATCATTATTTTTTAGTATACTATTAAAAGGTGATTCTAGGGACACCTGGGTGGCTCGGTGGTTGAGCATCTGCCTTTGGCCCAGGGCGTGATCCTGGAGTCCCAGGATCTAGTTCCATGACGGGCTCCCTGCATGGAGCCTGCTTCTCTTCTGTCTGTGTCTCTGCCTCTCTCTCTGTGTCTCTCATGAATAAATAAATAAATAAAATCTTTAAAAAATAAAAAATAAAAATAAAAAGTGATTGTAAAGGGAAAATAATAATCAAAATAATAAAAAGAAAAGGTGGAAGAATTTACTCTAAAATAGAAGAGCAATATTATACTTATGATAATTAAAATGATGTATTGATTCAAGTGTCAAAAAGTACTCATGTGAACAGAAAAAGAATTAGAAAAAAAGAGAGATGTATGGACTAGTGTATAAGCAAGAGGGCATGTTACAAACAATCAATGGGGAAAGATCAACATTTTAAATAAATAATAATAGGGCAATGGAGTACCCATATGAAATAAAATAAAATCATAGCCTCTTCTACCATATTAATAAAAATCAATTGCAAGTCCAGAAAAGTTAAATTTATAAATATCTAGGACCTAATACAGTCAAATATTTTCCAGAATCTGCTGCAAAGAGTTATTAAACAGGAAACATGAAATATTGACCACAGAGTAAAAGACTAATAAATCAAAATACAGAAAATTAAGAATTATATTCATCAGGGATGCCTGGGTGGCTCAGTGGTTGAGTGCCTGCCTTTGGCCCAGGGCATGATCCCAGAGACCCAGAATTGAGTCCCACATCCGGCTTCCAGAATGGAGCCTGCTTCTACCTCTGCCTGTGTCTCTGCCTCTCTCTGTGTGTCTCATGAATAAATAAATGTAAAATCTTTTTTAAAATTTTATTTTATTTTAAGATTTATATTCATCAAAAGATACCATAAAGAGAATACAAATATCAGTTGCAACATTGGAGAAAATATTGAAAATGAAAAAAGTTAGCAAACAACTAGTGTCCAAAATATATAAAGAACAGTTTCCAACAGTTAAAAAATGATATTAACTCAGATAAAAAAAAAATATCTTCCAAAAACTTATAAGGAGGGCAGCCCAGGTGGCTGGGCGGTTTAGCGCCTGCCTTCGGCCCAGGGCGAGATCCTGGAGTCCCGGGAACAAGTCCCACGTCGGGCTCCCTGCATGGAGCCTGTTCTCCTTCTGCCTGTGTCTCTGCCTCTCTCTCTGTCTCTCTGTCTCTCTCTCTGTCTGTCTTTCATGAATAAATAAATAAAATCTTTAAAAAAATTATAAGGGGCTTTCTAAAAGAAATCTGAAGTGGAGAATATTAGAGATTATATATAATCAAATTTTTAATCAGAGAAAAGTAATCTAAAACCTTAATACCATTATTGAAAATATCCCTTGATAGCAAGGATTTGGAGCATCATGAGCCACCATATTCTTTGGAACATTTCTGGTATGATCTGTTAAATTTTAAGATTTGTATACTCTCTGAGCCAATAATTCTACAACTATGTATAGATTCTAGATAACTTGTCAAGTGCTCCAAAAAACATAACTTAAGACATTGAAAGCAGCATAGTTTGGGACAAAAAAAACAGAAAAACCCAATGATAATTTGCAGTAAAATGGATTAAATAGATACATGGTATATTTATACAATGGAAGATCACATGACAGGAAAAATGAGTAAGCTAAACCCACATACAACAGTTTGGATGAATTTTACAAGTAATTTTGAACAACAGATACCAGATGCAAGAGAACTATATACTGTATGCATACATTCTTAGAAATTTCAAAAACAAGTAAAGCCGAAAAGAAATAAAAGTTTCAGAATGCATATGTAAATCCAAACTAAAGAAATAAAAACAATGATTGATTTATCACAGAACTAAGACAGTATTGTCTCTGGGAGGAAGTAACAATTTTATGACAGGGGAAGGAAATCTGGGGTGCTTCTGAAGTACTGATAATATTCTACTTTTTCATATACCACAATAAAATTATTTACTTTTTAAACTGTATTTATATTGGAAGTATGTATTCAGTTACCTTATGGAATATATATATATATATATATACATATTATATATATAACATTTAAATATATGACATTTAATGAAAAATGTAAAAATATTATTTTAATGGGAAATCCAAATATTTTATGCTACTTTTTAAAAATAGCTATAAGAGGAGTGCTCAGGTGGCTCAGTCAGTTAAGCATCCAACTATTGGTTTCGGCTCAGGTCTTTGTCTCAGAGTCATGGGATCAAGCCTTTATCAGGTGCTGTGTTCAGCAGAGTCTACTTGAGATTTTCTCTCTCCCTCTGCCCCTCCCTCCACTCATGCATTTGCTCTCTCTCTCTCTCTCTCTCAAATAAATAAATAAATAAATAAATAAATAAATAAATAAATAAATCTTTTTTAAAAAAAGTAGCTATAAGGGATGCCTGGGTGGCTCAATGGTTGAGCTCCTGCCTTCAGCTCAGGGCATGATCCTGGAGTCCTGGGATCAAGTCCCACATTGGGCTCCCTACATGAAGCCTGCTTCTCTCTCTATGTCTCTGCCTCTCCATGTCTCTCTCATGAATAAATAAATAAGATCTTTAAAAAAAAGCTACAAGGAAAAAAGAAAAACTGTATGTAAATATCATGTTACTGAGAACACAGAATATCTCGAAATCATTTTATGATATATTTTTCATAGCTCATAATATAATAAGTTAAAGCATATACAAATTATCAGCATCAAATTTAATCTGTTAATATCGAAAGAAAGAAAAGCATCAGACTCTACTTCTAGAAATTGCAACCTAAGAAAGCTGAGGAAATCTACCCAACAGAAAAAAATATATATATATGACCGACCACGTTATCATGAACAAACAATATCAAGACAGTGAAAAATGATAGAAGGTAATGACCACTTGAAAAGTAGATTCTTATTATTCGTGGTAGCTTATTGAAAAACATCATCAAAAAGACATGACCACCAGTTGATGTGGGAGCTCTACACCACATACTTGGAGGCTATCACCCCCTCCTCTGTCCTTGGAATGTGGGCTCCACTTGCTTCCCCACTCCCAGAGGCTGTTCCAAGGGCATAGTCTTGAGATAATGATATGATGTTGAAAACACCTGAGTAAGGATTCCTGGGTGGCCCAGTGGTTTAGCGCCTGCCTTCGGCCCAGGGCGTGATCCTGGAGTCCCAGGATGGAGTCCCACGTTGGGCTCCCGGCATGGAGTCTGCTTCTCCCTCTGCTTGTGTCTCTGCCTCTCTCTCTCTCTCTCTCTCTCTCTCTCTCTCTCTCTCATAAATAAATAAATAAATAAATAAATAAATCTTTAAAAAAAAGGAAAAAAAAAAGAAAACACCTGAGTAATGTACATGCCTAACCCCAATGAAGACCTCCTTACAAACGTCTAAGATTGAGCAGGTGGTGCAGGGATTTATTAGTCTTGCTGCTGTTTAAGATGAGCTTCCTATCTAAGTTCCCTTTGCTTATTAAAACTACCATCAACCAAACCGGACTGGCCTGCCATTTTCTTTGGTCTCTCCCTGACCTCTGAATACAGGGACCAATTTCAGATTACACCAGAGAAGCTCTGGAGAGGACTGCCAACCAATATAGTTATGTTCTAGAAAGTTGCTGTGAACCATTGAATTGATGAATAGTAAATTATTGCCCTTAAGGGAAATACAAGGTTAAGTTCCTCCTAGCCTGTGGTCACAACTTTCATTATCAGATCAATACATAACTTTATTTTGTGTTTGTTTCTGTTTAAAGATACCTTATTAAATATATATTATCGATTCATTAACATGAATCATTCATTCATGGCCAACAGCACTGTAACTCATGCCTAAATAAAGCTTGTGTAACCAAAAGTCTATTTTCTTGGGCGAGGTATATCACAGCCTTCTTGTGCTTAGGAAAACTAAACAGTCCTTCTGCACTATGCGCGGGAGGCATTCTAAACAGTGAAATCACACACACAAAAAACAACAACACAAAAATCGAAAAAATGTGGCACTAAACAAACTGTGACAAGTACACTCGTAGACCACATCTTCTTTATCCATTCATCTTTCAGTGGACACTGAGGCTCCCTCCACAGTTTGGCTATTGTGGACATTGCTGCTAGAAACATCAGGGTGCAGGTGGATGGAACTGGAGGGTATTATGCTGAGTGAAATAAGTCAATCAGAGAAGGACAAACATTATATGGTCTCATTCATTTGGGGAATATAAAAAATAGTGACAGGGAATAAAGGGGAAAGGAGAAAAAATGAGTGGAAATATCAGTGAGGGAGACAGAACATGAGAGACTCCTAACACTGGGAAATGAACTAGGGGTAGGGGAAGGGGAAAGGGGGCGGGGGTGAGGGTGGCTGGGTGACGGGCACTGAGGGCGGCACTTGATGGGATGAGCACTGGGTGTTATTCTATATGTTGGCAAATTGAACACCAATAAAAAATAAATTTACAAAAAAACCTGCTTCAGGATTATATAAGATCCATGAATTTGTGACCTTAAGTGACAGAACTTCATTCCCCCACCAAAAATAACTAAACTCACATTTTGACAGAAATGATGAAGTTTGTTCAGCACAAGGGACAGAGCACCCAGAAATTTAATGCAGAGATTTTGGAAAAGAGAGTCATACCGACCTGGTACAATCACCTGGCTTAGTGCCAAGATACACATGCACATAGGAGACCCTTGGGTCTCCAGTTAAAATATAAAGTCAGCAAAAAAGGTGCAAACTTGCTGCATCTTGAAAGCAACACAGGCAACAGAGAGTAAACATAATACAGCATTTAGGTGTTTGAACATAATCTTTACCAAATTTAGCAGTGTCTCAATGCTAAAAAAGTCCCACTCTAGGGAGCCAGGAACCCAAGTATGATTAGTACAAAAGAATTCATATTATACCAAACTGCTGAAAGCCCACATGCAGAGAAAGTGTTGAGAGCAGCAAGAGAAAAATGACACATCACAGGAATGTGATGTATAATTAATGGTTATCTTCTTATCAAAAATATTGATGTCAAAAGACATGAAATGACATATCGAATGTGCTGACAATAAAAATCAGCCAATAATTCTATATTCAGCAAATCAGTCCTCAAATTAAAGGCAAAATAAAGAGATGTTTACAAAAACAAAAACTGAAAGAAGCTATTGCTAACAGACCTGTACTCTAGTAAATACAAAAAAGAAGTCCTTTAGACTGAAGGAAAATGATGACAGATGGTTTCTGGGAAGCAACATAGAGCAATGTGAATTGTATACATGTAGATAAATGTGAAGGATAAAGTGTTCAATTAGGTGTATATGTTATATATGTTGTTTTATCTTAATCTTTGATTTCTGTGGAAGACCTATGTCTGGCTAAAGGAACATGTACCTACCACTGTACTTACAATGTGTATGGATATAATGCACATGCGTGTAATACACATGGCAGCAAGAGTGCAAGGGAGGAGGAAGTGGAGCTATAAAGAGCTAAATTGACTAGGATGAAGTCCATATTAACAAATTGAAGTGCGGTGAGTACAATAAGTGCATTAAAATTTTTAGAGCAGCTACTAAAAAGAACACAAAAATATAAAGTGCATTAAAGTAATATAATAAAATATTTCACACAATAAGTATCAGTACAGTTGGAATAAAGGAGCAAGACAGAGATGAGACCATAGAAAATGGTCAAATGGTAAACCTATAACCAAATGTGTGAATAATTATTTTAAATGTGAACTGACTGAACATTGTGATTAAAAAATAGAATTAGGGCAGTCTGGGTGGCTCAGCGGTTTAGTGCCTGCCTTCACACACATCTCAGGGTGTGATCCTGGAGTCCCGGAATTGAGTCCCACGTTGGGCTCCTTGCGTGGAGCCTGCTTCTCCCTCTGCCTGTTTCTCTGCCTCTCTCTCTCTCTCTTTCTCTCTCTGTCTCTGTCTCTCATGAATAAATAAATAAAATCTTAAACAATAAAAATTAAAAAATAGAATATAAAACTGTAAGTGGTCCATAGAAGAAATATATTAGATAATAATGTGAAATAGATTGAGACTAAAGCAAAAAAATAAATAAACCACGGAAAAGTTAAGCCATAAACATAAGAGAATTAACATGGCTATACTTATGTCAGACAGAATTAACTTCCAGAAAGAAACTTTACTACAAAGAAGGATATTTTGTTATGACAAAATGATTAGGAGGGCAAAAAGAAAAATAATATGTGCAGTTGCAGTTAAAAAGTAAGTTCCACAATGCATAAGACAAAATAGACAAACGCAGAAGAAAAAAAGTAAAAGAAAAAATAGCCAAAAACAATTATTAATTGGATATTTCAATATTCTTCTCTTATCAATTAACAGAGAAACCAAACAGAAAATCAGTAGGGATATAGAAAAGTTGAAAAATATTATAAACCAACTTGTAGAAATCAACAACTATAGAACATTGCATCTGTACACATTCTTTGAGAAACATGGAAAATTTACTATAACAGATGATAGGTTGAACAACAAAATAGTTCTCAATGATTTTAAAGGATTGAATAATACAGTGCTTGTTTTCTAATCATGTCATAGTAAATATGAAGACTGGAAAGAAATCAAAGGAGTATTATACAAATATTAAATCACATGCTTCTGAATTACCCATGGATTAAAGAAGTAGCATAAAAAATAGAAAATATCTGAACAGAATTATGTTAAAGTGTACATCAAAATTTGTAGAATGAAGTTAAAGAAATGATTGGAGAGTAATATATATTTGGAATGTTAATGTAAAAATAATAAATCAATTTTCTAAGATTCTACTTAGCTAAACCAATCCAGGCAAAAATAAAAAAAAAAAATTGAGAGGAGGCAAAAATTACCAATATCAGAAATTAAAGGGGACATCCCTAGAGATAATAAGCACATTCAAGGAATAATAAAGGAATATTACAGTATAGATCAAAGTCTTCAGAAAACAGAGAAAAAGGATACATTTTGTAACTCATTTTGTGAGTCCAGTGTTACCTCATACCAAAGCTAGACAAAAGGAGCATGAGGAAGGATATCTGAAAATGTATCACTTATTGAACATGGCCACAAAAGCCCTAAAAATATATCAGCAAATAAAATGCAGTAATATATGAAAAGGGAAATATACCTTGACCAAGTAGGGTTTACTGAAAGAATTTTAGGTTGGTTCAACTTCCAAATATCAATTGATACTACATACTATATTAGTAAATTTAAGACTTAACTAATAGCATATGATCCTTTTAATAAATGCAAAAAAAAAATCCTGGCCAAAGCCAACACCCATTTGTGACTAAAAATTTAAGCAAACTAGAAAGCAAAAATAGCCTCCTTAATTTGATAATAAGCATGTATGAAAAATCTATGGCTAATATCTTAATTATAAAAACTAAAGGATTCCTACTGAAAGGCAAGAACAAATCATAGATGTCCACTTTAATCTCTCCTCTTCAAGGTTGTACTGTAAATACTGTCAGTTCAATCGGGAAGAAAATAAATAAAATTCATACAGTTCAGAAGGGAGACAGTAAGGAGCTATTGGTTTACCGAAGATATAGTAAGGTATTAAGAAAAATACTAAGAAATCTACAAAAAATTCCTAGAAGTAATGAATGTAGCAAATTTGCAGCACTCAAGATCAGTATTATACATTACAATGTATCAGCAGTGAAGGGTAAGGTAACTGAGGTATAGATAAGTCAAGAAATTTTCTCAGGTTTACAAAAGAAGGATGTCACAGAGCCAGATCTAAAGGTAACTGACATATAGGGAATAATGAATTTTATTATTTAAAAAATAAGAATGTGCACCCACAGCTATATACCATTTGTTTTAGAATATTTCAGATCCCGGGATGCCTGGGTGGCTCAGTGGTTGAGCATCTGCCTTTGGCTCAGGGCAAGATCCCAGGATTCTGGGACTGAGTCCCGCATCGGGCTCCCCACAGGGGGAGACTGCTTCTCCCTCTTCCTATGTCTGGGCCTTTCTCATGAATAAACAAATAAAATCTTATAAAAAAAGAATATTTCAGATCCCTTCCTATATGTATATATGCCTATGTATATACATGTTCTTTTTCAGATCATCCTTGCATAAACTGAATAACAATATACATATTCTTCTGTCAACTTTTTTTTTACTTTACATGTGACTTAGAGATCTTTTCACTATATCTTCTTTGAAATGGCTACATAATTTTCCAAAGGTTTTATTTTTCTGTGATGAAGCCCCTCTTTTATTGACAGAGCTCTAGATTGTTTCCAGTTGGTCATAATGACAAGCAATATTGCTATGAATATATCTTCGTGTGATTTTTAAAGAAATATACAGAGTTGTATACCTATGGAACAGGTGTCCAACATTGAACATATATATCAATGAAATATTTATTTTAAATTTGACATAGAATCCTGAAATGTACCCTCTAGTACTTCGGTCAATTTGCTTGGTACTGGTATATGAACATGCTCTTATCCTCATACTCTAGCTGATAACAATTATAGTAAATTTTATTTTTTTGCCTCTCTGTTGGAACAAAATCTTATGTCACTGATTTTTTTTTTCATTTTTCTGTTTGTTAGAAAGGTAAAGTTACATACGAAATTTGGTACAAAAAAATAACTGCTCTTAATTTTTTACTCTTTTTAAATTATGCCCTATTTTTAAATGTTAGAATAGTTAACATATTGTGACCAAAAAACCCTTTGTTCTATATTACAAATATTTTGTGCAGGCTTTAAGTTCTTTTTTAACATTTTATATTTTTTTTCTTTACAGAAATTTTAAATTTTATGCATTTTTTACAATATTTTACTTCAGAAATTTGAAGCTTATGGTGGGCATCTTGACCTCCAACTTTATTTTTAAAACTTTCTTAGATTTATTCCCATATCTATACATTTTGCTTACTTATTTGGAATGTTTTTCCACAGATGTGTTAATGTGTTATTTGCAGATTTAATTCTATTATATTATAAATGGATGGCAAACTTGAACTTAATAAATTATGAAAGAGATTTTTATTATTTTAACAATTAGCTCTTTTCTCCTGCAACTTTAATTGGCTATATTTAATTTCTTGTACTTTCTATTGCTCAACACAGGCTGAATTATCATAAATGCCACCGTTCAAGTTGCAATTTTTGAGTAACTCATTGACTGGCAAAGTAGAATTTGTTCTTACCTATTCAAAATAACAAACACAGTCATCACTATTTTTGTTTTTACCTATTTTAGACACACTACCTTTAAGTCTCTATAAAAATCTTTTTTTTTTTTGCCCATTTGATCATAACCCAAAAATCTCCAGAATTCAAAGTTTTGCCAGATAGACTATTCTCACAGAATTAGTACAAGTCAATGGGAAGAATTTATTCCTCAAAATATGTACTTCCCATAAGTCATATTCCATATCAAATATGTAGATGTTGACTTAATGTCAGGGGAATATCTTTGAACGTTTAGTTGTTTAGAGTTTGAATGTAAAATCTCTCTCTCTCTCACACACACACACATACACACACAACACATACACACACACATACACTCCAGTGCAGAGCTTGAGTCTATTGATTCTCTCTTTTAGTTATATTATGGATAGAGGAACTTTGGGAATCTTGCTGAGTAGGTGGTAATGTTAAGGTGATGCATCACTCTGATATAAACACATTAAAATAAAGTACTACTGCTTAATACTAATTCAAACAGCACAGTACATTCAATTTTCACTAAATAGCCTTTCCCAACTCCTCTTATACCCATGTCTAGAGGATTACTGGAGCTGTGTTTCAAATAGTTACTCAAATTTTGCACAGCCTTCCAACAACATGTTATGGTTACCAAAGACAAGAAGCAATAATGGATTAATTCAGCAAGGGCTGAATATGCCTTTAATAGCCATGCAATAGGCTTATCTGGGCCGACAAAGTGACCCCCTTTCATGTCTGTTCAATTAGAGATAATAGTTGAAGGCATTAATCACACATATTTTCAACAAAACTTTTCTCAGTTAAAGACACCCTGCAAATGATGTGGTCCAATGCACATCCGCCCATTAGGGTTGCTATGACTATGGTGAGCCTGATCTGAAAGACAGGATACAATCAGGCCTGAGACAATGAGTGGATTTTCATATTTAATGGCCTGGGTTTTCAGCTTGGCACAGCAAACTGAATAGCAGTGACCTAAAGATGACCTTCCATTTTTCTTCTTTGATTTGTCCCCAGCAATGGATAAGGCATTGGGATCCTGGGAGTAATCAGAAAGCATGTTCTCTTGTATAAACGAAAACATTAAGGAAGAGTCTACCCCAAAACTTCTGTTTTGTTACTGATATCAGAGTTATCTTCCTGTTATTAAGTATTTCTTGATTTAAAGGTCTAAGAACACAATAAAATATTTGTAACAACAAGGAGTAGTGAGACCTAGGAATTCACTCTATTACTAAACGTCCTTGGTCATATGTCTTTGTTAAGTTTTCAGGTTGCCCATCTATAGAAGCATTCAAACAAGATTATCTAAAAAGTATTTAGATATAAAATTTAATGGATTTTCTTTTATAAGGTGAATACGGAACAGAAATAGGAATTAATGAGTTGAATGGGTCTCTTTTCTCTGAGGCAGAAATGAGATGGTACATGGAAAGTGCTTAACCAATGACCTGGCACCACACATGCTGGGTGTGTTTATGTTGCTATTTCTCCCCTTTACAGTGGGAGATATTCCTTTCAACTTTGAGAATGCCGGTATTCTTCTTTCCTAGAAGTTTCCTAGAAAACTTTTCTCAAGAAACCATCAGATATTAAGTATCAATATTTATGAATTGAATTTTGCACATTGTTATTCTAGTTGAATAGTGCTGATTACAGTACTACCAGACATTGAACAAAAGAACTAGATGCTACCGAGTACGTGTGGGAAAAAACAGGACTCTGATAACACAATAATACCATCTTTGTTTTTGGAAGTAAAAAATATATATGTTTGTATATAATATATATATATATATATATATATATACATATATACAGTAATTCAAAGGACTATTAAAACTGGGAATTCATAAAATAATTTACTAGTGATAAGCATTGCCCCCAAATTGGAAATGACTATGAATAGTTGTTAGGAGATAGTGCAAAGCAATCAGATGAATTATATGAACTAAGGAATTTGTCTTTATATCCAGATGAATTCATTTTATTTCACATGCTTAATTTAAACTCCCTGGTCACCCAGATTGGAATCATTTCTTTTCTGTGTATTCCCACTTGAACATCAATTACAGCATCTGTATTATTCAGCCTTCTCCTAGCAATATTTGTGGCTATAGCTTTACCGGTATTTAAACAAAGGTTGTAATTTTTTATTATCTTTTCAGTACTATGATATTTCGCCTGATTTATGAAGACTAAGCCTTTCTGTTTGTTTTTGTTTGTTTTAATTGAGTTGAAAATGAGGGAATACAACTCTACATAAAAGTAAGGTTTATGTGAACTGAAAGTGTATGAGTTGGTAAGGTCTTTGACTAAGTGTGTGGTGTTTGAAATCATAAAACAAGCTGAAAACAAAAGGGGATATAAGCGTTTACTAGTCGAATAAATTATAAAGAGGTATAAATACTTACATTTTCATTTTCAGGAAGCTGAGCATCAGTAAATGCTTCAGGGATATGGTAAATTTGGGACCAAGTGGGTTGCTAGAAAAAAAAAAAACACATCACTTTCAGGAGGTAATATTATAAATTATGGTGTGTGGATGTCTGAGTGTGTAGGCTATCATTATATAAATTTATTTTTAAATTATTTTAGGTATATAATTTTTAAAATGTATAATTTATCTCTGAATTCTAAATGGAAACTTTTTTTCTAAGAAGTCTGAATTTCTGTTATAGTTCAGCCTGGTTTATATGTTGATAAAGTATTCTTTTCTAGATATATAATATTCTTTACTAGTATTCTTTACTATATATAAAGATAGATATAGATAGATAAAAAAATTATCCTACTGAAAATTTATTCCTCCCTGATGTACTAGAAGATTTGGCTAGTGATATAATACAAACTGGCAGTAATTTTAAAATTTATTTAAAATACACAAAACAAATATACATATATACATATATATGCATATAGATAGAACAAATTAATATTGTAATGACTGTTCAAAATATAATAGATATTATAATTTATAAAACTTTTTATATGGAAATAATCTTCAACATACAGAATATTTCAAGAATAGTGTTATATAATACATATGTATACTGTTATATTAGGGTTTTCCAGAGAAACAGAACCACTGTGTATGCATATAAATACAGAAATAGGGAGAAAGAGAGAGAGAGAGAGAGAGAAAGAGAGATGGAGTATAGGGGGAAAGAAAGACTTATTTTAAAGAATTGAATCACATAATTGTAGGAACTAGTAATTTTGAAATCAGTAGGACAGGCCAGAAAATCGGAAACTCATGTAAAAGTTGATCTTTCAATCTTTAGGCCAAAATCATTAGGACAAGTCAGCAGGTAGAAACTTAGGCAGGGTTCCTATGACTGTAGTCTTGAGTCAAAATTTCTTCATCTTCTGGAAAGTGCAGTCTTTGCTCTTAAGGTCTTTAAATGATTGGATGAGTCCTACCCACATTATGGAGAGTGATATTTACTTAAAATCTGCTCATTGTAAATATTAACCACATCTGCAGAAGACCTACACAGCAACATCTAGACTAGTTTCTGACCAAACAACTAGGCACCATCATCTAACCCAAGCTGACATATAAAATTAATCACAAAAACATTTTATCCATTCATTATTATTAATTTGTATCCTGTTTCTTTAATATCTACCTATAATATTTTTATGAACTATTTAAGATTAAGTTGCAAATATCATAGGCCTTTACTCCTATTTCAAAGTATATTTACTAACAATAAGGTCAACAGGTACATGAGAAGATGTGCAAAATCATCAAGCATCAGGGAAAGGCAAAACAAAACCACAATGGGATTTCATGTCAATGTGTAAGAATGACTATCATCAAAAGCACAAGACATAACAAATGTGAAGTAAAAATGTGGAGAAAAGGGATCCCTTGTGCACTGTTGATGAGCACATAAACTGATACATCCACTTTAAAAATATGTGGAGATTCATAAAAAAATTAAAATATAACTATGTGTGATCCAGCAATTCCACTTGGGTATATATCCAAAGGAAATGAAAACAGAATATCAAAATAATATCTGCAGTCTCCTGTTTATTGCAGCATTATTTTCAATAGCGGAGATACTGAAACAACCCAAGCTTCTGTCAGTGTATGAATGGATAAAGAGGATGTGGTATTATACAATGAAATATTATTCAGCCATGACAAGGAAAGAAATCATGCCATCTGTGACAACATGGATGGACCTTGAGAGAATAATGCTATGTGAGTTAAGTCAGGCAGAGAAAGGCATATAGTGCATGATATCATTTATATGTAGAGTCTAAAAAAAGTCAAACTTTTAGAAAGATAAGAGTAGAATGGTAGTTACTTGGATGTGGGGAAATTGGGGAAATGTTGATAAAGGACAATAACTTGCAGTTAGAAGATGACTATGTTCTGGAGATCCAGTTCACAGCATGTACTATACCCTAGAATTGCTAAGAGATTAGATCTTAAATCTTCTCACTATGAAGAAAGACTCAGGACATGATGGAGGTATTAGCTAGAATTACAATGGTAATCACACTGTAATATGTATAATGTCAGTTATATCTCAATAATAAAAGACGCTAGTATTAATGAAAAAAAATCTCTAGCATAGCCATAAATGCTAATACAATTCAGTAATTTTAATACTAATATGATGCTTTTATGCAATATGTCACCCATACTCCAGTTGACAGAATACATTGTTTATAGGATATTTTTTCCATTCCAATATATTGCTTCAATCTAAAATCAAGCATTATATTTAGTCGTCCTATCTGTTTAGTCTCCTTTGATTTGGATTTTTTTTACACTCTTCTAAAAATATTTTATTTGAATTCAATTTGCCAACATATAGTATATAACACCCAGTGCTCATCTCATCACGTGCCCTCCTTTAGTGCCCATCACCCAGTTACCCACTTCCGCAACTCTTTGTTTGTTTCCCAGATTTAGGAGTTCTCATGGTTTGTATTCCTCTCTAATTTTACACATTTACATTATCTTTTGTATCACTGATTTTTTTTTTTTTGTAAGAGTACACTTCCATACCACTGTTTTGTTTTTTTTTTTTCATAGAACTTTCTTCATTTTCGTTTTGTCTGTTTCCTCATGAGTAGATTCAAGTTATGGATTCCTGGCAAGGATATTACATATGTGATATATTGTCCTCAGAGCATTGTGTCTGTAAACTCACAATATCCATCTGCCTCTTACTGATGCTGTTAATTTTAATCACTCAGTCAAGTTGCTATTTTTCTCTGGCAAATACGATATATGTAGGAATAAATTTTGAGCCATACAGATATTCTCTTCCTCATCAAATTCTTCTTTATATTTATAAGCCATTGATTATTTTTTTGTCTGAGTCAATTTGTATTATGACAACTGATGACTTTTCACCTCCAGACTATCTCTACCAATCAGCCTGTGAAATTGACTGTAAGAGTTCTCTCTGCTCTTCATTTGCTATTTTTGTTGTAGTTGTTTAATATCAGTATGGACTCAGGATTTTCCATTTTTACTTTGGCCTTATTCTATTACTATTCTTCATTATTTTAATATTCAAATTATCCTAGTTTTGGCCACTTGGAGCTCTTTTAGGCTAGGTCCTATGTACTTACGACTATCCCTATCCTCCTCTAGAGCACTTCCTCACTTTCCATAATAGCAAAGTGTCCGGTATCATTTTGTATTTCACTGCCCCAGGCCTAGTATCAACTATTTCAACAAAAAGTTCACGCTCCTTTTAGTGGAGAATGATGAATTATGTTATTAGAAACTTAGATCAGGACAGTAATTCTGCTCATTGGTAAGCAGTTGTCTTTGTTTCTGAGTCCATTTTGTGGACAGTGCTAGAAATTTATGTATTTACACATACACATATAAATGCATCCCCACATACACATAGATATACATTATACCATACACGTATTTTAGAAATAATGGAATCAAAGTGATACACTCAATTTCAACACATCTCCTCTGGGACGTTTTTCTTGTCTTCCCCATTCCATATTTGTGTATCACATATTCCCCTGTGAGAACTATGGCTCCTAAAAATATTATATTTACCCATTCTCACAGTCCACAATATATATATAAATTTGTTCAGAATTGCTTCAATCATAACACTACCAAATATAAACCCACTAAAAAGAGTACAGAATTTCCCCTCTCATCCATCCCCTCAGGACTGTGAACAGATAGTCAAATTTGGGGGTCCTGGATTTTTTTTCCCTCTCAACGTGCTTAGGTTACTCATTGAAAATTCATATTGGCTTGTTTGCTTTAGTTTCATATTTTCTTTAAGTTTTATTTTCCTCTTCCTAGCAATATTGATTTGATATATTTTTAGAGCACTAAATATTGACTATTGGTTTCCAAATTTCAAAAATTATACAAAAGTGTAGAATTAGAATTTCTTTCATATATTCCTTCTACTCCTTTACCCACTACCTATTGTATGTAAGAAACTTTTTCTTGTGCTTCTATTAATAAAGATAAACAAATATATATGTTCTCTTATGTCACTTCTTTCCATATATAACATTTTTGCTTTATATTTTTTCACTGAAAAACATCTCTCAATATAAAACCATGTCAGTTCATAGACATCTTTCTCATTCTTTAACAGATGTATAATAGACACTTTTATGTATATACCATAAGCCAAATATTTTGATCAGCCTCCATGTTTGAAACTTAGGTAGTTTCTAATATTTTTCAATTATAAAAATACTCATCTACATACAAAGAATAAAATACAAACATACAAAGTATGTTGTTGGAAGTGTATCTTCAGGGTAAATTCCTACAAGTGGTATTGTTGAGTCAAAACTTGTAGCCTGTGTCATTTTTTTATATTTTGCCAAATTTAATTTCCTAGAAATTGTACCATTTTGTATTTGCACCAACAATGGCTTACCAGAGGTGCAACCTAAATTCTATTGAGTGTAATTTCTGATTTACTTAATATAATCAACAGTCACCATATTACTTTCACTAATGGAGTAAAAATAAAAATCTGTAAACCAGAGCTAAAAGTAGACCAAATTCTATCAGATCCATAATCCAGCATCTATGAGTACAAATATTTTGTAAAAGGATGATTAGCTATTATTACATTGCTTTCCTCTCTGGAAGAAGATTATCATTACCAAAAATATCTATATTTTTAGTGCACACTTCCTCTGACATTCAATAAAGCAAATATTAGACATAACAAAATATAAAGCCATATAACTGAGGAACAATATTTTTAAAATGTACAACAAAAACAGACAAAAATATGGTACAGATATTTGTATAAACAGATACAGAATGAGATGGAGAAATAAAAGATGGAAAATTTAATCAGATTGTTAATATCCACTAAAAATAACTTTCTAAATTTTAAAAATAAAATATTGATATTAATAGTTATTAAATGGGGGAACACCTGGGTGGCTCAGGTTGTGATCTTGGAGTCCCGGGATCGAGTCCTACATTGGGATCCCGGCAAGGAGCCTGCTTTTCCCTATGCCTGTGTCTATGCCTCTCTCTCTCTCTCTTTCAGTCTATGTCTCTCATAAATAAATAAATAAAATCTTTTTAAAAAGTTATTAAATGGGCTTATTAAATGGGCTTAATAAGGTATTAGCCACAACTGGATTCAGGATTAGTAAACTGGAAGATGGGATAAATTGTATTCACATAATATATTCACATAGAAACACAAGGAAAGAAATGGATCTATGTAAAGCAACATTAAATATAGACTGGATACCATAAAATGACTAACAGACTTACAATTATAGATGGAAATAATAGGAATGAAAAATGGCTGAAAAATTCAAAGCTGATTAAAGACCTCAAGTCACATGTTCAACAGTCTCTGCAAATCCCAAGCAAAATAAATAGTAAGAAAACTGCAGCTAGAGACACACAATGGTAAGACTGCTGGAAAAATCATACAAATTTAATATTTTATAAGCATCCAGAGGAAAGTGTGCATTAGATTCAAAGGAGTAATATTAAGACAGCAAATTTTTTTCAATAGAAATTATGGAAACCTGAATACAATGGAATGGCAATGTCTAAGTGTGAAAACTTAAGGAATCCAAAACTCGAAGTACTATTCCTCAAAATGAAGGTAAAATAAATAGTTCTGATAAAAATCTGATAATATTTGCTACCAGACAATCAGGACTAAGAGAATTTGAAAGTGATTTGTGAAGAAGACTGAAGGAAAATGACCCTACATGGAAACATAGAAGTGCAATAAGGAGAGCACAAAGAAAAAATAATAAGAAAATAATAAAAATAAGTGAATAGTAATAAAGTAAGTGGAGATACAAAGTAAGAAGTGTTTGTGGCTTTAAACTTCTTAGAACAGTAACTCAAAATGTGGGAAGAAGTAAATGGAGTTAAATGTTTCAAGTTTCAAGCAGTATTAGTAAAAGTAACAATTTCTGTTAAACTGTAACAGTTAAAAATGAAATGTTTTAATCTATAGAATAGTAGTAAAATAATATACATAGCAAGTTAGTATAGGCTAAAAAAGCTTTATAAATTATAAACCACTTTAAAAATATGAATTAAGTAAGACAAGAAAAGAATATAGAATAGGTAGGTCCACAGAAAACAAATAATAATATGAAGTATTTAAAATTATCCACATATGTGCCTTTAGTAAAAGGAAGTAAACACTAAATAATAAATAATATGAAGTATCTAAAATTATCCACATGTGTGCCTTTAGTAATAGGAAGTAAACACTAAAAACCTAACTGGCAAAGCAAGAGATATTAAGGAAATAAAATAGTAGTGTATAGAGATTAAAAAAAAAAAGAATTGATAATACCATTAAGTCATAGGAATCCTATACTTTTTTTTATAGGTTGAATAGATAGGGGCAGATGAGTTTTTATAAATCTGTATACATTTGAGGAATTTACAAAACAAAAAGTAGTCTCTTAGCTTCTAGTCAGATCATTCACCTATATTTATATTATTTTCTTTCCAAATTAAATAACAGCTGAAAAATTAAAATAATAAATGTATCCTACATTTAGATTTTTGTGTCTAAAACAATTATGGACAATTTATATACTACCCAAATTCTTTGTCATTAAAGTGGCTATATAAGGAAACTCTTTTCTAGAACTTTTTTAGAAATCCATCTCTGAATCATTTGAAAACAAACGATTCTTCCAAAAGTGTATCTGAATATTATCTAACACCTTGGGAATCAATATTTTAGGCCTCTCGCTAGATCGATAGATCAGAGCTTCTCAGTTACAATGCTATTGATATCTTGAACTGGATATTCCTTATTATGGGGGGACTCTGCTGTTCATTGTAGGATGTTAAGCAGAGTCCCTGGCCTCTACCAGAGATTGCTCCAGTTGAGAATAACTGTATCACGGGATCTATAAGTATTTATTACAGTTCTGAGGATAGCTATGACTTATTTTCAGAGACAGATGACTTAATTTCATTAAATGCTAGTTCTCCAGAAACATTAGACATCTTCATTAAATAATATATGCTATATCCCTGCAAAATTTACATATAAATATTACTTGTTTTGAAAATGTGCTGTCATAATGTGAAATAAAAAATAAATTCTTAACCTATATGGTAGAAAACATTCTGCAGCAGAGAAAGAGAATCTCTAAAGATATTTCCACAGAAATTCTTGGGACTTTCCTGTTTCTATTTTTGTGCAAAGATCAATTATGACAGGCTAGTGCAAAACTTGACCTTTATTTGGAAGAAATCTGTCACAGGCTGTCATTTATTACATGAAAAATTATAAACATTTTGTACTAAACAAGAACATTATCAGCATTTACAGTGACTGCACATCTGCCTAGTGAGATTCCAGTCATACCTAATATCACCCTGTTGCCTGAGTTGGAAATAACCTCATTTTTTCCTCTACAGCAAGAACAAAGGATTTGGTTTATAAAACTAGGCTTCTTGAATCCTACCACCTTTTTAGTCTTTCACTGATAATTTATTTCAAATGACATCTAGTTCAGTAGTATGCATATCTTTCATGTACAGATTCTTCACATATTCATTTTAAAATTCATAGCTACTGATTATTAGAGGGCAGGTGTTATGATAGTTTGACATAAACCTTGAATAAAATGCAAATGTTTGACATTTAATGAAAGACATAGGCAAGTAAATAAGTTGTTATAGCTGATAAAATATTTAAAAGGAGTTTAAAGAAATTATTTTTTCAGGATGAATTCTAATTCTGGTATTTTATCTTTCAAAACATGATTTATAATGGCGATTACACATGTAAAGAATATTTAATGGTAGGTAAAGTGTATCAGTCTCCAAATGTGGCATGTATACCCCTGGGAGTACATGGAAATTTTTCTGAGTGATCTTCAGAAAAGGATAGATTTAAAGAGTATGCAGATCTTCAACAAAGACTAGTCTGTGATCAAATGGTATACTTTCATATTTACCATTCTACTATTTATCCATCCAATTTATGAGTGAGGGAAGCAAGATTAGGCAGAGGGAGAATATGAACTGCAATTCAATTATAACAGAAGACTTGGCTGATGGCACTTCAGAAGTATCCCATATGGAGTCAAGAAGTTTGAGCCTTTGTACTCCACATGGACCAATATTTGGAAGTGGTCTGTCCCTTGGAGAGGCTGTAACAGTGGGGAAGCTGTTACCTTTGATAGTGGGAAATTCTTTGAGTCCCATCTGTGAGCTCTCTGCAGCTCTCAGTTCCAGCAGTACTGACTGCTTTGGTCTTGAGGGTGTGGTTGAGTCAAAGCTGTAGCTTCCAACACAGTCCATCTCTTGAAGAGTTATAATCTATTTGCTTAATATCATAACTTCACTTTTCCTGGGAATATATTGTCCAAGTTTCTGCCTGACTTATTTTCTGGACAATTGATAAGAAGGTTAATGGAACAAAAATTTTCTCAACCCCACAGCTGATCTCATGGCTCTGTTTATTCATTATTTGTTTCCTATACCACATGTTTTAGATTTCCTTTCCTGTTGGCTAAGATCTCCGCTGGTCTAGGTGACTTACCTGGTGAGGTACCCCAGATTTGCATACCTAAGAGGTCTGAGTTTATTGATTTCCATGTCCTTCTTAGATCATTGGTGCTACACTTGCCTACTTACCAACAAAATTGGGCAAAGGAGGTCAAATAGATACCCCAGAGGGTTGATATGGTAGTAAATACTTTCTTCCCAGCCCCCATTATATCAGAGCAACTGTATATACTCCTGATGGTCAATATCAATTATCCTTGCCAGTGTAGCATCACTTTTAATTTACTGCAGGGTTCTTGGCACAGAGAGCCCAAAGTAATCATGGGGCAACAACAGATTATGTTTAGTCAAAATTCTACAAGTATTCAACCTCTGAAAACTGCAACATCTTGTACTGTAGAGATTAGAGTTTCAGGTCAGAAAACACAAAGATCCAAATAAGTCACTGGAACTAAGGCTAATAAGGGCAATCACTAGGGCCATCAGTTTGGTTCTACACATATCTATTCTCCTTCTGGGGACATAGCATTATAAAAGGTCACACTTTTCCCATAATTTCATATGTATGCCTGTTTACCAGATGTCTATGTATCAGATTTTTCCATTTCTTCTCCTAGGACTTTACCAACCAGAAATGCTATTCATTACTCTGCATGAAACAGCCTTATCATGATTATATCTCCCAACTCCCAAAATCTAAGAAATATACTCTCCAGTGTAATCTCTTCCACAGTAATTTTATCTTAGATTATCAATGTTGTACATTTAGCGATTGTAGTCTAGCACCATGTCAGTGGCTATGATACCCTACCTTCCATGAGCAGTAAGAGTCTTCATTTTAGCTTGCCTCCAGATAATTTATCTCCATTTTTTATTCTTACTAGAAACAAATTTTCTGCCAGCTCCCAAGCCTGGGATCCCTTGGAAATAGACTCTAAGATTTGGCTGCACAAGATATATTAGGTGATATTCTCAGGAACAACTCCAGTAAGATAGTAGTACACCAGGATTGGAAAGAGGGAGAAGTTGAACAGAGGCCCCAGGCAATCCCATGAGGGGTCCTTCATAGGTGTCCCTAGTTTAGCCATTTACCAGTTTTATTGCATGCAGGTATCAGAAAGC
This sequence comes from Vulpes lagopus, assembly GCF_018345385.1. NCBI lineage: Eukaryota > Metazoa > Chordata > Mammalia > Carnivora > Canidae > Vulpes > Vulpes lagopus. The sequence goes on along the minus strand of NC_054835.1, from coordinate 78,937,010 downwards.
CAATGGACACAAGATAGCACATATTACCATATGTATCACTATCCTAAGACTGTTGTAATTCATGCTCAACAGAATATTTTTTTTATTTTTCTCTTCTTGAGTTTAATTTACCCCAATATTAATTAGGTAATTTTGTTTCCTGGTATAACTTTAGCTTGAGAGTATTCCTTGCCTTGTAACCCATAATGCTTCTTTATCCTTAAGGAAAAATAATGAATTCAGTTTACTCTACCTGCATCTGTGTTTAAAGCTTTGAGCAGTCATAAATTAAATGTTTTATATTAATCACAAAAGTTGCCACATTTAATAGATCCAATTCAATTTTAATTTAACATGAAAGGAAGAATTTCATATCCAGTGAGGAAAATTAATATGTGAATTTAAAAAATTGCTAAATCAACTCATTTGACATTTCTTTCAATGAAGACAAAAATAAGAGCCAATGCCAAATTTACATATACTCACTAATATTAAATCAGAGTCTCAAATGAATTCTTAAATTTTCATTTCTGTTGGAATGTAATTAAATGTAAGTGATGATTTGTAGAATTTCTATAACTTGATGGTAACTGCATCAAATTTAATTACCTTCTACTATTTTGCTAAATATATGATAAATAGTAAAAAGTGAAAGCATTAAAATATAATTTATTAACATTTATTTAAAAAATCCTATTAAACCCCTGAAATGGTTGTTACAGTGAATAAACATTAACACAAAGAAGTATATTTCTCAAAAAGATCCCCTCTTAAAATAGTTTGGGGTTTGAGTGTAGATAGTAATTGCTGAGGCCAAATAGTATGTAGTGGTATAGACAGGGCAGCTAGTATAATTTTAACAATGGAATAAACCAGGTCAAGGTCCCCTAGGAAGAAAATAAACAATGGGAGAACTTGAGGATTAAATTATAAACACCTTTAAAATTTTAAGCAAAAATAATTATGTTGAGTTTAGTACTCAGAGAAAAATATAGTTAAAATAATAATATAGGTTGGATAGGAGAAAAAAATCAATAAATCCTACGTGGATTTGAAGATTTTGTTTTAGAGAATTCATAAGATTAAAATATACAGGGGATCCCTTGGTGGCTCGGCGATTTAGCACCTGCCTTTGGCCCAGGGCGTGATCCTGGAGTCCCTGGATTGAGTCCCAGTGTCGGGATGCAGGCATGGAGCCTGCTTCTCCCTCCTCCTGTGTCTCTGCCTCTCTATCTCTCTCTCTGTGTCTATAATAAATAAATAAATAAATAAATAAATAAATAAATAAATAATCTTTAAAAAAGTTTAAAACATACAAAGAGTTCATATATGAAATAAATAAATGTTGATTTTTATTTTTTTAAGTTTTGAAATTTAGTGATATTTAAGAAATATGCTTGTATTTACTTAGTCATATTTTCCAATACACAAACAATTATTATTTGATAAATGCTATTTGGGATGCCTGAGTGACTCAGTGGTTAAGTATCTAAGTGGTTAAGTATTCAGCTCAGCATGATCCCAGTGTCCCAGGATTGAGTCCCACATTGGGCTCCCTGCCTTTTCTCCTCCCTCTGCCTATGCTTCTGCCTCTCTCTGTGTTGCTCATGAATAAATAAATAAATGAAATCTTTAAAAAAATAAAAGATGCCATTTAGTAGCATGCCATCCATGGCCCTTGGATTAGATAAATAGGTCATAATTTGGAGAAAATAATTAGGTATAATCTCAGCAATGGGATATATAACAACACAACATGGTACTTATTTGGGAATCTAGAGAATAGCAGTATTTATTGTAAAATTTCTGGGTGTATTTTTGTACCTGAAAGGACAACTGGAAATAGACTCTCCTTTATCATATAGAAAACAAAACAAAACAAAACAAAAAAAACTTTCAGTTATATTAATGCAAGACTAGATTTTCCCCATTTTTCTAATATAACTGCATAACTTTATAGTTTTGAGCTTGGGATGAACCCAGGCATAACATTAAAAATCTTTTAGAAGCACAATAGTAAAAGTAAGGACCAATCAAGAACTGACATTAGCTATAGCAGTGGAGCTCCATTGTGGAGAACTTTTGTTGTGACAAGAGATAGTAACATATTATATGCTTGAGAGGGAAAAGGTGCAGAAGTGTCCAGAAGATCAAAGTACAATAATGAAAGCACTGAGAAATGCAGAAATATTTTAACAACCAGTATGGATATACCATTCCCCTGGGCTGTATATGAACTCTGGTCCAGCTCTTGACATGAAGAGTCAATTCACTCCCACATATCCATCACATCTCATCAATCCATGCTAATGTTATATAGTGTTCTAGGAAGAATGTGGATCTATGTGCATAAGGAACATAAAAATCTCTCTAAAAGAATGTGATCAAAATCCCAACCCCCAACTTTTGAGATTTGAAATTATACTTAATAAACTGAGGTGGCTCTGGGACACCTGTATGGCTTAGTTGGTTAAGCCTCTGACTCTTGATTTCAGCTCAGGTCATGATCACAGAGTTGTGAGATAGAGCCTCACATCAGGCTCAGTGCTGAATTAAAAAAACACAGGGGGGCAGCCTGAGTAGCTCAGCGGTTTAGCACTGCCTTCAGCCCAGGGTGTGATCCTGGAGACCCAGGATCGAGTCCCACATCAGGCTCCCTGCATGGAGCCTGCTTCTCCCTCTGCCTGTGCCTCTGCCTCTCTCTCTCTGTGTCTCTCATGATTAAATAAATAAAATCTTAAAAAAAAAAAAAGACACAGGGTATCAGATTAGATAAAAAAGCAAGACCTATCCACATGTTATCTACAAGATACTCATTTTAGACCTAAAGACACCTCCAGAATGAAAAAGAGTTTGGAGAATTATTTATTGTGATCATGGACCTCAAAACAGAACTGGGATAACAATCTTCATATGGGTCAAATTACGTTTTAAACCAAACACTGTAGAAAGAGATGAAGAGGGACATTATATTGTACTCAAAGCATCTATGCAACAAGAAGACCTACCAATTATAAATATTTATGCTCCTAACTTGGGAGCAGCCAATTATATCAACTTATTAATAACCAAATTAAAGAAACACATAATAATACAATAATAGTGGGGACTTCAACACCCCACTTACAGAAATGGACAGATTATCTAAGCAAAAGATCAAGAAGGAAATACGGGCTTTGAATGATACATTGGACCAGATGGATTTCATAGATATACATAGGACATTCTATCCTAAAGCAACGGAATACACATTTTTCTCAAGTGCATATGGAACCTTCTCCAGAATAAATCTATACTGGGTCACAAATCAAGTCTCAACTGCTACTAAAGATGGAGATTATTCCCTGAATATTTTCAAACCACAGTGCCTGATACTTGAACTCAATCACAAGAGAAAATTTGGAAGGAGCTCAAACACTTGGAGGTTAGAGAGCACTCTACTAAAGAATGAATGAATCAAGCAGGAAATTAAAGAAGCATTAAAAAAATTCATGGAAACAAATGAAAATGAAAACACAACTGTTCAAAACCTTTAGAAATACTCAAATACAGAACCTAACTTTTCACCTAAAGGAGTTGGAGAAAGAAGAACAAATAAAGCCTAAAGCAAACAGAAGAGAAATAACAAAGATTAGAGCAAAACTCAATGAAATGGAAACAAGAACAGCAGAATAGATCGATGAAACTAAAAACTGGTTCTTTGAAAGAATAAGACTGATAACCAACCCCCTAGCCAGACTTATCAAAAACAAAAGAGAAAAGACCTAAATTAATAAAATTATGAATGAAAGAGATCACAACCAATACCAAAGAAATACAAACAATTTTAAGAATATATTATGAGCAAATATATGCCAACAAATTAGGCAGTCTGGAAGAAATGGGTGCATTCTTAGTGGCATACGAACTACTAAAACTGACACAGGAAGAAATAGAAAAATTGAACAGACCCATAACCAGCATAGATATTGAAGCATTCATCAAAAACTTCCCAACAAACAAGAGTTCAGGACCATGTAGCTTCCCAGATAAATTTTACCAAACATTTAAAGAAGAAATAACACCCAGTCTTCTGAAGTTATTTCAAAAAAATAGAAATGGAAGGAAAACTTCCAAACTCTTTCTATGAGGCCATTATTACCTTGATCCCAAAACCATACCAAACAACCAAAAAGAATTATAAACCAATATGCCTGATGAAGAGCATGGGTGACAAAATTCTTACCAAGATACTAGCTGATAGGATGCATCAGTATACTAAAAGGATGATTCACCACAACCATATGAAATTTATTCTTGGACTGCAAGGGTGATTCAACATTCACAAATCAATTAGTAATAAATTACATTAATAAATGGACAAGAACCATATGATCCTCTCAACTGATACAGAAAAAGCATTTAACAAAATACAGCATCCTTTCTTGATTAAAAATCTCAACATTGTAGGGATAGAGGGAATGTACCTCAATATCATAAATGCCATCTATGAAAAGCCCACAGTGAGTATCATTATCAATGGGGAAAAACCGAGAGCTTTTCCCCTAAGGTCTGGAACATAAAAGGGATGCCCACTTTCATCACTACTGTTCAACATAGTACTAGAAGTCCTAGCCTCAGCAATCAGACAATAGTGAGAAATGAAAGCATCCAAATTGGCCAAAAATAAGTCAAACTTTCACTCTTCACAGATGACATGATACTTTATGTGGAAAACTCAAGACTCCACCCCCAAATTGCTAGAACTCATATAGCAATTCAGCAATGTGGCAGGATATCAAATCAATGCACAGAAATCAGTTGCATTTCTACACACTAAAAAGAAGAAAAAGCTAAATTAAGGAGTCAATCCTATTTACAATTGCATATAAAACCATAAGATAACTAGGAATAAACCTAACCAAAGAAGTAAAGGATCTGTAGTCTAAAAACTACAAAACACTTATGAAAGAAATTGAGGAAGACACAAAGAGATGGAAAAACATTATATGCTCATGGATTAGAAGAATAAGTATTGTTAAAATGACTATGCTACCCTTAACTCTATGGTCAATTAATCTTCAACAAAGCAGGAAAAAATATGCAAAGAAAAAAGGCAGACTTTTTAATAAATGGTGCTGGGAAAATTGGACAGCTACATGTAGAAGACTGAAACTGGACCATTTTCTTACTCCATGCAGAAAAATAGACTCAAAGTGGTTGAAAGACCTAATTATGAGACAGTAATATATCAAAATCCTAGAGGAGGGCACAGACAGCAACCCCTGTGACCTCAGACGCAGCAACTTCTTGCTAGACATGTCTCCAAAAGGCAAGGGAAACAAGGGCAAAAATAAACTATTGGGACTTCATCAAGATGAAAAGCTTTTGCACAGCAAAGGGAACAGTCCAGAAAATTAAAAGGCAACCTATAGGATGGGAGAAGATATTTGCAAATGCCTTATCAGATAAATGCTACCATCCAACCTCTATAAAGAACTTATCAAGCTAAACACCCAAAGAACAAAGAATCCAGTCAAGAAATGAGCAGAAGACATGAACAGACATTTCTCCAAAGAAGACATAGAAATGGCCAACCAACTCATGAAAAAATAGTCCACATAACAAGGCATCAGGGAAATACAAATCAAAAGCACAATGAAATACCACCGTATACCAGTCAGAATGCCTAACATTAACAAGGCAGGAAACAACAATTGCTAGTGAGGATGCAAAGACAGGAGAACTCTCTTACACTGCTGGTGGGAATGCAAGCTGGTGCTGCCACTCTGGAAAATGGTGTGGAGGTTCCTCAAGAAGTTAAAAATAGAGCTACCCAATACCCGGCAATTGCACTACTAGGTATTTACCACAAAGATACAAATGTATTGATCCAAAGGGGTACCTGCATCCCAATATTCAGAGCAGGAAAGTCTAGCAATGTCCACAATAGCCAAAGTGTAAAGAGCTTAGATGTCCATCAACAGATGAATGGATAAAGAAAAGGTGGTATATATATATATATATATACGATATTCAACAGTGAATATCCTATAGCCATGAGGTTATAGCTTATATATATATAGTGGAATATTACTCAGCCATCAGAGCTGATGAATACTTATCATTTACATTAATGTGGATGGAACTGGAGGGTACTATGCTGAGATAAATAAATCAATCAGAGAAAGACACTTGTCATATAGATTCACTCATGTGGATTATAAGAAACAGAGCAGAGGATCATAGGGTAAGATTGGAGAAACCGAATGGGAAGTTATCAGAGAGGAAGAAGAGCCATGAGAGACTCTTGACTATATGAAACAAACTGAGGATTGCTGGAGGTGATGTGGGTGGAGGGATGGGATAACTGGGTAATGGGAATTAAGTAGGGCACAGGATCTGATGAACAGTCGATGTTCTATACAACTTATTGAACACTACATCATAGACTAAGTATCTACTATATATTGGCTGATTGAATTAAATTAAAAAAATATTGTCTCTCTCCCTCTCCCCCCCCTTGACTCACCCCTCCACCTCTCTCTCTCTCTTTAAAAAAAAAATAAAAATAAAACAAACCAAAAAGAAAACAAAACCCCAAAAAAACTGAGTTGGTCCTGACTCATGCCAAATGGAAGATTTCACTTAAAAGAAATGTATGTATATCAATAGAGATAAAGAAGTTTGAATGAATACTAGAATTTAGGTAACACTTTGTTCTGAGCATAACTTATGTATGGAAATCCCCAAGTCCAGGAACTTGGGTAGCATTGAGAAAATGTATATATGTTTAAAAACTAAAAAGTTAAAGACTAGAGCATTTGTCCTGGAAACTCGGGTTTTTTCGTTTTGTATCATTTTTGTGTTTTGGCACAACAGTGATTGATGATAACAGAATATTTTATATTCTTTTACTACAACACACAAACAGATTGTAGGTACTATTGTAGGACCCATTGTTGTAACAAACAAGGCATTAGAGACTATGATGCTTCCTATGGTCAATAGGCACTGTTTCCATAATTAGAGAAAGCCTCTTTTACATGAGATATCATTTGCAAATGCCGTGGAATATTGGTGGCAAATGTGGCTCACTGCCCAATTTAAGACTTCCAAGTTTCTAAGTTTTCATATAAGGATAACAAAGACTGGCCCTTTTGACTGAGTAAATGACACTAAGGCATTGGAATTTAATATCTTAAAGAAATTATGTGATTTTATATTGTATCCATTCATGATATGGGATACAACACAATGATTTAGATAATCAGGAGAGGAATTTTGTTCCAATTTATAGTCAGAATTTGATGATAATTTGTGGTAGAATCTGTTTTGAGCTTAATATCTATTTTCCCTTATTCACTGGTTTAACAGAAGAACCCTGATACTGTTTTCAGTCCCTAATTTGTAGATTATAATTGAATTAAGTCAATCATAGTTTGACTTTTTCAATTTTTCTCTCCACATTTGAAACTAGAAGTGGCCATGTGATCTAATTCTGTACTAAACTGTGTTAAATTTAAGCAGAAATCTGCTAGGAAAAAAAGGGGGGGTCTCAATATTTTTGCTCTGCTGATTATTAGGGGAGCTATCATCACCTACAGCATGATATTCCCCTGTTTTATCCTGCCTTTATTTATTTTTATTTTTTAATTATTTATTTATTCAAAGAGAGAGGGGCAGAGACACAGGCAGAGGGAGAAGCAGGCTCCATGCAGGAAGCCCGACGTGGGACTGGATCCCAGGTCTCCAGGATCACACCCCGGGCTACAGGCGGCGCTAAACCACTGCACCACTGGAGCTACCCTTATCCCGCCTTTAATATAAATGTAACTTCTAAAACAACAGTGAATATCCTATAGCCATGAGGTTACAGCTTATAAAGATAGGTTAAGAGAATTGCAGAGACTGCCTCTGGCAACAAAAGACCTCTAAATGCATGCTAGTAATGGTCTGTGTCAGACATCTTCCAATTTCTCTTAGCTGTAACCCAGTATGATACCAACTCACACGATACTGAATCTGAAAACACCTTTAAAATTAAAAGGCAAAGAAAAAATAGACTTATTAAATTAAATTAATTTATTCTTTAAATTAAATTAATTAAAGAATATTTAAATGGAAGCCTATTAATTGAACATCTCAGCTTTTCCTAGAATTCCGAAGTCTTTAATTGACATGGTGATCAAAAAAAAAAAAAAGAGAGAAAAAAAATAAATTTATCAGCAAATGAACCAGAGCCAATTTCTTCTCCCAGTTCTTTTGACAATTAATTTAGATTTCATTACGTATTCACTCTAACCTAAATTGCCTATCCATATTTAGCACCAATTTTTTCTGTAGGTCATATGTAGGCCTAATTTTCTCTTCTTTATTTTTATTATGCAATTTTTCAAAAATGTGCTTTTTCTAATGTTATGTATCAGCTTAATCTTTGGTTTATGGACAATACCGTTTTTTTTAACTATATTGTACTATTTGTTATACAAAATGCTTGTGTATTTACATATTTTAGCAAATGTTCTCGACTAGTAATTAAAACAGTTGATTGATTACTTAAACTTCCATAGAGTGTTACAATTTAGCTCATACACTGTATAATGATAAAATCATTGCAAATATATCATAAGAATATCGATAAAGTATGTGAGTAAAGATATTTTTTTCAGCTAATAATCAATATTTTTTCATTCCCAAAGTTTTTGCTGTTGCCCTTATTGAATAATTCAGTGATTTTTTTTGCTTTGAAAAGCTTGTCAGATGCAACTTAGAACAAAGTGGCTTGAATATATAAATGGATTTTTTAAATGCCTTACACATACAGAGTCTACAAAGTCTAGCATTTTAATTTTAAGAGTTAAGTGCTTAAGAAAAGAAAAATGGTGTGTTTGAGATCTAAAAATCTTGGCTTCCAACAGCAAGAGAATGTATCCTAGGAAATTTATTTATTTATTCACTCATTCATTCATGAGAGACACACAGAGAGAGAGACAGAGACACAGGCAAAGGGAGAAGCAGGCTCCATACAGGGAGCCTGATGTGGGACTGGATCCCGGGACTCCAGGATCACGCCTGGGCCAAAGGTAGGCACTAAACCTCTGAGCCACCCAGGTATCCCACGAAGGAAATTTAGAGCACAGTTAACACATGGGTTGAAGATGTGCCCATGATTGTTTAAGACCTTGTCTTTTTTTAAACTTCCACATAGGGAGGAAATGTAAACCATTTCTGGGTTTGGGGCTAGGATTCAAACAAAGAAAAAGTAAAAAAGAAAGTTTATTCATCGTTAGGGACTTCCAGTCCCTTTATCCCCCCAGATTCTATCCCCAAAGTAAATCAGAAACAACAGAAACCAAAGATAACCTGAGGTGATCCCAAAGTACAGGGCAAATGTAACATATTTCCAAAGTTGTAGAAGAGGGCAAGAGCCACCTCTTTAGCAGAGTTTCATGTCCTTTGTGGTATCAGGGACAGTGGTTGAGTGAGATGACTACACAGAGGATTGCAGGCAGTTTTACAGAGACCCTGCTATCTAAGAAATGTGGGGGATTTTTTTTTTTTTTATGATAGTCACACAGAGAAAGAGAGAGAGAGAGGCAGAGACACAGGCAGAGGGAGAAGCAGGCTCCATGCACCGGGAGCCCGACATGGGACTCGATCCCGGGTCTCCAGGATCGCACCCTGGGCCAAAGGCAGGCGTCAAACTGCTGCGCCACCCAGGGACCCGTGTGGGGGGGGAATTTTGAAAATTTTAGGAAAATATCTAGATGCCACATACTTTTTAAGTTAATTAAAGAGGCCATTAGGCTGAGGTGGCTCTAAAGGCTGTGAAAGCCTACATAAGCAAACCAAAATCTGTCTATAAATGTGTCAAGATTATGAAATTGAAAGCTAAGGACAACCAGTCACAGTCAACTAGGCGTGAGGCTATAGCCAAATAATTTCCTTTCTTTTCTTCCACACCTTCTCTGCAATAATCTTTCTCCTCCCTCCTTTGAGAGGAGTACTTCTAACCACTTCCAGTTTGGCAATGACTGATTGGAATTGGTTTTGCCTGAATTGTAAATATGCTTCAATTTATCTTTTAATGTACCAAAAAAAAAAAAATCCAGCCTTGATAAGGAGTACTGGAGCTCATAGTAGAAATCTAGTCATCAACCATGAATACAAGCAGAGTCAGAGTTGGACAAATAACAAATAGGAGTGACTCCACTCCACAGTGTGGCCCCTAGGGCAATGCAGTGTTAAAATTCTAGAAATATTACTCCAGATATTAGGTATGTAAGTAGGCTGTCTGTTGGGGTTAGGTGTCCATCATGGAAGAGGAAAAGCATATGATAAGTTTGTGAAACTTGGACTCCACATTAGCCAAGGAACAGTGATTTAAACTAGAAATGACTAAACACCTTGAATTGGCAAGAATGTGTTTTAGGATTCCAGAAGAAACTGAAAGCTCAAAAGTTAAGTTTGGTTCAGTTATAGGAATGAAGGGCCTTATGTCTTTGCATATTCTAGTGTTATAACTGTGTAATTTAAACCTAATGGCAAGATACTGAGTTTCCAATTCAAATTGGATATGCATAGTTCTTAATCTGCATGTTTGTGTGTATGTGTTTTATTTTTGGTTTTATTTTGGTGAAACAACACTAAGTTTAGTCAGATAATCTGGTTTCAAATTTCACTTTTAACAGCTATAGGGTGCAATTTTTTATGAGAGTGAAAAATGAGCCCTTACCTTCCCTCCACTTAAGTCACTTTATTAGCAACTAAGGTAACACAGCATCCGACAAGTATTTAATGCAAACACAGAAGAAATGTTGAACGATATGTTTTGGGATGCAACATTGCAGATGTTATAACATTAAATTGTCAAATATTGCATAACTTTATACAATATAGTAGATATTAGAAAATGATGGATCAATTCTTACTATTTTCCTTATATCCTATATTTTGGTCATTTCTATTTTTAATTCCGTGTATTTGTAATACTTCTGTATCTCAATATATGTTCTTTCCTATGACAGAAATTTTTGAAGTTGCTTAGTTGTCCCATTCCTATTAGGCAATTCTACATATTCTCTATGAATAAAAATACACATCACTTCCGTAGGAAGGCTTTTCCATTTTCAACAAGTATGTGCCAACAACTCTTAGGTGTTCACAAAGAAGCCTATATAGTTCCTTTTTCATTAAATTTAGTTCAGTGTTTGAGACTTGCTTTAATTACCTGTATCTTTGGGGCATGGGTGGCTCAGCAGTTGAGGATTTGCCTTTGGCTCAGGGCCTGATCCTAGGTCTGGGGATCAAGTCCCACATCAGGCTCCCTGGGAGGAGCCTGCTTCTAACTCTGCCTGTGTCTCTGCCTCTCTTTGTCTCCCTCCCTCCCTCTCTCTCTCTCTCTCTCTCTGTGTCATGAATAAGTAAATAAATCTTAAAAAATAAAAAATTACCTATATCTTTACTTACCTCTACCATCCAAAGGTAAGTACTAGGAAGGCAGGACCCTCCTTTGCTTTATAATGCTTCCCCAGCTCCTACCAACAGATGTGGTATGCAAGCAGCTATTATCAATTAAATAAATGATAAATTACAGAGTAGCCCATGAAAGTACGTGTTAGCCAAAAACTGGGCTAAACTTCAATTTTCAGTGGGCTATCTCATGGTTACTGCAAGCAACAGGAGCTTAATTATGCTGAATACTCATAATAGTTGTTATGAGACATCAATGACTTAAATTTCCTTAACCACCTTTCCAAGTTGAATTCTGTCCATTCAAAGGTCATGTGTGAAGGTGGGGCAAGACTGCGGAGGGGCAGGGTCTGCAAGTCACCTGCCCCCACCAACTCACCTAGATAACTTTCAAACCATCCTGAACACCTATAAATCCACTGAGATTTAAAGAGAGAACAGCAGGAATGCTACAGAGAGAAGGGTTTGTGCTTCTAATAAGGTAGGAAGGCGGAGAAAAAAAAAAAAAAGAATCCAGTGGACGGGGTGGGGGGGTGGCCATGGCGAGAGTCCCCGGGACAGGAGGGCCCCGACCGGAGCAGCGGAACCTCACCAACCCCCCGATTCCTCCCGGAGAAGCCTCGCAGGGACCTGGGGCAGGGCCGGGAGGGGCCTCGGGGAGAAGCAGGGGTCGGGGGGGCTGGGGGGGCCTCGGGGAGAAGCCGGGGGTCGGGCGGGGGCTGGGGGGGCTCAGGGAGAAGCAGGGTCGGGCGGGGGCTGGGGGGGTCCTCGGGGAGAAGCCGGGGGTCGGGCAGGGGCTGGGGGGGCGTGGGGAGGCTGCACCTGCTGCCTTCGGTGCAGCCCCCCCCCCACCCATAGGCGCAGGCCCCAACCCCAGGGCTCCGGGGACACGGCCGGGATCCTGCTCCCCCGGGACAGGCGGAGGCGGGGAGGGGCCCAGGACAGCGAGGACGCTCCTGCCCCGGTGCCCCCCACTGTGCAGGGCAGCGCCCCCCGCCCCGGGAGCACCCAGGCCCCTGCGGACCGGGAGACTGCGGTGGTTCCTGGGGAGCTGACTCCAGGGCTGGGGACCTGGCTGCCGCTGGTGGTGGTGTCCGTCCTGGGGTCACCCTGTGCCTGGGATGAAGCAGGGACACCAGGGAACAGGGGCCTCAGGGGGTGAACAGCTCCCACTGGGCCGTGCACCTGGTAGGGGGGGGGCAGCTCCCCCAGGTGCACACACCTGAGAACCAGCACAGCAGCCCCTGCCCCAGAAGACCAACTGGAAGGACAGGGGAAGAGCAAGTTCTGGACCGAGCAGCGCTGGGAAGTTCCAGGGAAATCGAGGGATTTACAGTATATAGAACTAGAGAGTACCCTCTTTTTTTTTCCCCCTTTTTCCAGTACACCAGGTTTTTATATCAGACTATAAATTTCCATTTTGTTTTCTTTTCCCACCTTAACTACACTATTTTGTCACCTCTTCACTTTTAAATTTCTTCCTTTTTGACTTTCATATTTCTACAATTACATGTCCTAGATATATTTTCTACTTCTAGATTCCCTTCAACATACTCAACTTAATTTTGGGAGATATACAAGATATTTTGTTTTGTTTTGTTTTATGTTCTTTGTTTTCTCTGCCCCATTTTGTTCTACAATGGCGGAAGTTAATACCTTCTAAAAAATGGCCAGCTTGCACCCAGAACCAAGTGGTGTACCTTGCTGGTTCATTCCATGAGATGCCTCATTCCTGTTCTGCCCCCCTCTTTTATCTCATTTATGTTTTTTTTTTTTCATTTATGTTTTGATGGTCAGTATTGGGGCCCTCTACAAGTATTTCTGGTTTATATAAATTTGGGACTGAGCATCTTCTAACATACAGAACTTAGTATACTCAGAACCAAGGGGATCACCCTCTAGGAACTCTCAGGTAGACTACATTCCCCCTCCACTACAACTTATTCACCACTACTATCTCCTAGCCTCCTTCCCCTTTTACCTTTTTTCTCTTTTTCCTCTCTACTTTTTTTTTCTTTTTCTTTTTTCTTCTTTGCTTTTATTTTTTACTACTTTGGGATTTTTGGCTTTTAATTTTTACTACTTTGTTTTAAAGTTTGTTTTTCACTTTAATGATCCTTTTTTTTTTTTTTAATTTTGTTCTGATCATCTCTTTCATTTTCTGGCCTCTGACCTCATCAGAATCATGTAGGGTGAAATTTACTTAGGTCGCAGTTGATATTCTTGACTCAGCCCGCTCATACAGCCACTCTGCACTAAGCAAAATGACTATAAAGAAGAACTCACCAAAAAAGAATCAGAAACAGTACTCTCTGCCACAGAGTTACAGAATATAGATTTCAATTCGATGTCAGAAAGCCAATTCAGAAGCACAATTATAAAGCTACTGCTGGCTCTGGAAAAAAAGCATGCAGGACTCTAGAGACTTCATTACTGCAGAATTTAGATCTAATCAGGCTGAAATTAAAAATAAATGAGATACAATCCAAACTAGATGTCCTAACTGCTAGGGTTAATGAGGTGGAAGAAAGAGTGAGTAACATAGAAGACAAGTTGATGGTACGGAAGGAAGCTGAGAAAAAAGAAACAGGATATCATGAGGAAAGGTTGAGGGAAATAAATGAGAGCTGAGAAGAAAGAATCCAGTATAATTGAGGTTCCAGTGAGGGCTACAAAATATATTTGAACAAATCATAGCTGAGAACTTTCCTAATTTGGGGAGGGAAACAGGCATTCAGATCCAAGAGATAGAGAGGAACCCCCCCAAAAGTCAACAAAAACCATTCAACACCTCAGCATTTAATACTGAAACTTGTAAATTCCAAAGATGAAAATATTAGTGGCAGATTTCTCCACAGAGACCTGGCAGACTAGAAAGGGCTGGCAGGATATATTCAGGAACTAAATAAAAGGAACAGGCAGCCAAGAATACTCTACCCAGCAAGGCTGTCATTCAGAGTAGAAGGAAGGATAAAGAGCTTCCAAGATAGGCAGAAATGGAAATAATATGTAACCACCAAACCAGCTCTGCAAGAAATATTAAGGGGGACCCTGTAAAAGAAAGAGGAAGCCAAAAGAAATAATCCAGAAAAAGAGGGACTGAATCCATAATACGGTGACACTAAATTAATATCTTTCAATAGTTACTCTGAATGTGAATGGGCTAAATGATCCCATCAAAAGACGCAGGATATCGGACTGGATGAAAAAGGCAGACCCATTTATTTGCTCTCTACGAGAGACTCATTTTAGACCTAAGGACACCTACAGCCTGAAAATGAAAGAGTGCAGAACCACTTACCATGAATATGGTCCTCAAAAGAAAGCTGGGGTAGCAGTCCTCATATCAGGTAAATTAAAGTTTATCCCAAAGACTGTAGTAAGAGATGATGAGGGACACTATATCATACTTAAAGGGTCTATCCAACAAGAAGACCCAACAATCATGAATAATTATGCCCCTCATGGGGGAACTTCCAAGTATATCAATTAACAAACAAAGTAAAGAGATACTAGATAATAATACATTAATAGTAGGAGACTTCACATGCCACTTTCTGCAAATGACAGTTCCTCTAAGCAAAACAGCACCAAAGAAATAAGGGCCTTAAATGATACACTGCACCAAATAGATTTCACAGATCTATATAGAACTTTCCATCCAAACAACTGAATATGCATTCTTCTCAAGTGCACATGGAACTTTCTCCAGAATACACTATATACTGGGTCACAAATCAGGTCTCAACCAATACCAAAAGACTGGGATTGTCCACTGCAAATTTTCATATCACAATTCTTTGAAACAAGAAGAAATTTGAAAGAAACTCAAACACGCAGTGGTTAGAGAGCATCGTACTAAAAGATGAATGGGTCAACTAGGAAATTAGAGAAGAATTAAAAGATTCATGGAAACCAATGAAAATAAAGATGCAAACATTCAAAATCTTTGGGATACGGCAAAAGTGGTCCTAAGAGGGGAATATATCATAATACAGCCTCCCTAAAAATATGGAAAAGCTCAAATACACAAACTAACCTCACACCTAATGGAATCGGAGAAAAAACAGCAAGTGAAACCGACACCACATGGAAGAGAGATAATGAAGATTAGAGCAAAACTCAATGAAATAGAGACCAGAAGAACTGTGGAACAGATCAACAAAACCAGGAGTTGGTTCTTTCATAGAATTAATAAGATAGATAAACCATTAGCCAGCCTTATTAAAAAGAAAAAAAGACTCAAATTAATAAAATCATGAATGAAAGAGGAGAGATCACAACCAATACCAAGGAAATACAAATGATCTTAAAAACATATTATGAGCAGCTATATGCCAACAAATTAGGCAATTTAGAAGAAATGGATGCATTTCTGGAAAACCACAATCTACCAAAACTGAAACTGTAAGAAATAGAAAACCTGAACAGGCCAATAACCATGAAGGAAATTGAAGCAGTCATCAAAAATCTCCCAAGACACAAAAGTCCAGGGCCAGATGGCTTCCCAGGGGAATTCTATGAAACATTTAAAGAAAAAATAATACCTATTCTACTAAAGCTTTTCCAAAGGATAGAAAGGGACAGGATACTTCCAAACTCATTTTATTAGGCCAGCAACACCATGATTCCAAAACAAGACAAAGATCCCACCAAAGAGGAGAACTATAGACCAATATCCCTGATGAACACGGATGCAAAAATTCTCAACAAGATACTAGCCGATAGGAACAACAGTACATTAAAAAGATTATTCACCATGACCAAGAGGGATTTATCCCCAGGATGTAAGGGAGGTTCAACACTTGTAAAACAATCAACGTGATAGATCATATCAACAAGAGAAAAAACAAGAACCATAGGATCCTCTCAATAGATGCAGAGAAAGCATTTGACAAAATACAGCATCCATTCCTGATCAAGCTCTTTGGAGTGTAGAGATAGAGGGAACATTCCTCAGCATCTTAAAAGCCATCAAAAAAAAAAAAAAGCCATCTATGAAAAGCCCACAGCAAATATCATTCTCAATGGGGAAACACTGGGAGCTTTTCCCCTAAGATCAGGAACACAACAGGGATGTCCAGTCTCACCACTGCTATCTTACATAGTACCATAAGTCCTAGCCTCAGCAATCAGGCAAGAAAAAGACATAAAGAGCATTCAAATTGGCCAAGAAGAAGTCAAACTCTCCCTCTTTGCAGATGACATGATACTGTACATAGAAAACCCCAAAGCCTCCACCCCAAGATTGCTAGAACTCATACAATAATTTGGCAGTGTGGCAGGATACAAAATCAATGCCCAGAAATCAGTGGCATTTCTATACACTAACAATGAGACTAAAGAAAGAGAAATTAAGGAGTCAATCCCATTTACAATTGCACCCAAAAGCATAAGATACCTAGGAATAAGCCTAACCAAAGAGGTAAAAGATCTATAGTCTAAAAACTATAGAACACTTCTGAGAGAAATTGAGGAAGACACAAAGAGATGGAAAAATATTCCATGCTCATGGATTGGAAGAATTAATATAGTGAAAATGTCTATGCTACCCAGGGCAGTTTACACATTCAATGCAATCCCTATCAACATACCATAGACTCTCTTCAGAGAGTTGGAACAAATCATCTTAAGATTTGTGTGGCATCAGAAAAGACCCCGAATAGCCAGGGGAATTTTAAAAAAGAAAACCAGAGCTGGGGGCATCACAATGCCAGATTTCAGGTTGTACTACAAAGCTGTGATCATCAAGACAGTGTGGTCCTGGCACAAAAATAGACACTTTGATCAATGGAACAGAATAGAGAACCCAGCAATGGGCCCTCAACTCTATGGTCAACTATTATTCGCCAAAGCAGGAAACACTATCCACTGGAAAAAGGACAGTCTCTTCCATAAAGGACAGCACTGGGTGCTGGGAAAATTGGACAGCCACATGCAGAAGAATGAAACAAGACCATTCCTTTACACCATACACAACTTGATGGGATGAGCACTGGATGTTATACTATATGTTGGCAAGTCAAACTTCAATTAAAAAATTAAAACAAAACAAAAAAGAAATATCCCAGTTCCTTCTAATGGGAGATGATATTTAGAGGCAATAATATGGACACTAGTGACATTCACTGTGACTCAGTTGTCATTCCTTTTTGGTCTTTATAGTCCAAAGAACCAGAACATATGTACTTTTTTTTTTCATATGTACTTTTTTAAACTGAAAACTAAATCATGAGTCTGTACAGATTTTAAAAAAATCTTTACTCTTTAAAAAGAAACAAAGCATGTGTGTTCATGTATGTTTTGTGTAGTACCTGGTAAAATGATATCTTTTATAGTTATTGATGGGTTTCAGTTTACCATGAATTTAGAACCAAATATATGTGGACTGTGCTAGATAAATATGGACTCTTTCATAAGTATAAATTTCATGGTATAGCTGCAAACCACAGGAAAATGATCTAATGCAATATGTACTGGGGATAAGTTGAATGACAGTTTTTTAAATGGAAACTCTTTTATCACCTTTTAGATACAGTCATGCCTATGAAATAAGCTAGGTGAAAATTTACTTGTTTAATTAAGCTTTGTAGAGTAAATTCTTTGTTCACTTGTTTTAATAGATTTTGACATGCAAATGCAGTGACTGTGAATTTTACCTTAGATGTCAGTAGGTTATTAACCTAAACTAATTCCTAGGTGTCTGGATTGCAGGATGGTTAATAAGAGAGAGTTAAAGTACATACAATTCTACACCTGACAAATCTATATATTAAGTGTAAATTTTAAAAAAGGCTATATACTGTGCTTCTTCAACTCTTGTCAACTTAGTTGAAAAGCTGAGAAAAAGTGTGCTTAATCAAAATGGAAGACTGGAATAAATGTCAGAACACAGTACAGAATTTTGCAGATATTTAAATTGTCCTTTCAAAGTTTTTGCACTTTCACCCTTCTCTATTAATAGGGAGTTTAATTTGATAAAATTATTAGAATGTTACACAGTACAACCTCTTTAAATGATAAGTGCTTAATCATTTAACTTGTAAATCTTTATGAAAACCTACAGCTAAATTGCTTTAAAATATGCTTAAAATAAGCAGTTCTGAAAGCACTGATTAAATGAGTAAAAAGAACATTACAAAATGCAGAAAAATATATGAAAGAAATTAAACCCTTCCAAAGAACCCCACTCAGTGACCACAATTACCTGACTTTTAGTAAATTTCCTTCTTTTGAGGACAGAATATTTCATATATATAATTTGATATTGAAACTTTTCACTTAGTATGAAGATGTAAGCATTTCCAAAATTATTAACATTTTGTGCACCTTTTACATGATTATATAATTCTGTTTATGAATTAGAGACAAATTACACTATTTTATTAATTTTCTATTGTTAACAATTACTATAAACTTCTATTATATTTTTCTAGTGTGTTTGGCTAATCTAAAAACAGCTCCAATGAACAAGCAGTGTGAAAGACCATGAGTTTTTTTAGAGTAATTGAAAAGTTTTGAGACTCACAGAGTTTATTGTGACCTAAACATATGGTTTCAGGCTGAGTATTTTATATTTTTATTTTATACTATTGTTTCCATAATCGAAAAAAAAATAATCATGCCATTTTAAGGAACCGTATCTACTAACAACATTAAAACATTCATCTTATAAGATGATTTATGTAAAGGGTTTTCTATTTTGGTAAGGAAAGACCACAATCTTTTATATATTCAAACGTTAGACAGGGTTATAACAACACATGAGGATTTTGCATGAATCCAAGGCCAAAGTATAGACAAGAACAGCATTACTAGATAAAATATATGTTGTTCAGACAACTGAACAAAAGAAATAATTCTTATATAGGTTATTAAATTCCTCAAGGAATATCAGTTTACTGGCATAGAGTGTTCTGGGGTTAACCATCATTATGGAATTGTGAAAAGCGCACTTTTTCAGAGCTAAAATGGTGCTAAATTTATATCATGGATGAATCAGAAGTTAGCTGTGTTTATTTGCCATTTGACTATTGCAGGAGAATGATGTTTTTCCTCCCTTTTTCACAAACATATTAATCTGCTTTGTTTTTATTTTTATTTTTAATTATTTTATTTATTTATTAATGAGACACAGAGAGAGAGAGAGAGAGAGAGAGGGGCATAGACACAGGCAGACTGAGCCGACTCCACGCAGGGACCCTGATGCAGGACTTGATCCCAGGACTCCAGGATGACACCCTGGGCCGAAGGCAGGCGCTGAACCGCTAAGCCACCCAGGGATCCCCTGCTTTGTTTTTATTTTTAAAGATTTTATTTATTTATTCATGAAAGACAGAGAGAGAGAGGCAGAGACACAGACAGAGGAAGAAGCAGTCTCCCTGTGGGGAACCCAAGGCGTGACTCGATCCCAGGACCCTGGGATCATGACCTGAGCCAAAGACAGATGTTCAACCACTAAGCCACCCAGGCATACCCTAATGTGCTTTCTTAGAATCTCTAGTATTGATTTGTCCAGAGACCCAAAGGGTCACATCATCATGCTGTAAAAGGCAAATACACAATTTACATAATTTCTCTGTTTCTCTTTTCATTCTCTTGCAAAAGTCCATGGGTAATTGGTATCAATACTTCTCTTAGGTCTAGGATTTCCCCTTCTTTTACTTCTGTCTCTATTTTGCTGGCAAGAAGTGGGTAAAACACCAATTCACAAAGGAGTGGGGGAGGTTTAAACCTAAGCCCTGTGATTCAACCCCAGGTTTTTTAGAAAGATCTGAAATGGAAGAAACTTATCCAACAATGATTCATTTAATTAATTATCTCTCTTTCTAACTCTTTTACTGACCATGTGGAAAACTTAAAATATGAGAGGGTAATTGGAAGAGTATAGTTGAATATTTGCAGAGACCTGATCATACTATAAACCAAAAGTAAAAAATTATTATTACTTTACTAGCAATATCTAAAATGATAGTGAATTAATTGACATGTGAAATTTGTTTTTATAACTAGTGGTTTATAATTCTAAGCTATTGAAAAGTTTATTTTCCTGAACAGATGGTTGAAGGGACCTGATAAAGCAGTTGTCATTTATCACAATGTCTTTATGTTAATCATATGAAGTATTGTGGGCACAGATCACTTTTTTTTTTTTAAGTATAGAGTTAACTTATGCCTATAACAGGGCAATATCACAAGATTTGTTTCTAGTCTTCTCCTTCTCAAGGAAGCTATCCTTTAGTGATGCTAAAAAAATGACCTGAAGCTGTTAATGAAATGTTGGGAGACATGTATTCATTGAACACATATATGCATATGATTTTCTTTCTTCCAGTAAATTTTCTACTAATCCAAGCACAGTCATCTGAAAGTAAGGAAAATATTTTGTGTTATATGTTTGTCTAGAGCCTAATTTTTCTTTTTTTAATAATAAATTTATTTTTTATTGGTGTTCAATTTACCAACATACAGAATAACACCCAGTGCTCATCCCGTCAAGTGCCCACCTCAGTGCCCGTCACCCAGTCACCCCAAACCCGGCCCTCCTCCCATTCCACCACCCCTAGTTCGTTTCCCAGAGTCAGGAGTCTTTACGTTCTGTCTCCCTTTCTGATATTTCCCACACATTTCTTCTCCCTTCCCTTATATTCCCTTTCACTATTATTTATATTCCCCAAATGAATGAGACCATATAATGTTTGTCCTCCTCAGATTGACTTGTTTCACCCAGCATAATACCCTCCAGTTCCATCCACGTTGAAGCAAATGGTGGGTATTTGTCATTTCTAATGGCTGAGGAATATTCCATTGTATACATAAACCACATCTTCTTTATCCATCATCTTTCGATGGACACCGAGGCTCCTTCCACAGTTGGCTATTGTGGACATTGCTGCTAGAAACATCGGGGTGCAGGTGTCCCAGCGTTTCACTGCATCTGTATCTTTGGGGTAAATCCCCAACAGTGCAATTGCTGGGTCGTAGGGCAGGTCTATTTTTAACTCTTTGAGGAACCTCCACACAGTTTTCCAGAGTGGCTGCACCAGTTCACATTCCCACCAACAGTGTAAGAGGGTTCCCTTTTCTCCGCATCCTCTCCAACATTTGTTGTTTCCTGCCTTGTTAATTTTCCCCATTCTCACTGGTGTGAGGTGGTATCTCATTGTGGTTTTGATTTGTATTTCCCTGATGGCAAGTGATGCAGAGCATTTTCTCATGTGCTTGTTGGCCATGTCTGTGTCTTCCTCTGTGAGATTTCTCTTCATGTCTTTTGCCCATTTCATGATTGGATTGTTTGTTTCTTTGCTGTTGAGTTTACTAAGTTCTTTATAGATCTTGGAAACTAGCCCTTTGATACGTCATTTGCAAATCTCTTCTCCCATTCTGGAGGTTGTCTTTTAGTTTTGTTGACTGTATCCTTTGCTGTGCAAAAGCTTCTTATCTTGATGAAGTCCCAATAGTTCATTTTTGCTTTTGTTTCTTTTGCCTTCGTGGATGTATCTTGCAAGAAGTTACTGTGGCCGAGTTCAAAAAGGGTGTTGCCTGTGTTCTCCTCTAGGATTTTGATGGAATCTTGTCTCACATTTAGACCTTTCATCCATTTTGAGTTTATCTTTGTGTCTGGTGCAAGAGAGTGGTCTAGTTTCATTCTTCTGCATGTGGATGTCCAATTTTCCCAGCACCATTTATTGAAGAGACTGTCTTTCTTCTAGTGGATAGTCTTTCCTCGTTTATCGAATATTAGTTGACCATACAGTTGACGGTCTATTTCTGGATTTTCTATTCTGTTCCATTGATCTCGTGTCTGTTTCTGTGCCAGTACCACACTGTCTTGATGACCACAGCTTTGTAGTACAACCTGAAATTGGCATTGTGATGCCCCCAGCTATGGTTTTCTTTTTTAAAATTCCCCTGGCTATTCGGGGTCTTTTCTGATTCCACACAAATCTTAAAATAATTTGTTCCAACTCTCTGAAGAAAGTCCATGGTATTTTGATAGGGATTGCATTAAACGTGTAAATTGCCCTGCGTAATATTGACATTTTTACAATATTAATTCTGCCAATCCATGAGCATGGAATTTTTTTGCATCTCTTTGTGTCTTCCTCAATTTCTTTCAGAAGTGTTCTATAGTTTTTAGACTATAGATCCTTCACCTCTTTGGTTAGGTTTATTCCTAGGTATCTTATGCTTTTGGGTGCAATTGTAAATGGGGTTGGCTCCTTAATTTCTCTTTCTTCAGTCCCATTGTTAGTGTATAGTAATGCCACTGACTTCTGGGCATTGATTTTGTATCCTGCCACACTACCAAATAGCTGTTTGAATTCTAACAATCTTGGGGTAGAGGCTTTTGGGTATTCTATGTAGAGTATCATGTCATCGGTGAAGAGGGAGAGTTTGACTTCTTCCTTGCCAATTTGAATGCCTTTAATGTCTTTTTGTTGTCCGATTGCTGAGGCTAGGAGTTCCAGTACTATGGTGAATAGCAGTGGTGAGAGTGGACATCCCTGTCTTGTTCCTGATCTTAGGGGAAAAGCTCCCAGTGTTTCCCCATTGAGAATGATATTTGCTGTGGGCTTTTCGTAGATGGCTTTTAAGATGTCGAGGAATGTTCCCTCTATCCCTACACTCTGAAGAGTTTTGATCAGGAATGGATGCTGTATTTTGTCAAATGCTTTCTCTGCATCTAATGAAAGGATCATATGGTTCTTGGTTTTGCTCTTGCTGATATGAAGAATCACATCGATTGTTTTACAAGTGTTGAACCAGCCTTGTGTCCCAGGGATAAATCCTACTTGGTCCTGGTGAATAATTTTCTTAATGTACTGTTGGATTCTATTGTCTAGTATCTTGTTGAGAATTTTTGCATCCATGTTCATCAGGGATATTGGTCTGTAATTCTCCTTTTTGGTGGGGTCTTTGTCTGGTTTTGGAATTAAGGTGATGCTGGCCTCATAGAACGAATTTGGAAATACTCCATCTCTTTCTATCTTTCCAAACAGCTTTAGTAGAATAGGTATGCTTTCTTCTTTAAACGTTTGAAAGAATTCCCCTGGGAAGCCATCTGGCCCTGGACTTTTGTGTCTTGGGAGGTTTTTAATGACTGCTTCAATTTCCTCCTTGGTTATTGGCCTGTTCAGGTTTTCTATTTCTTCCTGTTCCAGTTTTGGTAGTTTGTGGCTGTCCATAAATGCGTCCATTTCTTCTAGATTGCCTAATTTATTGGCATATAGCTGTTCAAAATATGTTTTTAAAATCGTTTGTATTTCCTTGGTGTTGGTAGTGATGTCTCCTTTCTCATTCATGATTTTATTAATTTGAGTCTTCTCTCTCTTCTTTTTAATAAGGCTGGCTAATGGTTTATCTATCTTATTAATTCTATGGGAGAACTCTTGGTTCTGTTGATCTGTTCCACAGTTCTTCTGGTCTCAATTTCGTTGAGTTCTGCTCGAATCTTTATTAACTCTCTTCTTCTCCTGGGTGTAGGATCTATTTGCTGTTTTTTTCTAGCTCCCTGAGGTGTAAGGTGAGCTTTTGTATTTGAGTTCTTTCCAGTTTTTGAATGGATGCTTGTATTGCGATGTATTTCCCCCTCAGGACTGCTTTTGCTGCATCCCAAAGATTTTGAACAGTTGTATCTTCATTCTCATTAGTTTCCATGAATCTTTTTAATTCTTCCTTATTTTCTGGTTGACCCTTTCATCTTTTAGCAGGATGGTCCTTAACCTCCACGTGTTTGAAGTCCTTCCAAACTTCTTGTTGTGATTTAGTTCTAATTTCAAGGCATTATGGTCTGAGAATATGCAGGGGACGATCCCAATTCTTTGGTATCGGTTCAGACCCAATTTGTGACCTAGTATGTGGTCTATTCTGGAGAAAGTTCCACGTGCACTTGAGAAGAATGTGTATTCAGTTGAGTTCGGATGTGAAGTTCTGTAGATAACTGTGAAATCCATCTGGTCCAGTGTATCATTTAAAGCTCTCGTTTCTTTGGAGATGTTGTGTTTAGAAGACCTATGGAGTGTAGAAAGCGCTAGATTGAAGTCACCAGGTATAAGTGTATTATTATCTAAGTATGTCTTAACTTTGGTTATTAATTGATTGATATATTTGGCAGCTCCCACATTCAGGGCATATATATTGAGAACTGTTAAGTCCTCTTGTTGGATAGATCCTTTAAGTATGATATAGTGTCCCTCTTCATCTCTCACTACAGTCTTTGGGGTAAATTTTAGTTTATCTGATATTAGGATGTAGAGCCTAATTTTTCTAATAAGAGACCACCTGTAGAATGCAAAAGAAAAGTGTGGAACAGTTATATATTTATAAACAAAAACTTCTCTTGGGGACCCTGGGTGACTCAGTCTGTTAAGCTTCTGACTTGATTTGGCTCAGAGTCATCATCTCAGGGTCAAGAGATTGAGTCCTGCATGAAGCCCCACATCAGGCCCATGCTCAGCATGGAGTCTGCCTCTCTCTCTCTCTCTCTCTTCCTCTCCATCTCCCCCAACCCCTGCATATGCTCTCTCTGTAAAATAAACAAATATTTTAAAAATTTTCTTTACTGAATCCCTTTTTGTTCCCAGAATAACCAGAGTGCTTTTCTGAATGAACCCTTTTTCAAATATCCACATATACACATATGTATGTCTCATATTTATTTATTTTTATTTTAACTGGTAAAAACCCACACACCTCAGAGTCAACATTTGTTATGCTATCCACCAATTCATGATGCTAATCTCTTTGTGAAACATCCTGACAAATATACCCCAGAACAGTGTGTCCTCAGGGTAAAATAAGTCATCCTAAATCTTCCATATTCTTAATTTAGGTGATAAAATTCATCAATTGTATATAGAATTATACATACAATTTTGGGGTAAACACTACTTTGCAGGTCCGCCAAAATAACCTCACAACACATTTTGTAATTTGATATCAATGATCTCCATGCCTCTGTTGAAACAGAAAATAAATCCAATTTCAATTCTGTAATCATTTAAGAAATTACATAATTAAGTTTCTGAGCATTAGATTTATTCTAAGAAATCAAATCAACTTTATTCTATTCTTATTTATTTATCATGTGTTAGTGAAAAATACTGAAAATATGCTTTAGAGATCAAGATGGGCATGGCGGTGGTGTCAGAGAGATTACTCAGTGTTCAACGAACTGTAGGTCTTCTGCAATCATCTTCTTCTCCTACATGTATTGTTCCTCAATATAAATAATGTATATCTTAAAGTCACATGGACTTCATGTAATATTAATGTAACTAATGTTAATGAATATCATGTCTAGAAGTCTTTTTCTTTCTTTCTTTCTTTCTTTCTTTCTTTCTTTCTTTCTTTCTTTCTTTCTTCTTTCTTTCTTTCTTTCTTTCTTTCTTTCTTTTTTCTCTTTCTTTCTTTCTTTCTTTCTTTCTTTTTTCTTTCTTTCTTTCTTTCTTTTTTTCTTTCTTTTTCTTTCTTTCTTTTCCCTGGACATGTTTTTTGAAATTTGTAAAACCCCTGAAAGTAGAAATTGTGTATTAAATTATTTTATTCATGAATCACATTAATAATAGTAGTGCATTGCTCAGAAAAGTACTATATTGTGGTGAAGTAAATATTTTCACTAAATTTAACTAAGTGCTATACTAGTTCAAAATGCTTAACCCCATGCATTGGAGTTATAATTTTGTAACATGAAACGTGTGGAATATCCTTAGCAGCAATTCAAGATTGTAAATTTTCTTTAAGGTTTTTGGTTTATCTCCCTTTTTTCTACTTTCCCCTTTAAAGTGCCAGGTGGATAATAACCAGGAATTAAAAGAAAATGCATAGATGAAAACTGTCTTTTTATTCTAAAATGCATTAGTTAATTAATTCAGTTGAAAGTTGGTTACCCCCTACTGGCAATCAAGCTGTGTTAAAGAGTTTAATTTATCACTTAATTTTAAGAAATTGGGTTTCATCTGGAGTGGCCTTTCACTACAAGTTTACCTGTGAGAATGTTAAGACTCCTCAAGAAAATGATGGAAGACTAGAAGTGGTAAGTAGGTTGTTAGAGGGGAAAATGCTATATATCATCCTGAAGTCACATCATTAGAATGGATGTTTAATTAAGAAAGAAAAGTAAAGAACATCATGGTCTCCCCTTCCCCTTTTGCCTCCCTCCCATGAACTCACTTTGGTGCATGAATATGCGCAGACTCACCCACTCAGCAATATTTAAAGGAACAACTTATAGACATGGCCAACATGCACATGAGAAAATGTTCCCCATCACTTGCCATCAGGGAAATACAAATCAAAACCACAATGAGATACCACCTCACACCAGTGAGAATGGGGAAAATTAACAAGGCAGGAAACCACAAATGTTGGAGAGGATGTGGAGAAAGGGGAACCCTCTTACACTGTTGGTGGGAATGTGAACTGGTGCAGCCACTCTGGAAAACTGTGTGGAGGTTCCTCAAAGAGTTAAAAATAGACCTGCCCTATGACCCAGCAATTGCACTGTTGGGTATTTACCCCAAAGATACAGATGCAGTGAAATGCCGGGACACCTGCACCCCGATGTTTCTATCAGCAATGGCCACAATAGCCAAACTGTGGAAGGAGCCTCGGTGTCCATCGAAAGATGAATGGATAAAGAAGATGTGGTTGATGTATACAATGGAATATTCCTCAGCCATTAGAAACGACAAATACCCACCATTTGCTTCAAGGTGGATGGAACTGGAGGGTATTATGCTGAGTGAAGTAAGTCAATCGGAGAAGGACAAACATTGTATGTTCTCATTCATTTGGGGAATATAAATAATAGTGAAAGGGAATAGAAGGGAAGGGAGAAGAAATGTGTGGGAAATATCAGAAAGGGAGACAGAACATAAAGACTCCTAACTCTGGGAAATGAACTAGGGATGGTGGAAGGGGAGGAGGGCGGGGTGGTGGGGGTGAATGGGTGACGGGCACTGAGGGGGGCACTTGACGGGATGAGCACTGGGTGTTATTCTGTATGTTGGTAAATTGAACACCAATAAAAAATAAATTTATTATTAAAAAAAAGGAACAACTTAGAGAAAGAGAGGGCCAAATAGAAAGAGATGCTAAGAAAATGTAGGTGGACTGTTTTATTGAGGTGGTATTTCTCAGGAACCAAGAACCTGTAACATTTTAGTGTGTAGTTGCAATCCTGAAATTGTGGCTCTGTTAAACAAACAAACAAACAAAGTACATGTAATTGACATTTGTTTTTCCTGACTTATTCCACTCCACTCCTTCTATATCTCCTGACATAATCTTCTCTAAGGTAGTAGCAACTAGGCAAAGTCTGATGATAAACTAGTAAGACCAACATGCATTAGCAACCCAAAAAATCACTCTGAAAACTTACCATTCATTTTTTAAGTGAGGCTTACAAGATTATTTCCTGACTTCTCTTTTAACATTGCTTAGTTGTGTGGCTCATGAAGAAATATGGAAGATCTAAATAGATTTTTTGCATGTTTAAATATAGTCACATTGAATAATCATTATTATGTGCCTAGTACATGCAATCATGTGCTAAGCTGCTGGAAAGACACCTAAATAATACGTCTTTCTGAAAAGGATTCATTACTCTACCTCCCAGCCCTCCATTTGCAATAAAACATATGCTTCTGTTTTACACTCAAGCCAGGGGAGTATCTACTTTTAACTGCAAAGTTTCTTGGCTCTGTCATGACCTATGAGATTTAGCTGGAATATTAAAGTCATGCACCTCTTATTTGCAATGATATTTATAGAGCATGAAATCACAGACAAACTAAGGCTTAAGTAATCGCCTATTTTATAAAAGGAGCCAAAATGTACACACCCACATCCATATTTACGAACACATATGCATGCATACACATGGATTCTTATCGCAGGGTAGCAAAGAATCTTTCCAGAGGACAGAAAACCATGTAATCTCAATCAATTATTAGTTACTTGGAATTTTCATGATAATCTGAAATATGCATAACTTGCTTTCATTACCATTCCTTTTCACCATATCTAACATGGGGATTATTAAACTTTCTTAAAACTTTTAATTTATCGCTGCAAATTAAGAAAATTCTCCAGCTGGGGAGAAATCATAAGATATCAGGGATCACAGATATCTATAGCCAAAGTCATTGTAGACACTCAGAGGCCTCCAAATTTTTGATGCACAAACAAAACAAAACAAAACAAAACAAAACAAAAAACAAACAAAAACAAAGCAAGAAAAGAGACTGCAATCTAGGGTTTGAACCATCAGATGAAAATAACCTAAATTCCTGTTGTGTATTGCTGACTTAGTGCTGCTCATAGTCTTTCAGTTCATTTCTTCCATTAAAGCAATTTTCTAGAGTTAAATATATATATATTATATGTTATATATATATAATATGCATATACATATGATAACTCTGTATATAAATGTTTTTGGTCTTTGGCAAAACTAAAACATCTTACTATTTTTTAGATTTTTCCTCTACTTTGAGGCACCTAAAATTTAGTGGGTGTACTATAAATGTATAGAGGATATATGGAAATTTTAGTTTCTGCTTTACACTAATAAATACAGATATGAAAAGTAAATATGTTTCCAATTCCAGTTATGACTAAAGTATGAACACAATAAACATACAGTATGAACAAAAGCTACTGGAACAATAAGACCCATGATAGAGTCATAGAAAGTTTTATATGAATCTGCTAGTAATATAACCAGTTTTCGTTTGTTTTCTTTCTCAGCCAAACTGGTATTAGAATCCTGCTTCAATACAGCAACTTTTCAAAGCCAGAGCCAAAATTAAATAATTATGTTCATTTGTTGTATGCTTAATATGTTGTATTTTGCTTAATATGTTGTATTTTGGTATTGGAAATGGGTTCTTTAATAAATCACCTTCAGAGTCCTTTAGATAAACATCCTTCAGAGCTGAATGATATCAGTCTACTCAATAAGCAAACATTCATTGAATTTGACTCTAAATAATTTTTAATGGCTTCCAAAACTAATTCATGAATTAGTTTACAATTAATGTAAAGTTTTCTCACTGAGGATGGGCAAAGCATGTGTCATGATTTTGAAACAAAAGGAAAATGATCATTTTTAAGTGGGACAAGATTGCTTCGGATAATATGTAGTTTCTCAAGCATAGTATTTTGAAAAAATAAGAATATTTCCTTTAGTTTTACTTTGGAATGTATATCCAATAATTAGCTTCATAGGTTACTTGTATTCTCCCTTATATCCTGATTCAACTTGATTAGCATTCTGTTTATACACCACATTGATGTATTTGACAACCTGATAATATGCTATAGAAAAATATAAATGTATGTGTGTGTGTATTCCATTATTCTTCAATCAAAATTGCAGGTTTCACTTTAATATTTTCTATGCTCTAGTTTCACTTAATAAGCAAAATTTTTCCTATAATAATTGGGGACTGTGAGGTAAAAATACAAGTTTTTAAAAAGGACAAAGTGTTCTCCTGAGCAGACTTGGAGGGTCTGGAAAAATACTGAAGCATAATTTAGTCTATTTTTATTATGTCTCCTGAGAGCTTAGATACTCGGCAGTTTTCACCCTAAAAAAGTCCATGTCCAAAGTAATAACCCTCATCAACTTTTCATCTATGCTGCTGTTTCTACATTTTGGAGTTAAAAATAAGTCTAAAGCAAATAAGCTAAGACTTTTGGTACTATTATCATGTAAGGAATAATTGGTATAAGGAATTTTTTTAGGAATATCTGTACTCTTTTAGTAAAAGGGAAAAAAGTGGCAATGATGCTGTCTCTGAGGTTAAGCCTTAGGGAAGCCTTAAGAACTGAGGACCCCTCCTCCAGGCCCAATATTGCGGCCAGAATACCAGAACTGAAAGATTTCACCTCTTATCCTTGCTCTACCCCCAGCTTGCTATGAGAACCTGAGTGAAATATTAATTTGCCTCAAATTCTTCATTTGTAAAAGTGAGAAGAACTCATTAAATTCACAGGATTTTTCGAATACTAATTTGTTTGACTTTCCTAGACAGGACTATAGAAATATAGAACGCATTCTATTATTTTGCATAGAAAAGCCAAATATTTTCCATTCACCAGGCTACGAATTTAAAGTATTGTCAAGAGGTTTAGCATTCTAAAACTGAAAGATGAATTTAGGCAGGTAAAATTTGTCTTTGTTGATATTTCCATTCTACTCATTCTTTCTCTCTACTCTTCCCCAACAATTTCTTCCCCACTGATCTCAGATTCCCTATTATTTTTTCTGCCTAGAGGAATAATCTAAATAAATGAATAAACAAAATTAAAGACCTGATGAAATAATTCACACTGACCTTTGGATAAGCTCTTTTTCATTTATTGCAGGGAAATCTGCTGTTAAAAGAAAACTATAGGAAAGGGTTCAGCCAAAAAAGTGAATGTAAACTTGTTCAATTTCGGTAACAGGATTACCCAACTAATACCCAAATGGTATCCTAGTAATGAAAATGCTATTTGTATGATGTGCAGAGTAATAATTCTTCCCACCATGCAGGGATTTCTTTATTTTGTCAGCCTTACAGAGGTGGCTTCTCTCTCCAAAACTCTGACAAAGTAACCAACAACTCAAAATTGAGAAAAATACATTGTACTTATATTAACTTCCTGACATATTTGTTTAACACTTTCCTTATATTTTGAATGTGTGCTCTTTGATTACTTCTTTAACTGACAATTTTATATTTGTAATTTTTAATTACACACTCTTTAATGTACAACTTAAATTTTAAAGTGGAAATTTGTAAAGTGAAAGGGAGACATAAAACGATCTTTCTTCTAGTATTATTCACTGTTGATAAAATGGTGTATCAGGTATTTGCAATTATATATGCTACATTGTCGAGTATATTTATGACAAGAAATAACTTTCATTTCGACTATGCTATTATGAAAACCAAATTCTTCACTTAAAACTTTTTGAATATCTGAATATTAAAGAAGTTTCCATCCACTAGCTTCAGTCTCTATAAATTTCAAACTCTATTTTTTCTCTACTATCCATATACTTTCAGTGCCAGATGCTTTGGGACATATTCATGTAAAAATTATATATGTTTGTGTATTTATACATATGTATGTATGTAATTATATATATATAAATATATGCTTTCTATTTAAGTATCTCACAAAGCATCTGGCACTGGAAGTATGTGGATATGAATGGGTATATATAGAAATTATGTATGTACACATTATGTACACATAATTATGTATTATGCATCTATATGCATATTTACAAAATTCTATATGATTATGTCC
Organism: Vulpes lagopus; assembly: GCF_018345385.1. NCBI lineage: Eukaryota > Metazoa > Chordata > Mammalia > Carnivora > Canidae > Vulpes > Vulpes lagopus. Next base: position 78,905,267 of record NC_054835.1, on the reverse strand, counting down.
CAAAGCATAGACAGACTACCCCCATATGCATGTATACTACATGTATATGTAAGTATACATATGCATACATACATGTGTGTGTACATACAGGAATAACTGCCTAAAATACTATGTCTCACTGGAATCAAACAAGTATATCTGATAAAAAGTATGATTTTAATCTCTAGAACAACCATTAAGAAAAAACTCAAAAATTATAGTTGAAAAGATCAAGTTCCATCAGCGAGTGCCAGAGGTAGAATGCATGAAATCCCCCCAAATAGATTGCCTTGTGTCTGGAAGTTCTTTTTCACTAACAGTCGCTTTAATCCCATGTACAACACATTCCAATGAAACTTTACCTACAGAAACAGATAGTGCAGTAAATTTGACCTTGAGACTGTAGTTTGCCAACTACTATTCTAGGTGACAAAGGGTGAAACTAGTATAGCATGGAATTTTAAAAATGGAAATGTTACTTTGATATTTTTATTTGCTTCATATATCATCTATTAGTTAAGCAATAATTATTTTCCAGGGAAGCTGAACTTAAAAATGACAGGATAAAATGTTCATTAATGGAAGATAACCATCTAATCAGTGTTATAATAATTGCTTCATAAGTTCTACACACATAAGGACAAAGGATAAAAAGAATATTCCTATGAAGCTGTCAAACTAAAATCTCAGTAGAACAATGTTAAACAAGATGAACAAAATGTTAAACCCAGAACATTTTACTTATGATTTTAGCTAATACAATTGCATTTTATGGTATATTAATCTGGTCATTGTCAGGAAATAAAAAATCATAAACAAATCTATAAATGGCACAGTGACCAGAAGATTCAGATAGTTGTCACAGATCTGGATAATTTTTTTCTCTTTTTCTTCAGCCATAACTTTATCTATGATTCGTTAGGTCATCTATTAAATCAACAGAAATAATAAAAGGTGCCAACCATAAATTGTAAGATAAAAAAATCGTGATGAAGTCTATTGTGTATTATTTATTTACTGGAAAAAATAATGTAGTTTATTGTTAATAAATAGCTATTTATTATGGACTAAAATTATATTTTGAATTACCAAAAATATAATAAACATCAGTTTTTATTATAATGGCTTATGTATGTATATTTTGTTATATAAAACTCTATGAAAATTGTTAACTAGGTGATGTTTATCAACTGGGTTTATTAAATTAATGAGGATGACCTATTCTCTAAACATTTCTAAACATACATATTTATTTATTTATTTATTTATTTATTTATAATCCCCTATTTATTTTAAAAGTATCTAACACTATAGGTGCAGAAATCTTAGTCCAGTGACATTCAACATTCTAACAGAATTTTCTAGAAAGACTGAAAGCAAATAAAATGGTCATTTAGGTGTTTCCAAATTCTGCGGTCATCTTTTCAGCTCATATTTCCATTCAGGCACTTTTCAGAACAGATTTTTTGAAAATCCAGTGACAGACTTTACACAACATATTCATATATACTCCACAGCACACTTTATTATCATTATTTCCACCGCTTGTATATCCTTTATGCAAATCAGAAGAATAATATGACAATTGATAGTGTTACTGAATTAATTTTACAGGATATAATTTTTTTCTCTATATTGTTTGTGTCAAGTATCCCATTTATAGCCATCTTACTAATTTTGGAGGCTTTATAAAAATGTGTCTGGTTATTGTTTTTTAGTGATCATTTGCAATTTCATTCTAGATATTTTCTTTTGACAGTTTGCTGTGCATACTTTTGGCTTAGAATTTTTAAAAAGTATAATATTTTTTCTATTTTGTCTACTTCCTTTTTTTCTGACCCATCTTTTTTGAATAACCTATTTCTATGATATATATTCTATTTTAAAATTGAACATTCTACAAGCTCATTAGGGGTACATAATGGATTGACTTTCTCTGACTACGAATTTCAAATAGATTTTGTGTGGGGCATTATTAAAAGGAAAAAGATATTCCACATCTCCCTAAAATGAATACTCCATTTATTTAATGGGTGGTTTGTTTGCTTAAAGGCACTCTTTCAATTTGTACCACTTGGTAATATACCCACCAGGAGGCAGGTTGGCCTTCTCACCCTAAATATATTTAATGCTTTCTCCAGCCCCCAGCATCCATTTTCCCTAACCAGTTGGGGCATATCTTGTAAACAGAATAAATAATTAGCTACTTAACAGCTTTTTACTTGGAACATGAATTTTTAATCACTTAAGTGCAACATGGCAGAATGAGTGAACATATGCCTATATTCTCCTAAGAAAATAATGATCAGAATCACTATTCTCAGCAGGGCTCTTAAAAATAAAAAAAGGGAAAAAGAAAGAAAGAAAGAAAAAAGAAAGATTTAACAGAGCTTGGTGGCCCTAGGACACTATTCAGTAACAAACAATACAACTAGTTTGCTTGGAAAAACTCAGGTTTCCACATTAAAAAACAATGCCTGTGAACTAGATATCTCCTCAACAACTTCTCTTTCAAGTATCCTGCCTGCCATATTAGCAGTCAGAGAAATCTATGCTTAAGTTACAGTATGTAAGGTACATTTTAATCAGTGTTCTGTTATTTTTCATATCTTCCTAAAATACAGTAAGAAAATAGAGAATTCATAATATAAGTGATTTTAACACTTGGAACCTTACCATAGGATTATTTTTTTTCTTTTTTTTCCAGTAATGGAATTGCTCATATCTTTAATAACTATAAATTTTCCACTCCCCTTTTCTTTCTAGTAATTAAAGCAATATTGCTATAATGGTATTATTGCAAGTCACGCTGAGGAGCCAATTAGCTTTTTTTGTACATAATTTACACAAACAAGCTTTAGCATGTCCTGAGAAATTTATCCCAAATTAGGTCACATGCCCCAATTTTAAAATGTTACAGTTCTCCTTTGTCTCATGAGAAAAACATCTGGCTGAGTGAGTTTACATGGACTATGCCCTTTATTAATTCCTGCATGCTACACAACTGTTTCAAAGTACTGAATCTTCTGATTCATTCAGTTTTTCTGGAAGTGTCAGATCCTGAATTGCTCATCAGAAAGTTTCAAGTTGGCTGTGTATTTAATTAAAAGAACAAGAGAAAGAACCTTTTCTACTTTCCTTCCTTCACTTTCCTTCCTTCCTTCCTTGCTTCCTTCTTTCCTTTTCTTTCTCTTCCCTTTTTGAATTAAATGTGGGGGAGGGGGAAAGAGACCTGCTTTCCAATTTAAACCATTAGCAAGACCTGTGGTTGGATGCCATTATGTTACTAATGGATCTACAGTGCAATGTGACACCACTTGTGATCTCCATTGGGAGATACATGCACATAATACATATGTTTATTTTAAGTCTAAAAGGGTATACTAATGGTTTCAGCACTTTAGTGTTAAGTAATGAAAAAATTTCCCCTTTGGTAGGAAACGTGTTGTAATGTAATCCATGTTTTCATGGGATAATAGGGTCTTTTCTCTTTATTGGAGCTATGCTGGAGTTTCAAATTAGATTCATGAATTAAGATAGACATGCTGGTAGTTTGCTACAATTAACTCTCACCTCACCTTCTGCCATATATGTATCAAGAGACCTCATTGTCACAGTCTTCAAGGGGACATATAGTTCAATATCCAATATATTGCTCTAAGATTGTAACCACATTGGGGTTGGGTGCTTATGACTTATTACATCATTGTGCAGTTTGTTTGTTTTATGGAATCTCATTTGAATACTTGATAGCTGCCAAGCCCTAATAAGATATATTACTTTTAAAAAAAATAAGTAACAGAAGATTCTAATTCCTAAACCTGGTAGAGACTACCATATACAAAATTTCAGATTAGGAAACAAAGGTTTTGTGAATTTGCTCAAGCGATGAACCTTGAATCAATTACTTAACTGGTGAAGATATTTCTTTTATTTCCATGTTTTTCTTATTTTTTTATTATTATTGACAGTCTAAGTCATAGTAGGAAATTACATAATTTAGGCCTCAGCTAGTGGAAATTTTACATTTGAGAATGTGGAAGAAACATTTAAATTAGATAAGATATGCTGCTTCCAGTTTGGATTCTAAGAAACCAGAGACCATCAGTGGGTGTAACCAGAGAATTAAGCACTTAATGTGAATCTCACATTCTTAACCGTTTCCCAGGCAATTTTTATCCAAGCAGGGAGGAGAGAACATTCATGATGACCACATTTTCTTAGAGATACAAAGTTGTCAAATTGTTAATTTCAAATATAATCCTTTCTATTCTTATCCTTTTCAAATCCAATCTTCACTCAGGAGGATATACACTGGTGTAGCATCAAAAATAAAATAAAGACAAAAAAAAAGAATAAAGTATAAACAAAACCTGGCATTTGAAAGCACTTAGGAAGACTATATATCCCCTGAAACCATCAAAAGTGAAGTATTGAATATTGCATGCTTCATAGTATGCTATGATAACATGGATGCTTAGTTCCTTGCAAGCTGGAGATTCAGGAACTGTGGAATACTACAATACCATAGAAGAAATAGTGACTTGTATGGGTGGTTTATTATTAGGATTTAGTGTTAGTTATGTTTTATAGTTAATATATGCACTTCTTATATAATGCTTGCACATCTGCACTGGTTACAGAGCTCAGTGCAGATGTCATCTACATATACGAAGCCATTTGTGCACAAGTGTGGGTATCTTGCCACCTCAATGGGGTATTACAAAAGAATGATTTTACTAGGGATAATCTAGTTTTAATTTTGTGCCATAATCTTTTATAACATTGCTTTTAAAATCTATCTTTGTTTTTCTTTTGTGCCAATATTTATGTCATGGATATGGAGTTTTTAGACAACCATTAATTTTAGCATAATTTTTACAAATACTGCTCATATCATGTTTTGTCATTTGTTACTAAGATTATTAAATAATATTAAAAACTTAATAAAACAAAAAAATAAAGTCTGTTCATCTCAGGATAGCAAATGCTCCCTAGAAACTCATTGATTTTAAAATCTTGAATAGAAAATTAGAACAGTTGAGCTTCTGAATAGGCTAATATTTCACGAAAAATTATATGTTCCTTAAAGTTGCACTAGTTTTTTAAAACTCCAATTGTAATATAATGAAAAGAAATAGCACCATGGAGGTCTGTTATTATTAAAAAAATACCAAACTAATAATTACAGCTTTTCTGGCTTTTGCTATTCCAAATGTCTAAGAAGTCAGAAACATTTCATTTGTTTCACTCAGTTTTTTTATCACTCCACTGATGTAAATACACAAGGAGCAGATATCACATATTCATTGTACACTGAGTAAATGGAGATAAAGTAGAGTACTGTGGCTCACCAGTGGTAGGAGAGCTGGCTTTCAACAGGACTAAAACCAAATTCATACTTTATTTTTTAATTCTCCTGCTCTTTATGTTCAGCTCTACTATTTATGTTAACAACGCAAGATAAAGGTTGTAGCAATAAAAATGGTTTATACATTTTAGGTATTAAATGTGGAATGATACTTTCATACTGCATTTATGTCATTGGATTGTCATGAAGCCTATATTTAATTTCAGTTCTTTGCTTAAAACTCACCCAATTGCTTTAAAGTTCTTGTCATTTAAAAAAAAATGTAATGATTGAATAATTCTGCCTTAAGTGGCCGAAATGGTTAATTTGGACACACACTGACAAGAAAAGGCAATGGAAGACAGTAATAGGACAGTCACTGCCAAGTGAAATAAAACAATTGTGCCAGTAGTTGGAATGCCATATGGAAAAATGAAGCCTGGTTTCATAACCAGAATGGAGAAAAATCTGTCAGGGGTTATTTTTATTGCATATTCATGACCTGATAAATTGTGTTAATTGCTAAAAGAATGAAGACTCAACCAAGGATGGATTTGTTGTGATAGGAACAGAATATGTTAAGAATAGCAAATACAGTTTCAAAAGTCTATATGGGTGGTAGTTTAGGATTTTATTTCTCTTAGAACTGACAGGGGGGAAAAACTTCATTTTTTCCTATTAAAATATATTTTCGTATTTCATATATCTTTTTTAAAACAGAAATCTCAAATCTTGAATCATTTACTGTATATCACATATATAAATAGATACACATTAAATGACAAGAATTTGAGGCAATTTTGGTTCTTTTAATTCTTATTTTGTAAAGCACTGCATGTTGCATATCTCTGATCATAAATATAATACTTTTTGTATTTTATTGTTGTTGTTATTGGTGGTCTTTGTACAGAACTTAGAAAGAAAAGTTAAGATTTGAAGTCCAAACAAATGTGAACACATTAATTTTAGGCCACATTTCCAAATACCACCTTTCAGGCTCCCTAATTAAATCAAATGTGATTTAGAACAATCCATTTTACATACAAACCATGAACATTCTTTTAAGTGCTAGCTTTCAGAAGATTATATGAGGCAATTTTAAGAGAACAAATACATAAAAGGTACTAAGTGAATAGTTCCTTTTTTTAAATAAGCAGAGATAAATATAAAAGGTTGTATTCAGTGATTAAGCTAAGAAAAAGGTGCCAAACTGAATACTAAACGAAAGCAGAATTACTTTTTTTTTCAAGAATTTTATTTTATTTTAAAGACTTTATTTATTCATGAGACACACATACATATACACAGAGAGAGAGAGAGAGAAAGAGAGAGAGAGAGAGCAGAAGCAGGCTCCATGCAGGGAGCCTGATGTGGGACTCAATCCCTGGACTCCAGGATCACGCCCTGGGCCAAAGGCAGGCTCTAACCCGCAGAGCCATCCAGGGATCCCGAAAGCAGAATTTCAAATACTTTTTAGCAATTACCCAAAGTTTTGGCTTGATTTGCTTGGATAACTCATAAGATCCATTCAAGGAAACCTATGATTTAGAAGTAGTTCTAGAATAAGCTTTTCTTTTAAAAGTTCTCTGAAATATTCTTATCTCCTAGAATTATTGTATATTCTCACTAGGTCTTCGTAACTCCATACCAACCTTGAAAAGCCTCTTGGAATTTCAGAATGAGCCAACTGACCCACCTTCAAAGACATGGAATCAACTAGCTTTTTTCTTTTAAGTCAGTGATTTCAGACAACAATTAAATATCTATATTTCTGTCTCCTTACGTGGAAACCAAAGTTATGACTCATTTTTTTTGGACCTCGCCCCTCACGGCCGGCACGTGTGGGGGGGGGGGGGCAAAGTTATGACTCATTACGAAGAACATAAGTAAAGCTAAAATAAATAAATAAATAAATAAATAAATAAATAAATAAATAAATAAATAAAATAAAATAGTAGAGATACCATATTCACACAAACTACAAATCTGTCTGTGAAATTACTACATACAGATTTTTTGTCAGAGGCATGCCTAATGGATCCATTGTGCCAACTTGAAACAATAAAAAATATGCACTAAACAAATTATACAAACCAACTAATGGTGTATTATCTATTAATATATCCTCAACAATAACTTTCACCAGTATCAACTTCTAGGGTAATAAGCGTCTTCTCATTTGCTACCAATATGCAGGGATATTTTGAGAATAAGAAACTATTCAATATGTATTGCACTGAAATGTAATAGAAGGATAATACAATATGGAAATAGCAGTACTATTTTAAGACATAAAAAGTTTCAGAATATGATTTAGATTCTCCTACTCTTGTCCCATATCATGCTGAACTTCTCCTTTGAAGTATATTACCCTTATATTCACATGTCTTTCTTCTAGACTATAAGCTCCCTGAGGGCCTATATCTCTATAATTACCACTGTATTTTGCTACCAAGTACAGTGCTTGCTACACAGAGTAGGCCCTAGAAATGTTTTTGAGTAAATAAAAACTCCTCCTAAAATTGAGTTTTAGAAGGCTCACTAGCACATTTCTGGAGTGATATAAATGTACCTCCAGGTACAAATTTCAAGGGTTGATAACCAATTTTTAGAAGTGGTCACAAATTTTTTACATGTGTCTTAACAGTGAATCATTTTCTTTATGATGAGATATTATTAGATGTTAAATGAATCCCATATGTCACTTGAGTCCAAAGCATACATATTCCATCAAATTGGTTCCTTATTAACAAATCTAGCATTTATAAAGCAACCATATGGATGGCATACTGTAAGCTCTTCATTTTAAGTCCAATGCCCAATATATGTAGAAAATCAACACACATACACACAACTCTTTCTCAAGCAGCAGTGCTGAATTGAAATGTAGGGAGTCCACTTCTTTACCTAGAGTACCTCTTAATATTACGTCAGTACTTACATGAATACAAGCTACTAAACATACTTTTTCGAAGGTAATTTATTTCATGTAATGTTGAAACCAAACCAAGGATAAAGTCATATGCATATTTCAGCAGGTGGTAAGATAATAACCACAAAGATAATAAAATATCCATAATAAATACTACTATTTATTAAGCAGCTCGGAAATGTCAGGCAATTTAAAAGGACCTTTTCAACACTGTCTCATGCAATCCTACATCTACTTTACAGATGAGGAAATTCATTTTCAAGTGACATGGAGGAAGTTTTAATAATTTTTTTCAAAGTCACACGCTTAAGTTGAAGAGCTATCATTTGACATTAGGCTTATTGAATATTCAAATACATGTATTTTCCTCTATTCAATATCCCTTTAGTCATGTATATTAACACTATAAATCCAAGCTGCAGTAGGCATTGAACATGTTTATTTCTGATTGCAATTTCATTTAATATCATTAAAAAGTAATTTTCCTTGAGGAAATTCAGCAACAACCACAATAATCTATCCAAGTAAGATGAATTGCATATTTAATAATAAATTCCCTGACATTGCATATGATATTTAGCTTTTTAGTTGATATCAAGGAAAGTTGCTAGTTTTAGCTGAGAAAAAAAAAAGTAAAATGTTTCAATGTATAATGAAAAGAATGTTTAATGTGACAAAAACAAATAATGCCCCCATATGAACATATACCAACTCCCAAAAAAGTTTTGAAAACTCATCCAGCTCACAGAAGTTTTATTATAGAATACAGGAATAATAATAGATACAGTGACTGGAAACTAATTGCGTATTGATTCTTATTTACTCATTTTCAGATTGTTCCATTATTTTCATTTTGTCTAAGAATACTTATTGATTTTGTTGATTATCTCTCCTCATATGTATTATGATTTTAGTTTGCAAGCTCATTTAGTTTATTTTTAAACTTTTGTCCCAGCCCACTCCTACCTATCACCACATTGTGATTGTACAGAATAAGTTTTCATATTTTTTTATTGAAGGTTTATTACTCCTATCCTATGGTGATCTTGAGCATATGAGCATTGCAGACGCAGTTGCTTTATCATAAGGCAGCCTAGCTCAAATTCTGCCTGTAAGTTCTACTTCCAATAGCCCCAGGCATAGGTCTGTAGGCAGCCTCTGCTTGCAGCGAGAGGTATAAGTCCCTGTTTTACACACAAGTTTGGCTTAGGTAACTCATGTTATATTTGGCATTGCTTTTGTTTATTTGTTTTGTGGCACATTGATCATTTTCCTTTCTTTAGTTCTTTCTTTCCTTTCTATCTCTCTCTCTCTCCCTCTCTCTCTCTCTCTCTTTTTAGTTTGCCTACTACAGTGATGGAGAGAGTGAGGCTATCTATTGGCTCCATCAATTCCTTGCTATCCTCATTGCTTTAGGTCATTATCTTTCACCGACTGTAATAATATTGCAATGGTTTCCTCTTGAGAAGTCTTTGAAAGATAGAAACTACATAACTTTAATGCTGATAGGATAATGCAGAAGGCTATGTCAAAATACCATATTTTAGATAGCTAAATGAATGGGATCAATGTTAATACAGAAATACAAAAGAGGAGGAAGCTAAAAAGTTTATTTTTTTAAGATTTTATTTATTTATTCTTGAGAGACACAGAGAGAGGCAGAGACACAGGGCAGAGGATAAGCAGGCTCCAGGTAGGGAGCCTGATGTGGGACTCGATCCTAGGACCTCAGGATCACAACCTGAGCCAAAGGCAGATGCTCAACCACTGAGCCACCCAGGTGCCCTGGAAGTTAAAAAGTTTAGATAAAGAGTTCAGTTTTTACCTAGGATTAAGTTCTGGGATGCAGTAATGTGTCCAGGGGTCTCTAGATCGACTTTAGGTACACCAGATAATGTATCTCCAACAGTGTTTAATGAAAAGAATGCTGACCTGCAAATCAGGAGCTTGCTTATTTGTTAGTGTTCTTATCCTTTGTTCTCTACTTATATTTGTTTTTGATGTATGTGTGTCTGTGTGTGTATGTTTGCTTTTAACATTAAGCAGATTATTTACCATATAGGCTGTTTTCTTTATATGTAGAAGCTATTTTTCATGGTAATACCAGCTTGGTAATTATACCAGGTTATTGCAAAAATCAACAGGTTATGGTTATCAAAGATCTGTTTAGCCCTGTACAAAATTCAACTGCAGAGTCCTATACAAAACTAAGGAATTGTTGTTAGGTAATATAGTCCCACGTTTAATGAGACTAGATCTAGATAATATTTTCTATTATTCTTATTCATAATTAGTGTATGTAAGTAGTATTATTTAAAAATGAATCTAAAGCATATAGTGTTAATTTTTCTGTATCTTACAGATCCTATGAGGTATTGTATAACATTGTAAAAAAAATTCCATAAAAAAAAAATCCTTGGAATAAAGATTAACCAAATGGTCAATTAATATACAACTGATTAAATTAACTAAAATAATTAAATCGATCAAAATATCAAACAAAAATTGCACCTTGTTTAAAAATATACTACAATGCTGTATTATTTGTAAGAATGTTTTGGAAAATAACCACAATTACTGATTAAATTTCCTTATGTTGTATGTTATAATACTTGAGAAATGTTTCCTATGGCACACATTTCCATGACACAGGTCTTCTCAAGTTGTTAGAAATTTGCTTTTCCCTGTGTCCCTTGTATTTTGGAGAAATTTTCCCATAAACACTCAGAATCGCATCCCTCACTTCTTCCACTCTCATTTCTCTCTGCTGACAAGACCACTTGCTAATGGCTGTTTCTCTGCATCCTTTGCCTCAGACTGGCATTGCTACTGACCTCTGACTTCATGTAATAGATCAATGCTCTCTCAAGCATCAGCTATTAACCTCATATTTGTCTAAGAAAAACATTCATATTTTATCCCTCAATCCTGTATCAAAGTCTTCCCAAGACAACTATAATAAAAGTTATTTTCACCCTTAGAAGTCTCTTGACCCCTTCCACAAATGTATGGTCTATGTTGATCTTTACAGTAGAGTTCACTGTCAGTACATTTCTACAAAAATCTGTGGTATCCAGCAGTACTCATGGTATATTTATTAAATACTTATTATTTTCTAACCTAGGGAATACTGAACAGAGAATAAAGGTGAGGTTCTAAGCTGAATTTATGCCTGACATATAGAGAATTTCAAAGTGAAGAGGGCTGCATCTACGCCAACCTCAGCACTTATTCTTCTTTTACTGATTTCACCTCTAATCAAGCTTGATGATAGAAGAAAAACAGTGGAGTTTCAGACATAAGGAAACACTTATAAAAACCCACCCTGCCAGAGAGAAGTGCATCCAGGTGATGACAGGGAGTGCATCTTCCCCTAATTATGTTTCATTTTGTTTTAATCTCTTACTTGAATTTATTTTATCCTTTCATCAATATGCTATTTAAGTCTCTTCCTTCCTTAATGGACATATCCAACTAAGTATTCTCCAGCAATGATTTCTAATACTTCAATCAAAAGCCATGTTCTTTTCTTCCTAGGTGCATGGTTAAACTACATTTTCCAGGTTCCATTATGGGTGTTGCCCTGTGATTGAATCTAGGCCAATGCATTTGAGAAGAAGTAACAAGTGGTACTTCCATGGTAGAACATAAAAATCTCCATGCACTCTCATCCTATCTGTTTCCTCTTCTTCCAGCTAGAAACTGATGGTGGCAACTTAGACTTGACAATGCAGGTAAGAACAGGCTGATGTTGGAAACCAATGCCAATGATGGCAAAATGTCTTGCAAATCAAATGCCAGAAAGATTTTAGAAATAGAACGGGGCCCTGTGGTGTGTACACCTGCACAGATATTCTATTATTTAAAAAAAAATTTTAAAGATTTTATTTATTTTGAGAGAGAAAGAGTGGGTGAGCTTGAGGAGGGGGAGGGGCACAGGGTAAGGGAGACAATCTTAAGCAGACACCCTGCTGAGTGTGCAGCCTGATGAGGGCTCCATCTCACTACCCCGAGATCATGACCTGAGCCAAAATCAGGAGTCAATGCTCAACTGACTGAGCTACCCAGATGCCCCAACACAGATATTCTATTACAATCCACTAAGATTATGGTGTCTATTGGTTACCTCAGCCTAGACTACACAAACTAATGCAGTATCTGTCAGATTTTTGAAAAATTGATCATTTATAAATCTTGACTATTTAAATAATTTATTTCCTTTACGCGTTCAGTCTTCAAGCTTTTGTGATTCTGTGAAGGACAGTGATTAGTTGATTTCTTTCTTCTGTCTGAATGATTGTTTTACCACAGAATTAACCCAGCTAATTTGCGGGAAGTTAGCTGAAACCACGAGAACAACAAATGGCCAACAGCTATTGAATATCTGGAAATTAAGCTTTTTCCTTTGGGGCCAAAGGGCCTAATTTGTATTCAATTACCTAATTAATGGTCACAAATCACCTCTTCCTGAAGTGGTTACACTAAGGAGAAACCACTGTATATTCAGATATAAAATATGGTTAATTTCCATTTCATTGGAGTTCTCAGTGATCCCCTGAGATAGGATTGAGCAATCATATAGACCTGAGCACAGCCTGTAAGTATTCAGCAGCAGTTGAGATACTAGAAGTTAATAATTTATTATTAGTATTCAATCTTCATTTATCAAATAGTCAGTGTAGAGGGAATAACATATTGTAAAAGACTCTTTTTCATGAACCATTGATAGAAAGTAAGTAAATTGGAGTTAAGTATCTGTTGAGTGATGATGGATATAGACCTGCTTCTAAAAGGCCAGTACCTTCTTTTGGTGGTCTAAGACAGATTAGAAGTGATAGGCATGCACTTCTGGAAGTTTTGTTTTGATCCAATCATATATATTTATATCTATCTATCTATGTAAGATATACAAGTTTTAGACTAAGTGCCTTCATATTATAGTGTTAAATGCTGTCTTTTGGTTTTCCAGTGGCTTTAAAGACTTCGTTTATCACTTCTGTAGAACATGTCTCCTCCACGAATTGTTTATATTGCAGTCAAGGATAAAATATCAATTGTTCATTGGATGAGCTGAGTGCATTTCTATTTTAGATTCTCCAGATCATGTCTTGCTCTCTGTGGCATATATAATTATAGTTAATGCTCACGTGAAGGCTTACTATATGCCGCACACTGTTCTGTGTGTGATACATGTGTTAACTCATATAATGGTCTCAGTGACTCTCTAGACGTCTACCAAATTTACAAATAAGAAACCGGGCTTTAGAAAGGTTAAATATCTTGCCTTAAGGTCTCACAACCAGAAGTGACAGAGATGTGGTTTGATCCCAGTTGATCTGGCTACAGAATTCAGTGTATATATTGTCGATATTTCTATTTATAAACATCTAAGCAAGCTTTCAGACATGCTTTAAGTGTTTTCCCAAATCCATTTAAAATTAGAAAAGGATCAAAGTAAAAATATTAAAGCAGTTTATTTACTTGCACAAATATTTTAACAGAAAATGTTTTGAGATTACAGATGATGGATTTTATCTAAAGCAGCTTAACATTGTTTTTTCATTTCAAATTTCTGCTCAAAATCAAATACAAGTAATGCGAGTCATGAGAATTTTAGAATATTTGTTTTTAAAATAGGGTATTTTTCACAAATCAGTGTAAAATTCTTATATTTTGCAAGATTCCATGATTCCCTCCTCCTCATTCTCCTAGCCCTCTACCCCACCTTTTTAAATGGGTAGGTTATTTTTTTTTATTATTTTTGTTTTTATTTCAACATATCAGAATAGGTTCATTTTTTGCTCTACCATTTGACACTTTTGACACATAGCACATTATAAAAAGTCTTCGCACTTTTTTCTCTTGGAAATAAATAACAGCTGGTAATCCCAAATGGTAACAGTAATGTTTACCTCATAGAGCTACTGAAGGGATAAGATGAACTTTTTACGTAAGTCATACTGCATATGGTCAGGAACAAAAGGGAGGCACAATAAGTAATATTTAATAAAAATAATAGTGATAACAGAAAATTGTATAGAAGTGTTAAGATGCTTCTTCTCATGGTTTAACTTTGAAAATGAGTCACTAAAGCCACAGTAAGAAAACATTTAAGTTATTATTAGGGCCTTTATGAATTACAACTGAAAAACATAATACTTGTTCTAGAGCTCTTATTCCTTTAATCCAGCTAAAGTCATAGTAGTAGGAAATACAACTCCTACTGCCACTAAAGACTATGCAGTCCTTGAACTCCTACGAAACTTGCAATGACAAGAGAGAGCAAAAACATTACAAGTGCTCCAATATACTGGAGCGAAAAATAGCTACTAGACCCAAGTAAATATAGCAGAGACTGGATGCTGAGCTCACACATATCCCAGAGAAATATTCTCACTAATCAGAAGACAAAGGAGGTCTCACTAACTCACTTTTGTAGTACACTCTTTGAAATGTCTTACTTTGGAAGTAAAGAACCATCCAAGAACCCACTGCAATCTGCTAACTGTAGTGTGAAGTTTTCAACCGTATTAGAAATGGTTTTGATTGTTCTATAAGTAGTAGACCATTATGACATGGTTTTAAGATTTATTTTTCTTCAGTCAGATTTATGTCAAGCTATTGCTCTGGACAGATCAATTTGCCTCAACTTAATTCATATGTTGTTGATATTTATTCAGCCTTAGTATTATTTGATATGCTTACATTACTTTTCATCAAATACATTCAAAAAGTATCATTGCTATAACAATTTTCTTCAATCATTTTTGTCAGTTTTTCTAGTACATTATTAATGATTAGGTATGTTATGCAATGTTTTAATGATACAAAGATCGTATCACCTATACATTATCTCTTTTAGATTTTTAATTAAACTGACTTTGAACCATATTAAGATAGTGACTGTTAAATAGAGCACATTTTTGTCATTTGTGTTGGCAAATTATACTTTTTTTTTCCCACTGCAGGGCAGGAAGTGCTAACTTCATGCTCATTTGTTGTTTGTTTAAAGAACAGAATCCATTGTGAACACGTCTGTTTTCCTTTTTTTTTTTTTTTTTCCAATGCATCATACACTAGAAAGACAAGATTCTAGTACCTTCAGTAGGCCACGTGGGTTTTTTTTTGTTTTGTTTTTTAATCTTTTTTTCTTTTGATCTCTATGTCCCTTCTGCATCGAATAAATCACTCTTTTCACACAGTTCTATTTCGGACAAACATAACTATTATGTGCTTATCTCCCTTGATTCAATATAATTCTCAGAAAAATCTGGTATGCCTGGGTGCCTCAGCGGTTGAGTGTCTGCCTTCAGTTTAGGGCCTGATCCCGGAGCGGTGGGATCGAGTCCCACTTCAGGCTCCCTGCATGGAGCCTGCTTCTCCCTCTGCCTGTGCCTGCCTCTCTCTCTCTCTCTCTTTCTCTCTCTCTTTCTCTCTGTGTCTCACATAAATAAATAAATAAATAGAATCTTAAAAAAAAAACCTTTGGGGAAGATATCTAAATAATGCCATCCCTTCTATCTTGTGTTTCCTCTCTTTGCTTAGATGCCAATCCCTATACCTCTTCACACACAACATAACATTGTTTTGGGACCTATTTGGGGCATATATCCTAATTTCTTTTGCTTTCTGAGCCTTAGTTTCTTATTTTTGATCATCCAAATAGAAATACTTATTTTTTGGCCCTCAGTTTTTGTGTATTTGACCCTCTGTTTTTTAAAAAAGAGTAATCTATAATATTTGTTGTTTATGTTTTTACTAAAAATGGTTACCTTCCTCGTTTTTTAAAAAATATTTTATCTATCTGACAGAGAGATAGAGAGAGCCAGAGAGCACAAGCAGGGGAAATGGCAGGAGAGGGATAAGCAGACTCCCCACTGAGAGACACTAGAAAGATTTATATGACTGTAGTACCTTCACTAGCCCATGGTGTTTTATCTTTTTTTCTTTTGGTTTCTATGTCCCCTCTTCATTGAATAATCTCTCTTCACACAGTCCTTCTTGAAGGTATGGACTAATGCCACTAATGCCATATCCATCTTTTATGCCTGATGCCTTATATGATATCTGGCACAAATCTGACATGAAAAAATATTTATTGAATAAGCTGGTGAATATATGTGTAGCGGTTAATGCATGCAATCTGCATACAGTGAGTGATGGCTCTCAGTTTTCTCTTTTCTTTCACGTGGGCTTTCTTTTGCACCATCAATCAGATTTTACCATAATTTCACATTATAAAAAAATCTCAAATTATTAAGGAATACAAAATTCCAGGGGTTAATAGGGCAACAAGCAACACCTACTTTCTTTTTCCAATTATAGCAACTGTAAACTTAGTTAAGTTTTTCATAAACTATTTCTAATTTGCAAACATTAAAAATGGATTATGTTCTCTAAGTTTGATTCACCTGATAGATTTATGAGGATTCAATTTTCTTATTAATTAGTCTTTTTGAAGAATATAACAAATTTGCCATTATACCTTTGTATTGGTTATGAATGTATTTGGCTGCAAAGAATTATGTCATATCCAACATCTGATTCTTTGGCCCTTCCTGTATGGTCATAATACGGCTGCTTCCTATCCTGTCATTTTCTGTCTTCAAGGTAGGAAGGAAAGTAGGATTCACTGGCATCTATCTATCTATCTATCTATCTATCTATCTATATCTATCTATATTTTTTGAGAAAGTAAATGTTTTCCCAGAGCCACATGTTTCCCCAGTTCCTTAATGTTCCCCAGAGTGAGGAACAGATTTAGTCATATTAGCCCGACCTGCATTCTATGTCCAACCTTAGCTGCAGTTGAAGCCAGGAAGTGTTGGGTGAAATTTTCCTATTTGACTTCCATTAAGATTTAACTCTTAGGACCAAGCATATTGCAAGAGCAGCGTTCTGCTAAAAAGGTAGAAGAGGATGTTGCTTACTTGCTTGCCTTTGAAACTTTCATTCTTTTTTTTTCAGTATCACTTAATATGAAAGCAGAACCTTATAAATATTTTTGCAACAGAAACAATTATTTCATTAAATAAGAATCCAGTTATCTTCATGGATTAAATATGTGTGTGTGTGTGTGTGTGTGTGTGTGTGTGTTTGTGAGGTGACTTGAAAATCTTTGTAATATAAACCCTAAGAGGAGGGAGGACTGTCCTACATTTTCACTATTAAAAATATATTCCTTTATGGTATTATAAGAGTGTACAAAATTAACATTTTCAGTCTTTGAAATTTGGTAATATATTTTCCAACAGTTTCTCAACATTTTTGACGAAGAATTAATATTTTATCATTTGAATCCCTGAAAAAGAACAACTTTCTAAGGAAAAGGAGAAAAGCAGTCTTAATGGGCAGGGAGGAAATAAAGAAGTCTACATTAACACTCTGACTAGATGGGTTGTCACAGTGAACGTATTTCCTTTCTGGGGCTGCAATGAGTACTGAAATGAGAAGAGACACCAACTAAGAGGTGGGAGGAAAGGGAACGCTTCACAAATTTAACTATTTTACATGTTGCAAGGAACCAACTTTTTCTCAAGGTACTTAACAGGGCTATGGTTTTTAAAAGATGCTATTGTTTCATTTGGAAAATTCTATTGTTTGATAGAATATAGCCATTCAGGCCTATTTGATCCTTAGAAATCTTTTGGTGAATTTTCAAATAAGTGATCCTCTTAATTCCATTTATCTAACCATATTCATAATCAAATATCCCTGAATTTACATGTGTAATGTTTTCTTCTCAAATTAATTAAAAAGATGCTCTGGTTATGCCCAACATTAGTCCTAAATATGTTCTCTCAAATACATACATCTGAATTATTTGTATACTATTAATATATCAAAGAGATGCAGATGAATTAATATGACAGAGCTGTGAATCATTTCTTTGTTACGCTATCAGAAGAAGAGATATAAGGTGCAATATAATTATCAGTTTCACCATTTTCTAGCTATAGAACAATGGAATAATGATTATTAGCATTAGCCTTGAAATTACAGTATTAGCATCCTATGGCTGTAACAAATTATCAAAAATTTAGCAGCTTAAACAACACAGGTCTGTTATCCTAAAGTTCTGTAAAGCTGTAAAACAAGTGATCTTAAAAGCTTCCTTATCTTTATAATCCAGCATTACGAAACTATTTGATCATCTAAACTTGCTGTGATTTTTTTCTTATACTTGAATCTTTGCCTATCTAATATTTCAACTTAATATAATGTCTCCTTCTCCATCTCCTATTTCTTATCTATAAGATAAGAATATATCTTATTCTTATAAATATAAGATATTTATATTTATATTTTATATTTATATTTAAATATAAATATCTGGCTTATCTGAATCATATGTCTATATGTGAATAGGCACTAACTCTTAAGATCATGGAAGTTTTTCTCATTGTTTCATAGAACCCGTAACTTACCCCTCATATCACTGATCACCTCTGCTTTCTTGTCTGTATTTCCTCTTACATTAGAAGCTAAGTGAAGATAGGGATATTGCTTTCTCAACTTCTATTGAATTTCTTCTACTTAGTACTGCATCCAAATAAATATTTATTGAGTAAACACTTTAATGAGATATTTCAATTAATGTATTAATGACAATTAATCATTGTCTCATAAAATCTAGGATAATCTTAGATAAAATATATATTCTTTCATTAAGGAAACATTTGGGATTATCATATTTTTATTTAAGATCCCAGATATTAAAATTTAAATTCATCTAGAAAATTTTAAGAATTTATCTGATTTAAATGAATAGATCTGGAATATGTCAGTATTCTAAAGAATTTCATAATTGGTATTTGTGGAAATGTTGCCTGTTAGGCTGAAGGAATTTCAATTTTAGCTAAATTTGAGTGCTTTTTTGTTTTTGAAAAAAGAATGGTATATCTTTATTATACTTCTTTAATTAGTAAATCTTACATGTGTATATCTAGAAAGCAAATAGGAAAAAGCTTTAAAATAAGAGAGAAATTATGTCTAAAAGATAGCATTCAGAGATGCTGAAAAAATAACATATCTTCTATTCACTCTTTTTGTAAATAATGTTCTGTGTTTATAGGAAAATTATGGAATATTTATCCTATTTTTCTTAATCTAAGAATATATGCATATAATCACCCTTAAAGTGATGATGATAATGACAAATTGTTCGAGAGGAAGCCTCAGTGTATTAGTCAGAATTCTGCAGAAAAATAGAACCACCAGAGTGTGTGTATACATAGAGATTTATTTTAACTTGGCTCACACAATTGTGGCAAGTCCAAATTCTGCAAGGTAACCTGGCAACCCCAAGGAAGAGTTGTAGTTTAAGTCTGAAGTCAGTCTCCCGGGACAATTCCCTGTTCTTACAGGGAAGTACGTCTTTTTTTTATTAAGCCTTCAACTTATTAGATGAGTTCCAACCACATTATGAAGGGTAACTGGCTTTATGCAGATCTATTGATTTAAATATTAATCTCATTTGAAAAATTCCTTCACAGAAATATCTAGAATAATGTTTGAACAAAAGATACTGTAGTATAACCCAATTGACACATAAAATTAATCCTTTTTTCTTATGTCCTCATTTGTTTTTTTGCTTTCTTAGAAACTGTAGCATGATCTTCCTTCATACTGCAAGTCTGTTCATGTCCTCAGAATCTCTCTCAACATTGGTAATTTATAAAATAAAACTGAAAACCACATGTAGCATATCTTCATTTTATGTTCACTTAATCCACTATAGTACTCTATATAGAACTGAGTTTCTGAACTATATCATTTTCTCTAAGGAATATTTTTTTCACATTATAAAGAATATTTTTCACATTTCACATTGAAATGCAGATCTGTTAGAAACAAATTCTCCAATTTTTATTCCTCTGAGAAAGCATTTCTCCTTCACTTCTAAGGCAAATTTATGGGGGACACCTGGGTGGCTCAACGGTTTAGTGCCTGCCTTCAGCCCAGGGTGTGATCCTGAAGTCCCAGGATCGAGTCCTGGGATCGAGTCCCAAATTGGGCTCCCTGCGTGGAGCCTGCTTCTCCCTCTGCCTGTGTCTCTGCCTCTCCTTCTGTGTCTCTCATGAATAAATAAAAAAAAATCTTTAGAAAGAGGCAAATTTACAGGATACAAAATTCTAGGTGGGTGATTTTTTTCTCTCAACACTTTAAATAGTTCCTTCTGCACTCTTCTTGCTTGCATGGTTTCTGGTAAGTATGCTGCATTCTTGTGCTTGCTTCTATATAGCCAAGGGATATTTTCCTCTGGCTTTGTTCAAGACTTTATGCTTATCTTTCATATTTTGTAGTTTGAATTTTATATGCTTAGATATAGATACTTTGACATTTATCTTGCTTTGTATTTTATGAGTTTCCTGAATCTGTGGTTTGGTGTCTGACATTAATTTGCAGAAATTCTCAGTCATTAATATTTCAAATATTTTGTTTCTTTCTCTTTTTTTCTTCTTCTTCTTCTGGTATTCCCATTATACCTATGTTATGCCCTTTGTAGTTGTCCCACAGTTGTGCAGATTTTGTTCTATTTTTTCTTCTTTCTTTATTTTTTTCTGTTTTTTAGTTTTGGAAGCTTCTATTGACATATCTTCAAGTTTAGTTACCCTTTTCTCAGCTGTGGCCAGTCTACTAGTGAACCCATCAAGTACTCTTCACTTCTGTTACAGTGATTTTGATTTCTGGGATATCTTTTTGATTCTTAAAATGTCCACTTCTCTCCTTGTATTACCCATTTATTCTTAGATAATTTCTATTTTTTTATTAGAGCTCATTGTATATAACTCATTATTATTTTAAATTCTTGGTCTGGTAATTCTACCATAGCTAAACCTGGTTTTGGTACTTGTTCTGTCTCTACAAACTATATGTCATCTATATGTCATGTTCTTTGACATAGAACATGACATTTGTCATGTTCTTTAATTTATTGGTCAAAGCTGACTATGATACACAGGGTAAAGCAAAGTAGGGTAAATATGACTTTAGTGATACTGTGGTAATGTGTAAGAGACAGGAAATGTTTTATAATCCTATGACTAGGTCATAGTCTTTTACATAAAGCCTATAACCCTAGGATGTGACCTTTATCCATGGTTCTGAGTTTTTCCCTCCCCTTTCATGGCACAGAAAGACTAGGAAAAACTGAAGTTGAGTATTTACATTCTCATGGGTTATACTCTGGGAAAATAGTTTCTTCTGAGGGCAGGCCTTATTAATAAGAATGGAATGTTACAGACATATTTCAAAAAACTATTTTTCCCTTCTCCTTGCAAAAAGCCTAAGGAGCTTTCTCTCTGATCTTTACTAGGAGAACATGCCAGGGCTCCTGAAAGTAATCCATAAAAGTGGAGTAAACTTCCCTATCACTGAGCCCTCCTAGAGTTTTAACTCTCAAACCTGTCCAACTAAGCCTCCAGCAGTTATCAATTGCAGTTCGGATTCTCCTATCCTGGGCCTGGTTCTTGTGAAGATTTCTGCTCCTAGATTTCTACTCCTGTTAGTTGTGATTCTCTATATCTGTCTGTATGTCTCTCCAACATTGGGACAGCAGTTTCCCCTGTGACTTCACTTCCTTGATAGATCATTAAAACACTACTGATTTTTGATATGTTCAGGTTTTTTTTTTCTTTCTTTCTTTTTTTTTTTTTTTTTCTTTTAGGATGGAGTGACACCTTCTAAGCTCCTAGTATGCTAGACTGGAAACCAGTCTAACTTACACTTCTAAGCAGTCAGTGGTCAGTTAGAATAATATTTTTGTCATTTCCTTGAGATAGTGCTTGGAATTTGACCATGTAAAATAGTGACTGCACAAATATAGAATACTGATTATGACGCTAGCAATGAACATGTAGAAGCTAAAATTAAAATGCTGAATACTTACCATATGACTTTAACTGTCCTTTCATAATCAACGATTCTTGTCTAATATGCTACCTATCATTATTGGTTCCTTTAGGCTGCCAAGTAAAGCAATGATTGCCCATTTGCTTTGAAATTATCTATATGAGGGAAAGAGAGGAGATTAGAAACAAGGGCACAGAGCCTAGTTTCCTTAAAACTAAACAAAAAAAAAAGAAGAAAAAGAAATTATGAAAGGTAAACATACACTAGCAGTACTTAAAGTAAATGAATGGCCCATATTATAAATTATCTCTGGCTGAAAGGAAGGTAAGAGAGGACACATATGTTGAATGATCCAATAATATTTACAGATATCCCAGAAGATGAAGGAAAAAGAAATAAGATATATATCTCCAAGATAGTGATCATGGAGGGAAGAAATGAACAAAAGGCCTGTATTAAGTTCTCATTTCCTATAGAAACTAGAAATAGATATTGCTGTAAGTGATTATATCCCATTAGTGTCATTATTGTCATCATCTTTTACCCTCTGTCAGAAAGTAGGGTTTAATGACTCAGCATGGGTACAGAAAAAATCTCACAAAGTTGAGACACAATTTCTAAAAAAAAATAAATAAAAAAAGAGACACAATTTCTATAGGAGTATCATATATACCTGACTACTCTGTCATGAAGTCAAAATTATGTTTTGTCATTTGTGTAGTAATCTGTATCTCTTTCAGGACCTGCTCATATGACTTGGCAACATGAAAATACACTCACATGTCTTATAAAGATAGTGTGCATTTCTGCTTAAGCCTAACTTTTATGTTATTAATAGATAGCATACTATAAATTAACTTTAAAACTTAGCCTTCTGAGTAACAAGGAATAAATTTTCACATAGATTAATTCATAGGTTGTGGGAGGGTTCTGAATTAAATGGTATCCATGGAAATTAGGGAAGTATACTTTCCTATAAATCCAGAAGAGTAAGTTACATACATTTGGGGACAGAATTATAACTGAAAAGTTACTCTGATTTAAAAAATGCTGCATGAATTTCATGACCTGTGTTTTCAGATTCCACTATTTATATAACACTGCTGCTCTCACTATAAAAGCCAGAGATGGCAGGAAATGTACAAATGTTGCGATGATAGAAATGCAAAGGAGATATGTATAATAACTAAATCCACACAAATTTGCAATGATTGAAAAGAGAAGGAGAAAGAGAAATGGAGCAAGAAAGAAATGTTTTCAGTATGAAAATGACTAAGTACATACTGTGCTTTTGCCTTCATTGTCCAACCATAAAAACTATTCCATTTAAATACATTTTATTATAACTATATTTTAAATATATAAGCAACTTATATTTTATATATAAGTTTGCTTATATCTTCTTCACTTAAATAAGCTATGTTCCAAAATCTTAATGTCAGGGTATTATAGCATTTTTCCTAGCCTACACTCAAATTCCCAGTAAATTTTTAAAATAAAGAAATGATAAAATTTCCATTCAAGGAGAAAGCCTTCCATCTTTTTAGTCAATAAATTTTTAGTGAATAATCTCTAATAAGTAGTATTGAAGAAATTATTATTATTTAATTTTTTAGTCACTAATGGTGGCCACTGCTGATGAAAGAGGCTGTAAATATGCACATTTGTGAAAAGGAAGGATGATAAAGGATGAATTTATGGTTATTAAGTTAGTTTTCATTTCACCTGTCATAAGTACTATGGAAAGTAATAGATGGCAAGATGAGTTTTTATAATTAATATTTCAATCCTATCCATCCTATCCCTATACCATGTTGCTTACTATTTGTAGTACCAACAAGACTGTAGGGGAAAGGTAGATAGTGGTTTATTGCATATTACATGTGTTGCAAAAACAAGTAGCAACCAAAATATTTCAATATGTTAGTCAACCTCAAAATATGAGTATATCTATACTAAGACTTTCTTCAAGTAACATAAAATCAAGCATGTCTCTGGTAAAATAAAAATATGGTTTACTTTCTCATTTTCTATGGTTTATTATGTTACAATTGGTTGATTATGACTTGGTTATATTCTATAAGAGAAAAGTCAAAATGCCTTATCTGAAACCATCTTGAATATAATAGAGCATATTCTGGTAAAAGAAAGAAAACGGGTGGAACTTGAGTTTATTTTTAATGACATAATTTTCCGTTTTCATTATCCTCATTAATTAAAGAATACTTCTGTCTCCTTTCACTTTTCTAAGTAAATTTTCCATGCAACACATCATTATGATTCACATATTCAGAGTCCATCTAAATATCACTTTTTCATAACTTTTTTTGAGAAACTACAACACTTCATTTTATCCTGCAGGTGAACTCACAGTTAAAATATGTATACTACAGGATAAAAACAAATCACACTAAGCCTACTCCATATTTTAATTAAAAAATGATTACTTAAAGTTTTCTTTACATAAAATCACAGCTTTCAGAGTTGAAAGCTTTCTTTCTAATCTTCCACCACCTGTTCGAATCTATTCTAAACAATCTCAGTTATACACTCTCACAAATTCATAAATTTATTTCCTAGACAGAGCTCTAACCATGGTGGAACAGATAATACAAGAATGAGTTGGTTCAGAATATAGGTCAAATGAAAGAACAAATGTCCAGAAACTTTCAGCAGCAGTCAATGCAAGACACCCTTCAGGTACTGAGCATAGAGTCTGATACTTAACTTATCAATGAATATAGATTAGCTGAATGAAGTAAATAAATAACTAAATCAGTCCCTGAAGAAATACTTTGATAGAAAAATAATCACAGACACGGTGGTGAGTTAGTATGTGTACCAACTTAAGGGAAACTCTCAGCAGTTAAGAGTATCTCTCATGACTATGCAAATACCCTGTGCTAATAGTAATTATAAGATTATAGTGATATTTAAAAATATGTAAAACCAAATAAATTATAGTATTTTGTGAAAAAAAATATTTTGTAGAACCCACCAAGTTTTTCAGTCTTTCTTAAGCTATTTATTCAATAACAAAGAAGAGAGTATAAATCATTTCTGGCCACTCAAATGTGGTATCTCCTAGATCATCATGCTTTTCTCAGGCCTAACTTGACCTTATGAATCATCTTGCAAATGAATGGAAATTTCCTTTAAGCCAAAACTGATGGTTTTTCTAAATATTTACTTTTAACTGACTAATTCCATGAAGAATATTTTAAGTAAATGTAATTGCCTTTTTCAGTGAGTATGGAAGGCAACATTTTCCGTGTCCTTAAAAATAATAGGTAAGACTCCAAAGATGATAAAACCACATTGAGATGAGTGGTGTATGAATACATATGCAGAGACCTTAGGACAAAAACCTGCTTAACGGAGAGAACTAATCATCAAGTCTAGGCATTATCTACATATAGAATCAAAGTTTGTAAATAATATTGGATTTCCTCCCCACAGGGTGGGGAGAGGGCAAGGAGGGAGGGTCTTTGTTTGATTTGTTGACTCAGTGTTGAAAACAGTAGAATTATATTAGAATATGAATTGACTGCTGTATTTTGTAGAGTAAACACAACCTGGAACAAAAGGTACTATTCTGAGTTTATTATTACCTGACAAATGGAGATTCATTTGACAGATTCTAATCAGGACAGCCATCTCCTCCTGGCACTACTGCTGAGGCTGGAAAATGACATTTTATTAAATTCAGATGCTGGTGAATTGTCAGCACTTATTTTGCTTGTATGTTCTGCAGCTTTCAGCGTTATTGATCATGAAATTTTAATATAATGCTTGGAAACGTATGCCTGCATTTCAAGAGAAGCCTCAGATTGATTTAGGCCTTAGCTGTCCCCAAGAGAATAGTCAGCACCAGTTCCTGTATGATTCTTCATTCCTTTTCTCCCTTCTCTCTTCTCTGTCTTCTGACCGTCCCTTGCCTAATTTCTCCTCTCTTTTTCCTCTCAGACACAAAGTATGCCACTGAGAGAAAGAAAGATACCAAATCTGATTTGGTTTAATTTGCAATTTCCAAGCTACTCTGGATACTCATATTTGCAAAGGTTTATGTAACTGAGCCATGTACTGTAACTCATTAACATTTACCTATATTTAAACATTAGTACACCAGGCTACCTTTCCTGAGTTTTATGTAACTTTGTAACAACAGTTATAATCATATTTCTTATAATCTAAATCACACAAATAATTTTAAAAATTGTTAACTCATTTAAATTACAGTTAACTATCATTTCATTTTGCATTTGGCAGAATGGCAAATTTCATGATTTTAGGATTTATTTAGACACTTTGTGGCCTTTTGAATGATATCTTTTCCTTTAGAGCTATAAAGTCATTTTTCTTTTTTTCCTCTCATCCTATCCACATTGCTGCTGGCAGAGGAGGACCATCGCCTGTCTTTACTTGTGTTGGTCTTATAATAAGATTGAAAGTCTGTTCAGTACATTGATTTTTTTTCCCCCAACAACTTGATTACTGCGATTCCCTGTTAGTTGGCTGCTTTTCAACTACAATATCAAATTGCGACATGTACACAGCGGAGCAACTAGACTGGTGGTCTGCAACCACATATTGTGGGAGAGCAGAATCGGCTTATTTCCTTTTCTTCAGTCTCTCCTCAAAAAGGCTTAGTGTGGACTCTAATCTCTTATTTAATAAAAATTTTCATATCTTTACCTATAATGAAAAATTTTCAAGACCATGTCACCATAGCAGTGAAGTAACCTGCAAAAATCACAGACCCACAAAATCTGTCATTTCTATAAGTTAACTACCAGGGTTCCAGTGACTAAATTCAACTTTAATAAGTATGGGAAAAAATGGTTAAGAGTTACACTGTGAATATACCACAAGAGGAACTTCTCTAAGTGAATGGTCTGTGTCCGGAGCATTCGTGTGTTTAACGAATTACCTTTTAATTTCATACAATGAGTAAATAAATGAAAGGAAATTACAAAAGTAACATGTCTTAGAGAAAACTGGAATCTCTTCCAAGAGAAATTTCAGAGTTTGGTTTTGAAATATTGGCATCGGAATAAAAGAAAAGAACACACACACACATTACACAGACCTATGACCTTAAATGAATGATATTGAAATGAAATAACTATATAATAAGATAATAAATGAAAAATATATTTTAGAGTATTTTTGTCTAATATGCAAAGAGCTTAATACTTCTCCTGCATATAGAAATCTCATTTTTAATTTTGAAGGAAAATACAAATTCACTATTGGGTACTTAGGAAAAGAATAAAATCTTATAATTCATAGGGAAAATGTACTTGTTAGTGATCAAAACATACAAAATCTGAAGCTTTGAGACATTTTTATACCTAGAAAATAAACATATTTAAAACACATAAAACCTATTAATCACTAGGTTTTGGCCAAATTCATGTACTCACAAAGACCTGTAATGCCTTGTCTGCAATTTGGAAACCCAGAAAGGCCTAGAAACCAAATATTAATTAACTTTTTTTTTTTATTTGGAAGCTCGTTTGACAGTCAAATTGAACTAAACTCTTTTGATAGTAAAGTCTGACTTTGACTGAATGTGTCTATTTACAAATATTCATTTATCACAATGCTATGAGGTATATAGCATTGGTATGAGGCTACTTATTAGTATTTATTTACTCCACTTAGTAGGAATATTCATATGTATTGCTACAAAAGTTAACTGCATTACTTAATATTGTTCCCAAATCTATTGAGTTGTTATATAATCTGTGGTACTTGCACCATATTAACTTTCTGAATGGATGGTCTATCTAAAGAATCTGAATTCTGAAACATTCTGGTTCTATGGGTTTAAAGTAAAGGACCATGTAACTGTAGAGCATTAATGGTGTATAAAGGGTATTTTTCATTCATTCATGTATTCAACAAATGCATGTTTTGCATCAACTACATTCCAAGGAACCTTCTAGGCAATGGAAAAATGAATAGATCTCAAATAGCTTACAGGCTAAAGGGGAAAAGATACATAAGCAGAAATGCATTTAACTTTGGCAAGTATTAGAGAGAGGGAAAGAATGGGAGGGTTATGAAGCAGTTAACCTAGCTTGTGGGAGAGGGGTTGATGAAGGGCCCCCTTGCAAGTAAGGAAAACATCTTGGGCCAGCTGAAATCTCGACTGGGTCAGATGCACTAATTGGATTTAGTGAGACCAAATTTTGGGTGAAGGGTCAGAGAAAGATGACCCAGCAAAACTTGATCTGAGACCTCCCATGTAGATGAGTCTGGTTGGAAATATGATGTGAGAGAGCAAAATTACAAGGCAAGGGGTGAGAATGCTAGATTTATTCAGAAGATTCAAGGGAGCTTATGCAAAAGCTGCCATGATCATGATATTGGATTTATTTTCATTAAATAATTGACTGGAAATATCAGGGATACCAGTTAGTAGATTGTTATAGTAGATTGTTATAGTAATAAAATAATAATAAATGGAGAACTTATCTAAGACAGTGCTTTATGGCATTGCACTCTCTTATGGAATTTTCAAATTCATGTGCTCCTTATGTGTATTTAAAATGATGTTAACTTTTGATAATCAGAATAAATAGATGAAACTGATTTGTTAGCCTATATCCACTGTTCTGTACAAAATCTATCCATGACAACAAAGAGAAAGCCCAAAGACATTAGGCTAGTCAATTTGAAAAGATGCATTGCTTTTAGAATACTGTTAGTTAAAAAAATAATGATAAAATGAAAACTAAATCTTTACAATATTTTTCTCTCGATTTTATTCATTTTTTTTTCTTTGAGATGAGGTCAGTTACCATGGCATAAAACTGTTTATTTCAATATTGCCAAATAAGGTTTGAGGTTACTAAGTGTGAGCTCCATGAAAGTTCCGTCTATTTTGTTTCAATAAAACTCTTAGATCAGGTTCTTTTACATTATATGTATTCAAATATATTTGTAGAATACATACATGAAAAAATGGATGAATACTAAAAGTAAAGAATAGAGGAAAGAAGGATTGCTTTGAGTTCATTTCCTTTTGTTCATTCTGGACTTTAATCTAAAGCCAAAAAAACAAATAAATTAACTAATTTATCAGTTATTTGTTCTTTCCCCACTCAACTATCAGAAAGGAAAATTTGTTATTAATATTACACTTAAAGCTATATACTGAATTATTATCTCAGGCTGTTGTATGCATAAGATTTGCTTAGCTTAAAAGTCACCATGAGATCTATCAAATTACTCTCTGTAACTCTTTTTTTTTTTAAGATTTATTTATGATAGACATAGAGAGAGAGGCAGAGACACAGGAGGAGGAAGAAGCAGGCTCCATGCCAGGAGCCTGACACGGGACTCGATCCCAGGACTCCAGGATCCTGCCCTGGGCCAAAGGCAGCCGCTAAACCACTGAGCCACCCAAAGATCCCCACTGTCTGTAACTCTGTTTCTAGTCTCTGCTCTGGTGAAACATGAAACAACTTAAATCTAAAATGCTGCACTGCCATTTATTTACTGTGGCTTTGAATGAAACTTGGAACATATTCCTCTTTTAATTCAAGATAGTCACTGTGCATGCCAAGTAGTAATCTTTGCACACCAAGAAACAGAAAATCACAACCAGTCCCCCATCATTTTTCCTATATCACTCCACCTTTGTGAAATAGTTGATTTTAAAGTGCTTATTTATAAAATACAAACTATCATGAAGAGAGTCCATATATCATGTACCGTATATGCTACATAAAGTATTCCACATATTCCTTTAAAAATATAAATAAAATTAATGTTAGAGGTCAGAAAATGAATGAAATAATTGCTTTTAGATTTCAAGCTTAGTAAATGGCAAAGCTAAAATTTCAAGACTAGCTAACTTGAAAGTCATCCTTTCACCATTGAAGAACAATATATACAGTTTACAGAAACTTTCCCTGAGATATGCTTTAGGGTCTAAATTTATATTTCATATCTAAAATGACATATATGTTTTGGTATATTATTTGCCATATCTTATGGAAAGAATACAGTGACAATTTAAATCACTTTTATTGTTTCACATACTGCTGTTCCTGTAAAAACTAGAAACACTTATATGAGGAAAATGAAGTATGAGATATAAAATCTTTAAGAGGGGCACCTGGGTGCCTCAGCAGTTGAGCATCTGCCTTCAGCTCCGGGCATGATCCCGGAGTCCTGGGATCCAGCCCCACAGCGTGCTCCCCACAGGGAGCCTGCTTCTCCCTCTGCCTATGTCTCTGCCTCTCTTTCTGTATCTCTCATGAATAAATAAATAAAATCTTAAAAAAAATTAAAATCAAAAAAAAAAATTAAAATCATTAAGAATTAGTAAATGTCATGCATTTATTGACATGTAAGAACATCAAAAAAGTACAGGTTATAAAAACATGTAATGAATAAGTATTTTTCAACATTCTTAGAATAATAAGCAAATAATTGTAATTATAGTAAATTATATTGTACAAAAATTAATTATTTTGCAACCATTATCTCATTGAATACTTAAATATGTTTGGTTGGGTTTAGTTTTCCCTCCTTCTAGATGTAATTTATTAGGATAATCAGAATCACCCCTACTTCCTGGCAAAGTCCAATACAAAGCAAAGCCTTGCTCTTTAAAATCCTCCCCCAAATCTAACACAAGCCTAATGCTATAACAAGTTGTTTTGAGTCCCCTTTTACTGATGGATTACTCTTTCCCATGATGTGCCTTCTCTCTCACTGCAATAAGTAATAAACCCAACTTGTTCAACTACAGGTATGGCATGTTCTTGGTGATCTTTGACCACTGAAATATGTAAAAATTTAATTGAATATATTTTTTAAATAACCCAATGCTAAATAACTAGTTTGACAGCTCTAATTTCTTGGGTTTTGACTCACATTAACTTCTTTAGTCCTGTGAATATTCATTTTCATTGTTATAACAGTAAATCATAAATTTCTTCTTTTTTAACTGAGGTATAATTGACATACTGGTTTTAGGTGTACAGCATAATGATAAAATATTTGTATACATTGTGAAAGGATCACCATAAGTCTATTTAAATGTTACCATACTTAGAACATTTATTTCTTGTGATGAGAAGTAAATACCTCCTAAGTAAATATTTTCACCTCTATTTTGTTCTCCTTCACCTTCTTCCACTCCTTTATTTATTTTTATTTTTTTCTGAAATGGCAATTAAGGTTGCATGCCTGGGACACCTGGGTGGCTCAGCAGTTGAGCGTCTGCCTTTGGCTCAGGGTGTGATCTTGGAGTCCCGGGATCAAGTCCCATATCGGGCTTCCTGCATGGAGCCTGCTTCTCCCTCTACCTAGGTCTCTGCCTCTCTCTGTGTGTCTCTCATGAACAAATAAATGAAATCTAAAAAAAAAAAAAAATTGCATGTCAGCCATAAGTATTGTTTCCTTTTTTCCCAGCTATATTGGGTATAATTGGTATACAAAAGATTGTACATAATTAACGTTTATAATTTGTGAGTTTGAACATATTCATACACTGATGATACCATTACCACAATCCAAATAATAAGCTTATCCATTGTTTCAAAATTTCTTTGTGTCCTTGGATTTTTGGGGGGTGCAGTGAAATGTGTATGTCTGTGTGTATGTGTTTGTGTGTACATGTCTTAAGAACACGTAACATAAGATCTGTCTTCTTAAATTTTTTAAGTACACAATAACTTAGAGTTAACTGTGGTACTATGTTGTACAGCAGATTTCTGGAATTTACTCATCTTATATAATTATAATATTACACCTATTGAACAACAACTAAAATCTAATACGTTTGTTACAAAATATTTTATTCAGTTGAAACTTTGATAACCTATTTATTCATAAGCTATTTTCATTAGACATCATGATTTGTGTGAATATTTTGAAAAAAAAAAAAAAGCAGCTGAAGATAAAAGCCAAAGGCAAGAAATATAATGCTGGTTGGGGTTAATGGTGTCTTCAAGAGTTCCACAAAATGATTTTAAAACTCCAAGGGTGAAAGGTCAGTGAGTCAAGCAGTAGCACATAAACCATTATGGCCATGCTCTCAGACCCTGCAAGATCAGGGGTCATCATAAGATTTGTAATAAATCACATAGATTAATATGATACTACACCCACTATCTTTAGATTCTATAAATCTCATTGCAAGGTTCCATTAATTTGGAACAAAACACTCAGGAGAAGTCTATAAAGCAAGATCAAATTACTTTCTTTTTTCCAAAAGCAACCTTTATTGTGTGATCTTCCAAATTCCAGAAGAACAATGGGAAACCCATTTATCTAAAATGCAGCTTCTAGTGAAATGCAGTGGTCAAAAAGCGGTAACTATGAAGAGGACTTTTTGTGACATTCTGGCCACATAAAAACAAGGAGAAAAGTTGTATTTCTTAGCTAGTAGCTACATTTGGAAGGTGGGATAATTTCCTTTGGTTCTTCTTGTAACTCCTTTGCTACTATTTATTTATTTATTTATTTAATTTTATTTAATTATTCATGACAGACACAGAGAGAAAGAGGCAGAGACATAGGTAGAGGGAGAAGCAGGCTCCTTGCAGGGAGCCCAATATGGGACTTGATCCCAAACCCCGGGATCATGCCCTGAGCCAAAGACATGCTCAACCACTGAGCTACCCAGGCATCCCTCCTTTGCTCCTGTTTAAATCAAGTTTCTGTTATATTTTCACCAACAGTGAGGATAAGACAAATCAAAATACAATATTCTTGTATGCCTGTTTTATTTTATATTATAAATATTTGTTCAGTTAAATGTTTCTGGATGTTAAAGAATTATGCCACTCTAAATAATCTAGTCTGATTATAAAATTTTTTATTATTATTATTTATTTATGATAGTTACAGAGAGAGAGAGAGAGAGAGGCAGAGACACAGGTAGAGGGAGAAGCAGGCTCCATGCACCGGGAGCCCAATGTGGGATTCGATCCCGGGTCTCCAGGATCGTGCCCTGGGCCAAAGGCAGGCGCCGAACTGCTGCACCACCCAGGGATCCCTCTAGTCTGATTATAAACTTTAAAAATGTATAACAAAATCAAGGCTTTATTTCTCTTTTATTATTACTCTAGAAAATTATTGTTGACAGCTAAACCAACTTTAATTATAAACTTTATCAACAACCAACTTCTTATTTTCCATCCTATGATCTTTTAAAAAATATTTTTAGTTTTTTCATAAAATAATCTTTAAGAAAAGCAAAAAAAAATAAAATATCAAATTGTTTTTCAGTATTAACATTAAAGTACTTTTAATAAAGAGAAGTAGTTTGATTAAAATTAATTTTGAAATAAATGGCAAAAAAATGAAATAACCTCTGCATTATCAACTATCATTACTATGAGTAAAACATGATAGTTTACCATAATATATATTAATTCCTTATGATAAAAGTTCAAAGTCATTCAGACCATAAAATAATTTTAAATCTTTAAATCTGGATTGCCACTGCTTGGAGAGAAATAGAGAGAAGAGGACCCTA
The DNA here is from genome assembly GCF_018345385.1 of Vulpes lagopus. NCBI lineage: Eukaryota > Metazoa > Chordata > Mammalia > Carnivora > Canidae > Vulpes > Vulpes lagopus. The sequence continues at coordinate 78,871,646 of NC_054835.1, read as the reverse complement.
AAATATGCCAAATGTGCCAACAGTTTTTATGAGAGGATACTTTGATAACCGGGGTTATTTTTGTAAATCTCCACCATTGATAGCATAAACGTTACACCTTAGTTGTCTTTTTACCCTCTATGATTAGTTAATATGCTATCAAGTCTGTGCTAATTACCAAAGATATTACCTATAATTGTAGAATTTATTTTTAATGGATTTCCAGACTACCGGTTGCTACTAATACACATTCGGCTATTTAGATTATTAATTTAAATGACCATACAGATTATTCATTTGTTCTGAGAAATTAAAAAAAAATCCACAAGATGTGAATTCTCTATAATTAATAATAATCCTGATTAACTTAATTGCTAATAAAGAATACATGAGTTCTATAATTATATACGTTCTTATTTATCCAATACTTATGTTTCAGAATCAACCCCCCAGAGCCTAATGAAGGATGAAAATTTTGGAGACAAGTGGTTCAATTAGACAGGTTTTCCAGGGAAATAAAATCAATATAAAAATATAGGAACTGGCTATTCCCTACCATCCCCCATCCCAGCCAGCACCCAAAGGGCAACCCTAACAATGACTGGCCCAGGATCCCTCCAGGGGTAGAATAGAAGTGGTTAGTGCCCCCAGGCAGAGGCAGTTCATTTCAGGAGCCAAGAACTCCCTGGGCAGAACCTGATAGCAGCCCCCCTCTCCCGGGCCATCTACCCCTTCCCTCTCCCACTACTCAGAAGCCAAAGGTTTCCTGGGAGGTGCAGACCATGTAGAGGAAGCCATGGTCATTGTTCTCCTCCACACTGATATCGGCGATGGGTTGGACATGCTCAGCATGCTGTGCTGGTTCACCCGCAGGAATGAGGCCTGCTTGGGGTTCAGCTATGGGTGGCACTGGATCATCTTGACCAACTCACTCAGGCTGACATGGTCTGGGACCAGGAATGTGGTCTTGTCCAGGACGGGAACCGGAAGCTCCTTCTTATCCTGGAGTGCTATAAAATCACCTGGATCTTGGTGGGGTGCTGGTCACAGGTATGCTGTCCTTATAGTGGTCAGTTCTGAGGTCAAGCTGAACAAACAGAAAAGCCAGTGGTAGAATTCAGTCTAAAACCAAAGGCCTGAGAACCAAGAGCTCCAATGTCTAAAAACAACTTTCTTCCTTTCTTTTTTAGTTTATATGAAATGCTAGTGTCATGTCTATAAATTTTAGATGTTTAGTTCAATTGAAAAATATGATACTGTCAGTTCCAACAATTGGGATATTTCAAAATATTGGTATCATAATATTTCAGAAATATTATAGACTTTCCAAGGAAGTGGACACAAATGACAAATATTTTTCTCAATACCTTTTGATCTGTATCAAGATAACTTCCAAGAAGAGATGCATAGAATTCTGTCAAAATGTTGGCATGGGGCACACTTTCATGTTACTCTTGATGGAATTCTTAAAATTAGCATTTTCTTGTTGTGAGGACAAAAGGCCTCTCATTCACAGCTTGGTCACTCAAGAAAACAGTTCCTAAAAAATGTTTTTCAAGAAGAAAATTAACTGCTAATGGAATGAATTTAACTATAGATTTTTATCATTTTTCATCTCAAAGAAATTTGCATTCTTTCTTCCATTTTGTAATCTGGTTATAGAAGACATATTACTCTGCAAATAGCTTGCATCAGAAAACAATATTGCTTGAAAGTATTCTCATCAGTTTGTTTAATGTTAAATACTGTGATACTTACTTGTTTTCACATATATTCAAAGTAGAAGCAAGACCTGTAAAATGGCTATGTTACTTGGTCTTATCCAACTCTGCACCATCAATTGGTACAGAAACAGTTTGTTTGTTTGTTTGTTTGTTTGTTTTAAATTTTTTTAATTTTTTTTTCAGAAACAGTTTAGATATAAATTTACTCAATTGGTTGTTTAAACCTGATATTTGACATATTAAAGTGCACAGTTTGGTGCAATGATTGTTTTGACAAAGGAACAGTTAAGGACACTGGTGACAATAGAATAACTTTTCCTTGGTGATTTGCCAATTACAAATTTCCTCACTTCAAATATATTTATTTTTTAAGATTACCAGATTTTTGAATTTTTGTACAAACATTATCATATATGAATTTTTAATAATTTGAGTGATAATTTATTAAAAATATTTTATATCCACATGAAGCATAAGATTGCCTGATATATTATAAATATTTCACCTGCCCATTCTTGTGATGATTTTAAAGAAGCTAAAAGCTCAAATATTTTTAACTGAATCGCAGGATAAAATTAATGCTCCAGGAAGATGCATCAACTTTACCTTTTTGGCTTTGAATATGCTTGACGAACCATTACATTCCTCATTTTGAGAAACAAAATCTGAAGTTATATTGAACCTTCTCTTTTTTTTTGAAATGTAGAGATTTCCCATGGCAGAGTGGTCAAAGGCATTTTAAGCACCTTACCAATTACGAATGGCATTAATGCAACATTTGTAAGTGGAAAATATGCAGTTATGAAATAGAATGGCAAATTCAAAAAATAGGTTTGGGTCAATGACTGCACTGAAAACAGAAATTTGTTTTGGTATGTGTAGTTATTGAGTTATATTAGAAGGAATGCCAATGGCATCATAAATTTTTCTAAACATAAGTCCAGAATTGCTGGTAAGTCAATGAACACTATTTACTGATTGACCTGCCTCTTAATCAGTGAATGAATTATGTTGTGAGTTAGAAAAGTATTTGTCATTAGGAAGGCTCCAATCACAGGAAATTTGTCACATAATTCAGTGCAAAATTTCAGCCCAACTAAATGTTATAAAGCCACATTCCTCAAAATTAACTCATGTCTTTTTATAAGAAGAAAATCAGTCTTTAAATATCTTTTGAGTCTTGAAATTGTATTAAATGTTGAGAACAAAATAAAATATATTTATTTAAATGTTTTGATTGATTATAAATTATAATTTATAATTAACTTAGTAACTTAGTTTCGATTCTATCCCTAGAAACTAATATTCCCAATGCCTCTCCATGCTTTGAACTCATTCTACTTTCCTTCTACAGCTCTTAGACTTACTATGGTTTGCAGATTTTCAGAAAGGGTTGCAGGATGGATATAGAGAAATAAAAAGTCAAAAAAGCAGTTCCTAAAGGAAAGTCAGGTTAAAATGTATTCTTTTTTCCTTTTATTATATATTTAGAAATCAATTTCTGTAATTTTGGTGTTACAAAGCAAAAAATGGGCATATTTCCTGAGAAAATTGAGAACTAATTGTACATATTTTACCTTTAAGGTAAAAAAAAAAAAGGCATTAGTTTGTTTATTTTAAAATTCATCTCAAAACCAAATAGATGAATACATACCCAAAATAAAGTAAAACTAGGGATCCCTGGTGGCTCAGTGGTTTGGCATCTGCCTTTGGCCCAGGGTGTGATCCTAGAGTCCTGGGATCGAGTCCCACGTTGGGCTCCCAGCATGGAGCCTGCTTCTCCCTCCTGTGTCTCTGCCTCTCTCTCTCTCTCTGTCCCTCTCTCTCTCTCTCTCTCTCTCTCTCTCTCCCTCTCTGTGTCTATCATAAATAAATAAATAGATAAATAAATAAATAAATATTTTTAAAAATAAATAAATAAAGTAAAACTAGTTCTAAGGCACATACTGATGGAGAAACACAATAACTCTTATAAAATAAGCTTCCCATAAAATTGAACCCATATCTGATTGAGTTTCTAAATTTAACTCCCGATTCATGGAGAATATAGAAAATCAAGGAAAATGAAATATAATGAAGCCAATGGGATGAAATCAGTAAATCTAGGTTTGGCTAAATTCTACAGGACACACTAGTTAGAGAAAAATAATTTCCATTTTTGGTGAAAGTGATGATAAAAGAAACTACAGATTACAAAACAAATGATTAGAAAGAACTATGAATAAATCGTAATGCATGGACCTTATTTTGTCTTTTATATATACTAACAAATGATTAAAAAAAGGAAACAATTTTAGCAATATGAAAACTAACTCGGCATTTTACTAATTAGAAAATATTGTTCTTGATTTTGTAGCTATGTTTTTTAAAATAGTAATTTTTTAAGACCTGTATACTTAAGTATTTACAGATGAGATAATGTGCTATCTGAAATTTACTTAGAAAAAAATCTGGGGATGTTGGAGATATAGGGGGCTTTGATGTTAGAATACACAAAATTACAATGGATCCATTGAGATTCACTACACTAGTATCTCTATTTTGTTATGTGAGTGAATTTTTCCAAATGAATGTTAGAAATAGAAAAGTAAGATTTGGAGACAGAGACTGAACTCAGATAATTTGCAGGAAATGAAAATTTTGGGGGGTTCACAGATAAAAATATAGTGAGTCCAGGTATGATTAATGTTTTGAGGTTTACTATTAAGGAAAACAAATCGAGTAAGGCAATTCTTTTTAAGTATATATTTAAATGTAATCTTAAAATATATTTTTGTTTCCTCTGATAAAAACATATGAAAATCTTTCGGCAGAAGTAGTGGTTAAGGATTGTGGGAAGGTTCTGTGGATGACAGTCTTGCATTTCTGCTTGTTAAACACCCGATTGTCACCTTTTTGCCCAATGTCTGATTTCCCATACAGACTTTCTCAGTGAATAAACCTGCCTTGGTATAGCTTTTACTTTCTCAAAGAAGCTGATTATCTTGTCTCTGGTATGTGTCTTGTGGGCAATTTTTATTTGAATAAATCCCTTACATTTAGTATTGACAACAGTATTTTCAGTCTATGATCAAAATTCCAGAATCTGGCTTATTTTATTACTGAATAAATCACTAAATATGAGGCTAATTACAAGAGAGATTGCTGCTATTTATTGCCAAATATACTTATAATCTCAACAGACTGTATAGAAAGAGATTTTATTCTGGAAATATTAAAACTGTGACAAATAAGTAGACATTTTGTTAACATATTTTCTCTTGGGGTTTCCTTGAATGTTGTTAAAATTATTTAAGGGAAAAGTCATAAACTTCTAGGGAATACAATTCTAAAATGTAGGACTAATCATATTATTAGCAATGTGATCATTGCATTTCAAATTAAGATAGGTTTAAATCATTTTGCTTTAATGTCAGCTTATCAATTTTTTTAGCACCATATGAGCATTATGTAATTACAGTGAATTATACAATTATGTGATATGAGATGCCTTGGTAGGTTTTACTTCTAAAAATGGAATGATTTAATTTGGATTGATTGTTGTTTATATACCATATAACTACATGCATGAGCTGATCACATCAAAAAAATAGTACTTGCCATGATGGCAATTAAAGAACATTGAGTTTGATATCAAAAGAATAGTGGCAAGTTTAAAATTCTATCCTTGAATGCAACAGTTGTAAAATATGTATATCCTGACTTTTGGCCTCAGTTTCTCCATCATTCAAGTGAGGATTAGAGATATGATATTTATATGACATATCAAAACGTTGAAAGTAACCATAGGGAAGGAACTAATTGTAGCTAGAAACATAAATTCTAGAAATATTATTTTTTAAACTCTTTTCTGCATTTCAATATGTTTATAGTCTAGTTTCAAAGGTCATTAATGATAAGCTGATTGCCATACTCAAAATTTCTGTTAGTTTTCTATGCATTTACCCTACCAGAATTTGCAATGTAGGCTCCCATTCCTGTTCTCTTCCTCTGGATTCTCATTATTTGTTTTTATTTCTAACTTTCTTTTTTATTTTTAAAAGATTTTTAAATTTATTCAGGAGAGACACAGACAGAGAGAGACTGGCAGAAACAGAGGCAGAGCAAGAAGCAGGCTCCATGCAGGGAGCCCGATGTGGGACTTGATCCTGGGACAGCAGGATCACGCCCTGAGCCAAAGGCACACGCCCAACCACTGAGCCACCCAGGCGTCAAAATTTCTTTCTTTTGGTACCTTCAATGTATTTCAACTGATGTGTCTTCAACACCTATGACAATGTGTCATCCGTGTCCATATATATTATATTTAAGACTCTAAATAATGTGCCCCAAGTCTCTATATGAAAGTAAGACAGTCAAAAACACTCCTTGTAGTAGGCATTGCTTTGTCCCCTTCCTTTCATGCCTCCCACTCTCTGGATGTGAGCATTTCCTAGGTTTATGTTTCTGATCAATTCTTTTCTTTATAAGAGGTCCAACCAACCTTACAACAATAACTAGCACATCCACCTAGATGAGTTTCAAAACTTACATCTTTAAATTTGATTTCTTGCCTAAACTTTCACTTCCTATTCAACTGGCTACCAGGCATTTCCACATGAATATTTTTCTAGTAGATTCAAGTACAGCATATCTAAAACAGAACTCATCATCCATGCACCAACTCATCCTATTCTTCTCATATTCCAAATACAACACATTTTAGACAGCCACTTAAGGAGACCCAAATCTTATTCTTCTGTTCCTTCTTCTTGATCAACCTATTGTACAAATACATTTTTCCAAAATTATTTTCACAAAATGATTTTGCATTACTTTCTTTAATTAAAAAAACCTCAGTAGCTGTCCCATTGCCTTAAGCATAAAATTTATCTTGTGCATACTTGAACTTCTATCCTTGCCTGTAGGAAACTTCCAAGTCTTTTACAAATATCATAACTACCCCTCAATATGAATCCTTTAATCCAAATTTGATAAAATAAAAAGCTTAAGTAAAAAAGAGCAAAGACCTAGATATTGTATTAACCATGGATCAAAGCAGTCATATGGAAAGCTAGATGAGGGATCCCTGGGTGGCGCAGCGGTTTGGCGCTTGTCTTTGGCCCAGGGCGCGATCCTGGAGACCTGGGATCGAATCCCACATCAGGCTCCCGGTGCATGGAGCCTGCTTCTCCCTCTGCCTATGTCTCTGCCTCTCTCTCTCTCTCTCTGTGACTATCATAAATAAATAAAAATTAAAAAAAAATTAAAAAAAAAAAAAGGAAAGCTAGATGATAAATATAAAACCTGAATCAGGAACAATTTATACAGGGTCTTAAATATAAGTGTAGGATACATTCATACTCTATTTCAGGCTAAGAATTTAGACTTTGAAAGCAGTCACAGAAAGAGAAACCCAGTTTCCAAAGGGTACTGATATATTTTTTTAAGATTTTATTTATTTATTTGAGAGAGAGAAAGAGCACATGAGCAAGAAAGAGAGCACACAAGCAAGAGAGAGAGAGAGCACGAGTGGAGTGAGGGGCAGAGGGAGAAGCAGACTCTTAGCTCAGAGGCACTCGATCCTGGGTCTCTGGGTCTTGGAGTCTCTGGAATCACGACCTGAGCTGAAGGCAGGCTTAACTGAGCCACCCAGGCGCCCCTCCCCAAAGGGTCATGCTCTCGAATAATAGCTAGAAATTCCAGTTGTGGTAGACTCGGATTGAACAACACATGTACGAAATGAATTTGAAATTTTAGTTAAGTAGCCAAAGAGAAATAAAAGTAGCGTGAAACAAGAACATGACCATGGTGGGTTTAAGAATTACAGAGCATGAGTGAATCAAGTCAGTATGGATGAATACAAAAGGCAAGTTTGTCTGAGAATTAGCATCAGGTAAAGAAATGAATAAAAACAAAATGGAAAGGCAAATAAAAGTGATGTCAACTTACAAGTGGTCAGAAAAAGAATATTTAAGTGGGAGAGAGTAATTTAAGTTTGCCTATAATGCTGTTATTGTGGCATGTACTACCTTTAGTGTCCAGGGTAATGTGATTTAGAATCCAATTTCTTCTATTTCTTATTTATACAAGCTTTGTGTTCTGGATATAAAGTGCTCAGCACAGTTCTGGCCACAGATGAAATAATTAACAAACAGAAGTTTTTAATATCATTTTCCCCTACATGCTTCACTCAGAAGCCTTCCAATCTCTAAGAACAGTTTTGCCTTCGGGCTACATCACTTCTGCCCCACAGATATAGTCATAAAACTATTTATGTGCCAAAAACCTTAAATTAAAATCAATTGCCTGAAAGAAAAGTTATCTGTAATATTGTTCTTACTGTGGGTAAATAATGATATTATAAAGTCATCCTTCAGCTAATCAGGAGAATTTATTACATTATGGAATATATGTTCAATCAGTCTGCTATACACTGAGATGATGGGTCATCAATGCCTATGAATTTGTGTCAATTGATCATGTGACAAAATCTTATAGCATTTTCCTCTTAGACCTTATGAAATCCAGCTGTACTGACTACCATATATAAAACCATAGAAGTAGTCAACTCTTTGTAGGTTAATTCAAAATCACCCTATTCTTAATTCTTTTAAAGAAAAATTTCTGGGGGATCCCTGGGTGGCGCAGCGGTTTGGCGCCTGCCTTTGGCCCAGGGCGCGATCCTGGAGACCCGGGATCGAATCCCACGTCGGGCTCCCGGTGCATGGAGCCTGCTTCTCCCTCTGCCTGTGTCTCTGCCTCTCTCTCTATCTCTCTGTGACTATCATAAATAAATAAAAAATAAAAGTTTAAAAAAAAAAAAAAGAAAAATTTCTTTTTAAATTATACAATGTATTTCAAATATATAGGAATGCAAGTTATAAATAGGTAAAGAGCCTCAGTGTTTATACATGTATACATTTGGAATGGCTTGATATTATGTTCTAAAATTTGAAATAGAGATTGGCCATACATAGCAAAATAAAATAATTTCATATAATGCATATGTAAAGACAATCAGATGAATTGTTGGTATGATATTCAGAGCAAAATTTCAGTATTTTCCATTTCTTGCTTTTTTTGCATAAACGACTTGCTTTTAGACAACATATTGATGTCTTTTTGGAGATTTGTAAAAAATCCATGCAGTGGGTTCCAGATATGGAAATATGCCTAATAAAGACAACCCTGAAGTATTTCAAGAGGCAATAGAAGTATGTCAAGTGGGCAGGAAATACACCCATGATATCCTGGTGATAAAGCTTCTGTTACGTTGTTATTGAACACTGTGATCATGTCAGCAGGAGCAATGCTTTTAAAGAGTTGGACAAAAGTACAGATGGCTTCTCATCAGGTTATTCTGTATTCCTCAATAGTCTTTCTAATCAACCAGTGTATCATATAGAGCCAGCACAGATAATTAATCATTTTTCTTATATTTGAATTTATTATCATTTGGATGTGGTAGAGTTAATGATGCAATAATAACAAAAGAGACTAAAATTGTCTTTATTTATAACATTTTTGAACAATAAATTTAAAGTGACTCATTACCATTGTTGCCTCAAAAATACTGAATGAAGTTATGATATCCTTTTTATGCAGAAAGAAACTATTCTGCTTAAAATTTAATATGTAATATTCTTTCAGGCAGAACAGAAGACAAGTCCTCTAATAATACCATCCTTGATACTTTTCATCTGAATTTGAATCAAGTTATGATTTAGCTATTAAGTGATTGGCTAAGATTATATTAATTTCTGTAACACACAAACACACACAAACATAATTTTTAACACTTACATAAACAGTACAATATTTTAGAACAAATGAGCAAAAAGCTCCAAATAAACAAAGAAGACATTTGATATATTTCCTTTTAAAAGTCTCATATGTGTGCTTATTTTGTATTTTATATTTTAATTTTATTTATTTCATTTTATTAATTTTATTTTATCCTCTTGTTTTATGTATGTTTACTTATATGCATGCATATATATATATACACAGATGTATAATTTAAAAAGAATAATAGTGCCCCACGGGTTATTTTGTTTTATACAGCCTTCACTCTACTAATCTCTGTGTTATTAATGCTGTTTTACATTATTATATATCGTTATTCTGTATAATTTAATGGTTATTGATGTTTTCTTAAAGTATTTTGTATAAATTTTAATTAAAAGTAAATGTTTTCTATTACCTTCAACCCGTATGCTCTCTAACCCACAGGTAATCCTTTTTACCTATTTTTTCTTATTGTTCTTTTGAGTTCTGGTGGAGACTACTTGCTGCTTAGCTCACTGTGTGTTCTCACAATCTTTGGCTTACCCTTGGTTGGACCTAAAATAAAGACCACATTTTGTAACGTGTCTTGTATAGAAGAGGTCTGGTCCCTAAGATATAAACAAATTTGTGATAATTCAAAAAGTATTCTTAATGAGAAGAAGCAATCATCTTTGTCCCTTCCATTTTCTTACAGACTTGAATTCAAAATGTATGCTTGCATATTAGTATATTCATTATACTAAAAAAGCATTTGTTTTTACTTCTTGTAAAAGGAAAATCTAAAGACATAAATATAAAAGCAGAGATTAATAAGATTAAAAATGTAAATCAAAGGAAAGAAGCCAAAATTTGCTTGTTTGAAAGCTTCTTGGGAGCTTTCATGATGTAACAGGAAACCAGCCCTCTTAAGCATAGTAGGGAGAGACCAAAGAGAGACATGCCGTTCCATGCTGGTAGGTGGCAATTTTAATAATAGCAAAGGGAATTTATATAAGACTTGTCTTGGATGACAGGAAGACAAATGAATCCCCACACCTACCCTCCAAATCTTAAAAGCTTATAAAAAGTCCTAACTGCCTTAGTCACTTATACCATGCAGGTGTTTTCAACACCACTTCAGTATCTCAATGCTATTTCCTTTCAGAAGCCTCCGGGAGCAGAAAAGACAAATAAAACCCACATTCTAAGGATGCGAGGGGATGAGGAGCCTCCCAAGTGCCCAGGTCCAGCTCGTGGGTCTTTTGAGCATGTTCTCCAACCTATTATTAAAATTCACAAATGCCTAACAAGTCTAAATATAATATGAAGAAAAATATAAATTACTTAATATTATGGGTGCTATCACTGCAATATCACTACAAATCTTCAGATATCAAAGATATTTAAAAGAACATTATGAATAATTGCATGGCAAACATTTGACAATGTGGTTAAAATGGACAAATTTCTAGATAAATACAACCTAATAAAGATGATAGCAGAAGAAAGAGAAGACTGATATCTATTAAATGAATCATATCTGCTATTAAAGACTTTCCACAAAAAGTAAAATAGAAAATAAAGGAAACAAAACAAAAATTTGAAATCTGTAGGCACAGATGAATTCAATTATGGCCTCTTCCAAACTAGTGAACTATCCGAGTTTTGTCAGAGCAATGGGAGAAGAGCTTAGGTCCTTATTTTATATTCTTGTAAACCATTTGTGTAATGACCAGGAGAGGGAATGTTCTGTAGTCTTTATATATTCAACTGTGTTATGAGAATTTTCCAGGCTTGCTATGTTGCAGTCTCTTCTCTAAGAAATACAGGAAGCCAGTCTTTACATGTTTGAAATGAAAAAGAAAAATTGTAATTGATATCACTGTTGATCATTCACTTGAAGGAGGCTGCTCACTACAGAGAGAAAATGTAGTAACTTGATTCTTTGCAGAGAATTTGACAACAGGTGAACTTATTTATCTCAAGTTCCCATAGATGAAAGACAGTGGAAAGCAGAGAGCCTTTTTGCAATTCTCCTACAACTAACTTCAGGGCCTGAAAAACAGAGTCCCCAAATTTCACTGCAGTTAATATCTGATTAAATACTTAATTTGTGGAGGCTGAGAAAATTAAGGCCATTTCACCTTACGTTCAGCGTTAGCACAAGTACAGCCATTTCAGGCCCCTGTGAATAAGAGCTGAACTTTACCTTACTTCGGTTATAGGAAAAAAAAAAACAGCTTAATGCCTTTGAGAGCCCCATATTAGAATGAGAACAGAGCCCAAGCCAGTGGCAGGAAGCCCCATATCAGAATGAGAACAGAGCTCAATGCCCTTGAAAGCCCCATATCAGAATGTAAACAGAACTTGAGAAATTCCACCCCCCCCCCCCTTCTGGAAATTCCCTAGACCAGCCCTTAAAACTAAGCTGAAACCCACCTCGGGGTCCAGGTCCCTGCTCCACTGCGTCGGGTATACTTGGACCCAAGCTCCAGCTTGTAAATAAACCCTCGTGTGTTTGCATCGTGTCGCCTCCTTGGTGGTTTCTCCCATAGGTAATCTTGGGCACAACGAATTCTGTCTTAGGTAGAAAGTAAAGCTTTGACGAAACTTTTGAATTGATACCTCTTGGATTTCTAAACCTTTCAAAAGCTAATGAAACACTTTTAATTAATTTGGGACTTAGAGAGACATTTGCACAAACTTTTGCTTAAAATAAGGAAGAGATGTGATGTAGTCTAAGGTCATGGTAATAAAGATGAAAAGTAAAGTGTATTTTGAGGTTCTGTTTTAGAGGATAAGACACCAGATCTAGCTAAAAATTTGAATGAGGGGCAGCCCCGGTGGCTCAGGGGTTTAGTGTCCCCTTCAGCCCAGGGCGTGATCCTGGAGACCCAGATCCAGTCCCATGTCGGGCTCCCTGCATGGAGCCTACTTCTCCCTCTGCCTGTGTCTCTGCCTCTCTCTCTGTGTGTTTATGTCTCATGAATAAATAAATAAAATCTTAAAAAAAAAAAAAAAAGATTTGAAAGACCCTCCTAATCTTTGGTTGGGATGACCGGCAAGGGTCATGTCTTGTATGAAGCCAGTCTATGAAGACTAGGAGAGGTGGCTATTAAAAAAACAAAAAACAAACAAAACAAAACAAAACAAAACAAAAAAAAAGAAAGAAAAGAAAAGAAATTTGAATGAGGGTGAAAGTGAGAGAGGAATACAGGCAAACGTTTTTAGCTTTTTAAAGCCACCCATTTTGCCTTTCTTCATTCATCTGGGTCTGTATGCATCACCTCTCTACATATGGCTCAGTGGTCCTTAAAGAAAGTAATGGTAAATAACTCTGGTCCATTTACACAGAACACAAATTTATTGAATGGAATTTATTCGGTGCCTCCCAGTGTCATTGGGAAGATGGAGAATCAAGTTTAAGGAACAATCAGAAACAAGAGACACAAGGCAGCTGCTAGGCCAATAGAAATCACGTTCCAGAAGCAGACCCATGAAGACAGACCTGTCCATCCTGCCATAGTTTTTTCTGCTTTAGGACATGAGTGTGTCTGTTGAAGGGGCCTCTGCTGCTGTTCCACCGGAACCTGGATGCTACCCTTTTGCTGCCTTCACCACCGAGATATTTTCTTTATTGTCCCTTTTCTTTTGGAACTAGCTCTTCATTCAAAGTTTGAATTTAGGATGGGGGGATGTGACCAGTTGAATCTAGGTCATGTTCCAGTCCCGTTGCTTCAAAGAAGAATGGGGGGAAAATCTGTATCTGGTCTTTTTGCTTCTCCAGTGAGATATGGCCTTTTTTCCTTGTCAGATTTTTATGTGGAAAAATTCCCCAGTGATAGGATTGCAGATGCTCCGGAGTCAAAGCTGAAAAATACATGCAAGACTCCTCTTCTTTATCTATATAGTGTTTTGGTCAAGAAGTCACTTTTAGACTGTATCTCTTTTTCCTTCCTCATCTTGCATTTTAATAGACATTCATGAATTCTAAAGTCTCCACACTGAAATCTATGGCCCTATTCGAAGAGCTTTTTCTGAATACCTAAAAGGTGTCAGTCTACAATTCTTTAGGTAAACATTTCTGTATTTAGGATACTGGAAAGACAAAAACAATACAATTATCGGAAGGAGTAATGGCCATTGCTACTTGTTCAACAAAGACTATGGAAATACAGAGAAGAGACTTTTAGCCCATCTTCAGAGAAAGAACAACTCATTCAAGGTAGACGATACTGAAGTGAATCTAGAAGGATAAGTGGAGTTAGGCAAGTGAAAAGGGAATTGGGTAATAGTTTTTCCAATATGAACTTAGGTCTTAAGAGATTAACACTATGAGTATTTGGTATGAGTGATTGGTAAAAGTCAGACATTTGAGAAAGCATGGTATGATTGCAGAAATACAACATAATTTGGCCAAGAATACTAAATGCTTGCACATGGAGGCAGAGTGGGCCTTCTGTGGCATATTAAAGTGTTCAAAAGTTATATGAAGAAAGTTTAGCAGCCATAAAACAGAAGTATTGGAGAAAGCAGACTGATTCAAAGAGACCAGATAAGAGGATACTGTACAATATAAGTGGGTGAGTCAAGTTTTAAATCCAGGGATGTCTGATTCCCATAAGGTTTTCACTCTCTCCTCTACAACTTCAATTTTTAGGTTTAGTTTAAACAATGATTTATTGCATTGTGTATTCTCAGACAATTTATATGTTTCACTTTTAAGCCACTAAAACCACAAATTAAATTTAGTTTTATGTGTCTAGATATGTGAAAAATAGAAGTCACACTTATGTCTTCTCCTCACTTTAATCCTATCCTAACTTTTTGCAATCAAATCTCATTCCTTCTTTCCGGACTAGGTCAGGGTGCTTATTCCCCAGCAGAAAACAATGATGTTCTAAACTGAATGTGCATCATAATTTTTCCTGAAATGTTACTAGCAATAACCACCATATTTTTGTTTGGGAATCTATCTCATTCCAAATACAGTGTGTGTATTACTCTGTTAATTTGTTAAGAGCAAAATTCTTGTGGGAATAAGCAACGTATACAATAGATTTCCTTGAACAAAATCTAGCTCCATGCTTTGATTCTAAAAAATTCTATTTAGGGATCCCTGGGTGGCGCAGAGGTTTGGCGCCTGCCTTTGGCCCAGGGCGTGATCCTGGAGACCCAGGATAGAATCCCACGTCGGGCTCCCGGTGCATGGAGCCTGCTTCTCCCTCTGCTGTGTCTCTGCCTCTCTCTCTCTCTCTCTCTCTCTCTCTCTCTGTGACTATCATAAATAAATAAAAAAAATTTAAAAAAAACAATATTTGAAAAAATAAAAAATTCTATTTAGATATTTATAGGAAAAAATGAATGAATGAATGAATGAATATCATAAAAGCTATTTGCAAGAAGTAATGAACATTTATTTCCATTGATTATAGTAGGCCACTGAGATTAGGATTTTGACAAGCCAATGTTGAGACAAAGTTCGTAGGGCAAAAGGTTTATTGAGGTATAAACTTGTAAAAGGAGAAGGAGAAAGCAGCATGATCAAACAGATATACAACCATGAGCTCTAAAGGGAAAAGCCCATTAGAGGAGTTCTGTGTTGGGTGGGATCACTATGTCACAGTACCAGCCCCTTGCTCAGCCTTACATGGGTACCATGCTAAGACGAGCTTAGCATTGGCTGCCACTGACTTGATCAGTCACTGGCCAGAGGTTGTCCCTGGAAAACCATGGCCTCATCTTGAATACTGAAGCCGACCCTGTTGGAACTAAGAGCTAGAAACTGTCAGATAAGCACATTACTTGTAGCTGAGCAGCAAGTTCTTAATTATTATAGCACTTTTCTATCCACATTTAAAAAAGAAGCCCCTTTAGACTGAGTTATTCTTTAAAAGAGGGATGTTAGTAGGATAAATTTCAGTGCTCATCACCAAGTTGGTCTCAACTTCTTAAAATGGCACTGTCATCGATCTGTTTAATTTATTCTTTCCAAATTTTGCCCACCCTCAGCTACCATTTTGTTGGTTTGTTTAGTGGTGTAAAATAAACCTTCATTCCGAAGAGATCTGATATCCTGTTTCCAACCTCTCTAATAAAAGTTGCTGTCCTTGTCCAAGGACATATTTGTCCATATATAGACATATTTGCAGGGAGCGCCAATAAGAACTCACATGTATCAACTGGATTATGCACATAATCCTGTACGCTTCCACTGTGAAAAAGGAGCCCTACATCCTCCTTTTATTATAAGCATTTACTCCTCTCAAGATAGTGACGCCTCTGGTTTGCTGCTAAGTGGTTATAAGGAACTAAAAATGACCATTACAGCTATTGCTGGTAATTTGGTGCTCCCCCCCCACCCCGCCATGATGGTGTGCATTCTTTGGGAGCAGAAACTCTAACCATGCAGAGCCCAGAAATGCAGAGATGGGAGGCACAAAGCCTCTAAGTGAATCATTAGGAGAAATGGTACATGTGCTGACTACTGCTTCTGCCCCTTGGTTTCTGGACTCATGTATCCATCTTCTTTGAGGCACAACATCATGTACAATTCTCTAATTCAATGTACTGCACACGTCCTGGAGGACAGCATCCCATCCTCTACGGGTATTGCTTCCAAACTGGTGCTTCAGCCATATTTTCAATGAGTGCTCCCATTGCTCTACTGGGTTAGCAGATACTGGGTGACGTGGTATGTGATAGGACCAGGAGATCCCACAGTAATGAATCTACTGCCACACCTTCTTCCTTGTAAAGTGGTTTCTCTCATCAGATGGTATGTTGCATATGAATACTTTCATGTGTTTCAGGCATTCTGAACAACCTAAGTGAGTAAGATTGAGATCTTAAAGGCAGTAAGCTAAATCCATATAAAGAATATGTATCCATTTCTGTGAATCCAATTCGGTGACCCTTGATGTCAAAAGAATCCCAAAGAACTCATCTTGCCATCAATTGGCTACTTAATCTGTTTTTTAAAGATTTTATATCTTTATTTATTCATGAGAGACACAGAGAAAGAGAGGCAGAGACACAGGCAGAAGGAGAAGTAGGCTCCTCAGATGTGGGACTTGATCCCGGGCCCTAGGATCATGACCTGAGCCGAAGGCAGATGCTTAACCGCTGAGCCACCCAGGTGTCCCTGGCTACTTAATCTTCACAAGGAGTTCTGTCATCCTGGGAAATCAATAACCTGCTGCTGGACAATCAGAGGCAGCAGTTGTTAAATTGGCCTTGGCGCTGTAAGCGTCCATGCTGTAGGGCCTATGCATAGCCTCTGTCACTGTCACTGTGGCCATTTTGTTTGTGTGCCCATTGTGTTAGCACTGGAAGGTTTGCTAAAAAATGCTGGTTAAATTCAACAAGCTAAGTCATTGTGTCTACCTGCATGGGTGACTTTCTGGTGGATTTTAGCATATGATCAAAAATCTTTGTACTTTGTGCTCGCTTTCATTCGTTTATTCATATGCTTCTAACACAGACCTTCTTTCCCTCATCCTTTCAGGCTTCTATCTGACCAGGCTATTCCCTGTTGCCCAGGTGACTGTATATATTTTCTTTTGAGGTTATTTTGCCTATGACACAATGTGGAAGATCAAATTAATTTTCCAAACCTCTATCCACTGTAAAAACTTTTACTTCATCACTGTCTTTCAAGGTCATTCATGTACAGTGCTATAATGTATTCATTCCCCATTTTTGGTTTATATCCACTTATTGAGAAATTCATGTATAAAGTTCAGTTTTTTGTTTTGTTTTGTTTTGTTTTCCATATGGAGCCACCAATGGAACCACACTCTAGGTGTCAGTTTGAGAAGGGATATTTATGCTACAATGTTATGACATGTGACATGGAGGTCACATGGAGGACGTGTGATGTGGAGTACTACTTATTCATGTAGCTTACTTACGTCCCCTGTTCCTGCTTTTGCTTGGTATTGAGCATTCCATTTGCATCTTATAAATGATTGCTATAGGGCCAGCACAGATTTATGACTTGATGGGTTTAGAAGGACTGAGCTCATGGTGATCAGTTCCAGATCCCTAGTCACTTGGTGTTCCGTGGTCAAGTATTCCATTTCTACCAGTGCTCAATCACATGCCAATAGCTATTTTCAATAGACACATAATTCTTTACTATAGGCTGCATAGCCTTGCTCTAGGAGCCTATATTTTCAGTCTTCCTCTAGGGCCTGCCATAAATAGCACACAGAAGGTTTTTCAATAATGATCTCTGCAACACAACATCACATCCTGATGGAGTAGGCCTATGGGTCAAGTCTGTTTGCATCACAAGCTGGGAATACCACAGAGCATTCCTGTTAATGGCATATGAGTCAGAGCAGCATCCCCACATATGAAATGTTACTTTTTTTTTTTTAATTTAGAGAATGGGGAGCAGAGAGAAAGAGAATCCCAAGCAGGCTCCACACCCACCATGGAGCCCAATGTCATGAGATCATGACCTTAGTCAAAACTAAGAGTCAGATGTTTAAATGACTGAGCCACCCAGGTGCCCCTGAGATGTTACTTTCATGAAGTGTAGAGATTTATTAGACATTGTGCCTTCTTCTTTATAGTAGAGGATATAAGACAGTGCCACTTGTCTTTTCATTTCAAAGGGATATCTGGCATGCTTCTAAACAATAGATCTCTAAATAATGTATTGAAGCATCAGGTATCTAAATCTTTGTTGGACTTAGTCCCACCCTTTGAATCAGATGAGTCTCAAAAGTCTTCCACTACTGTAGCTACCTCTTGCTTTTCTTGTACAATCAGTGTGAAGCCATCAACATAGTGGATCAATGTGATGTTTCTTGTAATGGCTGGATGATCCAGATTTCTTGGGAATGTGATTTAACTCTGTTTATAAGCCTGATGTCCTCAAGAGGAGGAGTGAGTAGCTTATGAAAGAGACACCTGTTACCATGTTGGGGAAAATTGTTTTTATTAGATTTTCACATATAGAAGAGTATGAAAAATATAGGGGACCAACATCTTTGAGTTATCCTCGTCCTGTGCGTCAGCAGCTTGACCCTTCTGAGTAAGAGATCTAATCTTGGCATAACTGATTTGCTTGTGCCAAGCATTCAATTATCTTAAGATCAACACTCTATTAAATCCTGGACTTGATGTTCATAATTTCTCTTTATCAGTTGAACATGATGGGAGTTTTTTATGTTACTAAAACAATTCTTTTAATCTCACTTTTAGTCTTTTTTCCCTGTTAATTGCCCAGATTTTTCTTTTTTAATCCTTCTCTAGGGAATCGATGAAAAAACACCAAACCAGAGGGGAGCTCTGAAGCAAACACTGATTGTTAGAGAAATGGCATGTTGGGCAAAGATGTCTAGGCTGTTATACCACCACCCCTTCAGTCATTGACTATGAGTCTCTCTAGAAGAGAAACATCTCTACTGACAAACTAAGGCACATCCTGAGGGTATAGACTGTTGGAGTCTGTTAGCTAACCACTCATCTGCAGCTGGGCAATGACTGCATGCTGGAAAGGGTCCTTGGGAGGCCCAAATAAGTGTCTGCTACATAAGTACTCACAGTGCTCTTTAAACATTTTTTTTTAAAATGTCACCTTCTTTAAAACTTAATTTGAATTTAAAGCAAAGACATATTATTGATGAAATCATTATAGTATGAGTGTAGGGAAATATAAAGATTAAACAACAACAGAAAAAAGTTTTCAAAAAGTTTTATTTTATTTTTTCTTTTGCATTTTAAAATTAGCAAAGAATGCTGCATTACCCTTTGCCAAATGTATTTATTTTACACATTTTTTTACTGACCATATCATGAAATATATTATTTTTTTTGCTATTAGATGCCTTATTAGATGGTATATGATACATTAATTTTTTTTTTATGATAGTCACAGAGAGAGAGAGAGAGAGAGAGAGAGAGGCAGAGACACAGGCAGAGGGAGAAGCAGGCTCCATGCACCGGGAGCCCGATGTGGGATTCGATCCCGGGTCTCCAGGATCGCGCCCTGGGCCAAAGACAGGCGCCAAACCGCTGCGCCACCCAGGGATCCCTATATGATACATTATGAGTGAGTGCTGCATTACCCTTTGCCAAATGTATTTATTTTACACATTTTTTTACTGACCATATCATGAAATATATTAATTTTTTTGCTATTAGATGCCTTATTAGATGGTATATGATACATTATAAGTGTTATATTATAACCCTAATAGTGAGTGAAATTGAAAGATTGAAAGATTTCAATAAGTGGATATAAACCAAAAATGGGGAATGAATACATTATAGCACTGTACATGAATGACCTTGAAAGACAGTGATGAAGTAAAAGTTTTTACAGTGGATAGAGGTTCAGAAAATTAATTTGATCTTCCACATTGTGTCATAGGCAAAATAGCCTCAAAAGAAAATATATACAGTCACCTGGGCAATAGGGAATAGCCTGGTCAGATAGAAGCCTGAAAGGATGAGGGAAAGAAGGTCTGTGTTAGAAGCATATGAATAAACGAATGAAAGCGAGCACAAAGTACAAAGATTTTTGATCATATGCTAAAATCCACCAGAAAGTCACCCATGCAGGTAGACACAATGACTTAGCTTGTTGAATTTAACCAGCATTTTTTAGCAAACCTTCCAGTGCTAACACAATGGGCACACAAACAAAATGGCCAGTGAATTGAAAGATTTAATAAATGGAAAAATACACTCTAATGAGCATTAAATTCTTCTGCCCAAAGTATTGGTTAAAATTTAGAACAGGTTTATAAGCATTTCCTCCCTCAGCTCCTCTTACCACCCAATGGAATGCTCTCATCATGGATTCCTAATTACTGCAAGGTTTATTTAGGGGTGGTAATGTCTGGGAATGCTTGATTTTTATTCCTCTGGCCTCTGATGAAGAGGCTCTAAGTGGATTTTTAAATCTCATGGTGGGCACTTATTATTCTTACTGCATTCAGTAAAATATAGCAGGGAATTAGCCCCTGTCTCCTGTTTGGCCTAGGACTACATAATAAAAGCATTCTATTGTAAAGTTCACATTGATTTTACATAGAACTTTTCTATTTAAGGAAATTAAAACCTAACATTGAATTCACAGCTCATTATAGCTTTAGGGAAGTTGGATGTAAGCTAAATTTCCCTTTGAAATGGATTTTTCTTATGACAGATACCAAATTTAGGTTAATATTTTACATGAACGTTTGCATTTGCTGTATAATCACTTTTATTCTGTGTTTCTCCTATTAATCTCCTGAGATTGGGTAACAAAAGCATTATCCTGATTTTACAGTTGAGGAATTCAAGTTGCACAGAAGCTCCTGGCTTGTGACACACATGTAGCACGTTAGCAGTAGATCTAGCACATTAGCCTTAGATATAAAGTGAGGATGTCTTGCATACAAACCAGAGTCTTCCTTCTGAGTCTGTCCCTTCACTTTTTATGTACTGTGCAACTCAGGACACATTAGGGATTAATGTCAATTGTTCACATTTGAATTTTATCTCTCTTCTTATTCCCCTCCGAAGCTCCTTCATCACAGCAGTTGTAGATTTTGTGAAGATTAGAAATCTATTTCATTAATTGCCTTTGCTCTACTGTCCATGGTTAGTGAGTGATACTTCCGTCGTTTTTGATAACCAAACATCTGCAGATCTCTATGGAAATGATGGGTCATTAATATGTTTAATTAATAGTTTTAAAATGTTGGCTACTGATATCGGAGATTGACAATGGATCTTCTATTTTAATTGGGCATTTACCATATTTTAAATTTTATTTTATCATCAAATAGCTTTTCAAAAATTTACTCATTTTAGTTTATCTTTGTGTAAAGCATGAGTTTATTCTAATACAAAATGCCATAGTATTTCCTAAGCCATTTTTGGTTAGTATGTCCTTTAGGACATTAATTCCAGGGAGAAGAGAGAGTGTTTCAAATTTCTATATAACTTCATTGCTTTAGTACTGAATAAATCATTTCTGATGAGGTGTCTACAACATAAATAGAAAGCAATTTCACTATGAGTTTAACTGAAACACTTTGCAATAATGTCACATATTCTAGGTTCCCAGTTACACATCATGCCCTACATATACATATTCTTGTTTATTATAGCAGAAAATTTGCTTAAAATAAATATATTTTAGGTAGAATTATTAGAAGACCTTGAGCTCCCTTCTAGTAAACCAGAAAAATGTAGATAAAGAGTAGGAAGAAAGTGTAGTTAAAGAAAAGACAAAAAGAAGGGTGGTGTACACATTTCTAACTAAAATTTTGATATTGGACAAAAATAAATGAGGCATTCTAAAATTTCTCTCTTCCCTCTCTGGTTTTCCAAGATCCAGAATTTCCATACTCCCGTATTGATTGGTTGAGAGGAAAACCTACCACATTTGTTATTTTTTGGGAAGTTTCCAGCTTCCTTATAAAAATACTTTTTTCCTCTATTCTTGGGGGATGAAGGGAAGATAGATATGTTCAACAAGTTTTATGTATTTTTAAACATTTTCAGACATATTTATTGAGGCATAATATACATATCAAATATTTTACTAATTTGAAGGTTTAATTTCCTGAATTTCCACATACTACTGAGTATGTTCTCCCTATCATTTGAGGTTATACTTACCATGAAGCTTTTATTTCACCTTTCATTACAAAAGTGATCACTTTTATAAGGTCACTCATTTCTTGCTTAGCTAATAAACTAGGATTATATTTTCTTGAGAGTTCATATTTTCTTTCAATTAAAAATAATTTTAAAATATGGAATGTCATTTCTTTAGGTTTATCACTTTTAATTTTTCCATAGACTAAATATTAACTGAACATTTATTTTAAAATTAAAGAAAGTTAAGAGTACACAATATTAATTATTTCCTATATCCAATCTTGTAAATTCATTTCTTATTTTAGCTAAAATTTCCACTTGAGATATACAGAGTGAGTCAGGTTAACTAGAGTCAGAGCTAATTCAGAGTAGTTTAATATTTCTTTGGCATTGGAAAAAGATCCACTTAGACATACTATCTATAGTATATCAGGGATTACTTTGAATTAATAAAACATAGCAATGTATTTCTTTGCTTCTTAAGAAAACATAAATTTTAACTATATTTGTCTCCTTTTTAAATAAAATATACAATTCCTCAATAAGCACATAAAGTCTTTCATGAGTCCCATTCCTCCTACCCTTTTAGACTCACCAATTACGGAGTCTCCACAAGAACTCAATCATCAGTTTTAAGAAGCAATTTATTTTTCCTGAATAGATCATACATCCCTGAATGGTTCCCATACTTGATACCTTTTCATGTGCCATTTTATCTACCAGGGATGCCATTTGTATACTTTTGCTAAACCCCTAGATTGAATCTTTTCCTGTGCTCCTATAGCATCTTGTTTCTGTCTCTAGAATGGCAATCACCATAATATTAAAAATGGTAATGTTATGTCATCTTCAGTATCCACAGCACATAATAGCATATAAGTAACTAATGAATGATCTTATCAATTAATAAATCTTTGCTATTAATTGGATGGATATATATATGTATCATATATACATACATTAATCAGTTCATCAATGATGAGAATTATCTGATATAGGCAAAAAGATATAACAGTAATTATTATTTATGAAATATGTTTTTTGTGTATTAAGTTTTAAACATCTTTCTAACTTTAGGATGAGGAAACTGAGGCAAAGGAAGCTAAATGACTTGTCAAAATCACATAACCAATAAATAGGGGAGCCAAAATATGAAGGGAGGAATGATCAGGGCATTCACACTAAAAGATGGATAAGTGCAGGGATTTATTTACAACAATCAGAAGAAAAAAAAAAGAACCAAATCAATTTATAAAACACAAATATACCCTGAAGAAAGTTTCTTGATATGTAAACTCCAACAGATCCTCAAGTATCTCAATAATATCTTGTACTGTTGGCTATCTTTAGACAGTTTTTACTTCAAATGAGTCTGAACTAAGTCATAAATGTCTTAGCACTCATTTATATCACGGATTTATGTTTCTAAATTACGCTTTAATTTTGAACATTATTTTGTGGACCCTAACACAGGTTCCTAAGTTTTCACTTAATTTTTTGGAAACTAAGAACATTTAAAGTATCACCTTAAAGAACTATCTTAGGAAGTTATCAAAGATATTTCTCAACGATCCCCACCCCTGGTACTCACGCCCTCATGAAATTCCCTATCTGTGCGGGCTGGACCTAGTGACATCTAACAAACAGAATATAACAAAGGCAATTTGGATACCTCTTCTGTGATTAGGTTGCAAAATATTATGACTTCATCTTGCTGGAAGACTTTTTCTTACTGGTTTTGATGAAACATGCTGCCACTTTGGGGAGGTGCACCTGGCAAACAATTCTGAAGAACTGAAGTTTGCCAATAGCTACTGAGTGAGATTGGAAATACAATGTCCTCCACTTGATGCTTCAGATGAGCATACAGGCTCTGGACCCACACCTTTATGGCAGCCTTGTGAGTGACTGTAAAGCAAAGGACCCAGATAAGCACTGTTCAGATTTCTAACCAACAGAAGGAAAATCTGAGAAAATATATGCGTGTATATATGTGTGTGTATGTTTTGCTTTCAGATTAAGTTCTGCAGCAATTTGTTATACAGCAGTAGATTACCAATGTAAGAAATATTCACCATATATATATATATATATATATTCTCTCTCGATCTATATATATATGTTTATATATGTTATATATATGTTTATATATATTATATATATATATGTTTTCTATGTATGTATAAAATTGCTTACCTGAAGGGATTTGTTGTGGTTGTTCAAATCCAAGGCCAGTAGCCTATAAGAACATTTCATGAAAAGAATATGTGTATTCTTTATTATTGCGCCTTTTAAATTTAATTTGGTCCAAAATATAATAATTTGGGGTAGCACAGGTTCAAACTACACGTCACTTGAAATCATATGGTATATATGCCAGTTTTCATTTTTTTAATAAAATCATGTATCTCATTCTTATTTTTTGGAATATGCACAATTAACTTGAATTTCAGTTAGTTGCATATACAGATAAATTTTAATATTAAAATTTAACATTTTATATCATTTTTAATAAATTAAAATAGTTATTTATTCATATATCTGTTTTAGGCTATTATTTACTGTGCCAGGTTTTCCTACAAATAAGGAAAGAACATTTATTGGCATTTGCCATCATTTATTTATTATGGATATCCTCTGAGAAAAAGTAAATTTGAAATTAAAGGATACATTATATCCTCCCCCACTCCCCACCCCCAATCTTCATTCTTTGCCTCAATAGAATGAGAGGATAGTATTGGTCTCCATACATATTAGAGTAACTTTGATGAAACAGAAGTTCCACAAGAATATCAGTAAGATTTTCATATCGGTGAGGGGGGACGTAACTATGGATAGTAGCCATGACTTTCAACTGTAAGCAGATTACATGGTAAGATAAAGATCTTAAATTATTTTCACTTTAATGTGTAAAGCGAGGCAAAGAACAATTCTGACACTTCCCAATGGAAAAAGAGAATTCCAGAAAATAACCTCAGACATTAGACAATGCTTGAGATTCTATTTGCAATAAGATTTAAGCAATTTTCCGAACCTGTAAATGGCATGTTAAGCTTAGAGTTCTGGGTGCACAGCACAGAGGGTGGATATATGGCAGTATATTACTATGAACAAGTCATTTAACCTCTGTGCTGTGGTGCACTAGTTTCTATTTAATGACTTTCAAGTAGAAGAGAAAGGGGTTAGACAAGTTCATCACTTAGGCAATTTTTAGTTGAATGTCACTTAATTAATAAACTGAATTTTATTCCCATCACTAAGAAAAGCTAAACATTTTCCTCCTCACTATTTTTGTCAACCAATCCACTGTTTTGCTTTCTCCATGAAAACTGGAAATTTTCCACAAATGCAAAAATGTTAGTATTTAATAACCACTTAAATAATGTTGGCTTATTGACTAAGAAATCTTATTAAATATCTTCATTTTATAGTTTAGACAAACTGGGGAAATACTGTAAATTTTCAAAGCATCCTGAAATTGGTATTCAAGCTCAACTATAGCCTCTAAGTATCATGGTTGATGACTGTAAGCATTTACTGTAAGTTCAAGTGTTCTCATTTTAGCAAAACATTTTTTTAAAGATTTTATTTATTTATTCATGAGAGACACAGAGAAAGAGAGACTGGCAGAGACATAGGCAGAGGGAGAAGCAGGCTCCATGCAGGGAGCCCGACGCAGGACTCCATCCTGGATCCCAGGATCACGCCCTGAGGCGAAGGAAGATGCCCAACCACTGAGCCACTCAGGCATCCCTAGCAGAATATTTGGAATCATAAACTTAGAATACTGACTATTGAATAATGAATTTGGGAATTATTCTCAAGTTCTCCGAGTGATGAAAAATAATTGTTGTTAAAATAGAGATGCATTTTAAATTCTATATTCTTATCTCTTAGATATTAGAATTAGCCATTTAAAATGCTTAAGTAGTTATGGATTTCAGGACTCTCCAGGAAGCACAGCAATGAGTGTTGAAAGAACAGCACTCAATCATTGCTGCTTCTTGAAAACTGGTTCAGGAGAATGTACACAATAGAATAGGAAATTTCGGGGGTGCCTGCGTGGCTCAGTGGTTGAGCGTCTGCCTTTGGCTCAGGCCATTATCCTGGAGTCCTGTTTTCAGTCCTGCATCAG
This sequence comes from Vulpes lagopus, assembly GCF_018345385.1. Classification (NCBI taxonomy): domain Eukaryota; kingdom Metazoa; phylum Chordata; class Mammalia; order Carnivora; family Canidae; genus Vulpes; species Vulpes lagopus. Next base: position 78,845,447 of record NC_054835.1, on the reverse strand, counting down.
GCTCCCTGCAGGGATCCTGCTTCTCCCTCTGCCTATGTCTCCGCATCTCTCTCCGTGTCTCTCATGAATAAATAAATTCTTAACAAAGAAAATAGGAAATTTCAGCATGGGCTGATCTACTCTGAAGGCAGTTTTCGATTCTTCTCTAAGACTAATGGAATGTAACTACCTATCAATACGCTATCTTTAGAACCTCATGGATATCCCTAACTTGGAATTTCACAATTATTTTCCTAAGTACACAGAAAGTGAATGAACCTGGACTTTCTCAATAAAGCACATGCTGCAACATTTTCTAAATGCCTCTCTAATTCTTTCTCTCAGAGATCTGATTTTATCCTAGACTGAGATTTGTTATAACCACAGAAAAATATGACCACCATTTTGTTGACTCAATCAAGATTTTTTTTTTTTTTTTTAATTCATGAGAGACACAGAGAGAGAGAGATGCAGAGACACAGGCAGAGGGAGAAGCAGGCTCTGGGTGGGGAGCCTGATGTGGGACTCGATTCCGGGTCTCCAGGATCAGGCCCTGGGCTGAAGGCGGCCCTAAACTGCTGAGCCACCCAGGCTGCCCGACTCAATCAAAATCCTAACATCAACCCATCTTAGACAACATAAATACATCTAAAATATCACCTTGATGGAAAGATTACATTTAAGGCTGTACAGAAACCACCTTTAACATATTTATAATGATTATGATTGTGTTGTTCATAAAGGAACGCCCATAAATTTGTGGGGATTAGGAAGTGGTCTAGGAAGAAAACCAAGGTAAGCTGCAGCCAACTTGAGTAATCAAGCAACCTGCAGGATGCTGCCTAGGATGCGCTGAGTGTATTGCTTTGTGCAGTGGAGGTCTCACAGTGCTGTATTCCCATTACTATTCTCATCACATACAGACATAAAGATAATTGGGTCTCACACATAACTTTCGAAGCCTAAGTTTCCTCATATGCAGAATATGGTTATTGGTTCTATGTTTTCTCACAGAGCTGCTTTGCTCATTAATGAGATCATGACTACCGCTTCCTTTGAGCTCTTTGAACTAAGGAACTCTATAAATAAAAGACCCTATTATTTCACCACTCTTGTTACTCACTAAAGAAACGTTCTCTGAAAATACAGCCTTTCACTTGCTCTGTGTGTAAAATCTCTGTTGCCTGCAGTGGGAGGGTTTGTGTGGCATAATTACAGGAATCTGCGTGTTCTGCAGGGTATTGTACAGTAGCGTTCCCAAACATTTTAAAGAAAAGAGATGCTAACATCCACCCACACTTCACCTAACACTACTAATGCAGAACACTGACTCCAGATGTCTGCAGCTTGCTTCCAAAAAACCCTCCTCTCAGGATACTCTGAAATTTAAATGTAAAAAAAAAAAATGTCCCTTAAGAATGGATATTAGGCCTTTATCAATAACTCTACTAGTACTTTGGGGAGCCTTGACTATGTTTTCATCTAATTTTGTTTTAGGGGCTTGCTTTTTGTACTCTCTTGAATAGAGAGAGATTAACAACACTGGCGGTGCCATTAATCCTGACAGGCCTAAGAGCCTTCTCTTCGTTTTCCCTATTTTTCTCTAGTTTATAAAAGACTAAATTGGTGACAAACAGAAACAAAACAATAATGCTTATTCATGTAGCTTTTTGCATCCCCAATGCTATTATACTATATCATGGATACATTTTATTACAGTGATTTAAGTAAATTCCAGAATATAATTTAAAAATGTGCAAATGATGTATATATATAGTTTATTTTTAAAGACCATGTAACACTAAGTGTAGAAGCATACCACAAGAGACGAGTTTTAAATTATTTTCATCTAATATTTATACATTCTATGTATTTAGTACTATATCATAACTTTGAGCTATTTTTTTCTGTAAATAAGATCAGCTAAAATATAAAATGATATTCTTTATATCATTTGCATTATTCTAATTCCTGGAAATTTGTGGTCAGGATTTATTTATGTATTCTCCCTATGCCACTTAATGGCTTAAGTGTTCTAAGAAGGGCTTCCTTTATCTCCATAATTTCAATATTTCTTTCCTGTAATCCTTACTACTTAAATGTATTTTACTTCATTAAATCTTGTGATGTGCAATCTCTAATGAGCTACAACGTTTGTATAAGCGTTCATGTGTATGTGAGCATACTGAAAAATACTTGGAAGTAATTAACATTCTAAAAATTAGTTCCTAAAATCAGATAAGTAGGCATCCTGCATTCAGCCCACCTGTGCTTTATCTCTAAGCTAAAAACTCTTTTCATATTCACAAAAGTTAGCAAATGTGAGTTATTACAAAGTAACAGAAACAAGGTAAAATCAAATCCATTTTTCATAAATATAAAACATCACATCTTAAAGTGCCTCAAAAATGCTCATCTTAACTACCTTCACTTGGTACAATCTGTTTTTTTGCATATCTGCTTTTCCCCAGCTCCTTTTTAAAAATTTTTATCTATTTATTAATGAGAGACAAAGAGAGAGGCAGAAACACAGGCAGAGGAAGAAGCAGGCTCCTCACGGAGAGCCTGATGTGGGACTCCATCCCTGAAGAGGATCACACCCTGAGCCAAAGGCAGACGCTCAACTGCAGATCCAGCCAGGCGTCCCTCCCCAACTCCATTCTTTTTCTATTACTGTTTTAAGTTTTGAACAAATTTGGATATACTTTTTATTAACAGAAAAATAGCTAAATTAAAAAAAAAAAAAGAAAAATAGCTAAATTAAACTTACTTCATTTCATGATCTTCCACATACCAATTAAAGTCCACTAATTCCAAAACCTTTCTAAAGTCAGTATTAACATACATATGCAATATGTACATTCTCCAGTACAGAAATATATAGTCTGGGTATTTGAGATACTTTTGATTTTTTTAAAGATTTATTTATTTATTTATTCATGATAGACATAGAGAGAGAGAGGCAGAGACATAGGCAGAGGGAGAAGCAGGCTCCATGCAGGGAGCCCAACATGGGACTCGATTCAGGGTCTCCAGGATTGCACTCCGGGCCAAAGGCAGGCACCCAAACCACTGAGCCACCCAGGGATGCCCTTGAGATACTTTTGTTAGCATGAATGTGTGAGTATACTTCTGCATATTTGCTTTAATACATACATGTTTATATTTGTTTCACAATCAATTTTGCATATATATATATTTTAGGTTTTTAATTCCACTTAGTTAACATACAGTCTTATATTAGTTTCAGGTGTGCAATATAGTAATTCAACACTTCCGTAAATCATCCTGTGCTCATCTCCAGAATTTCATTACTAATTCCCCAACATCTGTTTAAACATCTCCGCACCCAACTCCCCCCTGGTGACCATCAGTTTGTTCTCTATAGTTCAGAGTCTGTTTCTTGATTTTTTCTTCTCTCTCTCTCCCTCTCTTATTTTTCCTCTTGTAAATAACGCTGCTATATAGGGGTGCATATATCCATTTGAATTAGTGTTCTTGTACTCTTTGGGTAAATGCCCAGTAGGATTGCTAGGTCACAAGGTAGTTGTATTTTTAACTTTTTGAGGATCCTCCATACTTTAATCGACAATGGCTGTACCAGTTTGCATTTTCACCAACAGTGCATAAGCGTTCCTTTTTCTCTACATCATCGTCAATCCCTGCTGTTTTTTGTGTTGTTTACCTTAAACATCCTGCTACATGTGAGATGATATCTCATTGTAGTTTTGACTTGCATTTCTCTGATGATAGGTAATGATGAGCATCTTTTAAGGTATCTGTTGGCCATCTGTATTTATTTGGAGAAATGTCTTCATGTTTTCTGCCCATTTTTTAACTGGATTATTTGTTTTGGGGGTATTGAGTTTTATAAGTTCTTTTCCTTTTCCTTTTTTTTTTGTGTGTGTGTGGGGGGGGGGGTGGGGTGGGGGGGGCGGATGGTCCAGTAAAACTTACTTTACAAAGCCAACTGGCAGGCCAGATTTGAACCACAGGCTTTAGTTTGCTTACTTTTATGATAAAATATAGAGGATATATTACCTTTGGAGTGGAGATCAGTGGGTGAGGAAGGGTGCAGCACAGTGCAGACAAAGAGCAATCAGACAAACTCTGGCATCAGACAACCTGTCCTTCAAACTCAATTCTTCTATTTGCACAGTACACACAGCACGTTTTCTGGGCTGACTTGTGCTTTCCATCTGTCTCAAATTCATATATCAAAGTTCTGACTCTCAATGGAATGGTATACGAAGGTGGGCACATTGGAGGCAATTAGGTTTAGATGAGGTCATGAGGATGGGGCCCCATGATGGGATTAGTGTCCTTATAAGAAGAGAAAGAAATATCACAGCTTTCTTTTTTTTCTCTCCACTTTATGAGGACTCAGTGAGAAGGTAGCCATCTACAAGCCAGAAAAATGATCATTAGTACTAAGTGAATCTGTAGGCAGCTTGGTTTGGGACTTCCAGCATCCAGAACTCTGAGAAATAAATATGTGTTATTTAAACCACTCAATCATTTTTTTTTTTTATAGCAGCCAAGCTGACTAAGGCAGCAGGCACTCAAAAATATAAGAGAATTTTTACCATATATCAGAGTTTGAGCAATAATTATCACTTCAGGATACAATGATGGTTTCAGAAATAAGGGAGAAAAGGTTGTAGGACAGATTATTCGCTTCTAAATATTGTCTCTTTCCCTTTTCCTCAGTCCTGACCTCCAGTACTCAAGTTACACATTTTTATACCTTTTTCCCCTTTTTTTAAAAGATTTTATTTATTTATTCATGAGAGAGAGAGAGAGAGAGGCAGAGACACAGGCAGAGGTAGGAGCAGGCTCCAGGCAGGGAGCCTGACATGGGACTCGATTCCAGGTCTCCAGGATCCAGGTCACCCTGGCCCAAGCTGGTGCTAAACCACTGAGCCACCAGGGCTGCCTTCTTTTTCCCCTTTTTAAGTTTTTATTTAAATTCCAGTTAGTTAACATACAGTATAACATTAGTTTCACATATAAAACTTGGTGATTCATTATGTACATACAACGCCCAGTAGTGGTCATCATAACAAGTGCACTCCTTAATCCCCATCACCCATTTAACCCATTCTCAACCCACCTTCCCTTCAGTAACCCTCTGTTTTATTCTCTATAGTTAAGAAGCTGTGATTTCTGGCTTGTCCTTCCTTTTTCTTTTTTCCCTATGTTTATCTATTTGGTTTCTTTTTTTTTTTAATTTTTATTTATTTATGATAGTCACAGAGAGAGAGAGAGGCAGAGACACAGGCAGAGGGAGAAGCAGGCTCCATGCACCGGGAGCCTGACGTGGGATTCGATCCCGGGTCTCCAGGATCGCGCCCTGGGCCAAAGGCAGGCACTAAACTGCTGCGCCACCTAGGGATCCCCTATTTGGTTTCTTAAATTCCACATATGAGTGAAATCATATGGTATTTGTCTTTCTCTGCCTGGCTTATTTCACTTAGCGTAACACTCTCTAGCTCCAGCCATGTCATTGAAAACAGCAAGATTTCATTCTTTTTTATGGGTAATATTGCATTATATATATGGAAGTGGTATAGCATTTCTTCTTTATCCATTCATCAATCAATGGACTTTTGAGCTCCTTCCATAATTTGACTATTGTTGATAATGCTGCTAATAAACATCAGGGTGCATGTATCCCTCAAATCTGTATTTTTTTTATTCTTCAGGTAAATACCTAGTACTGCAATTGCTAGGTTGTAGGATAGTTCTATTTATTACTTTTTGAGGAAATGCCATTCTGTTTTCCAGAGTGACTGTACTAGTTTGCATTCCCACCAACAGTGTAAGAGGGTTTCCCTTTCTCTGCATCCTTGCCAACAACTGTTTCCTGTGTTGTTCATTTTAACCATTCTGACCGGTATGAGGTAAAATCTCCTGGTAGTTTTGATTTGTATTTCCCTGATGATGAGTGATGTTGAGCATCTTTTCATGTGTCTGTTAGCCACCTGGATGTCTTCTTTGGAAAAATGCCCATTCATATCTTCTGCCCATTTCTGAACTGGATTATTTGTTTTTTGGGTATTGAGCTTGATAAGTTCTTTATAGATTTTCAGTACAAAAATCTTCTCCCATTCTGCAGGTTGCCTTTTAGTTTTACTGATTGTTTCCTTCATGGTGTAGAAGCTCTTTATTATGAGGATGTGCCAATAGTTCAGTTTTGCTTTTATTTCCATTGCCTCAGGAGGCATATCTAGAAAGAAGCTGCTATGGTCAATGTCAAAGAAGTTACTGACTGTATTCTCTTCTAGGATTTTGATGGATTCCTGTCTCACATTTAGGTCTTGAATCAATTTTGAGTTTCTTTTTGTGTGTGCTGTAAGAATGTGGTCCAGTTTCATTCTTTTGCACATTGCTGTCCTGTTTTCCCAACAGTCTTTGTTGAAGAGATTATTTTTTCCCTTTGGATATTATTTCTTGCTTTGTCAAAGATTAGTTGATCTTATAATTGTGGGTTTATTTTTGGATTTTTTTTCTGTTCTATTGATGTACGATGTGTCTATTTTTGTGCCAGTACTCTACTGTTTGTATCACTACCACTTTGTAATATAACTTAAAGTCTGGGTAATATAACTTAAAGTCTGGAATTGTGATGCTTCCAGCATTGCTTTTCATTTTTAAGGTGGCTTTGGCTATTTGGGATCTTTTGTGGTTCCATACAAATCTTGGGATTGTTTTGTTTTAGCTCTGTGAAAAATGCAGTTGGCATTTGGTAGGGATTGCATTAGGTCTGTTCATTGCTTTGAGTAGTATAGACATTTAAAGAATATTTGGGGCAGCCCTGGTGGCTCAGTGGTTTAGCGCCGCCTTCAGCCCAGGGCGTGATCCTGGAGACCTAAGGTCGAGTCCCAGGTTGGGCTCCCTGCATGGAGCCTGCTTCTCCCTCTGCCTGTGTCTCTGCCTCTCTCTCTCTCTCTCTCTCTCTCTATGTCTCGATGCATTAAAAAAAAGAAAAAAGAAAAAATAATATTTGTTCTTCCAATTCATGAGCATAAAATGTCTTTCCATTTATTTGTGTTGTCTTTAATTTCTTTCATCAATGGTTTATAGATTTTAGAGTACTGGTCTTTTACCTCTTTGGTTAGTTTATTCCTAGTTATCTTATTATTTTTGGTGCAACCATAAATGGGATTGTTTTCTTAATTTCTGTTTCTGTGGCTTCATTATTGGTGTATAGAAATGCAACAGATTTTTGTACATTGTTTTGTATCCTGTGACTTTACAGAATTTATGTATCTATTCTAGCAGGGTTTGGTGGAGTCCTTTGGGTTTTCCACGTATAGTATCATGTCATCTTCAAATAGTGAACATTTTACTTTTTTGTCACCAATTTTGACTCCTCTGACTTCTTTTGGTTGTCTGATTGCTGTGGTTAGTACTTCCAGTACTATGTTGAATAAAAGTGGTGAGTAGACATCTTGTCTTGTTCTAGAACTTAGGGGATAAGCTCTCAGTTTTTCACTATTATGGATGATGTTAGCTATGGGTTTTTCATAGTTGGATTTTATTATATTGAAGTATGTTTCTTCTAAACCTATTTTGTTGAGGGTTTTAATGATGACGGGATGTTGTACTTTTTCAAATTTTTTTCTGTCTATTGAAATAATCATATGGTTCTTATTCTTTATATTATTAATGTGATGCAACTCATTGATTGATTTGTGAATGTTGAATCACCCTTGCAACCCAGGAATAAATCTCACATATTTTAGTTGTAAAATTTTTCTAAAGTAATAATGTTAGTTCATGTTAGCTATATTGTAAAATAATTATTATTTTTCTGAATAAAGAGTAATACAATTCATATAAAATTCATACATTTCTGTAACACTAAATGTAGTCCTGAAAGAGTAAGTTGGCTTTTTTCCCTATTGATGTGAAATACTTTTTTAAAAATATATTAAATTCCCAGAGAGGCATGGGGAATAGTAACAGAGTCACTCTAATATACTATGTGTGATATTTAAAATTGTCTAAATATTTAAAGAAAACAGATATCCGGGGGAAAAAGAGGGAGAGAGAGGAATAGACTCTTCACTATAGAGAACAGAGGGTTACTGGAGGGGAGCCAGGCAGAGGAATGGATTAAATGCGTGATGGATCCTGCCTTAGAAGGGCATTTGTAATGAACACTGCATGTTGTATGCAAGTGATAAATCACTAAATTCTACACCTGAAACTAGTATTACACTGTATGTTAACTAACTGGTATTTAAATAAAAACTTGAAAGAAATGTAATATATATATATATATATATATATATATATATATATATATATATATCAGAGCAACATGTACTCAGAGCATTAGATATACTTGCATAACAATCAGTAATCACACTTCCAGAAATATGTTCTGAAGAAATTTTCCATGCTATTGGTTCTTTGGTTCATGGTATATCATTAATACTTTAAAAATGTGGAACAATCTAAATTCTAAGGGTAAAATGTTACTTAAATTAAGCTTATTTTGTATATTCAGATAATGCCATGCTTAAAATAATGCCTTAGAAGAACAATTAATGAAATACCCAAAATACATTCCAAATTTGAAAGCATTATCTGGAATAAGATATCAACTTTAAAAAAAAAGAAGAAAAGAAAAAAGAAATAAAGAAATAAAGAAAAAGATCACACCATATACAACTGGTATTTCCAGGCCCAAATGAGGTAATCTTAAATTAATTCATATGGATATTTATTCATGGGAAATGAAGTGCTAAATAGAACCCAGATAGCTGGTCAACCCATCTTAGGGTTTATAGCATGTTTCCCAATCCCCAACCACATAGCTATATGGATTCACTCATCAGTTTATTCAGAAAAAAATCACACACACGTACACACACACACACGTTTATATATACACACTCACAATATATGTATATGTACATACACAACACACATACACATGATATATAAACCTATACACATATACATATGATACACACACGTGTAATATATGTGTATACACATACATACATATATGTGTGTATCATGTGTCTATAATTTGTATTATTTATATATATTATATTATTAGCAAAATAATTCCCAGTATTTTTGTTACTCATGAGAGTGTCTCATGAACAAGTTTCATGAAGATAGGTACTCATGAACAAATGTCTGTCAGATGGCCATCGTGTTTAATTGTCCAAAGTTCTCTCCAAATAAAGCAATCCCAGCTTTTTGTCATGCGTTTCTCAATATGATAGTCAGAACTTGGTAACATCAAAGTCTATGAATCACTGTTTGGCAACTAAATTGCTTGGTCCTGCAGTGCCCACTTGATGCCTAGCTGCATAGAGAACATACTTGTATTGTGGAAAGCTTTATCTTTACAAAAATATGCACTTTCTTGATACCTCAGTAAATTCCTCCGTTAAAAAAAAAAAAATGAGGTTTTCATTCTATCATTTTGAAACACAGAGAGAAAGGTCCAGGACAATTTCACATCACAGAAGTAATACAAAACAGTATATAGTTTCAGGATATTTCAGGGAATTTTATGATAGAAATACTTTTTATATTTATATTTTTCTGATATATTCATATTGCTTTCTTTGTATTATTCAATTGTACAGACTACTGATTTAAGTTTAATAAACAATAGCAAATTTCTGAAGAGACTAGTTTTGTTTCAAAGCTGAGTTAAGATAATGAATTTCATCTACAAAAAAAAGTATTTCAAAAGATACGTTCTTGAATTTAATTTAGTGAAAAAAAAAATAAATGCCACAAAATAAATTTCCTAGTATAAGCTAACAAGCTTTCTTACTTTCTGTATTAAAATTTAAATTACATGAAAATCAAACCAAAATAACAGTGATTATATAATCGTTTCGAAAATAGCTAGTCTCCAGTAGCAATTGCATATTTAACTAAAATAAAATAAAATAAAATAAAATAAAATAAAATAAAATAAAATAAAATAAAAAAATAAAGTATTCCATTACTCCACACTACAGTAACTATGGCCAGTTAATAGAACAGAGAACACTAAGCTTCAAAATCCCTATAATGCTTCAATCATTTTACAAGAATATGCTACAAAAATACATACTTTAAAATACATATTAGCTTAACAAACTAAAACATTCAATTAAAAAGTAATCATATTGGTTTGAGCAGATTAAAATCACTTTGTACATTACTTTTGATTCTGGAAAGGTATAATTGCAATATTAAAACATTAGACTTGGCAGCTACTAGAACTCATTAAAAAATGAGATTAATACCAAGGGAAAATGAAAACTACTTCAAATAAACTGAACAATCATGAGTCTTCAACTCAGCCTATGTTTTAAGTCTTAGCTAATCTCCTGCTGAATTACATAATTTACTTAATCTAGCATTTCTGTAATATGGTTGTAAAATAATTTACTGCCTGGACAGGATGACACTTTTTGAAGATCATTTGCAATATGATAATAGTTGGTCATCATTGATGAGAGCATACATAGCCAAGAAGTAGGGATGCCTGGGTGGCTCACTGGTTGAATGTCTGCCTTCGGCTTAGGGTGTGATCCCAGTGTACTGGGATCCAGTCCCACATTGGGGTCCTCCAGGGGAACCTGCTTCTCCCTCTGCCAATGTCTCTGCCTCTCTCTGTGTGTTTCTCATGAATAAATAAATAAAATATTTTTTTAAAAAAAAGATGTAAGACAAACAAAAAGCTTTCCTTCTTTCTCAGTTTCAACACTAATCTCAACCAGTTTATCAAGAAGTCACTGTTTCTATCGTATATGTGAAATTCTTGTTTGAGTTGCAAAGTATTTATATGCTCCTTTTCTCACAAAAGTTGAAGTTCATAATCAGAGAAAAAGAAATTCTAAATCCCATGTAATAAATAACCCAATAATTCATACAATATTTTTAAAAGCTAATTAGCATTATCTTGGAAATTAGAACTACTTATTTGCTCTTTGATCTTTTAAAAATGTAATATATAATATAAGGGACTACACACACACACACACACACACACACACACACACTCACACCCATGTGTGTCCACATGTGGAAATGTTGATAGAAGAAGATACCCTATGATCATGAGTAACTTCTACTTCCAAATAGAAGACAAAGTTTAGTTCCAAAAATTCCTTGAAATTTTATCCATAGTTAGCTTCAACAAGTCATTTGGCCATATTCTGAACTACATTATACTCATAAAACTCCACTTCTGGAATTTTATATAATATATTCTTCAAATCCCTTGTTGGGTCTTTTAAATTAATATTCAATCTTTCTCATTATAGTGCTCCAGGCAACTACTACCAGCACTTCAGTTTGGCTCACCAGAAAAAAATTTGCTTACCAAAAAAGCTGTATTTGTTTAATGACTGCCCACTATGTTCCAGGTTCATTTCCAAGTGCTTACAGTGAATTGAGAAATGTAATAGTAATAAAAGGTCTATGAGGTAGGACATGTTATTAATTCCATTTTACAGACAAAGAAACTGACAAAGCAGTTCAGTGATTTGCTAGAGGTCACTTGGGCCAAAGATAGGCATCCATATAGATTATCTGGATGCAAAATTCACACTCTCAATCCCTGCTGAGATAACTTCTCCATGACAACAGGTTGAATTTAAGTACTTCTTTCTTCCTATACCAACCTGGGGTCTCTAAGAAGTTGAAAAAAAAGTTGTTGGTTCAGTAAAAGTATGGAGTATTTGGAAAGATTGAAGTAAGGGTTATAAACTCAAGTGTTAACAGTGGCAACCCTAATAACATAAAACACCCTTTTCCTGATTTTAGGAATAATAATGTGCTTTATATGCACAAAGAAATATGTGTATTTCTTTACTCCCATTTATGCGTATTCATATTTATATTTATTTTTATCCATATATTTCTTTCTTCCTATTTCTATTTCTTCATATATATTTTCATATTATATATATAATATATTTATATATATTATATAAATATATATATATTTATATATATATATATAAAGTAGAAATGCAATTATAGTTTTTTTGACCCCTATAAGAGGATGTGTTCAAGAGTAGTGGGGAATGTGGTGAGCTGCTCTGGGTATGACCTCCGGTTATAGGATTTTCCCTTCAGTCAAAATTCCTTGCCACTTTTGGTTTTTTATTGTCTTTTTTCTTTTAAGATTTATTTATTTATTTGAGAGAATTTGAGAAAAACTAGTATTCTTCAAATGTTTGGTAGAATTCACCAGTGAAGCCATCTGATCCTGGGCTTTTATTGGTTGGGAGCTTTGATTACTGAATTAAATCTTCTTACTAGCAATTGGTCTGTTCACTTTTCTATTTCATCATGATTCATTCTTGGCAGGGTATATGTTTCTCGAAATTTATCCATTTTCATAAGCTGTCCAATTCATTAGTATATAATTGTTCATAACAGTCTTTTTTTTACTCTTTTTGTATTTCTGTGTCATCAGTTTTAATATATCCTCTTCCATTTCTAATTTTATTTATTTAAGTTCTCTCTCTTTTTTTCCAGATAAGTCTAGTTAAAGGTTAGTGCATTTTGTCCTTTTTTTTAAAAAAAAAAACAAGCTCTTAGTTTCACTCATCTTTTCCATTGTTTTTTTAGACTCTATTTTATTTACTTCTGTTCTAATCTTGATTTCCTTCTTTCTAACTAGCTTTGAGGTTCATTTGTTCTTCTTTTTCTAAGTCTCTGAAGTGTATGGTTATGTTGTTTATTTTAGACTTTTGTTTCTTAAAGTAGGCATTTATCACTATGAGCTTCCCTCTTAGAACTATTTATGCTGCATGTCATACATTTTGGTATATTTCCATTTTCAGTTGTCTCAAGGCATTTTTTTAGAAGGCATCTTTCAATTTATTTTTTGTTTTCTTCTTTGCCCCATTTAGTAGCATGTTCTTTAATCTTCACATATTTGTAAATTTTCCAGTTTTTTTCTCATGTCAGTAATTTCTAGTTTCATACCCCTGTAGTCACATAAAAGACTTGATATAATTTTAATCTTTTTTAATTTATTGAAACTTATTTTGTGACCAAGATAAATAATCTATCTTGGAAAATATTCCATGTGCAATTCAGAAAAATATGTATTCAGTTGCTTTTGGATGGAATGTTCTGTAAATATCTGTTGGTCAATCTAGTCTAACATGTCATTTAAGGCTGATATTTCCTTATTGATTTTCTATCTAGATGATGTATGCATTGATATAAGTGGGGTATTCAAGTTCCCTACTTTTATTGTATCACTATTTCTCCCTTTATGTCTGTTAATATTTGCTTTACATATTTAAGTGCTCTTATGATTGGTGCATAAATATTTACAAATCTTTTATCTTCTTGTTGGATTGATCCCTTTATCACCAAATGTTTTTCTTAACCAAACACTTTAGATCTTTAGATGTTGAAATTAAAAGACTTTTCTTGGAGAGATAGTGCTTTTTTACCTGGAACGTTATAAGTGTACTATTTCAAAACCACATACATATTTGTGGGTGGTTGGGGAAGCATAGTTGCATACAGGCTTCCATGAGCCTTGTTTCCAGCCCTGTCATCTTGTTTGCGGCCTTTCAATCAGAATCAGTCTACCATAATTCTCAGAGTAGAGACCAGAATATAAGAAAGTCCCTGCTAACACTTCCTGTGAATTCCAACTATTCTATATGCTCACAAGATCTTCTATTACCTTCTTTTACCTTTAATTTCTGTGAACTCCTGGTTTCATATTCTTACCTCTAGGAATTTACATAAACATAAAATGTTTAACCAGTGGGTATAAATGATCTATTCCAGAAGTCTCAACTCATTTGTATTTCAACAACTTTCTTATTTTATTTCCTATAAGAATGTGATACTTTATTCCCTGATTATTCCCTTAGCCTAGAAAAGGATTTAGCAAATAGTGTATGCTCAATATTGATATTTTTAAATGAGTGAGTGAATGTAATTCTCAAAATTCAGGAAAATATATTATTCCCTTTCCACAGGCTTTTGAGACTTTAACAACATGAGGCAATGGTTCTATATGAGCTGGCTAGTCCAACATGAGCTAGTGGGTCCCCATAAGTGGATGGGAATTAAAAAAAAAAAAAAAACTTGCCTCTGCTGGAAACATTCAACATTTGGATAACTCTCTTGCTTTTGGCTAATTCTCTCTCATGAGAAATATAAAATGTCAGTTATATACTAAGCAGGATTATTTATGCGAAAAATATTCCCTGATTTATGAATTGCTTCTGGACTCTGAACTTTGCCTTCCCTAAGTGCAGTGACTCTTATAATAGGCATGACGATTGCAGGGCTCCTGTGTATGTGTATAAAGTCATTATGCATATTAGCTCCTGAGAAGCATGGGGTTTTTAAACCAGAAAATATATTGAATTACATCTCCTCATACCTGAGCTATCTGCTTAATGGTTACTTCAAAAACTTCTGACAAAGAGCTATGCCTAATATTAGCCTGTTATCAGGCTGGAGCTTTTGACCAATATTCTTCTGGATGTACTGCTTAAGGCAGCTCTGTGAGCTAAAAAAACTTCCCTGTGGGAACTGCAGAAACTTTGAGTGTTTAACAAACCAATTTTAAATTAATTTTGAAATAGATTTATTTCAAATTTGAAAAATCAAGTACAATATTTAAAAATTTAAATACTTTGTACAAATCATATAATGCACTTAAGAGTCACTTCAGGGACACCTGGGTGGCTCAGGCAGTTAAGCGCAGGACTTCTACTCATATCATAACCTCAGGGTCCTGAGATCAAGCCCTGGATCAGGCTCTATGCTTACCAGGGAGTCTGTTTGTCCTTCTCCTTCTGCCCCTTCCCCGGCTCATGTGCGCTCTCTCTCTCTCTCAAACAAATAAATAAAATCTTAAAAAGGTAGTCACTTCAAAATGATAAAACGTTCAATATCCCTACTAAAATGATCTCAAAAGTAAATAAAATACTGGAGAATCCATAAAAGAAATAAACAAATTTACAATCACAACAGTAATCAACTCTCTTCTTTCAGTAATTACTGGAAAAGGCAGAAGCTTTCATTTTATTTTTTTAATTTTTTTTCATTTTTATTTTTTATTTTTTAATAAATTTATTTTTTATTGGTGTTCAATTTACCAACATACAGAATAACACCCAGTGCTCATCCCGTCAAGTGCCCCCCTCAGTGCCCGTCACCCATTCCCTCCACCCCCCGCCCTCCTCCCCTTCCACCACCCCTAGTTCGTTTCCCAGAGTTAGGAGTCTTTATGTTCTGTCTCCCTTTCTGATATTTCCCACACATTTCTTCTCCCTTCCTTTATATTCCCTTTCACTATTATTTATATTCCCCAAATGAATGAGACCATATAATGTTTGTCCTTCTCCGATTGACTTACTGCACTCAGCATAATACCCTCCAGTTCCATCCACGTTGAAGCAAATGGTGGGTATTTGTCATTTCTAATTGCTGAGTAATATTCCATTGGATACATAGACCACATCTTCTTCATCCATCATCTTTCGATGGACACCAAGGCTCCTTCCACAGTTTGGCTATTGTGGACATTGCTGCTAGAAACATCGAGGTGCAGGTTTCCCAGTGTTTCACTGCATCTGTATCTTTGGGGTAAATCCCCAACAGTGCAATTGCCGGGTCGTAGGGCAGGTCTATTTTTAACTTTTTGAGGAACCTCCACAGTTTTCCAGAGTGGCTGCACCAGTTCACATTCCCACCAACAGTGTAAGAGGGTTCCCTTTTCTCCGCATCCTCTCCAGCATTTGTTGTTTCCTGCCTTGTTAATTGTCCCCATTCTCACTGGTGTGAGGTGGTATCTCTTTGTGGTTTTGATTTGTATTTCCCTGATGGCAAATTATGTGGAGCATTTTCTCATGTGCTTGTTGGCCATGTCCATGTCTTCCTCTGTGAGATTTCTCTTCATGTCTTTTGCCCATTTCATGATTGGATTGCTTGTTTCTTTGCTGTTGAGTTTAATAAGTTCTTTATAGATCTTGGAAACTAGCCCTTTATCTGATATGTCATTTGCAAATATCTTCTCCCATTCTGTAGGTCGTCTTTGAGTTTTGTTGACTGTATCCTTTGCTGTGCAAAAGCTTCTTATCTTGATGAAGTCCCAATAGTTCATTTTTGCTTTTGTTTCTTTTGCCTTCGTGGATGTATCTTGCAAGAAGTTACTGTGGCCGAGTTTAAAAAGGGTGTTGCCTGTGTTCTCCTCTAGGATTTTGATGGAATCTTGTCTCACATTTAGATCTTTCATCCATTTTGAGTTTATCTTTGTGTCTGGTGAAAGAGAGTGGTCTAGTTTCATTCTTCTGCATGTGGATGTCCAATTTTCCCAGCACCATTTATTGAAGAGACTGTCTTTCTTCCAATGGATAGTCTTTCCTCCTTTATCGAATATTAGTTGACCATAAACTTCAGAAGTTTTCATTTTAGATAAATTTTAGAAACATTATTAACAGAACATCATCACTGTGTTATAAAACTCTATGTTCAACAACCATAAATGTCATATTTTTAAGCACACATAAGGAAGACATTTCAAAATAACATAAATTATATGGATCCCCAAAAAGCATATCCAATGGATATTAGAAAATATTTCAATTACATAATAAGAAAAATACTACATGTCAAATATTAAGTGTAATCAAAGGTGTGCTTCAATAGAAATGTATAACCTTAACTACATCATTAGTAAAAGCTGAAAGCTATCATGGTAAGTTATTATATATTAAAAAAGAGAAAGAGTGAGAGAGAGAGAAAACCAGAAAACAAATTACCTCCCCCCTATAGGGAGAATTTAAACTTAAGAAAAGAAAACTATACAGTTAAAATGCAAGAGCATTAACAAAGCCAAAGATAGATATTTTTTTTTGGAATGACCAAAATAGAATAAAAACAAAGATACATCTGGTGAGACAGATGAAGAAAGTGATCTTTATCAGTAATAAAAATAAAGGCACATTACTCACTCTATGGTCTGCAGACATTAAAAAGATAAGTTGGTATTATAAATAAATACTAATAAATTTTAAAATTTAGGTGTAATGGACAATATCATTAAAATATATCATTCAATAAAACAATCCAGGATGAATTGGAAAACATCCCTTATTACATTTCAACATTTAAGGAAATCAAAATTCCTCCCACAAGGCCCTATCTGACTTGCCAGCTACCACACAGATCTCATTCCCATCATACTCCCTTGAATCACTCCGCTCTAGCACACTAGCCTCTTACTCTGAAGGAATTTGTCAGATGGCTGAGACAGCAAAAGAGCTATTACAAAACAACTTGCTAGTAGTACAACTTTAGGAGTGAACACAGAACACAGGCTTAGGTAGCCATAGGAAAGCCACCCCATCAAGTCTTGGAAAAATAACCCCCCCAAATCCCTAAGGAAGTAAAATGTAAAAAAAAAAAAAAAATCTGAAGTAGTTAAGAGTTATCCAAGCAGAAAGGAATTTCAAACAGAGGCACTGTCCTGTGTACATGAGAGTGGTGAGAGAGGCTGTAAGGTGTGTGTGGAATTGTAAGACATTAAGTAGGGCAAGAGGTAAAGCAGATAGATGAATGAGAGAGAAAGCTAAGTATGCAAGCCTGAGCCAAAAAAGAAGTATTTTCACTTCATTTAAATGAGTCAAGCCTAAAACAACAACAACAAAATTTAAGCAGTCACTGGAGTGTTGCAAGCATTGGGGTCACACAACCAAAGTTGAAATTTTGAGTGACTACTCTAAACTACAGTGTGGAAACCTCTTGAAGGGGAGGCAGCCTGAGGCAGAGACCAGATAGGAGGCTCTTGACATAGTTCAGGTCACATGTAATTGTGGGTTAAAATAATTCGAAGGGAATGAGAGAGGGAGAGAGACCAGAGAGAAGGAGAGATAAAGAGGGAAGAGAGGGGCAGAGGGAAAGAGAGATTTGAAAAGTTTAAAGAAATACGGTGATTAAGCCTTGACAACTGATCAGAACTAAAGGCCAGGAGATGAATAATATTTCTAATATGTTAGACCATCTAGAATCAGGTGTAGTCAAGAAAAAAGTCTGGAACAGATGTTAAAGTGCTGCATACCATATCACAGAGGCAAGGTGTTACCTCTCTTTGACTAAGAATGAAAACATGACAAAAAAGAACAAGTACAAAAGTTCAAAATATAGTTAATCACCCAAATGTCAGTCCCAAATAAAGGCCATCATTTAGATGCCTGACATGACAAGAAGACAGCCCTGTTTTGTCAGAGTCTCATAGTTCCCATGAGATACTCTCAGGCAGTTACCAAAACCTATTGCCGTAGTTGGCCTTGTATTCTCCCTAATGGATGCCATTCAGTTACCGTTCTCTGATCATTCTGACAGAAAATTGAAGTCTGAAGAGACCTTGTTTGTTTGTCCTTTTATATCCAGGGGGAACAGTGTGCCTCGTGTTCCATCTGTGAATCATCCTTATTTTAATCAGTATCTCTTACATAAGCTAAAAGAGAAATTGATTGAAGCTGTTACTTTGCGGGCAAAGAAAAAAAAATATTTGCACTAACCTCATGAGAAAAATATGCTTTAGCACAGGCATAAGCAGAATAGGTACCTTTGGAATAACTACACATTGTATTTTTGCTTTAAACAGCATATTTCAAAAAGTGATACAATTTGGATATTGTTTAGGGAAATCGGAGACTCTCCTTACTTTGTAAAGTGGCATAAATATTTCTCTCTTTCAAATTCTCTTTCTTTCTCTTGATGACATAAAATGACACTTTTGCCAGTTGAAAAACAATCAGCACTGCAACTCTATTTTCACCTTTTTAGTCTCCTAAGCAACAGAGAATTCATGGATTTAGGACTCTGGACTCTGGAGTGAGGAGAATTTTCTTCTTGGACAATGCAACTACTGGATTTTCCTCACCAGTTGAGCAAAAAGAGTCAACCAAGTAATACTTTTGAAATGAGGGTTTTGTAATAAGAACTCAAAACAACATATATTTCGGTCTTGGATTCTAAATGAGGTCATTGATCCATAACTTGACAAATCACTAGCCAGCTTCCTATTATTAAAACACAGGAAGCAGAGCACAACAGGAAAATAATGCAATAGCAAAGGTGGTGACTTGGTCAACCTCGTAAATTGGAAGGCTGCCTTCCAGAAAGGTTTAGGTGCAGAGAGAAAACAAGGATGAATATGTCCTCTCCTGCTTGTAGCAACTCACTTTTCAGAGACCACAGCACATTTTCGGAAGTCATAAAACATGCTCCTAAGAGAGCAAAGGAAGACAATTATCATTGTGCAGGTCTGACACCATATTGGGGATGAGGAGTTGCGAAGAGAGCTGAAGTTTTTGGTTTTTAATGTCTCAGAATTTAACATATTATAAAATCAGTTTTTTTTCTCTTTTCTTTGCATTCTGATATTGATCTATCTTGTTCAGGCTTCTAGAACACTCATTACATGTTAAATTCTGAATAAAGACCACAGCTATCCTATCAGTGTAACCATAAAGGTTGATAGTGATTTTCAAGAAATTAAAATTATTTCTAAAACTATCCAACATAAAGCAGTCAAATGTAATATAAAAAGAACAAATTCTACATGAAATGTTCCCATTATAGAAGTGTGCCTGTTGATACTATAAATATGCTCAAAAAATAAGCAAAAAAATAAGAAAAATAATATATTCACTGAGGTTGTAATGTAACACAAGTATAGATGAAATGATGATATACTGTATTTTACCTTGATTTTGTTCCTTCAAAAATATTATAATTGCAATAGTTTCCACCATTTTTGAGACAGTTTCCTTCTTGAAAATATTGAGAGGTAAGAACTCTCAATGAATAGTCAACCTGAATTCTCACCTAAGTTCTGCAATTATTGTAAGGTGTATCTTTGTCACTTAATTTTTCTGGGTGTAGTTTCCTTACCTCTTAAAGGAGGTGGCTGAATGAAATAAACACAAATCACCTTCCAGTTCCTCAATTTACCAAAGTATTTGATATCGCAATTCTCTTAACCTGTTTCATTTCCTAAAGTCTTCTGGGCTTCCTCCCGCATCACCCAGATCCACTTGCTTGCCTAAGTAGAATAACAGCTTGTCTGGGACCTTGACTTGTTATTATTTCTTGGGGAAACATAAAATTAAGGTTAAATAAATAAATGAATGTTTCTTTGCTGCAGGTGACCTAAGTGCTAAACCAGGTACTCTTCATCCTCATTTGTCCACCATCGATTCCAGAATCCCTTCATGCTCAGATGGCAATTGATGGGATGACTAAAACCAAGAAGCCATTGGTGACTATGTTCTTTTCAGGCCATGGCTGCTGTATCCTGACTTAAGTTTAAACTGAGAGCCTCAAGAGACACTCTGGCAAATGTCCTTACCAGCAAACAAAACCTTCCTTGGCATTCTTCAGAGTGGATATCAGCTGTTGGCAATATGGTTCCCCCAGATCCTAGGATTAGCTGAAGTCTCAGTTCCTGCTACATGATAGATCAGCTCTCCCTCCTCCGAAACCACTTCAGCCTCTTTACAAGTGTGTCTCCTGAGAGAACTCTGATAAACTCCCCAAATGCAAGTCAACCTATAATAGACTGATAATGTGCCTCCAGGGAACACAATCTAGGACAACACCAAATTGAACTATTAAACAGAGCAAAGGCTATGCCAGTCATATTCTAAGTTCTACGCATTTAATTGTTGTTTGTTTCATTAGCAAATAACATACAAGTTACAGTAATGCTAATCATCCTAATTTTAAACAGGGCTCTAAACACAACCAAACCTTTCAAATAAAATATAATCTATTGATATTTGAAAATTGTCTCTCAGTTTAACAGGGTAAAATTCTGGCTCATTTTAGGTTGTAATGAAATATCAAATGTATGCTGTGCTCAAGACTAAGTATCTCAATTAGCAAGAAGCAACACCAATAAATTTAGTTTGATTTCCAAATTGGGTACAAATATGCATTGTGAGTTCCAATTAATATTAAGAATAGAAACTATCGTGAAAATAATTAAAAGAACTATATTTATACAGAATATTTTATTTCTTTTGGTTCTAATGAAAGAAATCATGTAATACTTAAGGCATCATTTTCTCCTGAACCAAGTAGAGATTTCTCCAATAATTGAGAATTTTATTGGTAGTTAAAAGCCTGACAACTTTTCATTAAAAAGTAATATCAGAAGGTGTTTCATGACATTCTTTTAAGCACACATCATATCTTTAATGCTTCTATTTATCATTTTTATTCTCTCCTACCCACTCCATTTTTTTTAAATAAGATTTTATTTATTTACTTGAGGGAGAGAGAGAGAGAGAGAGAGAGAGAGAGAGAGAGAGAACAGGGGAAAGGGCAGAGGCAGAAGGAGGAGCAGCAGGCTCCCTGCTCAGCTCAATCTTAGGTTCAATCCTAGGACCCTGAGATCATGACCTGAGCTGAAGGCAAATGCTTAACCAATTGAGCCTTCCAGGAGCCCCCTATCTGCTCCACTTATAAAGTGGAGATATCTAAACACACAGATATCTAAACTTTTTAACTGTCTGATGACAGATTCCAACCTAGTCAAAACTGAAATGCAGGGCAATGGAGAGGCAAGTTTTGGAGAGTACTCTGTGATGTCACTCCATGTGTCCTGATCCCTCCCCTTCCATCAACACATACTCTCTTCAGATGTCTAATCTACTCATGTTGTTCTAGATCTCTTATCCAAGGTACAATAAATATAATGAGTATGAGATATATAATTTGAACAGGGAGACCTATATAGTTTTTAAAAAACCCCTCTTAATTCTGATGTAATTTAACTTGAGTTACTGTATACTAAAGTGTAAGGAATGTATTATATGTACTATTTTGGATGCATTTACATTGGGAGGAAGAACCATAAATAAAGCAATATTTAGGATTCAGAAATAAATTTCTGCTTATTGAATTTTAGGCATTAATAAAAGAGATATATTTGAGGAAGGTCTATCTCAGAGCCCATCAAGTTACACCACTAACCTTTTTTCACCATAAACATGAAAATCATCTCCTTTTGTTGAATATTGGTTAAACAATGATCAAAATTGTGTCTTTTTTTAAGATTTTATTTATTTATTCATGATAGAGAGAGAGAGGCAGAGACACAGGCAGAGGGAGAAGCAGGCTCCATGCAGGGAGCCCGATGTGGGACTCGATCCCGGGTCTCCAGGATCAGGCCCTGGGCCAAAGGCAGGCACTAAACCGCTGAGCCACCCAGGGATCCCCTCAAAATAGTATCTTAGTAAACGTTTAATTGTCTAATGTTCTAAAGTAATGTCGATTAACCATTAACATGTCTTTCCCAATTTTAATATTTTGTAGAAATGGAAGCCCTACAATTCCAGGGCATATTGCATATTAATTTCTTCAACACTTATTAATTTTAATGTTCATATTCTGGTCATAAAGAGAACTGGAAAATAGTGAAATTTTGTTGCGTTGTGATTTTTTTTTGTTGTTTTATCTAAGCACATTATAGAAATGTAAAGATAGTTAACATAAATTGTATAGAGTGGTACTTGTGAGGATCCTGAATCCTTAACTAGCTAGTAATTGTGCAAGACCATCCTTGGCTTCTCCCCTAGTCCTGAGGTCTTTATCTCATTTGGGAAAGCACATTTTCCATTTAATCCTACATATGTGCCCTTCCTAATCAGTAGTCACTAAACATAAAGGAATAGCCTTATGGGAATTGACAGGAATGTTATCAGTGATAGAATTTAAATATAATTTTTCTACAATCCTTGAATACTTTTCTATACATTCCATGAAGTTAACTTGAAAGGATGAATTCTGGACCTAGGTTTGCCTCAGCCCACTCATTAACTATTAGAGCAAGAGCCTGCTACCCACGTATTTTCTTTAAACATATTATTACTTATGGGATGTCCCCTAAGCAACCAATATGACAAACGTTAAAATTATGCTTTGTGCCCTCTAGGCAGCCATCTACAAATTCACATTGGTATAATACCTGCTAAAATTTGTCAATATTATCTAGGCAATTCTTGGAATTTTGAATGTAAATTGATTTTGCTTAGCTCTGTCAAGCCCCTGGTGTATTTGGACCCTCGTCATGGGTCATAGGGCAAGCTTCTTAAAGATTCAGTTCATTTAAAAAAAACAAAACAGCAAAAAGTGTTTCCAATGGGACATATATTTTGTACTTTTTACAGCAACAACTTGGTTTCTTCCTCGTCCTTCGTCTATTTATTTGTTCTGTGACCACTCAGGTTTTGCCAGGTGTTAGGCTGTTGCTGCTGCAGATATAGCATTGCTATGGATATAATGAAAATGAAGAGAAAATTATCTATCCATCTACTATGTATCTATTTTCTTTTTTTTAAGATTTTATTTATCTATTCATGAGAAACAGAGAGAGAGAGAGACAGAGAGAGAGGCAGAGACACAGGCAGAGGGAGAAGCAAGGCTCCATGCTGGTAGCCTGTCCTGGGACTGGATCCCAGGTCTCCAGGATCAAGCCCTGGGCTGAAGGTGGTGCTAAACCGCTGAGCCACCCAGGCTGCCCTATGTATCTATTTTCTAATATCTATCTATCTGTTTGATAATTTCAGAAAATAAGCACAGTAAGTATAATAACAGAGTGTAATAAGGTAGAGAGTGATTGTGAGGATGAACTGCTTAGGCTCCCCAAATATGCTTCTTTCTGGTGACATAGTCCTCATTTTTGTTATAAAAACTCCAACTTTAGCCATGGAAATAAACTAGGTTGAAAATTTACATGATGTTGAATTTTGAGATCATGAACAATGTATTTTGCAACCTGGTTTCATCAGTCTTAGGGTACTGAAAGGCCACCTCTTAGAGGGGCTGTCATAATTTCAAGGCTTATGTACCTGGAACTAGGAAATGTGGTATCAGAGTATTTCCTTTTCATTCTAATTAAGGCTGAGTAAGCAGTCATCCAGCCCACTGTCCTCTTACATCTTACTGTGTATCCTAATATCCTCAACTTAAGTACAGGTAGTCTGTGTTCCTAATGGCCCATGGCGAGTAGCCTATGCACATCCTTCTCATGCTCCAGAAAGACCTGACCCTTTCCCTTTGGATTCTAAGATACTGAAAGTTGGTACATGCCCGAAGGTAACGGATATAACAAATGTAAGCAAAATAATAGTCACTGAGCCTAAAACAGGGAAAGATTTTGCCGCACAAGTGATAAGCCTGAAAAACACTATGTGAGCTCATCTTTTGGTAAGAAAGTGTCCTAGGCCTAAGGCCCAATCTTATGAAAGGGTTTCAAAAACCGTGCATTTGAGATTTTCCTTCCCAATATCTCTTGAACCCACTTTGACTGCCAGAGACCACTTTGACATCTTTATATCTTCTTAAAGCAAAATACCTTGATGAAGATGCTTATACTTGCTGACTTTTTAAAAAAAAAAAAAATTCTCTTTAAAAAAAACAAAAACAGGGATCCCTGGGTGGCGCAGTGGTTTAGCGCCTGCCTTTGGCCCAGGGCGCGATCCTGGAGACCCGGGATCGAATCCCACGTCGGGCTCCCGGTGCATGGAGCCTGCTTCTCCCTCTGCCTGCGTCTCTGCCTCTCTCTCTCTCTCTCACTGTGTGCCTATCATAAATTAAAAAAATAAAAAAATAAAAAAAACAAAAACAAAACATGTTGCTGTATCTCTCAACTTGATAGGATTAGAAGTAGAAGGCCAGAGCTAGTGCTCTCATCCACCTTGTAAACACCATCATCAAGAATCACCAAGGCACAATAGATAACACTCATTGTTCACCATAAATGCTTGCAAAACATTCAGCTTAACTTTCAACATCATGAATGGTGCCTCATCCAGATTTCAAATCTGATAAACTATAATCTTTTACATCGTATAAAATTACTATTATTTCTTATAGTTCTGAGCATATTAAAATTACATGCGATTTCAGAAAGGGGCTAATTAACTTACTATTCACTGTATAACTCAGTGAAGTTTTCTAATGTTTACATTTTGCTTTAGTGAATGTGTATGAGTATTTAAATTTTTAAAGGTGTGATTAGATAGTATATCCAACATTTATCATATTTCCTAAAGTATTAAGATTCTATGACTGACAGGTATAAGGTGAAAGCTCACTGTGGTTTTAATTTACATTTCCCTAATGATTGTGATGTTGAACATCTTTTCATGTTTTTGTTTTTGTTTTTTTTTTTTTGGCCATTTGTATGTCCTCTGCCCATATATATTTTTTAAATATCTTATTTATTTGTATGTGAGAGAGATATACCAAGAGACAAAGCACAAGCAGGGGGTAGAGGGAGAAGCAGGCTCCTTGCTGAGCTGGGAGCCCAAGGTGGGGCTCGATCCCAGGACCCTGGGATCATGAGCTGAGCCGAAGACAGTTGCTTAACTGCCTGAGCCACCCAGGTATCCCTCTGCCCATTTTTTAATTGAATTATTGTTTGGTGTTGAGTTGTAGAAGTTCTTTATATATTTTTGATATCAACATTTGCAAATATCTTCTCCCATTCAGTAGGTTGCCATTTTGCTTTGTTGGTGGTTTCTTTCACTGTGCAAAAGCTTTTTATTTTGGTGTAGTCCCAATAGTTTATTTTTGCTTGTTTCTCTTGCCTAAAGAGACATATCTAGAAAAATGTTTCTATATCAATATCAAAGAAACTACTGCCTATATTTTCAACTAGGAATTTTATGCTTTCAGTCCCATAGTTAGGCCTTTAACTAATTTTTAGTTTATTTTTGTGTGTGGTGTCAGAAAATAGTCCAGGTTCATTCTTTTGCATGTTGCTGGCCAGTTTTCCTCACATTATTTGTTGAAGAGATTACTTTTCCCCTATTGTAATATGTTGGCCTCCTTTGTCATAAGTTAATTGACCATATAAGCCTGGGTTTATTTCTGGACTCTGTTACATTGATCTGTGTTTATTTTTGTGCCAAGGCCATACTGTTTTGATTACTACAACTTTGTAGTATATCTTCATATCTGGGATTGTGACACCTCTAGCTTTGTTCTTTTTCAAGATTGCTTTGGTTGTTTGTTGTCCCATACAAACTTTAGGGATATTTGTTTTAGCTCTGTGAAAAATATTGTTGGCATTTTGATAAGGATTACATTGTCTATGAAGATTCCTCAAAAAATTAACAATATAATTGCCATATGATCCAGTAATTCCACTACTGGGTACTCTGTCTTACATTTTGGTAATTTTTAATTATTTATATCTTTGATTTTCAGTAATTTGTCTATGATATACTTAGGTGTAGTCTCCTCTTTATTAACTAGTTTACGATTTGCTGAGATGCTTGGATCTATATATTGTTTTTAAGATATTTTTGGCCATTATTATATTAAATATTTTTCTGCTCAATTTTTCCCTCCTCTTTCTGAAATTCCATATATATATGTTAAAATATATGATGTTGCATCACAAGTCACTGAGGTTCTGTTTATTTTTTAACTTTATTTCCTTATTCTTCAGACTGAATTTTTATTGGTTTGCATCCAGATAAACTGACTTTTCTGAATTCTCTAATCTACTATTGAAATCATCATCTCATTTATTATTTTTTAATATAATTTTAATTTTATGTAATGCTTTTAATTTCTTTGCTGAAATTCTAAATTTATTATTTAGTGTTAAGAGTGGAATTATGTCCCCTCCCCTCATTCATGTTAAACTCCTAACTCCTAGTATCTCAGAATCTGAACTTGTTTGAAAAAAGGGGCACCACAGATGTAATTAGTTAAGCTAAAATGACCAAAATCCAATGACTATTATCCTTACAAAAGAGGAAATTTGGACACAGCTATATATAGAGGGAGAAAGCCATATGAAAATGAAGGCAGAGATTGGAAATATGCTTCTATAAACCAAGGAATGCCAAAGATTACCAGCAAGCCACTAGAAGCTAAATGATAGGCGTGGAAAGGATCCTCTATCATAGCCTTCAGAAGAAATCAATCCTGCAGATACCTTGACCTTGGACTTCTGGCCCCAGAATGGGAAACAATATATGTCTATTGTTTAATCCACAAGGTTTATGACACTTTGTTAGAGTAAGTTAGCAAATATAATAGATTCTGTTTTTCAATATTTGAATGTATTTTTAGTAGTTGTCTTAAATTATTTTGTCTCTTGTCAACATCTCAGTTATCTTAAGACTATATTTGCTGATCTTTTCTTGATTATAGATATTTCCTACTTTACATTTCCAGTAATTTTTCTATGTTGAATATAGAGGATGATGATATAGGAGCTCTGGATTATATTATATTCCTGTTAAGTATGTTTGGTTTGGTTTTGGCATGAAGTTCAGTTATAGATGAACCTTTTTAATTTTAAAAAAGCTTTTATAAATGTTTAGTCCTTAGTTCTAGGGCATGTCTCTGATCCTACACTGTGGTCCTTACTCCTAATACGTGGCTTTTCTTAAATCTCAAGTGAATGCCTGAGAAGATTACCTAGATTTTTCCATTTTTAGCCAGGCTAGAACTCTGAACTATGAGCAACCTCTCTAGCAGTCTCTTATTGTCAGGCCTACTTAATAGAGCATTGCTCTGAGTAAGTTCAGACAAATTATCATCCCAAACTGATTAGGGTACCCTCACAAACCTCTGTGTATCCTACTCAGCATATCTTCTGTTCATTTAAAAAAAAAATCCATTCCCATAAATTCCAACTGCTTTTATTGCCACAAAATCCACTCTCTTTCTCCGCTCAGTTTAAAAAGACTCCATGCTGTGCATGGACTCTTTCTCTCTTTAGTGTAGTTGGGAGACCCTAGTATCATTAGATATTCCTCATGTATTTCTTCTTTCTTAAGAATCATGGTGCCATGCTGCCGATTGTCTAATATCTGATAAGTGTCACCTTATATATATTTTTGTAGTTTCATAATTGTTTATGAAATGTTTACTGTGGAAATGGAAAAGCAAGTTTAGTGTCTATAAATGTGTCTTGGCCAGAAGGTAAAACAATTTTAAAATATATTTGTCATAATATCAGATATTATAACTAATAACTATAAAGTTTTTATCTTCTTTATATATGTCTCTAATTTCCCTTCTTTTAAGTGACATTTTAATATTCTGGATGAATTTTTATTTGTATGGATACTTTTTACCAACAAGATTTGAGGAAACATAGCTCTGATAAATGTTATCTCTCTTTAAGCTTCTGATAAAAAGGACAAATCTATCTTCCCCCCAGCCCCGTCAAATAAATAAATAAAACCTTAAAAAAAAAAAAAAAAAGGAAATATACCGAAATCAAAATGCTTTTCCACAGTGAAGAAAATCATCAACAGAACAAAACAGCAACGTACTGAAAGAGAAAATGCATGCAAATGATTTATCTGATAAGGGGATAATATCCAAAATATATAAGTAATTTACACAACTCAACACCAGAAAAAAGATCTGATTTTTAAAATTGGTAGAGGATTTGAATAGACATTTTTTTAGTGAAGACATATTGATGGCAAACAAACACATATAAAGATGCTCAACATCACTAATACCAAAGAAATGCAAATCAAAACCACAAGGTGATATCACCTCACAGGAGTCAGAGTATCTATTATAAAAAAGATAAGAAATAACAAGTGCTGGTGAGGATGAGGAGTAAAGAGAACACTTCTGCACTGCTAGTAGGCATGTAAGTTGGTACAGCCACTCTGGAAAAACAGTATGAGGATTCCTCAGAAAATTAAAAATGGAAATACCATATGATCCAGTAATTCCACTACTGGGTATTTACTCAAAGAAAATGAAAACATTAATTAAAAAAAAATCATATGCACCCCCTAAGTTCACTGCAACATTATTTACAATAGCCAAAATATGGAAACAACCCAAGTACCCGTTTATAGATTACAGGATAGAGAAGATGTGGTATAGATATACAATGGAATATGACTCAGTCATAAATAAAAGAGTGAAATGTTGCCATTTGTGACAACATGGATGGACCTAGAGGGTATTATAAGTCAAATAAGTAGGACACAAATGAGACAAATGTTTCACTAGTACATGGAACAATAAAAGCAAAAATTAAAAAACAAAAAAGCAGAAACAGACTCATAAATACAGAGAACAAACTGGTGCTTGCCAGAGGGGAGGGGAGTGGAGGAATGTACAAAATGGGTGAAGGGGAGTGGGAGATACAAGGTTCCAGCTGTGGAATGAGTAAGTCATGGGGATAAAAGGTACAGCAGAGGGAACAGAGTCAATGGTACTGTAATAGCATTGTATCCTGACAGATAGTAGTTACATTTGTGGTGACCATAGCATAATGTATAGCGTGGCTGAATCACTATGCTACACACCTGAAACCAAAGTATACAATATTGTGTATCAACGATACTTCAATTTAAAAAATTACAATATTTTCCTGTTTAGCAATTGATTAATAAAGGGTATATTTTTAAAGATTTTATTTACTTGACACAGAGAAGGAAAGAGAACCAAAGAGGACAATCAGAAGGAGCTCCTGCAGAAAGAGAGGGAGCAGACTCTCTGCTGAGCAGGGAGCTTGATGTGGGCCTTGATCCCAGGACTGATATCATGATCTGAATCAAAAGCAGATGCTTAACCCACTGAGCCACCCAGGCACACCAATAAAGGAATATTTTTCTCAAAATGTCCTTGGATTATATAACAGACATCACTAAAATTTAGACCTTTGTCAATGTTAACAAAAATAAATTCACTGGTGAATTGTTTATGCACATATTGAAAAAGGGCATAAATTATATATATATATATATTCCCGAGAAAATATTTTATTTTTTTTTAATTTTTTAATTTATTTATGATAGTCACAGAGAGAGAGAGAGAGAGGCAGAGACACAGGTAGAGGAAGAAGCAGGCTCCATGCACCGGGAGCCCGACGTGGGATTCGATCCCGGGTCTCCAGGATCGCGCCCTGGGCCAAAGGCAGGCACCGAACCGCTGCGCCACCCAGGGATCCCTATTCCCGAGAAAATATTTTAAATTGTTTTCCAATGCCCGATCCTCACAATTAAATCCTTTTGTTTGTTTGTTTGTTTGTTTGTTTCTCACAATTAAATCCTAATCCTACATTTGTTTCCATTACCTAACAGCTCATTTTGATTCAGCATGAACTCAACCACTCCGTTAAACTAATCTGGAGTTTTTAAAGCCAGCATTACATTTGTAGTTCCTCTTTCCTAGGTCAAATCTTTTCCATATTCTTTTTCATCTCAGTAAGTAGATGAATAATAAAAAGAAATCTTTAAGAAAAAGCACAAAAGCATCCTAGAAAACTTATTACATAATTCAATGCATATGTAGTTTTTCTAAATGTGAAACTCTGAATTATACACTGTTATTGTCATCTTATTTGTAATGATGAAACATCTAAAATCTAAAATAATATATGGCCATATTGTAAGTAAATAGAAAAATAGAGGCTATGGTCATCCAAAAATTTCAAAAGTCAAAGTTAGCATTAAGAAAAAACTAGGGATGGGGACGCCTGGGTGGCTCAGTGGTTGAGCATCTGCCTTCCGCTCAGGGTGTGATCCTGGAGTCCCGGGATCGAGTCCCACATCGGGCTCCCGGCAGGGAGCCTGCTTCTCCCTCTGCCTGTGTCTCTGCCTCTCTCTCTCTCTGTGTGTGTGACTATCATAAAAAAAAAAAAAAAAAAAAAAAACCTTTATAATTTTTTAATTTTGGCTTGTTCTCCCCTACATTTCTCCTCTAAAACTTGATCCCAGGTTAGTATCTTAGAACAAAATAAAGAAATAACATTTAAATACAATTAAGGACATTAACATTTAAATACTGTTAAATACTATCAGACTTAGAATTTCAAAACACCACATATTCATGCAAGGATCATTGTCATTTGAGTCCTTTTGTGGTTCTGTGTATCACAGGCTTTAAACAATTTCTAAAAACTTGTCATAACTTCCCAAAGTATTTAGGAACTTACAAAAGTTTGATACTAGTTTTAGAACACAAATATTTGAAAAGAAAATAAGCACAGAATTTACTGTTCTATGTAGAAGCCTGTTTGTTTATTTATGTTGTATTTACTTATTCATGAGAGACACACAGAGAGGAAGAAGAGCAGAGATATAGGCAGAAGGAAAAGCAGGCTCCCTGTGAGGAGCCCAATGTGGGACTGGATCCCAGGACCCCAGGATCATGACCCAAGCCAATGGTAGACACTCAACCACTGAGACACCAGGGCGCCCCAATGTAGAATTTAAAAATGCTCATACCTATCCCTTCCTAGTGATGTTGCACGTTGAACAAGAGAAAGAGTTTTGTGCTCTCCCACGATGGCCTGACTGCTAAGGTGACTGTGCCATATTTTATGGTCTTGATCTATGCCTTACTGCTGGTAAACTCCTGTCCTTCCTTTACTTTTTCTTTTATGTGTCAACATATCTTGCCAGCAATCCATCTAATAATCTTGAACATTTAAAAATTTTCCCCCCAGCAAATATTCAGTTATTCTACTGGCACTATGTGTAAGGAATGGCGCATGGCACACCAGACAAGGAATGATGATCAAGCCAGACAGGGTTATTGACTTAATGCATTTATATATCTTGGAGGAAGAAAGACAGCTATGCAGACAACTTCAACATATTTAATAAATGTGTTGATTGGAGAGCCTGAGAAATTATGGAATAACGTAAAAGGAGAATTCATACCAGATAAGGTATATCAGGAAAAGTGTTCCATAGAAGTGTCTTAAAAAATAGACCCGAGTAGAGAAAACTACAGGAAAGAGAGAAGAAAGCATTTTTCTGACAGAAATAATCATTTATGTTAAAAATCTAGAGGTTTAAAGGTAATTCTTAAGTGACCAAAGTCTAGCCAATGTGATAAAAGAGTTAAATTCACTTTGAAATAGAAGCCACTGCTCTCTTGGACGATGCTTGGATGGAAATTACTAGTACCTTTCTAAATACCTGTACTTTCTTTTTAAATCTTCAGGTTGACGGCCATCCTCACTGTATTAATACTTTAAATGTGACTGTAGTTTAATTTTGGTGGTCTGTAACACATGTCTTGTTGCAAAGTAAAGGTAATTTATCAATCTAGACTGTGATATTATAATTTCCAATGTAAGAGTCTGGTTATAATAACTGTATTATTTACCAGATCCCCATTTTAGACTTCATGAAATTTTAACATTGAGAAAAATAATGCAAGTAATTAGACACAGTAAAGGTAATATTGACTCTGAAAGTCATAATACAATCATCTACACTGCATAGCCTCATCTGAAAATCTGGCTGGGAGACCTATTGCGGATGTGAGGCAACCATTCCATTACTGTGGTAGAATTTAAAGTTTTTCAAATTTTCTGACCTTTCTGTTTTACTAGAGAAGATTTAAAAGATGAAGAATGTCAAACTAAAATATCAGGAAACACAGATCCAACAGAATATAGCTGACATAATTTCAGGCTTCAAGAGAAGAAAACAAATCAGATTTTATGAAAAAGGATCCCTTTATGGCAGATGATAATAAGATTTACTAATTCTAAAGAGAGAAAAAAAAATCAAGATGTTGTAGAAATCAGTTTAGTTAGGAGGGAAGGCAGGCAGATTCGTTTAAAGTAGGAATCACAAAAAAATTGACTTGTTTACCAAGGGGCTGGATTCCATGCTCTGGAAATCTTGGTAAAGCTCTCATGATCAAATTGTTTACTTTTAAATGGCGTAGGTGTACCATTACCTGAGGATAATAACAATGGGAGTATGATCTCCTCTGCCCCTTCCCATCACATGTTTTCATATCACTACAGTTTTTCCAGTGATAAGCCAAGGAAGTTTGTGTGAATTTACCCACCTGCGTTTTTTTTTTTTTCCATGCAACTTTCGTAACATTTTAGAAAATGATATAATCGGCAATCTAATTTCCTACAGATCATTTGAAATAATATAAAGGTGTAACTAAATTCCATTCCTGGTCCAGGCCAGTTAGTGACCTCAGATGAAGCTAAGCCCATGAAGCTACAAAAATAATATAAAAATATATTTGAAAGTATCAATAGTTTAGTACTGAATGTTAGTAAGAGACAATGAACATGTAACCAAAAATACTTTAATCAGAATCTCAAAACCAGTCCTTTCTAAACGAAGATGGGACATTGATCTATTTTCCTAAGGAGGCACTAACACAACTTAAATATAACAGATATATAGTTGAAAACATGGCTTTCCTATATTCTTTTTTTCTTTTATCACAAATTTTTCTAGTTTAATAGTTTCTTTCAAATTGTGTCATCTACAAAGCATATATACGCTTTTTTTGTCTCTCATATGAATAACAAGACCCTATAATAGAATCTTTTAAAAGCAATAAAATTAATGGTGAATATATATATATATATTCTTCTTATCATGTAACTAACTATATTAGGATGATAGCTGATGTTAAGATGGTGAATTAATTCATAACAACCAAATAAGGCAAATGCTTATTCTTCTAAAGCAATTAACATTTCAGTACTTCATAAGGTAATAAGAAGGTGAAGAAATGTGAATTAGACTAAACCATAAGAAAATGAAGAAAATACAAATACAGAGTAAGCCTGTTGTAAATAGTTAAATAAAATCCCTAAAGCTTAGCTGAACTCTGGTAAGAGTCTGAGTTCAAATGTCTTAATCCCTGTTCAATCTCAAATTTATTGTGTACTCTCTAACAAATAAATCATTGGGCTTGCAATTCAGCCCCTTCTATATATAAAACGAGAATAAAAATTCCAAACTATACTCTGGGGTTGATATACTCTATAAACTAAGTGTGCCTACTAACATAAAATAATAACATGGTCACATTGCATTTTTATTATAATAATCCATTATGGTAAATTTAAATCTAGATAGTTAGTGAAGTGTTGTACTTTGTAAAACCTGCATTACCAGTGGAAATTATGTCTATACAGTTTATTTTATATAATGCAAGACACTATTAGGTACTACTAGAAAAAAATAAAATGATGAGAGTTAAAACATGACAATTCTTTCAGGCAGCCCGGGTGGCTCAGTGGTTTAGTGCCAGCTTCAGCCCAGGGCCTGATCCTAGAGACCTGGGATTGAGTCCCACATGGGGCTCCCTCTGTGGAGCCAGCTTTTCACTCTGCCTGTGTTGTGTCTCTGACTCTCTCCCTCTGTGTCTCATGAATAGATAAATAAAATCTTTTAAAACAATGACAATTCTTTCTTATCACTTCAAATTTATTGCTTTATTTTGTCTTTATCTTTACTTATTAAGATACTTCTTTTTTAGATTTTATTTTTTATTTATTTGTTCATGAGAGACACACACACAGAGAGAGCGAGAGAGAGAGAGAGAGAGAGGGAGGCAGAGACACTGGCAGAGGGAGAAGCAGGCTCCATGCAGGGAGCCGGACGTGGGACTTGATCCCAAGACTCCAGGATCACGCCCCCGGTCAAAGGCAGACGCTAAACTGCTGAGCCACCCAGGGTTCCCTGTTAGTGATTTATTTGTATCTAAAATTAGCCACATGGTTGAAGGTCAGATGAGCTGATAAGAATCCTAAATATGTAGATTTTTCCATTAATCTTTGTGGCCTTCAAAATCTAGTAAACTATGATTGAGAGATAAGAAATGTCCAAATATTATATGGCATATTTACTATATGGCATTCATAAAAACCAGTATATCAGTCAGGTTGCAACGATTGAGACTCCACTTTATTTTAAACAAAATATGATATAATGGTATGGCATAGCTTATAAAAACAGTTGGAGGGAGCGACTGAAGAAATATACTCTAAGCTGATCTTCCAAGAGTGATACCCAGAATCTCACTCTAGTTGTGTGCTGCCAAGACTTTGAGTCCCTCAAGAACCACCAGGAAATGGCAGAATCAGGCAAATATCACTATAGCAGCAGGCTACTCCTGCGCTACCAGGAAGCCTTATGCTAAAATGGAGACCTACTGGTCGAGATGCCAGCTCTAGAACTATACTTGTTCTGCCCCAATATGCAGCAGCAAAATAAATGCTCACACATTGCCTTTGGATGCCCTAAAAGCCAGAGAATGGGTGCCATGATGTCTGAAATAGCCGTTGGGCAGGACTGCGGATGGGAAAAGGGAGACAAATGCTATCCCTGATGCAACTGTGAGAGTAAGCAGCAAAAGTAGTCGTTAGGCAGGCTTCTACCTCGCAGTGTTCTAATTTCCAAATTTTTTCTAGATGAATTTGATAGCTGAAACTTCAAACATATCTCTAAACTAAGTGATAAGCTTTCTATCATCTGGGCCCTGTAGTATAGAAATGAACACTAGGAGAAAGTTGAAATGGGTACTGAATTGGCAGATTGACAATATCTGACCAAAGAACTTTGCTCAGTTACTTTGCCTATACTTGCTCTTATGAGATAGCATACTCAGAGAATTTGTTGGAACATAGTTGAAAATTTTATATCTGTAGCAAGCATAAAAGACCCCTAATTGGCTTTATTACCTAAGGATTATTCTTTGCTATATGAATGTCTTGGTGAACTATGATTGTTAGTTTGGGTACCATGGAAATGACAAAATTGGTAAGTTATTTTGTATGAAACTTTGGAATATGCTAAAGGAATCTCAAATATTGGGAACTTTGTTATTTAGACAATGCTAAGGCAGTGCTAAGGCAGGTTGTATCCTTGGAAAGTCCAGTATAATCATTCATTACAAAAAGTATTATTATTCACAAAATCTAAGAATGAAACAAATTATATGGGAAAGAGAATTACTGTATTTAAATCATATATCACATTTTATGAAACACATTATTTCACTTTAAAATCTCAGGAATTGATGTGCAACTTGAATACATTTCATGTAAGCATCATTTATGATATAGATGTCTTTGTCTCCATGAGTACAAATTTAAGAATGGTCATTTAAACAATTATTTTTATCTCAGTGGAGTTTTCTGCATTACTCTACTATTTGAGTTTTTAAATGTAACTGACATTTAAAATGTCTTTCCACACTGTCCAGAAATTTGGTAACATCCAAGAAGTATCCATATTTTAGTTGTGATAATGATATCATGTATTAAATATCTTAGAGCTATATGTTAGAGATAAACATTGGACTATAGATATATGTTGAACCATAGACAAATTAAATAATTTAAGTACTCCAAGAAAAGATGAGGGAAATGAATGAGGTTATAAATGACGTCATGTTTATGGAAGCTGAGTGATAGGTACATTGAGATTCACTCTACCTACATCTTTCTTACCTTTGTATATATTCAAATTTTTCCATAATAAAAAATTTAAGCTAGAAGCATGTTTTGACATTGAAAGCAAAATTTACGGTGTTTTCAGAATGGAAAAAATAATGATGAATCATATATCAAATATTGAACATTGTATTTATGCAATTATAAAAGAAGTATCTTAGGGGATCCCTGGATGGCTCAGCGGTTTAGTGCCTGCCTTTGGCCAGGGCATAAAAGAAGAGGAGGCAGTGAGACCCAGGCTTAAAGACCAGAGTCCTGTGAAAAAGGCCAAACCCACACTCAAACCTAAAAAGCCAGGATCCAAGAAATGAGGAGCCAGGAGTGGCCTGGCTGCAGCGACCGAGGGAGAGCTGGCTAGCTGTGACCCCAAGTCTCCCCCACCCAGCCTCTCTCCACCTGAGTCTGAATGGGATGGAGCTGCTGAGGCCAACACGAGAGGCCCTCGCCCCAACTCTCAAGTGTTCAGCGGGACCTGGAGCTCCAACCTCAGGGCCATTAATAAAGTTTGCTTTGCCAGGAAAAAAATAAATAAATAAATAAATAAATAAAAAGAAAAAAAGAAAAAAGAAAAAAAATTTAAAAAACCGAAGGGAGTTGGGGTCCCTGCGTGAGCCTGCTTCTCCCTCTGCCTGTGTCTCTGCCTCTCTCCCTCTCTCTGTGTCTCTCGTGAATGAGTAAATAAAATCTTAAACTACAACAACAACAACAACAAAACAAATAAATCACTAACAAACAGCCAGCAGACCTATAGCTGGGATAGAATACTTGATTTCATGTTTTAGTACTAGCTTCATTGTGCAGGGCAAAAGTCTCCATCAATTTGAAAGTCTTTATCGTGCCCAGGTTCATTTTTCTTTCTGAGGTGGTTATACAGCATTTCCTTGAGCCTCCATCTTTCCTTTTGGAAAATGGAGATAATAATATTGAACACATATGGTAATTAGTAGGGTTTTATGAAACTTATAAATATACTGATCTTGGTACAACATTTATCACAGGGAAGATATGGCATTGGTAGTGTTGGTGGTACTGGCCATGGTAGTTGCAATTCTTGGAGTTGTGGCTGTTGAAAGTTTTACAAATATTAATTAGAGCAGGAGTCTCCAATAAGATTAAATACTACAGAAAATTGTCTCTTATTATAAATTATAACCAATAATATTCCACAGCATGATATAATATATATGTAATTTTATAAATGATATGCAATATATATTTAAAACAAGCACTGATATTAATTACCAAATAATATGGTGTATATGGGGGGTGGGAAGTGAATGAAATAATTACTTTATTATAATGTGGAACATTTCAATAAAGTTTTAATATTGAACAAGCATTAAACACCTTGAAACATGCAAAGTCAAAATAGAATAACTTATCCTTTTTGTTGTTTTTATTGTTAACACTGAACATGTGAGCTAGACTCTTAACAAATTGTTATGATATAGTAATTTCAACTATAGACACAATTTTGTATAGCAGGTCTTATTTACCTTGTGTGATCGTAATTTTATACCTGCTGAACAGGAAGTCCCATCTTCCCCTCTCCGTAGCCCCTGACAACCACTCTTACACTCTCTACTTCTTTGAATATTTAGGTACCTCACGTAAATGATGTCAGACAGTATTTGTCCTTCTGTGACTGCCTTAATGTCAGTTTAAGCTTAATGTCTTCAAGTTTTATCCATTTTGTAGCATAAGACAGGACTTTTTCCTTAAAGTTGAGTAATATTCCATTTTATATATTTAGCTATTATAAAGAACACTGCAAACATTAAAATCCCTTTTGAATAGACAGTTTTGGGGGAAAACAGAGTTCTTGAATTAGAATAATTTTAGATGTTGGGTGTCTACATGGGAAAACAATTGGAAATATGTATATTATAAAACTATAGTGTTGTATTTAATTAACAAAAGAATTCATTATTGTTCATAATGTTCTACTTTGAACTGCTCTAATTTTACTTAAAATGGAACATATTTTATATTCATTAAATTAAATAATTTGTAATGTCTTATATTGTGATAAAAATAATTTAAGTAGCAATACCAAAACTGTATTATTCAATTCTCCTGTTAAAGTATAGAACACATATATTATTCACAGCACAAACTTTTCAGTATTTCATTGGTAACCCTACTTGACCACTTAAAATTAATACCATATCAAAATATTAATAAATATTTTAAATAAGTTAAAACACTCAACTTTTTTCAACTTAAAGTATCTATTTCTAGTCTTATACATTGCAATCCAATCTTAATCTAAATACATGCTTGGTTAAAGGTATTCAAGATCATACTACACATTCCATTTGTTTTTGTTGTTGTTGTTGGTTTGTTTTCTTTTTGATTACTTTTCCTTCAATACTATGTTATTAAATATTACAGGGACAATGTAATCTAAACAATCATCATTTACAATGGCTGACCAGTGTTATCTCACATGTTTCACAGTTTACTAAACTCTTCCCTTTTTCTCTTTATTTAATCAATAGAAAAAATGCCACATATATATTTTTATGAATATAGGTTTTTGTTTTTGTTTTGACTTTGGTTCAAGTATTCTTTTAACATATATTTCTGAGAATGGGAATCCTGGGTCAAAAGATAAGGCTATCTAAATGGTTATATCTATGTTTTATACTGCATTTCTGTTTTTGTAATACTCTTAAAAGTCACCAACAGTATAAATATATGCCAATTTAAGCACAGCATGACACATT
Source organism: Vulpes lagopus (assembly GCF_018345385.1). Classification (NCBI taxonomy): domain Eukaryota; kingdom Metazoa; phylum Chordata; class Mammalia; order Carnivora; family Canidae; genus Vulpes; species Vulpes lagopus. Next base: position 78,806,468 of record NC_054835.1, on the reverse strand, counting down.
TGGAGTTATCACTTTGTCTCCCCTAATTTAATGGTAAAGAAATAGACCTAATCATTTTTTTTATCTCTTAAAGTATACCCACTTTAGCCAAATTCTCTATTCTAATATGTATCATTTTCTTGCAAGAAAATTTTATCGCATTATGATGGTGTCAGCATTTGCATTTAAATAACATGATAGCATTAGAATGAATTTAATAGAGCAGTGTTTTCATTGCATGATTGAAAATGCTTACCCTGTAAATGTGAATGTTCTTTACAGAAAAAAAAAAAAAACCAGTACAATAAATAACTAATGAATTCTGCCAAAATTAAACATTGACCAGACATGCCTGTGAACAAAAAACTGGGGAATCTGAACATATGCTGAATAGATCATCATATTGGGAAGGAAGATACACACTAAAATTGTTCCATGACTGCTGGGCAATATTTCAATTCTATAAAAATATGCTAGGAACTCAGAAAGTTAAATAGTTATAATGGGTAGGAAGAGAAAAATGCTGAAATAATTCTTTATAAATGTTTATGAAAATAACTATCCCTCAAACCAATATATTTGATCCTATAAAGATCTATAAACATCTTAAGAGTACAATAGAATTTTAAGCATTAAGCAGCATGAGGTTTATTAAGAATAGATATGCCACAGAAGCTTAATAGTTTCTTTTGATTCATGTTAATTACAAAATTAGCGCATGCTGTGAATAGGTGCTATATTCAATATTTGGACTCTAATAAGTGTTTTAGATTATTGTTTTAAAGTACATTTTACCATTGTAACATCTAATACATTGTATTGGTATGGAGTATGGTTGGAGCTAGATATTGTCGATAACCTACCCTACTAAGTAGAAACTAAGATAAAGTAATATTTTGTAAGGCCAGTAATTTAGTGAGGACAGAACCTATCAATGTTCTCAGTCCATTATAAAATTATTGATTTGGGGTCACCTGCGTGGCTCAGTCAGTTAAGTGTATGCCTTAGCTCCGGTCATGATCCCAGGGTCCTCGGATCAAGTCCCACATGAGGCTCCTTGGTCAGTGTGGAGGCTTCCTCTTCCTCTCCCTCTTCCTGCTGTGCTAGCACACTCTCTCTTTCAAACAAATATAAAACCTAAATAAAACAAAACAAAACACTAAACTTTGAGATGTGATATATTTTTTTTAAAATTATAAATTTGATTACTATATATTATCAAATTCATTAAAACAATTTATTTCAATTAATAATTTTGAGGCAAAGACTTATTAAAGTTGATAAATGGAAGTTTTAATATCTGAAAAGAAGTTCACATATACATCAAGAACTATATATATATATCTATATATCAATACCATAAAATATTAAAGAAAAAATAAAACATATAATTAATGACTATTCTAATCAGATAAATTTTAAGAAATTAGATAAATTTTAGCTATGACACCTAGCAAAGTAGAATATCCTGATTGAAGTGCAAGCAAGATAATTTTGTACTCTGATAACAAAGTAGGTTTTAGGAAATCTTTGTGTCATTCCAATGCACAGAACATTTTTTATTGGAGTTCAATTTGCCAACATATAGCATAACACCCAGTGCTCATCTCATCAAGTGTCCCCCTCAATGCCCGACACCCAGTCCCCCCATCCCCCCACCCACCTCCCTTTCCACCACCCCTTGTTCATTTCCCAGAGTTAGGAGTCTCTCATGTTCTGTCACCCTCACTGATATTTCCCACTCATTTCTCTCCTTTCTCCTTTATTCCCTTTCACTATGTTTTTATATTCCCCAAATGAATGAGACCATATAATGTTTGTCCTTCATCAATTGACTTACTTCACTCAGCATAATACTCTCCAGTTCTATCCATGTTGAAGCAAATTGTGGGTATTCGTCGTTTCTAGTGGCTAAGTAATATTCCATTGTATACATAGACCACATCTTCTTTATCCATTCCTCTTTCAGTGGGCACTGAGGCTCCTTCCACATTTTGACTATTGTGGACATTGCTGCTAGAAACATCAGGGTGTAGGTGTCCCGGCGTTTCATTTCATCTGTTATCTTTGGGGTAAATCCCCAGCAGTGCAATTGCTGGGTCCTAGGGCAGGTCTATTTTTAACTCTTTGAGGAACCTCCACACAGTTTTCCAGAGTGGCTGCACCAGTTCACATTCCCACCAACAGTGCAAGAGGGTTCCCTTTTCTCCGCATCCTCTCCAACATTTGTGGTTTCCTGCCTTGTTAATTTTCACATTCTCACTGGTGTGAGGTGGTATCTCATTGTGGTTTTGATTTGTATTTCCCTGATGACAAGTAATGTGAATCATTTTTTCATGCATCTGTTGACCATTTATGTCTTCTTTAGAGAAATGTCTGTTTATATCTTTTGTCCATTTCTTGACTGGATTCTTTGTTCTTTGGGTTTTGAGTTTGTTAAGTGTTTTATAGATCTTGGATACTAGCCTTTTATCTGGCATTTACAAGTATCTTTTCCCATACTGTAGGTTGTCTTTCCCATACTGTAGGTTACCATTTCCTTTGCTGTGAAAAAGCTTTGTATCTTGATGAAGTCTCAGTAGCTCATTTTTGCCTTTGTTTCCCTTTCCTTTGCCTTTGCCTTTGGAGACGTGTCTATTAAGAAGTTGCTGCGGCTCAGGACACAAGGGCTGCTGCCTTTGTTCTCCTCTACGATTTTGATGGATTCTTATCTCACACCTAGGTCTTTCATCCATTTTTAGTCTATTTTTGCGTATGGTATGAGAAAATTATCCAGTTTCATGCTTCTGCAGATGGCCGCCCAATTTTTCCAACACCATTAGAGTAATTGTCTTTTTTGTCTTGGATAGTCTTTCCCAGTTGTCAAATATTAGTTGCCCATAGAGTTGAGGGTCCACTTCTGGGTTCTCTATTCTGTTCCACTGATCTGTGAGTTTGGTTTTGTGCCAGTACCATACCATCTTGATGATTACAGCTTTGTATTAGAGCTTGAAGCGCGGAACTGTGATTCCACCAGTTCTGGTTTTCTTTTTCAACATCTCTTTAGGTATTCAGTGTCTTTTCTTGGTTCTGTACAAATTTTAGGATTATTTGTTCCAAATCAGTGAAATAATTTAATGATACTTTTATAGGGATTGCACTAAACGTATAGATCACACTGTAGGTAACAGAAACATTTTAAAAATACTTGTTCTTCCAACCCATAAATATGGAATATATTTTGCATTTCTTTATGTCTTCTTCAATTTCTTAATGAGTGTCCTATAATTTCCTGAGTATAGATCCTTTGCCTAAACCTAGGTTTATTACTAGGTATCTTATAGTTTGGGATGCAGTGATTTTAGAGTCCAACTTTGCTGAGTTCCTCTATGAATCTTAGCAATTGAGAGATGGAGTCTTTTGAGTTTTCCATATAGAGTGTTATGTTATCTGCAAAGAGTTAGAGTTTGACTTCTTTGCTGATTCAGATGCCTTTTATTTCTTTTTGTTTTCTGACTTCTGAAACTAGGACTTCTAGTACTATGTTGAGCAACAGTGGTAAAAGTGGACATCGTTGTCAAGTTCCTGGCTTTACAGGAAAAGCTCTCAGTTTTTCCATATTGAGAATGATATTCACTGTGGGCTTTTCGTATATGGCTGTTATTATATTGAGGCATGTTCCTCCTATCCCTACACCATGAAGAGTTTTAATCAAGAAAGGATGCTGTACTTTGTCAAATGTTTTTTCTGCATCAGGTGAGATGATCCTATGGTTCTTGTCTTTTCTTTTTTTAATGTAGTATATCACACTGATTGATTTGCAGGTGTTGAGTCACTCTTGCATCCCAGAATAAATCCCACTTGGTCATGATGAATAATCCTTTTAATGTACTGTTGGATCCTATTGGCCAGTATCTGGGTGAGAATTTTGGCATCCATGTTCATCAGGGATATTGGTCTGTAATTCTCCTTTTTGGTGCAGTCTTTGTCTGGTTCTGGGATCAAAGTAATGCTGGCCTCAGAAAGAGTTTGGAAGTTTTCCTTCCATTTCTGGATTTTGAAAAGCTTCAGAAGAGTAGGTATTAATTCTTCTTTAAATATTTGTTAGAATTCCATCTGGGAAGCCATCTGGCCTGACCTCTTACTTGTTGGGAGGTTTTTGATGACTGATTCAATCTCCTTGCTGTGTATGGGTCTGATTAGGTTTTCTATTTCTTTCTGTGTCAGTTTTGGTAGTATATCCATCTTTAGGAATGCATCCATTTCTTCCAGATTGCCTAATTTGTTGGCATATAGTCAGTTGCTCATTATCTGTTCTTATAATTGTTTGTATTTCTTTGATGTTGGTTGTGATCCCTCCTCTTTCATGATTTTATTGATTTGGTCCTTTCTCTTTTCTTTTTGAGAAATCTGGCCAGGGGTTTTATCAATCTTATTAATTAAAAGAAGCAGCTATTACTTCCATTGATATGTTCTACTGTTCTTTTGTTTTCTATTTCGGTGATTTCTACTCTAATCTTTATTATTTCTCTTCTCCTCCTTGGTTTAAGCTTTATTTGCTGTTCTTTCTCCAGCTCTTTCAGGTGTAAGGTTAGGTTGTGCATTTGAGAACTTTCTTCAGAAAGGCTTGTATTGCTATATACTTCCCTCTTAGAACTGCCTTTGCTGCATCTCAAACGTTTTGAACAGCTGTGTTTTCATTTTCATTTTTTCCATGATGTTTTTAACTTGTCTTTAATTTCCTGGTTGATCCATTCATTCTTTATTAGGATGCTCTTATGCCTCCATGTATTTAGTTCTTTCCAATTTTCCTCTTGTAATTGAGTTCCAGTTTCAAAGCATGTGGTCTGAATATATGAATGGAGTGATTCCAGTCTTTTGGTACTTGTTGATACCTGACCTGTAGTGCAATATGTGATCTATTTGGGAGAATGTTACATGTGCACTCAAGAATAATGTGTATTCTGTTGCTTTAGGATGAAATATTCTGAATATATCTGTGAAATCCATCGAGATCAGTATGTCATTCAAAGCCCTTGTTTCCTTGTTGATCTTCAGCTTTGAAGTCTGTCCATTGCAGTGAATGAGGTGTTATAGGCCCCTGCTATCATTGTATGATTATCTATGTGTTTTTTTAATTTCGTTTTTAATTAGCTTATATAATTGGCTGCTCCCATGTTAGGGACATAAATATTTATAATTGTTAGATATTCTTGTTGGATAGACCCTTCAGTTATAATTTAGTATTCTTCCTCATCTACTATTACAGTCTTTGTTTTAAAATCTAATTTGTGTGATATAAGGATTGCCAACCCCAGCTTTCTTTTGATATCCATTAGCATGATAAATGGTTTTCTATCCCCTTAGTTTCAATCTACAGCTGTCTTTGGGTTTAATATAATTCTCTTGCAGAGAGCATAATGATGGTCTTGCCATTTTTATCCAATCTGATATCCTGTGTCATTTGAATGGGGCATTTAGAGTAATTATTTTCATCCAGAGTAATTATTGAAAGATATGAACTTAGTGCGATTGTATTACCTATAAAGGCACTGTTTCTGTATATTGCCTCTGTTCCTTTCCTGTCTGATACTTTTGGGCTTTCTCTTTGCTTAAAGGATCTCATTTAATATTTTAATATTTAATATTTCTTGTAGGGTTGGTTTAGTGATCACGAATTCTTTTAGTTTCTGTTTGTCCTGTAATATTTTCATCTCTCCTTCTATTTTGAATGACATCCTAGCTCGATAAAGTATTTTTGGCTACATATTTTTCTCATTTAGCACCCTGAATATATATTGCCAGTCCCCTTTGGCCTTCCAGTTCTCTGTGGATAGGTCAGCTGCCAGTCTGATGTTTCTGCCTTTGCAAGTTACAGACCTCTTGTCCAAGACTGCTTTCAGAATTTTCTCTTGTCTCCGAGATTTGTAAGTTTCACTATTATATGTTGGGGTGTTGACATATCTTTATATATTTTCTCTGTGTATCTTGGACATGGATACCTGTTTCCTCCCACAGATTAGGAAAGTTATCCACTATAATTCATTCCCATATACTTTCTGCCCCTCTCTCTTCCCTCCTCTTCTGGGATCCCAAAAATTATTCTATTATTGTTTCACTTTGTGGTATCACTTATCCCTTGAATTCTCCTCTTATGATCCAGTAGTTGTTTATCTCTCTTTTCTTCAGCTTCTTTATTCTCCATCATCTTCTATTCTATATCATTAATTCTCTCTTCTGATTCATTTATACTAGAAGTTAGTGCCTCCATTTTTTATTGTATCTCAGTAGCCTTTTTGATTTCCACTTGATTAAATTTTAGTTCTTTTATTTCTCCAGAAAGGTATTCTTTACTGTCTTCCGAGATTTCTTCAATCCCAGCTTGTATCTTTATAATCATTATTCTGAACTATAATTCTGACATCTCACTTATGCCCATACTGATCAGGTCTCTGCCAGCCAGTACTGCTTCTTGTTCTCTTTTTTGAGGTGAGTTTTTGTGTCTTGTCATTCTATACAGAGAAGTATAGGTGAATGAAAGAATAAAATACTAAAATGTCAACAAATCCAGAGAAATATGCACTAAGCAAATCAGAAGAGAAGCAAAATCAAAGAAAAAAAAAGGCAGAGAGAGAGAGTATAATCAGACCAGTGAAAACAATAGAGCAATACACTCTATCTTTTGTGTATTTTGGTCTGTTAGAAAACTAGATACCAAAATAGTAATGAAAGAAAAACTTATATATGTACAAAAAATTTAAATGCAATGAAAAGATAGAATATAACTCTAAAAATGAAAATTATGAGAGAAAAAAGAAGAAGGAATATAAACAAACAGGTGCACAGAAAAATGCAATATGCAATGCACTATATCCTAATCCTATATTCTTTTGGTCACTTTGTTAGAAAAACTACATCTCAAATTTATAAAGAAAGAAAAACATATATACGTATATATATGTATATACATATATACATATATATATATATATATACAACAAATAAATACATCGAAATGATGTAACCTTAAAGATGAAAATTTAAAAGGACTTTAACAAAAGAGAAAAAGCAAAGGAAAAAAGGGAAAATGGTCAGATGGGTGAAGAGAACAGATCCATACACTTGATTCTGGGTGTATTTTGGTCTATTAGAAGAAACTACATCCCAAATGGTAAAGAAAGAAAACAGATATACACAAAAATAAAATTAAATATAATGAAAGGATAGAATGTAAGTGTAAAAATGAAAATTAAAAAAAATATTTTTTAAAAAGTATGATAAAATGACAAATTGGTTGAAAAGGGTAAGAGAAAAAAATTAAAATTAAAAGACTAAAGAATCATGGAGGGAAAAATAAAAAAGCATGAATTCTATACGTTATATTTTCCCAGCATTGAAGTTTTGCAGTTTTCAATTATCTGTAAAATTGGTCTTGGCTGGATTTTTTGCTGATTTTCTGGAGGAGGAGCTTGTTGCACTGATTCTCAGGTGTTTTTGGCCCAGGTGGGATTGCACAATCCTTGCCAGGAGGCCAGGCTGAGTAATCTGCTCCAGATTGCTCTAGGTGGCTTTTGTTCCCTGAAGACTTTCTGCATACCTTTAGAGAAGGAGAGTGAAAATGGTAGCCTCCCAATCTCCAGGCCCAGGGCTGAGAGTTCAGGACCTCACTCCCCAGGGCCCCGTCAGAGAAAAGCAATCAATACTCCTGGCTGCCTGGTCTCCCTCTGCACTGTGTGCTCACCCAGCCTGTGACTATTTCTATCTTTCTATCTCAGGCCTGGACCCTGTTTGGAATCTTCAAACCCTATAGACTCCTGCAGTATCTCCCATGCAGCTTCTACTGGGGGAGAAAGGGAATCTTGCCGGTTCTACCACTTGCTGAGCCCTTGCTGGGGAGAGGTCAGGTAGACCATGCTGTAGTTCGAGGATTATGACAACCCTGAGCTGACAGCCCATTCCTTGGCCCACTGATTGCAGCCAGTTTCCCCACACCCATCCCCACACCTGTGCAGGAAATCTAGCACACTCAGGCACCCCTGGTCTTCCTGTAACTCCAAGGATCCTGAGATCTCACTGTCCCACCTAGGATTCTGCCCCCACTTCCCAGAAGCACCCAGGCCTCTGCGGACTGGGAGACTGCGGTGGTTACTGGGGGAGCTGACTCCAGGGCTGGGGACCTGGCCACCATCAGTTCTGTTGTCCCTCCTGGTGTCACCTTGTGCCTAGAGGGGTGGGGCCTCCAGAGAACAGGGGCCTCATGGGGTAAACAGCTCCCACTGAGCCCGGCGCCCAGTGGGGCAGGGGACAGCTCCCCAGGTGTACACACCTGAGAACCAGTACAGCAGCCCCTCCCCCCAGAAGACCAGCTGGAAGGACAGGGGGAGAGTAAGTTCTGGACCAAGCAGCGCTGGGAAGCTCCAGGGGAAGTCAAGGGATTTACAGTATATAGAACTAGAGGGTACCCCTCCCTTTTTCTTTTCTTTTTTTTTTTTTTTTTCTTTTCTCAGTACACCAGGTTTTAATATCAGACTATAAATTTCCTATTTTTTTCTCTTTTCCCACCTTAACTACACTAGTTTACCACCTCTTCATTTTTTAGTTTCTTCCTTTTTGACTTTCATATTTCTACAATTATAGGTCCTAGATATATTTTTCACTTCTAGATTCCCTTCAGCATACTCAGCTTAATTTTGGGAGATATACAAGATTTGCTTTTTTGTTTTGTGTCTTTTGTTTTCTCTGCCTCATTTTGTTCTAAAATGGCGGAAGTTAATACCTTCTAAAACATGATCAGCATACCCCCAGAACCAAGTGGTGTACCGTACAGGTTCATTCTGTGAGATTCCTCATTCCCATTCTGCCCCGCTCTTTTATCTCATTTATGTTTTGGTGGTCAATGGTGGGGGCCCTCTACAAGTATTTCTGGTTTATATAAATTTGGGACTGAGCATCTTCTAACAATACAGAACTTAATATACTCAGAACAAGAGGATTACCCTCTAGGACCTCTGAGGTAGACTACATTCCCCCTCCACTACAACTTTGTCACAACCACCATCTCCCAGTCCTCCCCCTTTTTTCTTTCTTCTCTTTTTTTCCTTTTTCCTTTTTTTCCCCTCTTTTTCTTTTTTCTCTTCTCTTTTTTTTTTCTTCTCTGAGATTCTTGGCCTTTTATTTTTTACTACTTTGTTTTAAAATTTGCTGCAATTTAGTGGTCCTTTTGTTTTATTTCGTTCTGATCTTTGTTTTCAATTTTTGGTCTCTGACCTCAGCAGAATCCTCTAGGGTGAAATTTACTTAGGTTGTGGTTGATATTCTTGACTCAGCCTGCTCATACAGCCAACTGCACTGAGGAAAATGACTAGAAGAAAGAACTCAGCACAAAAGAATCAGAAACAGTACTCTCTGCCACAGAGTTACATAATTTGGATTACAATTCAATGTCAGAAAGCCAATTCAGAAGCACAATTATAAAGCTACTGGTGGCTCTGGAAATAAGCATAAAGGATTCAAGAGACTTCATGACTGCAGAATTTAGATCTAATCAGGCCAAAATTAAAAATAAATTAAGTGAGATGCAATCCAAGCTGGAGGTCCTAAAGACGAGAGTTAATGAGGTGGAAGAAAGATTGAGTGACATAGAAGACAAGTTGATGGTGAGGAAGGAAGCTGAGGAAAAAAAGAGAAAAGACCATGAAGAAAGGTTAAGGGAAATAAATGATAGCCTCAGAAGGAAAAAAAAAATCTATGTATAATTGGGGTTCCAGAGAGTGCTGAGAGGGACAGAGGGCCATAAATCATATTTGAACAAATGATAGCTGAGAACTTCCCTAATTTGGGGAGGGAAACAGGCATTCAGAGATAAAGAAGTACCCCAACAAAATCAATAAAAACGGTTCAACACCTCAATATTTAATAGTGAAACTTGCAAATCCAAAGGATAGAGAGAAAATCCTTAAAGCAGTGAGAGACAAGAGATCCTTAACTTATATGGAGAGATATATTAGGTTAACAGCAGGCCTTTCCACAGAGACCTGGCAGGGTATATTCAGGGTACTAAATGAGAAGGACATGCAGCCAAGAATTCTACATCCAGCAAGGCTCTCATTCAGAGTAAAAGATAAAGAGCTTCCAAGATAGGCAGAAACTGAAAAAATATGTGACCACCAACCAGCTCTGCAAGAAATATTAAGGGGGACCCTGTAAAAGAAAGAGGAAGCCCAAAGAAATAATCCACAAAAACAGGGACTGAATAGGTATTACTATGAAACTAAATTCATATCTTTCAATAGTTACTCTGTACATGAATGAGCTAAATGATCTCATCAAAACACACAGGGTTTTGGGCTGGATAAAAAAGCAAGACTCATCTATTTGCTGTCTACAAGAGACTCATTTTAGACCTAAGGACACCGACAGACTAAAATGAAAGGTTGGAGAACCATTTACCATTCAAATGGTCCTCAAAAGAAAGCAGGGGTAGCCATCCTCATATCAGATAAATTAAAGTTTATCCCAAAGACTGTAGTAAGAGATAAAGATGGACACTATATCATAATTAAAGGGTCCATCCCTTTAAGTATGATATAGTGTCTGTTAGAAAACCTAACAGTCATGAATATTTATGCCCTGATGTGGGAGCTGCCAAGTGTATCAATCAGTTAATAACCAAAGGAAAGACATACTTAGATAATAATGCACAAATAGGAGTCTTCAACATGGTACTTTCTGCAAATGACAGATCTTCTAAGCATATCACCAAAGCCATGTCCTTTCCCAGGTAATTTTGTGGTGTGCTCAAAGAGATGAAAAAATATTCCATGCTCATGGGTTGGAAGAATTAATATTGTGAAAATATCTATGCTACCCAGGGCAATTTACGCATTTAATGCAGTCCCTACCAAAATACCATGGACTTTCTTCAGAGAGTTGGAACAAATCATTTTAACATTTGTGTGGAATCAGAAAAGACCCTGAATAGCCAGAGGAATATTGAAAAACAAAGCCGGAGCCGGGGGCATCACAATGCCAGATATCAAGTTGTACTACAAAGCTGCGATCATCAAGACAGTGTGGTACTGGCACAAAAACAGACACATAGATCAATGGAACAGAATAGAGAATGCAGAAGTGGACCCTCAACTTTATGTTAAGCTAATATTCAATAAAGGAGGAAAGACTATCTACTGGAAAAAGGACAGTCTCTTCAATAAATGGTGCTGGGAAAATTGGACATCCACATGCAGAAGAATGAAACTAGACCACTCTCTTTCACCATACACAAAGATAAACTCAAAATGGATGAAATATCTAAAATATCTATCTACACGATTCCATCAAAATCCTAGAGGAGAACACAGGCAACACCCTTTTTAAACTTGGCCACAGCAACTTCTTGCAAGATACCTCTCTGAAGGCAAAGGAAACAAAAGCAAAAATGAACGACTGGGAAGTTCATTAGGAACAAAGCTTCTGCACAGAAAAAAAAAAAAAAAACAGTCAACAAAACTAAAACACAACCTATAGAATGGAAGAGGATATTTGCAAATGACAGATCAGATAAAGGGCTAGTAGCCAAGATATATAAAGAACTTATTAAACTCAAAGCAAAGAAACAAACAATCCAATCATGAAATGGGCAAAAGACATGAAGAGAAATCTCACAGAGGAAGACATAGACATGGCCAACAAGCACATGAGAAAATGTTCCCCATCACTTGCCATCAGGGAAATACAAATCAAAACCACAATGAGATACCACCTCACACCAGTGAGAATGGGGAAAATTAACAAGGCAGGAAACCACAAATGTTGGAGAGGATGCGGAGAAAAGGGAACCCTCTTACACTGTTGGTGGGAATGTGAACTGGTGCAGCCACTCTGGAAAACTGTGTGGAGGTTCCTCAAAGAGTTAAAAATAGACCTGCCCTACGACCCAGCAGTTGCACTGTTGAGGATTTACCCCAAAGATTCAGATGCAATGAAACCCCGGGACACCTGCACCCCGATGTTTCTAGCAGTAATGTCCACAATAGCCAAACTGTGGAAGGAGCCTCGGTGTCCATCGAAAGATGATGGATAAAGATGTGGTTTATGGATACAATGGAATATTACTCAGCAATTAGAAACGACAAATACCCACCATTTGCTTCAGCGTGGAAGGAATTGGAGGGTATTATGCTGAGTGAAGTAAGTCAATCAGAGAAGGACAATCATCATATGGTCTCATTCATTTGGGGAATATAAAGAATAGTGAAAAAGAATAAAGGGGAAAGGAGACAAAATGAGTGGGAAAAATCAGAGAGGGAGATGAACTTGAGAGACTCCTAACTTTGGGAAACGAACAAGGGGTAGTGGAAGGCAGGTGGGTGGGAGGTTGGGGTGACAGGGTGACAGGCACCGAGGGGGACACTTGATGGGATGAGCACTGGGTGTTATAATCTATGTTGAGAAATCGAACTCCAATAAAAAATAAACAAAACCGTAAAGATTTTATTTATGTACTAAGAGTGAGGGCCCTAACACAAAACAACTTCTAAATCAAATTATTTCCCTTCTTGCTCAAAAGTCTCTAGTGGCTCCCACTGTGTGTTCAGCTTATGTCTCTAAACTCATTTCATGATACTTGCCATGTAGTATAGTTTATTCCACTTTCATCTCATTGTTTTCTTGCTGATTCTTGAAACTATCAAGCTTATTTCTTCCCCAGGGTATTTTCATACGTGGTTCCTTCTGTTTCTAATCTTTCTTTAGCCATTTGCATGATTCACTGTATTCATTGAAATCTCTGTTAGTATATGCCTTCCTTCCAAAATCCTTTCCTGAGCACCTTTCTATAATAGGTATTTACTGCCTGACACTCTTTATTCACATTAGCACAGAGTAAGTAACCCATAATTAGGGGTGCCTGGGTGGCTTAATCAGTTAAGCTTTTGCCTTCTGCCCAGGTCATAATCCCAGGAACCCCTCGTAGACCCCCCCACTTGTGCTTATGTTCTCTTTCTCTCTCAAATAAGTAAATAAAATGTATTTAAAGTAACCCATAAATATTTGTCAAATGAATGCATGAATGAGTTTCAGTTTTCTAGTGATAGGGTGAATATGTTACAATAGGTGATTTCTAGAGTTCCTACTATTCCTTTCTGATCATAAAAATAAAGTAGCTACCATTCACATCTAGTATCTATGACATGCTATTTACACTTTTATATTTAATAAATTTACAAGTAATTTTTATTGTCTCCATTTTATACACAAGCAAACTAAAGTTTGAGAAGGTGAAGTACATGGCTCAGCAACACAATATTAATAAACAAAAGAATTGGAATTCAGATTCAGGCTTACCAGACTGCAAAGCTAATAAACTTCATGCTACTGAATATTTAAAAAAAATAGTCTTGTTTCAATAAACTCATGTGGAAGCCGATGTGTGAAAGCTGCTAATAAAATCAGGATGGCTCTAATTGCAACAAAAGAAAGGAGACTTATAATGACATCTCTACAAATTATTTCCCTTTCTCTTCAGAGGAAGCACCTAGTAGCACAGTTTGAAGACCAAATGTGCTGCTTAATACTGCCTCTCAAACACTGACTAAGATATACTGGTGAGAAGTATTTCCTGTAAGCTTTCTAGCTCAACTCAGGTTTCTCCAATAGCAATCCAGAGATGTAAAGTGTCTGGAAATATATCTACCAAATAAATATTAGAAGAATTTAAGGAGTCTCCAAATAAATGGAGCAATAAAATGTGTACATGAATTGGAAAACTCAGTGTTTAAAAAGTTCCCCTAAAAAATACTATGAATCTGTATATTCAATACAATCCAAATCAAAATATTATAACTTTTTTCTGTATATAAATAAAAACTATTTATAAAAGTATATGTGAAAAGATAGAGTCAAATATTGCTGGTAAAATAATGTTGATGGAAACAAAGCCAAAGTGGGAAGTCAACATAGTTATCAAAACTATGATAGTTAAGACTATGTTGTTTTGAGATAAGAATGGATAAATGAATCAGTGGAACAATATGTAAAGCTCACAAACAGGTCTGAAAATTCATGAATACTTGGTTCATTGCAAAGATGGCACTTTAGATCAGTGGTCTTCTTAATCAATGGTGCCAGCTGGAAGAATATAAAATAATTATGACCACACTTCACCACAATATTCACAAAAATGGTTCTTGATAGACTACTAGAGGTACTCAAATCAAAAGAAGGCAGGCAAAGAAGAAAACAGGAACAAAGAACAGATTTAACAATTATAGTGAGGTGAAGATTTAAGCCCAATAATTACATTAAATATAAATTATTTAAACATACCAATTAAAGAGAAACTTTAACAGACTGGATTAATGCCAAGACATATCTGGTTGCTGTCTATAAAAAAGCTAATTTAAGCATCAAAAAGAGGGAAGTACAAAGGAAACTATGGGAAAAAAATAATATGCAAACTCTAACCAACAAAAAAAACTGGAATTACTATATCAATAACCAAATATTTAAAAAATATTTAGATTTCAGAGTAAGGAATATTTTCAGGGATAAAGAAGAAGAGTGTCATATTGATAAAGAGGACAGTTTGTCAAGAAGAAATAATAATGCTAAATATATGTACCAAACAAAGCTAAAATTGAGATAACTGAAAAGCAATCTCTTTACTCTTTACTGAAGAGTAAAGAAAAATCTACAACTATGTTGACAATTTCAATATATCTTTGGAAATCATAAAAAAGTAGATATTTTTAAAAATATATTTTTTTATTTGACAGAGTGAAAGAGACAGAGTACAAACAGGGGAGCCGCAGGCAGACGGCGCGAGAGAAGCAGGCTCCCCATGAGCAGTGAGCCCAGTGCAGGGCTCTCCATCTTAGGGCCCTAGGATCCTAAGACCTTGGAATCATGACTGAAGTGAAGGTAGATCCTTAACTGACTGAGTCACAGAGGTGCCCCAAGATGTATAGATTTAAATTGGATCTAGATAACATTTATGGAACATATCACCAAAAAATAACATATTTTTAAGTTCACATGGAGCATGCAACAAAATAAATGATTTATTTCACTAGTAAATAAGTCTCAGTGTATTTAGAATAACAGAAATAGTGTAGGACATATTCTCTGAACAACTGGAAATAAATTATAAAACCCATAATTAATGTAAATCATGAAACATATTTTGAATAATATGTGATTTAAGATTTCTGAAGAAAAATTATATTTTCTACTAAATGAAAAAATTTAAAATACATCAAATTTTGGTTTTGCTGTTAAAGTGTGTTTATAAGGAAAATGATACCCCAAAATATTTATATTAAAAAGAAAAGTGAGTTATAAGCTACCTCTACACAGCAACTGGAAACATTATAATCAAAATTTTAAAAACTTGGGCAACTGGGTGACTCAGTTGTTAGGCATCCACCTCTTGGTCTTGGCTCAGGTTATGATCTCATGGGTTGTGAGATCAAGCCCTGACACATCCAGCTCTGAGCTCAGTGAAGAGTCTGCTTGAAAATTCTCTCCCTCTGTCCCTCCCCTGTGTGGATGTGCTCTCTCTTGCTCAATCTCAAATAAATAAATAAATAAATAAATAAATAAATAAATAAAATATTAATTAATCAATTAATGTTTAAAACCTGAAAATAGTAATTTTGGTAAGTTTATGGAGCTGTAAGTCCATATATTGCAGGTAAGAAGGTAAAAACTATGCAATTTTTTAAAAAATATCTTCTCTCTCTCCCTCCCCTCTCTCTAGATAGATATATATATTACATATATAGATATACGTTATATCTTAAGATACGATGAACCAGCAGTTCCAATCCTAAACATTTATCTAAAAAGAGTAAAAACATGTTCCCTTTTTAAAATATTTATTTATTCGAGGTGGGGGGAGCAGAGAGAGAAGGAGAATCTCCAGCAGAATCCCCACTGAGAGAGGAGCCCAGTGTGGGCTGGATCCCACCACCCTGAGATCATGACCTGAGCCAAAATCAAGAGTTGGATGCTTAACCCACTGAGCCACTCAGGTGCCCCTAGACATGTTCTTATAAAACTGTACAAAAATGTTTACTTTGGCTTTACTGAAAATAGAAAAGATTATCAATGAAAGGACTTGGAATATCATAATTAAGGATGTCAGAGAAAGGTGAGGACACAGAACAAAGAGACAAACCCCAAGAACTGGAAAGAAAATGGGTATACATAGATCAGCAAAAGAAAAAAAATAGAAACTTTAAAAAATGCAGTAAGTAGTATTGCTAAATAGTACAATGATATTACATAAGAAAGTGATCATCTGAGCTTGTAACAAAATGTTACTGCTAATCTTGGCAAGGTTTGTATTATTACACTGCTCAGTTCAAAGCCACTTGCAGGTTTTCAAGAGTGAATGTCAGTAACAGCATACACAACAGTTATAAACTTGGTGGTCAGTAGGATGCTGAAGACAAAGTTATGTGAAAGATATAGGGGGACACTTTTTATGGCATGATTACTGTGGAAATTTAAATGAAAAAGATTAGTGTTGAAATGGTATCTTGTTTAAAAGGAATGTTTTCCAACTACATAAGGGAAATGAATAAATACTGAGAAGAAAATAAGGCTTATATCTAAATCCTACTTTTGCAATTTTGAATACATTTCATTCCTTAACATTCTATATAATACCTAATCACATGAAAATACAAGTTGTCATGTTGAATTTTGTAATCTGAAAATCTGTCTTATCTATCTTCCTAGATTACCATTATCATTTGAAATATGTTTTTTAAATTATAACCAAGTAGTACCAACTTTAGGATGGCATGAAGCCACTGTATATCTGTTTCTTGAGAGTGTAACTTATAATTATATATATTTATCTCCTTCTTTGTTAATGAGCATTAATTTAGGTGCGGATAAATTTCTAGGAAATTTTGAAAAAAAATCATTAAGTGAATCAAGAAAATGTCATGATTCATCTGTTTCTGGCATGCAGTTTTAACTTGTCAACAGTAAGACTGACATAGATAGTAGTTTCATGCTTCTGCTAAAGCGATGATC
The DNA here is from genome assembly GCF_018345385.1 of Vulpes lagopus. Classification (NCBI taxonomy): domain Eukaryota; kingdom Metazoa; phylum Chordata; class Mammalia; order Carnivora; family Canidae; genus Vulpes; species Vulpes lagopus. The sequence continues at coordinate 78,789,464 of NC_054835.1, read as the reverse complement.
TGAATACCATTTGCGGATTTTGACTGCAGATGTTAGAAGCAAACCATTTCTAACAGATGTATAATCTGATTAAATATGCAATGCAATGATATTGTCAAAACCTATTAATCACTCTTTCAGGACACATTAGTGTAGGCTTTACTGACAGCTGTGAGGATTGGAATGTCTCTGCACTTGCAGGTACTGTTGCTCATCCACAGGACCGATGGATTTTAAAAGGAAAAATATCTGCTATAGGCAAGTGCACAGCACACTTCAAATGTTGGATGGTTGGTGTCTTTTCTCCTTGTCATCAGAGAGAAGATAGACATATTTTTTTCCTCCTGTAATGTTTATCCTACCTGTATTTATTTTCTTCTTACCCCCAAATTGCAGGGATTGCTTTCTGTCATGCTGGGACTAATTCAAAAATGCAGATACAGAGCTGAACCTCCAGCATGCATATATTAGGATGCAGTCCCATGACTGATGATTGTACAATATGTGTTCACAGATGAATAGCAGCAAAGCCTTTTTCCCCACTGAGAATGCTAACAAGTATTGATTTCTCGGCCATTGACATACACAGGTGCTGCAGTTTATTTTAGAAAGGCAAGCACCTTAATTTTATAATCATCAGCCCCCAGGTTTTATGATGTCCTTGCCTCACCCTTACAGTTTGAGATTCCTGACAGTATTAATGATCTTTAGTAAAACTAAACAACTGCTTGCCAATATGCAATCCAAATGGTCTCACATTGATTTTATTGGAGTTCCAGAATTTTTACAGTTACAAATTGATTAATTATAATCAAAGTTTACTCTTTTCCCCATTTTTATACTCATTTAATAAATACAATGTTTTAGAAATGACTAAAAGTTTCAACTATCAGGCTGTTCCAGTGTTATGAGATGAAGAGGTATGGCAGCAAGTCTCTGAGCTAGCTAGAAAAATCAAGGGAAAAAGTACAAAATTGTACTACTCTTAAGCTTGAAATGACCATTTGCTATTCTTATATTAGGAAGATAGGAAGTAGTAGTAGCAGTAGCAGCAGCAGTAGTAATAGTACTAGCAGCAGCAGTAGTAATATTAGTAGTAATAGTAATAGTAGTAGCAGTAAGAATAAAAGTAGTAGTTGTGTCCGCCCATCCACGTCTCTCCAAGGAAGGAAGCTCTTACTTTCCACTCTCCTCTCTTAAGATAGATGTGACTGGTCAAAGATGATATTTTGCAGTTTCCTATACCATGACTTTGTTACTTGGGTTCCCTACAAAAGGTTTTTTCTTGTGGGGAAATCTGCAGCATTAAATTAGGCCTAAAAATGGGTCCCTTGGTTGTAGCACATGTATCATAGCAACTGCATCCTGCTGATCAATACTCAGTATCTTCATTTTGTTTCTCTCCAACTGCTGATAAGAGAAGAGGAACTGTATTTCACAGATTTATATCCTTAAAGATTGTTATAGCATAAGTGAGGATTATGTTTCCCTGATGAATTAGCTCATAGAAATCCGTATTTCATTACAACTGTGTCAATGACTTGCTTAAGGAAAAGTTTCAGTAAAAATACCAACTAAAGTTTCTGTGGTCAATTCAGCAAGAATGCTGAGACAGTTGTTACTTTGAAGACATCGATGGTAAGAAGAAATTTATTAATTGTCTTCTTTTCTTCAATTTCTAAGTCAAGGTAAATCAAAATGAAAAATCTGAATCATTCAATAGGAAGGTCAAAATAGTTCTGTTTCCAATATTTCCACAATAACTTCTGGGTTTTTGCAAAATTTAACCAATAGTAATTTTTCTGTCCTCAATTGCATATATTCATTCAAGCATCCTAATAAATCCTTGGATCACTGAATAATTGTTTTAATGACACTTTGTACAGAAAACATTGCAAATAACTGTAATAATTAGCTGCCAAAATTTTTAGAAAATGGAAGGAATATACCTGATTTTTTTTTTTTTTTTTTTTTGCAATTTACTAATTTCAAATCCTATCATCAGGAAAAAAAAAAAACATAGGATTTGCTTGTATAAAAGTTAAAATTGATTTCAAAAATAATTAATACTCTGTAAATATGGAGGACTCCATGGAATTAAATATAGTGCTTATTAGAAAATGAAAAGTAATCCCACTAAGTAATGTTTCTCTGGAAAATACAGTAGCTTTCTCCTGGGATATGCCAATCATTGCTATTTTAGTATTTTCTTTTCTTCTAAGAAATGAAGGAATGACCTAAGTTAGAGGTATTAAAATAATACTAAATGAGTCAACATGATCATATTTTGTCTGTTTAAAACTGTAATTTTCTTTATAATTCTTGAATTAAATTCAAGAAGAATCTTTTAAAAAAATATATTGTACACAATATATTGTATATATCGCCTAAATCCTATAGTTGTACACATAGGTTCATATGCTGAAATAATATTACACGATTTTATTTTACTAGAACTCAGGCCTATCATTATCACTGATTTTAATTTAGTGTTACAAGGCATATTTAATAGCTAGTGGCAAGGCTAGGCCTATTTTATGGGAATGCTCACTAGAACAAAATAAGAAACCTCTTTTTCAGATTTCATAAGTCAAAAAATATGATGGAATATTAACACCAAGTTAAATTAAATTATTACTTTTATCAAAGCAATGCACGCACATATTTTAAAATGTCAAATAATTATACAAGGCTCAATTAAAAGCATTTTATGTTCCAAATTCCCACTATTAACTCCTGTTCTTCAAAAGCTTTTAATTTTAGCTGTACTTGTCTTTCTTTCTAGTACCTAATTCCTTATTCTTAGTATTAATTACAACTATTATTCTCTCTTTTAATTTAGTTTTAGATATTATTTGTCAATTTTCTGTAATAGAAACTGAGTCATCGATACCATGACTTCTGCTTTCTTGTTTTCTTTCCTCTTTTAGTGGAGCATATCTTCCAGGAGGTCCCAAGAGTGCATTTATATGAGAACATGTGATGATGTGCTACAGATATATGAATGTGTGTGTATCTGTAATAAAACCATATGTATACATTTATGTGTATTTTTGTATATGTATATTTGTTATCCTTTCTAATAATTAAAATATGGTTGGATATTATATTCATAAATTGCTAATCATTTATCATGAAACTTTGGAGGCCTCGTTTTATCTTTCATACTAGCTTTATAGAAGTCCAAAACTATTCAGATTCTTAGTGATTTTTCAGAAAGCACTTATATTTACTTTATAAATATTTTCTGAAATTTCATAACATTATCATTTATTTAATTCATTGTATTGGATATCTATAAAACCCTTAATTCTGGAAACACATGTCCTTGAATTGTGACAAATGTTTGTAGTTTTTTGGTAGCTTTCTCTTCTATATTTTTTCAATGGCCATTATATATTGGATTTTTTGCCCTGAATTCTTTTATTTAGTTACTTTATTTAATTTGTGATATCATTTTAATATTTGATTTATTTATTTACTTTTTAAAGACTAGTTTATTTTAGAGAGTAAGAGAGAACACGTAAGTGAGTGGGAGGAGGGACAGAAAAAGAGAGAGATTCCAAAGCACACTCTGTGCTAAAATGTAGAGCCCCACAAATTGCTCAATCCCAGAACCTTGAGATTATGAACTGAGCCAAAAATTAAGAGTCAGCTGCTTAACCAACTGAGCCATTCAGGTGCCTTTCTTTCTTTTTCTTTCTTTCTTTCTCTCTTTCTTTCTTTCTTTCTTTCTTTCTTCTTTCTCCCTTTCTTTCCTTTTTTGTTGTTTAAAAAAATTCAATAGCAGTTTCTTATTATTATCTGAATTTTCTCTTTAAATTATTTCATTTTTTTTCAAGGATAATAAATCTTTTAAAATATTCCTCTACTTCTTGCATAGTCTCTATTTTCCTCTAAGTAATTTTTTATGTTTGTTTTATTTTCTTTCTTGTTAGTGTTTTATGCAAATGTATGTTTTTTACTTGGTTGTTCATTAGCTAGTAAGTCAATGAATGTATATATTTGGGAGGAAGTGGCAGGAGTTTTTGGCTAAGCTGGACCTACACTGCATCATCAGATCATATCATTTCACTAAGCAATCTAGCATCTGTAGGTCTTTTTGTCTTTGACTTGTCAGTTTGCACTAACAGGACAGTTCCAACGTTTGCAACATATCGGAATGGAAATAAGTCTCCCTCTCAATATTTTCTTCTGTGGAGAGGGGAATTGGTGCTTTCGATATTCTGTCTGAAGTCAAATAAGTAATGCTGGAAAAACTGTTTATCCATAAAAGAATAGAGTTGGATTCTTATCGTATGCATATAAAAAATTAAAATAAATCAAACACCTAAACACAAGAGCTAAAACTACAAAACTCCTGGAAGAAAACATACCAGAAAATTATCATGACCAGGTTTGGTTTGGGAAAGTAAAAAATTCTAGAGATGACAGTGGTGATGGCTTTGTAATAATGTGAGTGTACCTAATGCCACTGAATTGTACACTTAAAAGTAGTTAAAATGGTACATTTTATGCTATATATATTTTACCATAATAAAGATGCAAATAATAACATCATTATGAATATTTCAACTTTAAAATAATAAAAGAACTCTATGAACAACTTGTTTTTTTTTTTCAAATAGATCAATCTTAGGGGCAGTTAGTCATGTAAACATAAATTAATTTTTTAATAGGAAGATATGATGAGGGCATAAATAACCAAAAGTTTCACGAATGTGTTCAATATATAAAACCTTAATTGTTTATAGTTTTTAACATTTTTGGAGACTGACATATTCTTATTTTTCCTTATCTCATAGACACAAAAATGAAAAACTAATAATTATAACATTATAATTCCCCTTTCACATAACCTGGGGTTCTTTGTGCCAAAACTGTAGAAGAGTAAGGGTGTCGCCACGTTGCAATGCTGCACAGTATAGAATCAGGATAGACATGAAAGGTGTAGGCACCCAGGGATCAAGCTTACAAATGAGAATGAAGTAGACATTCTGTGTATTAAAATGTTGACTTAGCACATTTTAGGTGTTCAAACCCTGCATATTCCAAATCAACTTATCTTTAATTGACTTCTGGGAGATAATCTCTAAGCCCTTTTAATATCTTACTTGATGAAAATATTTTGTATACCTCGGGCCTTTGACCAGATAGTTTAGACTAAGTAAGTGATTTATTTTGGGGCCTTGAGCCATATAGAATTTTTTAAAAGATTTTATTTATTTATTCATGAGAGAGACACAGAGAGGCAGAGACATAGGCAGAGGGAGAAGCAGGCTCCTTGCAGGAAGCTCGATGTGGGACTCGATCCCAGGATCCGGGATCACGCCCTTAGCTCAAGGCAGATGCTCAACCGCTGAGCCACCCAGGTGTCCCTGAGCCATATAGTATTAACTTGATCTCTGGGGGGTCTGGAGACTGAGTAACTATAGTCAGCTACACAGGTACTTCATGCCGATGTGACCACCCACTATTAAAACCCCTGAATATGGAGTCTCAAGTGAGGTTCCCTGGGTGGCAATACTCTGTCTGTATTGCCATCCCTGCTGGGAGACTTAGTGCTGTTGATGCAATTCAACAGAGCAGGGACAACTGAAAATTTGTGTCTGGCCTCACGGATTCATCCCTCTAAATCTTTTTTCTTTGCTCCTCTGAATTTGTATTATTTTGTTGTAATAAGCCATAACCATGAGTATGATAGCTTTCCTGAATTCCATGAGTTCTACTGAATCACTGAAAGTGACAGTGGTATAGGGAACAGAAACACATAATCTGAGAAAACCATCATTCAAAGCTACCATACAAGAGGTGGAAAATTTGTTTTAAAAAATGGGGAAGCAGAGACAATGAGGCAAAGGAAGCAACTTTGTAAAACTAGTACAATAAAATAATCATCCTGGAACAATTTCTAGAGATAATATTTAGAATGTGCCTGAGTCCTGCCCTATAGGTAATAAAGAGGACCTGATGAAATTAAATATATATATTTTTTCAAGTCTATTCTGATCATGAATTTGAGACCTGAGTTCCTCACTATGTATGGCTTAATGGATAAGTAAGGATCTTTTTTTTTTTTTTTTTTTGATAAGTAAGGATCTTAACTCAGGTTGCCTGGGCTCTCACTGAGCTTCTCCAATTACTGTCAGGACATCCTTTGGCAAATTAGACTCATTGTCTCAATATGTCAGCACAAAGTTTTAAAATGAGAAAACTCCTGTGTACAAGGAAATCTCAAAACTCTACAATAAGAAAGCAGGGGGCAAAGACTTTAACAGACACCTCACCCAAGAAGATATACAAATGGCAAATAAGCATATGAAAAGAAATTCCACATCATATGTTACCAGGGAAATGATAATTAAAATATCAATGAGAACCGACTCACTACACACCTACTAGAAAAGACAAAATCTAGAACGCTGACAACACCAAATGCTGGCAAGGAGGTAGAGCAATAGGAATTCTCATTCATTGCTAGTCAGATTCCAAAATGATACAGCCGCTTTGGAAGACAGTCTGGCAGTTTCATAGCAAACTAAATATAAGGTTACCAAAGGATCCAGCAATTATGCTACTTGATATTTACCCAAAGGAACAGAAAATGTATGTGTACATAAAAACCTGTAAGTGGATACTTATAACACTTTTATTTATAAATTATTGAAACTTAGAAGCAACCAAGATGTTTTTCAATAGGTGAATGGATAAATAATCTGTGGTACATCCAGAAAATGGATATTATTCAGTGCTAACAGTTGATTATATTCGTTTACTGATTTATTTTTATTTTTATTTTTTAATAAATTTATTTTTATTGGTGTTCAACTTGCCAACATACAGAATAACACCCAGTGCTCATCCCGTCAAGTGCCCCCCTCAGTGCCTGTCACCCAGTCACCCCCACCCCCTGCCCACCTCCCCTTCCACCACCCCTAGTTCGTTTCCCAGAGTTAGGAGTCTTTATGTTCTGTCTCCCTTTCTGATAGTTCCCACACATTTCTTCTTCCTTCCCTTATATTCCCTTTCACTATTATTTATATTCCCCAAATGAATGAGAACATATAATGTTTGTCCTTCTCCGATTGACTTACTTCACTCAGCATAATACCCTCCAGTTCCATCCACGTTGAAGCAAATGGTGGGTATTTGTCGTTTCTAATTGCTGAGTAATATTCCATTGTATACATAGACCACATCTTCTTTATCCATCATCTTTCGATGGACACCGAGGCTCCCTCCACAGTTTGGCTATTGTGGACATTGCTGCTAGAAACATCGGGGTGCAGGTGTCCCGACGTTTCATTGCATCTGTATCTTTGGGGTAAATCCCCAACAGTGCAATTGCTGGGTCGTAGGGCAGGTCTATTTTTAACACTTTGAGGAACCTCCACACAGTTTTCCAGAGTGGCTGCACCAGTTCACATTCCCACCAACAGTGTAAGAGGGTTCCCTTTTCTCCGCATCCTCTCCAACATTTGTTGTTTCCTGCCTTGTTAATTTTCCCCATTCTCACTGGTGTGAGGTGGTATCTCATTGTGCTTTTGATTTGTATTTCCCTGATGGCAAATGATGGGGAACATTTTCTCATGTGCATGTTGGCCATGTCCATGTCTTCCTCTGTGAGATTTCTCTTCATGTATTTTGCCCATTTCACGATTGGATTGTTTGTTTCCTTGGTGTTGAGTTTAATAAGTTCTTTATAGATCTTGGATACTAGCCCTTTATCTGATACGTCATTTGCAAATATCTTCTCCCATTCTGTAGGTTGTCTTTGAGTTTTGTTGACTGTATCCTTTGCTGTACAAAAGCTTCTTATCTTGATGAAGTCCCAATAGTTCATTTTTGCTTTTGTTTCTTTTGCCTGCGTGGATGTATCTTGCAAGAAGTTGCTGTGGCCGAGTTCAAAAAGGGTGTTGCCTGTGTTCTCCTCTAGGATTTTGATGGAATCTTGTCCGACATTTAGATCTTTCATCCATTTTGAGTTTATCTTTGTGTCTGGTGCAAGAGAGTGGTCTAGTTTCATTCTTCTGCATGTGGATGTCCAATTTTCTCAGCACCATTTATTGAAGAGACTTTCTTCCAGTGGATAGTCTTTCCTCCTTTATTGAATATTAGTTGACCATAAAGTTCAGGGTCCACTTCTGGGTTCTCTATTCTGTTCCATTGATCTATGTGTCTGTTTTTGTGCCAGTACCACACTGTCTTGATGACCACAGCTTTGTAGTACAACCTGAAATCTGGCATTGTGATGCCCACAGCTATGGTTTTCTTTTTTAAAATTCCCCTGGCTATTCGGGGTCTTTTCTGATTCCACACAAATCTTAAGATGATTTGTTCCAACTTTCTAAAGAAAGTCCATGGTATTTTGATAGGGATTGCATTAAACGTGTAAATTGCCCTGGGTAACACTGACATTTTCACAATATTAATTCTGCCAATCCATGAGCGTAGAATATTTTTCCATCTCTTTGTGTCTTCCTCTATGTCTCTCAGTAGTGTTCTATAGTTTTTATGTATGGATCCTTTACCTCTTTGGTTAGGTTTATTCCTAGGTATCTTATGCTTTTGGGTGCAATTGTAAATGGGATTGACTCCTTAATTTCTCTTTCTTCAGTCCCATTGTTAGTGTATAGAAATGCCACTGATTTCTGGGCATTAATTTTGTACCTGCCATGCTACCAAATTGCTATATGAGCTCTAGCAATCTTGTATTGGAGGCTTTTGGGTTTTCTATGTAGAGTATCATGCCGTCGGCGAAGAGGGAGAGTTTGACTTCTTCTTTGCCAATTTGAATGCCTTTAATGTCTTTTTGTTGTCTGATTGCTGAGGCGAGGACTTCCAGTACTATGTTGAATAGCAGTGGTGAGAGTGGACATCCCTGTCTTGTTCCTGATCTTACGGGAAAGGCTCCCAGTGCTTCCTCATTGAGAATTATATTTGCTGTGGGCTTTTTGTAGATGGCTTTTATGATCAGGAATGGATGCTGTATTTTGTCAAATGCTTTCTCTGCATCTAATGAGAGGATCATATGGTTCTTGGTTTTTCTCTTGCTGATATGATGAATCGCATTGATGGTTTTATGAGTGTTGAACCAGCCTTGTGTCCCGGGGATAAATCCTACTTGGTCATAGTGAATAATTTTCTTAATGTACTACTGGATCCTATTGGCTAGTATCTTGTTGAGAATTTTTGCATCCATGTTCATCAGGGATATTGGTCTGTAATTCTCCTTTTTGGTGGGGTCTTTGTCTGGTTTTGGAATTAAGCTGATGCTGGCCTCATAGAACGGATTTGGAAGTACTCCATCTCTTTCTATCTTTCCAAACAGCTTTAGTAGAATAGATATGCTTTCTTCTTTAAAAGTTTGATAGAATTCCCCTCGGAAGCCATCTGGCCTGGACTTTTGTGTCTGGGGAGGTTTTTGATGACTGCTTCAATTTCCTCCCTGGTTATTGGCCTGTTCAGGTTTTCTATTTCTTCCTGTTCCAGTTTTGGTAGTTTGTGGAATTCCAGAAATACATCCATTTCTTCTAGATTGCCTAATTTATTGGCATATAGCTGTTCATAATATGTTTTTAAAATCGTTTGTATTTCCTTGGTGTTGGTAGTGATCTCTCCTTTCTCATTCATGATTTTATTAATTTGAGTCTTCTCTCTCTTCTTTTTAATAAGGCTGGCTAATGGTTTATCTATCTTATTAATTCTTCCAAAGAACCAACTCCTGGTTTTGTTGATCTGTTCCACAGTTCTTCTGGTCTCAATTTCGTTGAATTCTGCTCAAATCTTTAACTCTCTTCTTCTCCTGGGTGTAGGATCTATTTCCTTTTTCTTTCTCTAGCTCCTTAAGGTGTGAGGTGAGCTTTTGTATTTGAGTTCTTTCCCGTTTTGAATGGATGCTTGCATTGCGATGTATTTCCCCCTTAGGTCTGCTTTTGTGGCATCCCAAAGATTTTGAACGGTTGTATCTTCATTCTTATTAGTTTCTATGAATCTTTTTAATTCTTCCTTAATTTCCTGGTTGACCCTTTCATCTTTTAGCAGGATGGTCCTTAACTTCCACGTGTTTGAAGTCCTTCCAAACTTCTTGTTGTGATTTAGTTCTAATTTCAAGACATTATGGTCTGAGAATATGCAGGGGATGATCCCAATTCTTTGGTATCGGTTCAGACCCAATTTGTGACCCAGTATGTGGTCTATTCTGGAGAAAGTTCCATGTGCACTTGAGAAGAATGTGTATTCAGTTGAGTTTGGATGTAAAGTTCTGTAGATATCTGTGAAATCCATCTGGTCCAGTGTATCATTTAAAGCTCTCGTTTCTTTGGAGATGTTGTGCTTAGAAGACCTATTGAGTATAGAAAGAGCTAGATTGAAGTCTCCAAGTATATGTGTATTATTATCTAAGTATTTCTTCAGTTTGGTTATTAATTGGTTTAAATATTTGGCAGCTCCCACATCCGGGGCATATATATTGAGGATTGTTAAGTCCTCTTGTTGGATAGATCCTTTGAGTATGAGATAGTGTCCCTCTTCATCTCTTACTATAGTCTTCTGGGTAAATTTAAATTTATCTGATATGAGGATGGCTACCCCTGCTTTCTTTTGAGGACCATTTGAATGGTAAATGGTTCTCCAACCTTTTATGTTCAGGCTGTAGGTGTCCTTCTGTCTAAAATGAGTCTCTTGTAGACAGCAAATAGATGGGTCCTGCTTTTTTATCCAGTCTGAAACCCTGCGCCTTTTGATGGGGTCATTAAGCCCGTTCATGTTCAGAGTTACTATTGACAGATATGAGTTTAGTGTCATCATGATATCTATTCAGTCCTTGTTTTTGTGGATTGTTCCACTGGACTTCTTCTTAAAGGGGAATTTTAAGAGTCCCCCTTAAAAATCTTGCAGAGCTGCTTTGGAGGTCACATATTCTTTTAGTTCCTGCCTGTCTTGGAAGCTCTTCATCTCTCCTTACATTTTGAGTGAGAGCCTTGCTGGATAAAGTATTCTTGGTTGCATGTTCTTCTCATTTAGGACCCTGAATATATCCTGCCAGCCCTTTCTGGCCTGCCAGGTCTCTGTGGAGAGGTCTGCTGTTACCCTAATATTCCTCCCCATAAAAGTCAGGGATTTCTTGTCTCTTGCTGCTTTAAGGATCTTCTCTTTATCTTTGGAATTTGCAAGCTTCACTATTAAATGTCAAGGTTTTGAACAGTTTTTATTGATTTTAGGGGGGGATCTCTCTATTTCCTGGATCTGAATGCCTGTTTCCCTTCCCAGATTAGGGAAGTTTTCAGCTATTATTTGTTCAAATACGTATTCTGGCCCTCTGTCCCTTTCGGCACCCTTGGGATCCCCAATTAAACGTAGGTTTTTCTTCCTCAGGCTGTCGTTTATTTTCCTTAATCTATCTTCATGGTCTTTTGTTTGTCTCTTTTTTCCTCAGTTTCCCTCTTTGCCATCAACTTGTCTTCTATGTCACTCACTCCTTCTTCCACCTCGTTAACCCTCGTCGTTAGGACTTCTAGTTTGGATTGAATCTCATTCAATTGATTTTTAATTTCTGCCTGATTGGATCTAAATTCTGCAGTCATGAAGTCTCTTGAGTCCTTTATGCTTTTTTCTAGAGCCACCAGTAGCTGTATAATAGTGCTTCTGAATTGGCTTTCTGACATTGAATTGTAATCCAGATTTTGTAACTCTGTGGGAGAGAGGGCTGTTTCTGATTGTTTCTTTTGAGGTGAGGTTTTCCTTCTAGTCATTTTGCTCAGTGCAGAGTGGCCAAAAAACAAGTTGTATTGGGAAAAGGAGAAAAAGAGAGAGAGAGAAGGAAAGAAAAGAGAAAAAGAAAAAAGAAAAAAGGAAAAAAGAGAAGAAAAAGAGAAAGAAAAAGAAAGAAAGGTGAAAAAAAGGGGTGGGGGAAGCAATCAGAAATCAAAAAGAAACAAAAACAAAAACCACGGGGGAGTATCTTCTGATTCTGTAAACTTTAAGTCCCTGGACTTCCCCCTGGAACTGGTCCGTCTCACTGGTCTTCTGGGGGAGGGGCCTGCTGTGCTGATTCTCAGGTGTCAGCACTTGGGGGAGCTGCTCTGCCCCTGCCTGGTGCAGGGCTCAGTGGGGGTTGCTCACCCGGTGAGGCCCCAGGAGGAACAGCCACAGTGGCGGGGGCAGCTCTGGAGCCCTGGAGTCAGCCCCCGCAGTAGCTCCGGGGCTCTCCGTCTGCAGGGCCTGGGGGCTCCCGGGCGGGGCCGCTGATCTGCTCAGTTCCAGGCAGGAGCGTCCTCGCTGTCCTGGGCCCTCCCCGCCTCCACCTGTCCCGGGGGGACGTGTCCCCGGCGCCCTGGGCACTCCCCGGGGCGCAGGTGCCTGTTAGTGTCCCCGGGAGCCCGAGGGCATCCCCGCCTTTCTGGGGATCCTGCTCCACCTCCCTGCGGGCCCCTTTCCGCGGGGAAGGTCGGTGCATCTCCTGCTCCTCCGGGACGGGGCTCTCCTGTCCTGGGGACACTCGCCCCGGCCTCAGCCCGGCTCCTCGCGGGCCCCTCCCCCTTGGAGGCATTTTGTGTCTTTATTTCTTTTTCCCCGTCTTCCTACCTGATAGAGGTGCGAATTGTTCTCCCTGTAGCATTCCAGCTGTTCTCTCTCTCTCTCTTTTTTTAATTTTTATTTATTTATGATACTCACAGAGAGAGAGAGAGAGAGAGAGAGAGAGAGGCAGAGACACAGGCAGAGGAAGAAGCAGGCTCCATGCACCGGGAGCCTGACGTGGGATTCGATCCCGGGTCTCCAGGATCGCGCCCTGGGCCAAAGGCAGGCGCCAAACCGCTGCGCCACCCAGGGATCCCTGTGCTCTCTTTAAATCTCAGGATGAATTCGTAGGTTTTCACGATGATTTGAAGGTTATCTAGGTAATTTGGTGGGGATAGGTGATTTGGGGACCCTACTCTTCCGCCATCGTGCCCCTCCTCCTCCTTTACTGATTCAAATCCTTTGATGGATGCTTATGTTCACTAATTGAATACTAAAATTCTTAAAACATGACAAGGCCCATTTTAATTAACTGGTATTTAACTTTCTAGTTTTAATTTCTAAGTTATTGATCCATATAATCATGCTTTGGCCACACGCTTTTTAATATCTAAAGTATACCAAAATATATTTCCATAGGTCTTTTGCATTATGTTCTCTTCTGTGCTTGAAAAGTTGTTTGCACAACCTTTCAACTGCCTAATTCCTGCTTGTTCTTCAGATCTAGGTAGAAAACTAACCTACTTAGAAGAGCTTTCTTTTGCTGGCCATAAAAATAAATTGAGTTTCAATTCCAATGTTTTCATTATATGATATTTTCCTTCATGCCATGTACATTCACGTTTATTTGTTTAACACCTACTTGGCTGAGAGATTATAATATCTATAAATTCAAGGAATCTTCTTGTCAATAGCACAGTATATAGCACATAGTAGGTTCTCAAGTAATATTAAATTATATGAATGAATGCTAGGCTAATCAATATGCATATGAGGAAACTAAATAAGGGGTAAATTGTCCACTGATCATAGGATATATGGTTTCTCTGAATATTTAACACTCTTCTAATCCAGACTAGAATCAAAATGATTGATGGTTGTTGAGAAACCTTTACTTTTTTTTAATTTTTGCCCAAATGAAGAGTAAGAAAATGTTAAGTAGGTTTTTAAAATATATGTATAAAGAATTGTTTTTTTAAAATATAAATAATGTAATGTAAACATACAAAAAATTTAATCTAAAATAACATCCTACTTATAACTTATTTTTCATCTCCTTTTTCCAACTTTTCTTAAAACGAAAAACCCTGTAAAAATGAAATTCATGTTTATACTAAAAAGCAAGTCAGTCGTCAGTATACACATTGTATCTATATTGGCTTCTTTAATTACAATCTTATTGATATTACAATGAGAAACACATTTGACAGATGGTTTGTTTTCTTACTTGAAACAGAGTAAATTATGCTTGGAAGAATTAAATTTAGTACCAACATGGAAATTGGTTAGCTTTCTCTAATCTATATATATTATTTCTGAAGACGAACAAAGGGTTTTCTATCTCAGTATGTTCAATAACATATATTTTGAGATTTCACACACACATTTGGGGGCACATTCCATTTAGGAAAATAGAAATATCCAAAGTAAAATGTTGCAGAAAAAATAGTTATATAAGTGCATTTAGGTACACTATAATTTCTCGGTATTCAATAGCTACACTAGATGAAATCCTCATAGATCTTATAACATGAGTAATGAGTTATAAACGTCAACCTACATCAGCTTAAGGATTTACAGAGGAATTCTACAAATATTCTAATATGAGTTCTCAGAATTCTATATACATACCTTGATTCAAATTACATGAGTACTTCATCACAAAAGCAAAAGAATGTTATTATGCGACATATGTGTTTTATTCTCAATTTCTGTATTTTTAGATATATTTATATCCAGTAAATATTGTAGTAGTTTGTAGGCCAATAAATAAAGTTTTATGGGAACATAGCGTAACATGTTCATTCATTTATGTATTGTTCATAACAATTTTAGCTTTGGTGGCAAAGCTGAGTAGTGGTGATAGAGACTGTATGCCCCACAAAGCCTAAAATACCTACTTTCTGACTCTTAATAGAAAAAAAATTGCTAATCTTGATATAAGTCATTGCACTTATCTGTCGCTTTAATATGGGAATACTAGCCTTAAATGTTTTGTCTTTTGTTGAAATTATCAACAAACCGTACACAAATAGTCACTGAACCCAAGGTACAAAGTTTACTCAATCACTGAATCTAAGGAGAGGCTACATATCCAGATTTTGAAGAAACAAAACTAGATAAATTTCTCCTAATTCCAGTATATTTAAGTGGGGCATCCAGTTAATAAGTTAATTATCTAATGTAACGTTTCAATTCTAGTTTTCCCTTCAAAGCTGAAGACTCAGAGGTAATTTTACACTTTAACAATATTAGCCCTGTGCTGGCAGTGATTTTCTAAATACAACTCCCCTAAAATATTTATGGGCTTTCTATGTATCTGATTATATTTTGCCCATGTTCCAAAAGACATACAAATGGTAGTTTTTGATAAATGCCTCTCACTAGCAGACTACCGCATAATTCAGACATTTTAAGGCTAATGACTTTGAGATCCCTATAGCACATTTGTGAAGCTAAAACTCTCTACTGGGTAAAACCTTAATTCTTTTAGAGGAGCCAACAAGAGATCTCATAACCGCACTATTGATTTGATCTTTATCATGATAATATGTGTTACTTTTAGAATCTCTGGCTCATTAGATATGATAAATAGCTTTATTTTCCAACCTGGCAAATCCCTGATATCTTTATATTATCACCGTTTAATTCCAAAATGTCCAGTTATTTTGCTTTATTTCAGACACTTATTCAGAAAGCTAAAATAAATAAATATATACTTTCAATATTTTGCAATGACAAATCTCCCTAAATCCAAAAGCTCTTCAGGAATATTAAAGAAAAACAGTCAAGTTACCAGAAGTAATATTTTTACCAAATGATTACAAAGATCTAACACAGGTGGACATTTTTCAGACCTTTTTAGAAGTTTCCTTGTCATTTTTTTTTTCCAGGCTTTTCTAAGAATTTCTCACTTTTTTCCAGTCTCTACTAACAACTATTTTATCCTATCATCTAGTCCCCAAATCAATGTCACATATTTTAGGAGCCTATTAGGGCATCACTCCACTACTGAAACCAATTTCGGCATCAGGTATCTGCTGCCACAATAATGGTATACAACAAATCACCCCAACAATAAATGTTGCAAATCAATGAGCACTTATTTACCTCATGAGACTTGGGTCAACATTTAGGCTGAGTGACCCTTCTGGCTTTAATTGAACTCACATTTCTAGATTTTAGTAGATTGTCAAATGGGATAGCAGAGGCTACTGAGCCACCTGTGTCTCATCCTAGAGTATACTAACTCATTCCTGTGATCATAATGGTGACAGAAGAGTGAGAGTGGAAACACATGCTTTTTAAAGACTGTACATAGATCACATCTGCTAACATCCCCCTTGTCAAGGCACATCACTCAGCTGAGCTCAGAATCAAAAGGCTAGGAAATGTACTTTACCTCATGGGTGAAAAGTACAAAATCACATGGCAGAGGGTGGTAGGGAAGAATGAAGAATTGGCCCATTAATTCCATGTACACAACAGTCAGAGGTCTCACTGGAAGCCATGGCCTCTCCTACCCAGGAAATAATTTTGCCCTTCTATGTTTAAAACATAAATACTCGGACAGCAGTTAGTTCAAGTAGAGAATCAGTTTTTCTCCTACTGTCTTGTGGCCTGAAACCCTTACACAAATAGTCACTGAGAACAAAAGGGAAGAAAAACCAGGAATATTAATCTGATAAAAACAAACAAACAAACAAACATGTTCTTCTATTTAAATTTAATCTTTTTTTTTTATAGGCTCCACATCCAGCATGGTGCCCAATGCAGAGCCTGAATATACAACTCTAAGATCAAGACTGAAGTTGAGATCAAGAGTCTCACGCTTAACCAACTGAACCACTCAGTTACCCAGTTACCCTAATCTTTTCCTTTCTTTTTGATAGTTGTAGGACTTTGAATATCCCAGTTCTTCTCATTTTATGTTGCTCTAAAAGGTACCGTATTTGTCTTATATGTATTCTTTTCCTTTTCCCTAATCTGTAAACTTTAAGACTGAGACATGTCTTTTCATCTTAGGCATTCCGTGATTTAGTAAAGTGGAGGGCACATGAGAGTTTTACTCAATAAGTGAATAAATGAACTATGCCATTTTGATAATAAGGGGTTTATTTGATATCTAAAGAAATCTATATAACAGTGAAACCTAAAAAGATAAAGAACACACACACAAAAAAATCATGGGTTGGTTGGATATGGGCTCACTTAGCCTGTGTCCCCAGAAAGTAGTCATAGACATGGAGGTTATGTGCATTATTTTATTACATAATGCAGTCTCATGATTGAAGGATAAGAACAACAAAGGGAGAAAGGAGACAGTTCATGAAAATATATATTAACAAGTTGTCTTCTGCCACTAAGGTAAATGATCATCTAATCTATAGGACCATGCTCCTAAGAAACCATATAAATTCTGTGTTGCAACAATCTATAAGGGATTGAAACAGGGAAAAATTTATCCACTAGCTCCTAAAAGTACATTGAACAAAGTTCAGCTCTGAGGACCTTAACTTTCCTGCCCTTTCAGGGTTGTACATGTTTGGGCTATACATGTGGTATGCCCTTCTGTGGTTAATCACACAGAGCATTGTGACCAGCTTTACGAGGACAGCCCCCCACCTGCAGGAGAGCTGTATGGAGGAGTCAAGGGGCACCAGGTGAGAGCAGTCAATATACTATTCAAGCTAAAGCAAGACTCAAGTGGAGCTAAAATGATCAGCAGTAGGCTAAGAGACATTTCTGCATCAAGTTAATGAAAAACAGGTAAAAGATGAGTTTCACCTAATAAGCTAACAGTCATTTGTGACTTTTTTTAATACTTGAAGATCGATTTATTTATTTGAGAGAGAGAGAACAGATGGGAGGAACAGAATAACAGAGACAATCCCAAGTAGATTCCTTGCTGAGCACAGAACCTCATGCAGGGCTCAATCTCATGACCTCAAGATCATGACCTGACCCAAATCAAGAGTCAGACACCCACCAACTGTGCCACCCAGGTGCCCATCATTTGTAATTTTTTTTTAATTTAACACCTCACCCATTACCCACCCACATTGTATCATACATGATACTGGACAGCAGGTAGATGTGTTGATGGATGCATGTTAAGGAATTTAAAATTTTACCTGAAGGAGGAACTATGTTTTAGGATGAGGGATTAAAAGGGATAGTAAAATTAATATTCTGAATAAACTGAATATTCCCCAAAGTCTCTGAAAGTGAGAATTGAAGGAAATGTCAATGTTCCAGCCAGAAGTACCAAATGTGTAGGGTTTGTATGTACAGGTGTCAAAACATAATGCCAAAGGATTGCAATTAAACAGTATTTCATTCTTTCACAGTAAAACTTCTGGCAATAATACAACATTCATGAATTCTAGAGAAGAAATATTATATAAGGCAAAACATCAGGGTTGTTATAGTAGACAGACATACCATGCATTGAAAACTATTGTATAAGATAGGTACTATATTAAGTAGTTTATTTTTAATTAGCTTCTGGTTGGCCTGGCTTATAACCAATCTTGATAACTGCTTTGATTTAGGAAAGAAATTATTTAACCATCTCTTTATTTAGATAAAGAAGAAACAAAACAAGCTATGTTTTATGTATACAAATGGAAAAAACATCAAGACTTCAAATACTTTCTCTGCAGGATGCCAATGTTAAATAGCAGAGAGACCAAAATAGATTTGGCATACAGAGGGCGCAGAACTCATCTAAATCATTCAGCTGATAGAGTCTGAAGATAAAACTGAAGTGGTAAAAATCAGCCTATAAATTGTACCATTAGAATGAGGGAAAACTAGATGTGGTCCTATTGGTTTCAAAGAATTTTTTATATTTTGAATTTACTGTGTGTGTGATACTGACCTATTAGGTATTTCTTCCAGCTTATCACATATAAAATATTTTTATAGGACCCACGCATAAATTAAACATGTCCATATGCATGAAGACTCATTTGTATGATTCCTTGTATCCTTCTACTTTTTAAAAATCTTTCATTAAACATCTCAGTAGGGTAATGAGGAAAATACAAGCAATGTATTTGCAAAGAAGAGGTTTTTTTTTTTTCTTTTATATATCTCTCCATGGTCAAATTGAAGCCCTTCCTTATATGAAATGTATGCAGTGTTCCCAGTTCAATTTCAGTAAATGAGATCCCATCATGTGGGTACCACACTTTACTTTAGTATAGTTTCATTTGACAGATGGTAACTGTTCAGGAACACATATTTCCTAGTTCTGACACTACCTAGGAGTTGAATTTCTCCTTATACGCTAGATTTAGCATTGATACAGTTTTAAATATATGTGGCAACATACACAGGACAGTGATGACCCATGGTTTCTTGATTCGAGAGCATAGCATAACAAAATGATTAAATATATATTGACACCGTATGTGAATGTAAGTATATTTTATTTATATTGTATAAAAAGTATAATGTCTAGTAAGATCTATTTCTGTTACCCAAAAACTGGTCGTTGTTCATAGCAATTTAAATTATCATGCAACATGTAATGAATAATAGAACTTTAAAACATAAATTTGACATCATGTCTTTAGAAAATGAATATATTTTATATATAGTTAGAAAATAAAGTATACACACACAGTTGATAGGCATAAACAGCCATCTAGAAATTCACAGTTTGTTAATAAATATCACTTTTTATTACTTATGTGAGATACTAAACTCATCAGTACCTCTTCTACTATAATAAGAAACTATTTTTTATTCTTAATTTATTGCTATCTTCAAATAAGACCTGTATATAATTACAAAACCATTTTGTTTGCACAAATATATCATAACACTCCTTAACAGATTTGCATTGCAACAGATGAAAGTATGAAACATGCCCTAATTCTCTTGCCAATACACTATTTTTTCCCTCTGCTCTTCAGTTATTATACAAAGGAAATCTTGATATAATCTGCTCTTTGTTCTCTGTGTAGTTAAGCATAGGTATTACCACTGGTTTCAGTATTGAGAATTTGAGTGCACAAAGGATTGTCAGTTCAAAGGACTTTCAACTAGAATACAGAGCAATCCAGTGGTAAGAAGGTGAAGTGCTATATCATTAACAAGAACTTCAGAACAAACAGATAATTCACTGTTTAAAAATGTGGGAGCAAGCTTCTTTAACTTGTGTAACATTTAAATGTTTGACAATGTAGAATGATGATGACATATTATTTTTGGAAATTAACAGAGGTATCTCTTGTCACCCTAGGGATATTTGGTAAAATATCTTTTGTGTGTGTATATATCTTTTAAGATATATATATATATATATTATTTTTTAGCTCTTTCCAGAAAAATAAAAACAGGAAGTAAGAAAGTCTTAGAGATGACAATTCTTAAAGTATCCTAATTTTTTCAAATAATAACCTAAGTCTAGTGTGAAAAGGAAAAAGATATTTCTTCATGTTGGCATAACACCAGTAGTATTGTATCTTGACCTTGAAAAGTCAACTTCCATGAATTTTTAGACCACACAAGTTAGTAAAATGTCCTTCAGGAATATTTTGGGATCATGGTGCCCCAATGTTGAATTCAGCAAGTGAATTTTTCTGAGTTTATAATATTAAACTAAATTAATTTTTTATTTTTTAAGATTATTTATTCATTCATTCGAGACGAGAGAGAGAGAGAGAGAGAGAGAGAGGCAAAGACAAAGGCAGAAGGAGAAGCAGACTCCCCATAGGGAGCCTGATGTGAGACTCAGTCCCGGGACTCCAGGATAATGCCCTGAGCTAAAGGCAGATGTTCAACTACTGAGCCATCCAGGCATCACAAATTTTTAAAAAAGTATATTATAATATGTGATGTTTGACCCTTTTGCTATAATCATTAAAAAATGAATTCCTTCATTTTGAATTCTGAGTACCTGTATTGATTTAAAAAATACATACTTTGCTCCCTCTATTGTCCTATACAGAATTGCCAAATTATTACTGTGAGCTTACTGCTTCTTATTTAATTAAATCAACTCAGTGCGCTATACTCTGATATTATGAAAATAAACAGTATTTACCTGTCTTTACTATGATTCTTAGACCTTCTAAAGAGTTTCATCAAAAAAGGCAATAAAAGTGAAATGGATTAAATATAGATAATATAAACAAGTGTAAAAGGAGCAAAGGAGCTAGGCAAGATAGAATAACAAAGACTGGATTTACCCTCCCACTTGAAACCACTAAAAATTCAGACAAAACACATAATGTTTTTAAAGATATTGGACAGTTGGCAACAAAGGACAAGTTACTCAAAGAAGGGGAACAAGTGAGGACTGTGCCCTATGATTGCCCTAGTTTACTACCAGGAGAGAGGGTTTTTGTACAGTAGCACAACTTAGTTGTCTTCCTGAGTTGAAGAGACAAAGCTAGAAGTTTGAAGACAGAGAGAGAGAAATCTGTGTGATAAATTAAGAGTGACATATGAAAGAGAGAAATTAAGAGATAAAGAACATGAGCTCTGGGGATCTTCACAAGACCTCTTTTAAACCTTCAATATGGAACACCTGGGTGGCTCAGTGGTTGAGCATCTGCTTGGGCTCAGGGTGTGATTCTGGAGTTCTGGGACCGCATCCCACACTGGGCTTCCTGTGAGGAGCCTACTTCTCCCTCTGCCTATGTGTCTGCCTTCTCTCTGTGTCTCTCATGAATAAATAAAATCTTAAAAAATAAAAATAAAAAAATAAACTTTCAGTATGGACTAGAGGATATATTTGAAGAAATTAACTGAGACTAGTGAAAGAACAATCCAAAGGATACAAGGGAAGGCTGCTCCAAATTCTCACAGAGATGGGAATATTCCCTGATCTTCCTCATGCACAAGACTGAAACAAATTCATAGTTCATGGGGTATGAGTATTCAGAAGGATTATTCTTTAGCAGTGGCAAATATTAATCTAAGACTAAGTGCTGTTTTAATCCTAATAAAAATTGCCAAGTATGCATATGAGTGATTAAATAATCCCAAAATGAGAAGAATCATTTAATTGAAATCCAACTTAGAAATGTTAAAAGATTTAATTAGTAGACAAGGAGATTAGAGCAGTTATTATAACTCTATCGCATATGGTCAAGAAGCTAGATGACTAATCATGTTAAGCAAAGACATCATAAATATTAAAAGTATAAGTTTCCATAAGTAAAAAAAAAAAAAGCAATCTCTGAGATAAAAAAAAAAACCCACAGGCGATAAGATTAAACACATTAGAGACATTTCAGAGGTAAAAAAAGAATTGTGCTTAAAGACAGAAAAATAAACTATCCAAAGGATAAAGGTTAAAATACACACACACACATGAAAACACACACGTAGAATATTGGTGTGCAGTGAGAGATTTTAAGCATTCCTCCAAAAAAGAAGATATGTTGTACAGAAAGTAAAACATATTTGAATAAATTAAGCATGATCAAAAATTTCCAAAATTTATTGAAAATTGTAAACCCATAGTTCCCTGGAGTTTAAAAAAATGCATAGGAAAAGATACATGAAATATCTACACCAAGGCAGACAATAATCAAACTACTTATATCAACCTACTTAAATTTATTATAATTTTATAATAAAAATATTTCAAAGGAAACAAAGAAAAAGGACAATACTCAGGAATGAAGATAAAAATAAAAATAGATGGACATCTGGGTGGCTCAGTGGTTGAGTGTCTGCCATTGGCTCAGGTCATGATCTCAGGGTCCTGGGATCATGCTCTGCATCAGGCTCCCAGGGGATCCTGCTTCTCCCTCTGCCTATGACTCTGGCTCTCTCTCTGTGTCTTTCATAAATAAATGAATAAAATATTTTAAAAAATAAAAAGAATAACAACAGACTTCTCCTAAACAATACAAATCAAAAGATAGTATAGAAAGGAAAAAATAAATAAAACAAGCAATTTAGAATTTTATGTCTAGCAAAAATCTCTCAAAGAAACAAGATAAAGATGTATTCAATATACAAGAGCTTAAAAATTCATCATTAGTATAAATGTATTATAAAGAAAATTAAAGGAACACATTCAAGCAAAGAAAATTATACCAGTTGGAAATTGGAATCTATGCACAGTGTCAACTGGAAACTTTTAGAGGCAGTGGATATTTTAATTTTTTTGATCACTGTAATGATATTACCATGGTACACATAGGACAAAGCTCATAAAATTATACACTTAAACACATTTGGTTACTATATTTTATCAAGGCTGTTAAAGATCCATGTCTTTGCCAATTGTCTTGGCAATAGCTTGTTCAAACACTTCAGAGTAGTTTCTATTTCAACATATTTAAGTAGGGAAAATATTTTAATTTATTATTTTATTCCATTTTAAAATTACCAAGAAAAGACAAAAAGTATTTATTAATGATTTAAAGTAAGTAAATGACAAGTCTATTTAGGAATGCTTATCTGTTTTGATCCTAAGTACTATACCAACATAGCCTTATATAAATGGAATATTTAATTTTCTCTTACATATATATATTTAAAGATTTTATTTATTTATTTATTCATAAGAGACACACAGAGAGAGAGGCATAGACACAGGCAGAGGGAGAAGCAGGCTCCATGCAGGGATAAAGAAGAAATGGTATATATATAATAGAATATAATAGAATATTATATATATATATATATATATATATATATATATATATATATATATATATAATGGAATATTACTCAACCATCAAAAAGAATGGAATTAGCAATAATGTGGATAGAGCTAGAGGTTATTATGCTAAGCAAAATAAATCAGTCAGAGAATGACAAATACCATATGACTAAAGTGAACCATGGTTCACTCATGGAATTTAAGAAACAAAACAGATGAACATAGGGGAATGGAGGAAAAATAAAATAAGACAAAAACAGAGGGAGGCAAATCATAAGAGACTCTTAGCTATAGGAAACAAACTGAGGGTTGATGGAGGGGAGATGGAAGGGGGAGATGAGGTAATTGGATAACAGACATTAAGAAGGACTCTTGATGTTATGAGCACTGGGTATTATATGCAACTGAAGAATCACTAAATTCTGCCTGTGAAACTAATAATACAGTGTATGTTAACTAATTTAAATTCAAATAATTTAAATAAAAAGAAAGGACATACTGACAAATGGTGCAACATAAATTAACCTTGAGAATATTATACTGAGTGAAATAAGACTAGTCACAAAAAGACAAACACCTGTATAAATTCAATTATATGAGGTACCTAGTATATATAATCAAATTCATAAAGACAAAGTAAAACTTTTTTTTTTTTAAGATTTTATTTATTTACTCATGAGAGACACACAGAGAGAGAAAGAGAGAGAGAGAGAGAGAGAGAGGGAAGCAGAGACACAGGCAGAGGAAGAAGCAGGCTCCACGCGGGGAGCCCAACGTGGGACTGATCACGGGACTCCAGGACCTCGCCAGGGCGAAGGCAGGCACCAAACCGCCCAGCCACCCAGTTTTGTATGGGACTAAGTGGAGGAGTAGGGATCCCTGGGTGGCGCAGCGGTTTAGCGCCTGCCTTTGGCCCAGGGCGCGATCCTGGAGACCCGGGATCGAATCCCACATCAGGCTCCTGGTGCATGGAGCCTGCTTCTCCCTCTGCCTGTGTCTCTGCCTCTCTTTCTCTCTCTCTCTCTGTGACTATCATGAATCAATAAATAAAATCTTTAACAAAAAAAAAAAAAAAAAGAGGAGGAGTACATGAGGAGTCATTGTAGAATAGGTAAAGAGTTTCAGTTTCATAAGAGCTTTGGGGATGGATGGTGGTGGTGGTTGTACCTAATACTACTGAACTATACACTTAAAAATGGTTAAGATGGTAAATTTGTTGTTATATACA
Organism: Vulpes lagopus; assembly: GCF_018345385.1. Lineage (NCBI taxonomy): Eukaryota > Metazoa > Chordata > Mammalia > Carnivora > Canidae > Vulpes > Vulpes lagopus. Next base: position 78,764,880 of record NC_054835.1, on the reverse strand, counting down.
TATTACCACAATTAATTTTTTGTATATTTTTATTGGGGTTTGATTTGCCAACATACAGCATAACACCCAGTGCTCATCCCGTCAAGTGCCCCCCTCAGTGCCCATCACCCAGTCACCCCACCCCCACCCCCCTCCCGCCCACCTCCCTTTCCACTACCCCTTGTTCATTTCCCAGTTAGGAGTCTCTCATGGTTTGTCTCCCTCCCTAATTTTTCCCACTCATTTTTCCTTAAAATCCCTTTCACTAATTCATATATTTCCTGTATGAGTGAAACCATATGATAATTGTCCTTCTCCAATTGACTTACTTTATTCAGCATTAATATCCTCCAGTTCCACCCGCGTGGAAGCAAATGTTGGGTATTCGTCCTTTCTGATGGCTGAGTAATATCCATTCATCCGTCGAAGGACATCAAGGCTCCTTCCACTGTTTGGCTATTGTGGACATTGCCGCTATAAACATTGGGGTGCAGGTGTCCCAGCATTTCACTGCATCTGTATCTTTGGGGTAAATCCCCAGCAGTGCAATTTCTGGGTCATAGGGCAGGTCTATTTTTAACTCTTTGAGGAACCTCCACACAGTTTTCCAGAGTGGCTGCACCAGTTCACATTCCCACCAACAGTGCAAGAGGGTTCCCCTTTCTCCACATCCTCTCCAACATTTGTTGTTTCCTGTCTTGTTAATTTTCCCCATTCTCACTGGTGTGAGGTGGTATCTCATTGTGGTTTTGATTTGTGTTTTCCTGATAGCAAGTGATGGGGAACATTTTCTCATGTGCTTGTTGGCCATGTCTATGTCTTCTTTGGTGAAATTTCTGTTCATGTCTTCTGCCCATTTCATGATTGGATTGTTTGTTTCTTTGCTGTTGAGTTTAATAAGTTCCTTATAGATCCTGGATACTAGTCCTTTATCTGATGTGTCATTGGCAAATAACTTCTCCCATTCTGTAGGTTGTCTTTTAGTTTTGTTCACTGTTTATTTTGCTGTGCAGAAGATTTTTATCTTAAATCCCAATAATTCATTTTTGCTTTTGTTTCCCTTGCCTTCATAGATGCATCTTGCAAGAAGTTGCTGTGGCCAAGTTCAAAAAGGGTATTGCCTGTGTTCTCCTCTAGGATTATGATGAATTCTTTTCTCACATTTAGATCTTTCATCCATTTTGAGTTTATCTTTGTGTATGGTGTAAGAGAATGGTCTAGTTTCATTCTTCTGCATGTGGCTGTCCCACAATTAATTTTTAATTAAATATTAATTATTCTTTGTTAAATATCTTAATTTGGATTAGTCTATTGGCTGGTGAATACAGACCTAGAACAGACTATAATAACCGAGTTGGGATGTTAGGAGAAGAAACTGAAAGAACATCAACAAAATGATCAAAACTCACTTCAGAAATGTTTTTAATCTATTTACTTACAAAATGAATGTGAATTAAAGGCTCTGAGGCTCTATTTAATGGAAAACAGCTGTATTAGTTTTAGTTTAAACTATAAGTAAGCATCTATGTTCACTTAGGCCAAAAAAATTTTAATAGACTTTAGAATTTAGAGCTATGCCCTATTCTATCTTCCAATATAAATATACACATATATAAAACCATATCCATACATTGTACATAAAATTTAATATGTACATTTACATAGGTTGTATGAAATGTACATAAACATTAATTAACAGGGTGGCTTGCCATATCATTATTTATAAAGAGTTAATGGTTAACAATCATTCACCAAATCATCAATTTCTTTTGGAGACAGGTTATATGTCATACTTTTCTTATTTTCTTTAATGTTTATTGAGTATTATAAGTCAGGCATTGTACTAGGAGCAATACAATCTTGTCTAATTAGCAATAACTTTTTCCTCCATTTTGTGGATTAAGAAGAGAAGTTGAACAGTTTAATTCTCCTATAATCATATAACTTGAAAGGGACTGAGGATTCAAACACAGGCCTGACTTTCTTGGGACCATTATTGACGGCCAATATGCTAATTATATTCATTATTTTCTTTCGTTAATTAACTGGCAGGACTCTGGGTGTAGGTGAAAGGCACATCTAGAAAATATACTCAAAAGATATCTGAGCAAGACAAAAGACACTTGGAAAATTCAAAGATTAATTCTCTCAAATATATATTAGAAATAACATGCAATTTACCTGAAATGTTGTTGGTTAGCATCTCATACTCCTCTGTACTTGTCTGAGGAAGTATATCTTTAAATCCATCAACCTTAAAATATAAAACTGCATCATCTTCAATAAACCATGATTTCTTTAGATAAATTAGAAGGAAATGTGATCTAGAGTTCCTATTCAGGAAGGAATTTGTAAGTAACGTTCAGAGCTTCCTGGGGAGTCAAGTGATAAGATTGGTAATACTTTTATTTTTCCTTGTATTTATTGCCTTATTCTTTATAATTTGTATTTCTTGTGTACTTAAGTTTTCTTTAAAAATCTTTTCAAGTTTTATTGAATTTTTTGGAGTATTTTAAAAAATGAAATAATAGTACAATAAAATTGCCTATCTTATGCCTTTCATCAGTGAATGCTTACCTTGCACTTTCCCTTCTCCAGACTTAGAATCAGCCTTAGTTACATTTAGTATTTAAGGAACCTTAATGGATGATGGTATTTAGACATCAATTCTGGGCACTAGGAGTGGTCATTGCTACTGTGGAGTCTTCATCTTTATATTCTTTCACCATGTCAACCATGACTTTACACTGATATTTATGATTCACATTTAACATTACAATTTTAATGTGTGACTGGGAGGCATAGTCACTTAGGCAAACTCTGTTTGGGTTCAGGTTGTAAAATTAAGCCACTTGTCAGGCTTCACTCAGCAGGGAATCTGCTTGAGATTCTTTCCTTTTTTCCCTGCTACTGCCCCTGATCACCTTTCTCTCTCTCTCTCTCTCTCTCCCTCTCTCTTATTCTCTCTGTCTTTCTCTTTCAAATAAGTAAATAAAATAAGTAAATAAATTTTACAAGAATATATTACAATGTTAAAAGTTATTCAACAACATCTTTGATTTTTATTTTATCTTTTTTGCTTACACTAAATTTTTTTTCTTAAAACATTCATATAATTATTGTTCTTCCTACAATAATGCTAAAATAGTTTCTGTATGACCATAGTATCACTAATACTATAACTGCTGAGTGAAGTTTAGGATTGCTTTGCAGTTTTGTTGTCCTTAGAGTAAATCCTATTAAAGATGTACAGTGAAACTAGTGTTAAAAATCATTTGAAATAATACTTTTCTCCATGTGACTGTGTAAACAACGTGGAGTAGAGTAATATTCATTTGTTTCAACTTCTTTTCAAATTTAGTCATTTTTTCCTTTGTGTAAGTGTATAAGATTTCAAATTCTGGAACAAAATTTGGACAATTAATGACAATCAATAGCTAAAATCATCTGAATCCGTAGTATTCAGAGGGTTGTCCAATGACATCAGGAACATTCTGAAGCTAGGTAAAAACACAGTGTTAAGCACCATCTCAGACCTGCTGAATCAGATTGTATATCTTGACAAGAGCCCCCAAGTGATAAGTATGCATATTGAAGTTTGAGAAGCAGGAATCTAAACTAGTGATTCTCAATCTGGACAGTGTAAAATAAACATCTGAGAATGTTTTAAAAGTTGCAATGCCCAGACTGTACATTAGATCAATTAATTCAATTTCTGCAGTGCTAAGACCCAGAAATCTGCATTACAACATAGGACTGAATTGAGGATCACGTTTCTTAGAATGAGGATCCCAAGGATCTCTATCCTTTTCGTAAAATAGTTTAAAATTCCAGTTCAATAAAATAAAAATAAAAATAAAAATAAAATAAAAGTGCTTTCTGGATATTAGGTACTGATTTCTTTCTTTTTTTCTTTAAGATTTTATTCATTTATTCATGAGAGATACAGAGAGAGAGAGAGAGAGAGAAAGAGAGAGAGGCAGAGACACAGGCAGAGGGAGAAACAGGATCCATGCAGGGAGCCCGATGTGGGACTCGGTCTCGGGTCTCCAGAATCACACCCTAGACCCAGGCGGCGCTAAACTGCTGAGCCACAGGGGCTGCCTGGTGCTGATTTCTTAATAATTTGTTATTGTATTTGGATGAAGTGGATACAAAAATGTTCCCTTCCCCGTGGAGAATAAAAACTAAACTATCTTTAATACATGAGCCTGAGAGGTTTAATTTATAATTATAAGTTAGTGTTCCAGTTTATATTCTTACTGTGTTACTACTAGGTATGACTTATTGAGTTTATATATTTCATAAACTGTAGCAGGCAATGTCATATAATTTTAATCCTTAGGAAAAACCTATGGCATAAAAACTAAGAATTAATATAAGAATTGAGATTTAGAATGTTTCTTTTTTTATTTGTTAGCTTGCTTAATAATCTGCTCTAACTCATTTAACCAGTAGGATAACAGAGCTAGTTCTCAAACTCACATCTGAATGGTTCTTAAGACACTGTTCTTTGCATAATACTTCTTTCTGTTAAGTTGTATACCAACTCCACTCTTAGTTACAGAAGGCTTTTCAAACTGTTTTAATATTGCTCAAATATTTAAAATGTATTATGTCAGGAGCTTGGAACATCTCAAATTATTATAATTATAGAACCTAGATGACTATTTTAATTTTTTTCAAAGGATTTTAATGACTACTAGAATGCCACAAATTGAGTATGATAACCAAAAGGAGATGAAAGATGCAAAATTCACTTCTTAGGGATATAAACAGTGATAATGATTCAAAGGTAATATTCATGTTACCATATCTTTGTTTCTTCTAGTACTAATTCTAATGCCCTTTTTCTTCAAAGAAAACCCATGACATAATCCATACATTTTATTATATGACTTTTAAAAATATACATTTAAATATCTTAGTATTTTTTCTACCTTAGACAAAGGGTATAAAGAGTTTAAACATAAAATGTGTTGTTTACTATATAGTTAAATTTGTGAAGAATAAATCTAGAGTACTTTTGGCCCATATAATAAATGTGCAAGAAGGCTTTGGTATTTTATTCCTCCAGGAGGCAGCATATATGCTGTATTCTATGATAGATATGGGTAGGAATGGTTCTCCAGGAGTATACAATGTCATGGCTATGATGATATACAGTTAGTTATAACTTGATCATTATATGATACTAAGAGGTCCTAAATCACTACCAGTTCTTAGAAAAGCTGTAAGTCTCAAATTCTTTATTTTTAAAAATGAAGGTAATAGTTTAAGATATCATTTTAAGGATGTAATGAAATAGCATTAAGACATTAGTATAATGACTAGTACAGAATTAATACTAAAGAATATTTAATCTTGTTAGTAAAATTTTTTAAAATAAGGGTAACATTTTTAAAATGAAAATTTTAATCTGAAAAGGAAGACCATGTTTGAACTGCAGAGTATCTTTGACTATATTAAATTTTACATAATATTTTGTGTATTTGTGTGTCTCTTGTATTTTTCTGGGGAATTGCATAACTGTTGTTACATTTTCAAAAAAAAGTTATGAAACAAACAAAAAGGGAACATTTCAATCAGACTTTTGCTTCCAGGAAGATGAAGTAAATGTATATTTGCCTCTTCTTTTAGCTAGTTACAGTTTAAATCCCTGGATATTTTAAATAAAAAGCATAAGTAGACTTTGAAAGGTGTGAAGAAGGGATCCCTGGGTGGCGCAGCGGTTTAGCGCCTGCCTTTGGCCCAGGGCGCGATCCTGGAGACCCGGGATCGAATCCCACATCAGGTTCCCGGTGCATGGAGCCTGCTTCTCCCTCTGTCTATGTCTCTGCCTCTCTCTCTCTCTCTCTCTCACTGTGTGCCTATCATAAATAAATAAAATTTTAAAAAAAGCTGTGAAGAAGAAGGCAGGCATAGTAGGAACTTTGGGGATCAAGGAATAGCAGGGTGAGTGAGCTCTCTGGTTTTTTTATTTTATTTTATATATCCTGGACTTGGAGCTGAAGAAAACAAGCTTGAAATGGTAATAAGCCCAGATAAAAATCCCCAAATGGTCAGGAATGGGCAGCCCAAGAAAAAAGAAAACATTATAATGACTGCTTGTTTATATGGATCAAATCTCTGTCTCTGTCTCTGTCTCTGTCTCTCTCTCTCTCTCTCACACACACACACACACACACACATACACACATCCCTTTCCCACTCACATCAGCAAAGACTGAGTGCAGAGTACAGACTGTCACACTCACCATATTGAAATGAGGCATCTCATCAACCAGTCCAGTAGAAACCACATGGGAGCCTAAATTTCCAATCTTACCAGGAAGTAACAAAGTGACTGTTCCATTACCAATGGAGTAGTGTCATTGGAAACCTAGTGAAGAGTCAAGTTTCAACACTGCCCAGAGTTAATGAAGGTAAGCTCTTTGCCCATGGGTGTGAGTGCACATCTGGAGAACAGGAACTAGGAACTCCTACTATTCACAGCTAGGATGCTATCATTAGACACTCAATGGCATTCTGAAATCCCACCTCTATGCAGCAGTAATGAAAAGTTCTGACCCCCCTCAAACGATAAGAGAGGCTTGCGGGAAACCTAGAACCCAACTCCACCTAGAGATTAAAAAAATCAAATGGAAACTTCAGAACTGAAATATGCAAAACATGTTAAAACAAAACAAAACTCAGTGAATGAGGTCAACAGCAGAATGAAAGGGAAATAGAACAAATCTATGAAGTTGAAAATAGAAAAATAGAAATTTCCTAATCTGAACATAGAGAAAGTATATTAAGAAGCAACAAAAGAATGCAAGAATGGAAATAAAGCAAGGAAGGAGGGAAGGAAGAAGAAAGGAAACAGATTCCTAAGGATCTGAAGGATTACAATAAAAATCCAACATATGTGTGTATATATATATATATATATATATATATATATATATATATATATATATATTAATCTGAGTTTGAGAAGAAAGTAGAATTAGGGCAAAGTTGAAAAGGTATTTAAAAATAATGGTTGAAAATTTCTTAAATTTAGCAAAAAATACAAACTTAGAGATTCAAGAAGCTGATCCCATTCAGAATAAATTCAAATATATCCACAAGAAGACACACTATAGCAAAAGTTGTAAATGAAAGAAACGGGGGAAAAAATCCCGAAAGCAGTGTCAAAGTATACCTTCACCTGTAAAGGGAAAAAGAATTCAAATGGAATTTTTATCAGAAAGCATGAAGGCCAGAAGAGTACTATATTTTTTTTATTTGCTAAAACAATAGTATAGTAAATCCAGAAATCTATAATCCAACAAAATGATTCTTCAGAAATGTAGGGAAAAGAAAGACATTCTCAAAGGGGGGAAAAGGAAGAGAATTTGTGGTTATCCATCTTCCTTAAAAAAATGGCCAAAGGAAGCTCTTCAAATGTAAAAAGAATGAAAAAAGAGAATTTGGGGGGCATTTGCCTGGCTCAGTTGGTAGAGCATGTGACTCTTGATCTTGCAGTTGTGAGTTTGAGCCCCACATTGGGTGAATAGATTACTTTAAAAAAATTTAGAATGCTAAGGAGGAAGAAAAGAACAAAAGAATGGGAAAAAATATAGTTAGCTACAGTACATTTTCATTTTCTACTTGAGTTTGTAAAATTATGTTGAATAACTACAATGAAAATTATCACAATGCTTTATGTGATTCTTAACACAAGTGGGAAAGGTGGTACAGTAGGTCAGGCCTCCTACTCTTGGTTTCAGCTGGGGTCCTGATTTTGGTGTCATGATCTTGGTGTTGTGAGATCAACCCTGCATCAGATTCCACACTCAGCTCATAGTCTATTTTAGATACTTTCTCCTTTCCTCCCCCACTGGCCCTCCCACTCATACTCTGTCTCTAAAATAAGTAAATCTTTAAAAATATTTTTAAATGCATGTGAAAGAAATATTTAACTTATATAACAAATGAAAGAATAAGAATACATAAAAGAAGATAAGATTTCAACACTTTATATGAACTGGTAAAATGCTTGTATCTATAATGTAATACCTACGGTGACCACTATGGTGGATTTTAAGGTGATACACTCCAAAACCCTATAAATAAACCAAAATGGAATACTAAGAAATATTCAAATAACCTGTAGAAATTGACAAAGAAAAGAGTGAGACAAAAATACACAAGACCACATGGAAAACAACAAATAAAATGTGAGACTTAAGCCCTAATGTACCAATAACTGTATTAAATGTAAATGGTCTAAATAAATCAATTAAAAGAAAGACATTGTCAGAATGGATTTAAAAACATGTCCCAACTATTCTATTTACAGGAAAGTCATTTCAAATATAATGCCCTAGCTATATGCAAAAGGATGGAAAAACTTGTATCACACAAATATTAATCAAAAGAAAGCAACAGTGACTATATTAGTATCTATATAATTGTGTGTGTGTGTGTATATATATATATATATATATATATATATATATACACATATATATAGTATATAAAGTAAACTTCAGTGCAAAGAATATTATCAGAGACAGGCAGGGATTCTACATAATAAAAAAATTGCCAATCCACCTAGAAAACACAGCAATCGGGATCCCTGGGTGGCGCAGCAGTTTGGTGCCTGCCTTTGGCCCAGGGCGCGATCCTGGAGACCCGGGATCGAATCCCACGTCGGGCTCCCGGTGCATGGAGCCTGCTTCTCCCTCTGCTTGTGTCTCTGCCTCTCTTTCTCTCTCTCTGTGACTATCATAAATAAATAAAAAATTAAAATAAAAAAAAAAAAGAAAAGAAAACACAGCAATCCTACGTGTATGCAGCATGCAATAGAGGTGCATAATATATGAAGTATAAACTGATAGATTTGAAAGGAGAAACAGAATAATCCACAACTATATTTGGAAATTGCAACATTCCTCTCTCAATAATTGATTGAACAACTAGACAGAAAATCAATATAGATATAGAAGATCTAAAAACACTACCAACCTACCGGATGTAAATGACATTTATAGACTCTTTCAATCCAATAGCAGCAGAATATGCATTATTTTCAAGCACCTATGCATTATTTCAATCTGCAGAATATGTATTAAAGCAGCCATTATATATATATACATATATACATATACATATATATTCCTGTTATATCTCTGAAATGACAAAATTGTATAAACCAAGTACAGATTAGTTGTTCACAATATGGGAGTGGGCAGTAGGTGTGGCTCTATACAGGCAACATGAGGGATTCAATGGTAATGTAAATTATGTGTATATTGACTTTATCATAGCCAATACATGTGATGTGATGTGGTAGCATTCTTTATACGAAGTTACCACTGAGGGTAACTGAGTTAAGAGTGGATGAGATCTCTCTGTATTATTTCTCATGACTGCATGTGAATCAACAATTATTTGTATTTTTATTTTTTTAAGATTTATTTATATATTTTAGAGAGAGAGTGCAGGGGGGAGGCTCAGAAGGAGAGAGAGAGAAATGTAAGCAGACTCCAAACTGAGTGTGGAGTCCAACACAGGGCTTGATCTCACAATCCTGAGATCATGACTTGAGCCAAAACCAAGAGTCAGAGGCTTAACTGACTGCACCTCCCATGCACTCTAATAATTATTTTTAAAAACCATTTATATAGTTCATATATAACTTAATTCCATTCAATATCTTTAACATTTACTTTTATTTAATTTTTAAAATCTATTTGTGGTGATAATACTCTGTCTTACTTATTGAATTGAATTGAAGTTATCCAAAGCATGAATAAACTCCAAGGGTAGATAAAGGAAACTTCTAAAAACTGTGTTTGATTCTAGAATGACTAATAGAAACATAAGTAGAAGTTTAAAGGAATTGACATATTTGCTTTAACTTCCTCAGTGTGTTGGACAATAAAGAGTACCTAATTTTGAATTGAATTTTACTTTGGACCATTTTTAACGAAGTGTGCTTAAGTAAACAACTTGATATTTTGCTACTAAGCAGTTATTTTTATACTTACTTTTGAAATTCACATCAAGTTAGGAGCTTTGCTAAGAACAAACAAGAATGAATCACCAACAAGTCTAGCAACTTAGATGAATTGGATAAAATCAGGCAAGTAGTTTGTAGAAAAATGTCTTGAATTTCAGCTTTGGAAATAAATTTTTCTAAAGATAATACTGAATCATTGCAAGCTTGCTCTTTAGGAAAGCTTGATTTGCACCTAAAAGTTTTGGGGCACCTGAGTGGGTCAGCCGGTTAAGCTTCCCACTGATGGTTTTGGCTCAGGTCATGATGTCAGGGTCCTAGGATTGAGTCCTCACCTGGCTCTGTGCTCAATGGTGAGTCTGCTTGGGATTCTCTCTCCCTCTCCTTCTGTCTCTCCTGCTTGTGTTCTCTCTCTCTCTCTCAAAAATGAATATCTTTAAAAATATCTTTAAAAAGAAAAAAAGTTGGAAAATCCTATATTTATCATTATATACTAACTGTATAATATAATGTCTTAGAAACATAAATAAAATATCTTAGAAACATTTTTTTCTTCATTTGGGCAGTACCATCTGCCTGAATCTTTCAGCACTCTCAGGAGCTGCACCTTCTTAAAAGTATTGAGCTCTGAATTTGAAATATAGGTACACAAATGGGTGCACAGATAATGAAGTGGAATGTTTTATAGCAATCAAGCACACTGTGGATATTTGTTAGCTGTCAGATTAAATGCCTCAAGCATGTGATTAAATTAGGAAGTGATCGCCTTCAATTTTACAAATGATGTCAATTTTACAAATGGTGTCAATAATAGCATCCTATCCACAATTTCACATAGCAGAACATATCTGCTCTAATTTCCTCTACTCAAGCTTCCCTACCTTCCTCACTCTATCTTCCACCTACATAGTCATTTTCTGTTTCGTTTTTTTTTTTTTAAGGATTCATTTATTTATTTTAGAGAGAGAGAGCACAAGCAGGAGGGGCAGAAGAGAGGGAGAGGGAATCTCAAGCAGATTCCCCACTAAGCATGGAGCCGATGCAAGGCTTATCTCATGACTCTGAGATTACAACATTAGCCAAAACCAAGAATCAGAGGCTTACCCACCAAATGAACCACCCAGGCTTCCCTACATACCCATTTTCTTCTTAAATTAGCAAAATCACGCTTAAGCCACTTTAAAATGACAATTGCCACCAAAGAATAAAATAGCTACTGAGACTGTTTGAAACAGTAGAGTCCCAATTCATCAGTTTGCATACACTGTAAAAGTTCATAGATATTCATACTTCAGAAATTAAACTTTTCTATTATTCACATGTTCAGGAGATAACAATCTATCCACAAAAGTTTTCTTTAACATTAATAGTCTATGAATTCTTTTTATTTTTTCCCTTGTCCATTTCAAGGGATCAAACTTTATACTTGAAAAGCAAAGCCAAACTAAAAACAAACAAAAAAACACAAGCAAACAAAACAAATAAACAAATAAAACAAATAACATTTTCTGTGCTGGAACTGCAATCTCTCAGCATATTTTTCCCCTTAAGTGAAATAAACTTAGTGCCAGATTCTAGATAATTGACAGATTTATGCAAATTCATAGTGGCTTGGTGCCTTTTATTTCATGTGAGGAAGACCAAAAATGTCTTAAGGCTCAGCCAGAAGCTTTAACACATTTTTTGAGCAGGAAGTTGGACTCATTGTAGTCTTAAAGCAAGCCTGCTGGTGAATGAAGTCATAATGCTGTGGAAGTGAGAACACTGCAGGTTTAAAAAAGAATTAAAGGGCTGTTGCTTTGAGGCCAGTAAGCTGTAGGTCATAAACACTTTGCTTAAAAACAAAGAAATCAACAGCTCAACACATAGCAAGAAAAGATATGAACCTGGAGCTTCCAGGAGCTATTCAGATTGTTTGCTAACTTTCTGGATCTCACAAGAAAATTAAATTAATGTTATTATCTCTTTCTCTGTGTTTTACCAAAGTAAAAAAAAAAAAAAATGAAGGAAGAAAGAAAAGAAAAGAAAAAAAAGAAAAAGAACTGATCAGTGTTATACCAAATAAGTTATATTTTGGCATGCTTAAGTCAAAATTCATCACAGGAATGTTAGTAATTTAGCATTTGCATTGGTTGTTTGGATGATGCAAACTTACTTTGACTCTTTGTTACACATCATTTCACTATAAATACCTTAAATAAACATATCATAAGTCTTGGTATTTAATCTGTAGTAAAATAAAACCATAATAATAATTTGGTTATAGTATTTTCATAATTTATATTTATTAGTTGTACCTTTATTCTACTCTAAGTTCTTTGATGTCCTATAATCAGAACAATATTGCATTCTCTTAAAAATACCAAGGAAACTTTGATCCTGCATCAAATGGGCTCTCTTAAGTTCTAAATAAAATCAAAATCATCAAAGGAATTCAATCCAGTGAACCATAGTATTTTATTGAGCATATATTATGTGCTCAGTAATGAACTCTGCATCTGAGTGGATGCAAAACATTTAAGATATATTCTCAGATTTTGGGAAAAAAATTCTTGGAGTGGCTCAGTGGTTGAGTACTTGCCTTTGGCTCAGGGCATGATCCTGGAGTCTCAGGCTCAAGTCTCACATACGGCTCCCTGCATGGAACCTGCTTCTCTCTCTGCCTATGTCTCTGCCTCTGTGTGTGCATGTGTCTCTCATGAATAAATAAAATCTTTTTTTTTATTTTTTATTTTTTTTATTTTTATTTATTTATTTATGATAGTCACAGAGAGAGAGAGAGAGGCAGAGACACAGGCAGAGGGAGAAGCAGGCTCCATGCACCGGGAGCCCGATGTGGGATTCGATCCCGGGTCTCCAGGATCGTGCCCTGGGCCAAAGGCAGGCGCCAAACCGCTGCGCCACCCAGGGATCCCTCATGAATAAATAAAATCTTTAAAAAAAAAAAAATATATATATATATATATATTCTCACATCTTAAAAAACCAATAACAATATATAAACTAGTATTTAACAATATTAGTTATTAATAATTAATTAATACTAATATTACTAATTGCAATATATAAAAGTAGTTAAGTAAGGAATAAATAATACATTGAAGGAGGGTAGAAGGGACTCAGAAAAAATATTCAAAAGCCACAAAATTTTCTGAAAATAATAATTCAATTCCAATATTTATTTATAGAGTCCCCCCCACACACTGTGCTAATTGCTAAAGTCATTAAAAGAAGAGTAACACATTGTCACCATCATTGCTTAGCTTATTTGCAGACTATTAGAAGACACTAACAATGAGAAAGCTACAAACAAGTATGCATATAAACTACCTATTATAATTCTATATGATTTAAATATGTATCATATTATGGTGGTTTAAGAAGGAAGAGGACAATTTTGATTAAGGGATTATAATCATTTTAAAATCTGGGTCAGTTGCTGAAACATAGTAAAAAAAAAGGAATTGAAGTCAAATGGGTCAGATGCTGAAACATAATAAAAGAAGGAATTGAAGTGAAAGAACATGGCAGTCAGAAAAATAGCAATAAATGAAGATGTAAGAAAGTTTCAGGCAACAGGAAAATAATGAGTCAAATTTAGCTAGAACATAGCTACACCTCATGAAGCAGTGGGAGAAAAAAAAAAATCTCAGGCATTTACTCAGGTTGTGATAATGAACACTTAAATTCCTGGCTGATGAGAGCATATATTGACTGAAGGAAATTGTTTCATGTCATTCGGTTTTGGTGTAATAAGCAACATTATTTCACAACTAGAATATACTGCAATAACAAAAATTAAACATAAAAACTTAACAAATGTATTATGTAAAACCATATCATACAGAAGTGCTGAAATAATTTTAAATTACGCATAATTCCAATTAAATGCATTCAAATAGTTTTAAATTCAGGCAATACTGCCTAATAAATTTTTTGAAATTTGAAAGGAAAAAATGTGACATTTTCCACATCTCTTATCATTTATATACATTGGGTACAGATTTTATTTAGAGTTCATTCACAGCATGATTAAAATGTCAAACTTTAATGCAAACCAAACATATGGAAGGAAAGAAAGAAAACAGGAACCAATTTAATTGAAAAGTTCAGTTGTTGGCCAGACCTCCAGTTCAAACTTTTTTTCCCATGGAACAAGCTTAATTTATTTTTTTAAATGCTGAAGGCTGGGCTTTCTCTCTTTGTTTAATCTATGTATGAATGACTGTAGCGTGCATAGAAACAAGAAACAAGAGAAAATATGAATTATATAAATCTCATCTGATTACTAGAGCTAGCAGACCAACTGGAGAACATATAAACTCTTAGGTACACTAAATAAATTGAGTGAAGCTGTTAATGTAGTTTTGTGAGGGTTTTTTGTTTGTTTGTTTTTCCATTCACATCTTTTCTATACTCTTGATCTTGGACATACTCTTTGACTAGCAGATGACTTTTCAGAATGACCTAAAGATAAGTAGGAAGAAGTATAAACACAGGAGAAGTGAAAGGAGAGCAGAATATTGGGATATTCTGTTTATAAACTACAGATTCAATTGAACATCTATATTAATGGCATTGCTAATAATAGTATTCAATTGTGATCCTAACCTGGTGCTCCATCATAACATTTACAGATACACTTAATATGTGGCAAAAGATTACAAATATGTTTCAAAACTTTTTGTCAAATCTCAAGGCCAAGCATATGAGGGGAAATGTCATTTTGCTCTTTCTATACAAAGGTTTAATAAAATTTGTCAGATGCCACAAAGCACACCTTTCACATAAAATAGTCTCTAATATGGGTCATACAGTAGGTGTGAAAGTGTGATTTATCCCTAGGATGCCACTTTATACATTGCTACTAAGCCTTTTTTTTTTCTCACATAAAATAGTCTCTAACATGGGTCACACAGTAGGTTGGTCAGAAGGTGTGATTTACCTTTGTAGCTATGCATACAAACCAGTAGGAAAATCAACAGAACCACATGCAGTGCACAAAAGTATGGTGAAGAAGTGATTAGAAATAAATTTTTCAATTTTTTTCCTCTCTCCTTTACCAATTCATCTAAGAGACTCCAAAATTTTAATCATATTGATTATTTCAAATGATTCCATGTTTTTGATCCACCTGTCTTCTGTCATGGCTCAGGTTTCTATCAATTATCTTGGCTTCCCCACAATAATCGAACTGCAGTTCTCCACATCTCTTAGAAAATTTTTCTCAAAGGTATAATTAGAAGCTAAATAATTCAAATATTTGCTTCTTATGCAAACGGAAGCTTCAGACTCATAAAGCAAAATCAGTAAGCTAAGAAAAAAAGTCCAAATTGTTTAATGATTGTTTTACTAGCCTTCCTGATTTGGCCCTGCCTATATCTCCAGTTTCCCCTTGTCAATCATTATAGGCATGCTCTACTGGAAACAAATCTTGTGAATTGCAATCTCATACTTTGTTTTTTCACATTTGTCCCTTTTCTGTTACCCTACACATTATTTTGTCAAACTCCTATTTTTATACTTGTTTTTGCCCTCAAAGCCTTTATATGACTTTCAATTATAGCACTCATTTATAATGTCTAAATACTTGTTCCCCTAGACTTCTGGAAATAAACTATTAAAGTACAGGAAACTAGTTTGTTTATCTTTGTACTCAAAAAGGCAAAGACATGTTATGCTGTGTAAGTAGATCTTCAATATTATCTGTGGAAGAAAAGAGTAAAACCATCCAGAGTGACTCAGCCATATCATACAGATCGTATTTGTATTTTCTCAGCACTAGTGCTTTTATTGCAGAAAATGTTTATAAGGTGATATAATTTTATTGTTTATTTTTTTTTAAGATTTTATTTATTTATTCATGAGAGACACAGAGAGAGAGAGAGAGTCAGAGACACAGGTAAAGAAAGAAGCAGGCTCCATGCAGGGGGCCTGACGTGGGACTCGATCCAAGGACTCCAGAATCATACCCTGGGCTGAAGGCAGACGCCCAACCGCTAAGTCACCCAGGCATCCCTAATTTTATTGTTTAAGTGTGTGTCCCCCACTAGAGAATAAGTTTCTTTTGTGAAATAACTATTTTATTTATCTATTTTACTCAGTACCTGAAACAGTGTTTAAACCTAAATAGCTATATTCATTGGTTATTGAATGATTCTTCAAGTTCTCCAATTATTACAGCGAGGCCAATTATAAAGGGAATTATTCTCACATCTGCTTAACAGAGAATCATGAATTATACAACAAGGATTTCTTCTTCTTTGCTTGTGTAAATGGAACTCCAAGTTGGATATCTTTTATTTGCATAGTTTCCATTACAATACTTTAAGTTGATTAATTTGCTTTCATGACCTGCATATATGTCAGGCTCCCTATTTCAGTAGTATGGAGTATAATTTTCATGATCGTACTAGACAACTATAGTCTATTCCCTCTTAAAAAGAAATTCCTTCCAAATACACTATAATCATATGCAGGAAAGAGTCCATTAAAATGTAAAATAAGCAATATCAAGACTAGAAGATAACATTCCAAAATCTGTATATCTCTATTTCTATATAGTCGAATTCTGGATCTCTCACTCTCTATAGCTGTGTGACTTTGAGCACATAGCTTTATTTTTCTGTCTCAGTTTCCTCAACTATAAAATGGAGATAATTATAGCACCTAACTCATTTAGTTACTGTATGGATGAAGTAGATTAATTTATGTAAAAGCACCTTACCAAACATCCTAAAAATATAAAAAATTCTCTAGAATATAAACCATTATAAATTAGCTTGCTCACATTAACATATGTTCTTTTGATTTGAATGATCTTATTTGCAAAGATGATAGTTTTAAATACATATTTTATGGCAATATCTTTAAATGGGCACATATCATATTCTTAAATGTCATCTTTACCTTTGTCAGCACCTAAATAAATGCAATAATTAAATATGTAAGTTTATATAATGCTTATTAACTAAGTAAATCTCAAAATAATAAAAAGTAGATAGTAAGTATTAAAAAAAGTCTGAATTTTCACACTGAGAAATCCTTAATTGCTTGGATTTTGTTCCATAACTAAAATTCCTGAGTTTGACAAAAGTAATCCAAAGTGATGGCCTTGGTATCAAACTTGCAACAAACTACATAATTTAAATTTTTGATATAAGAAAAGCTAAAGGATAGTATTTTTATTTGATCAGATTGTGTCAAATAACATATGACCTTCTTTAGAGATTCATGTGAACTTTATTTTTTTAATTTTTTAAAAGATTTTATTTTTTTTATTCATGAGAGACACAGAGAGAGATGCAGAGACATAGGAAGAGGGAGGAGAACCAGATTTCATGCAGGGAGCCCAATGTGGGACTCGATCCTGGGACTCTGGAACACGCCCTGAGCCAAAGGCAGATGCTCAACCACTGAGCCACCCAGGCATCCCTCATGTGAACTTTAAATTGACAAGAAAAATCCAATAGCTTCAAATTAGTCAACAGTAAGCTAGTACCATTTGAATATACCACTGGCATTATTATTACATATAAAACCATTCTAATTGAATAACAGTAAGCACATTTCTAAAATATGCTTTGGAGTATTTCAACTCAACCCGAAATTGTTAAATTTTACATGAATATTCAAGTTTTGACAGCACTAAATACCTATGCCAGTGAGACCACAGGTTGCCCCAATGTATTGACTTTTACAAGGTAAAAAGTTTATTTCATGAATAGCAGCAATATCTCCAGATATCTTCAGTCAAATTTTTCCCAAATGCATGCTTCAGCATGTGGTCAAAAAGGAAAAAAAAAAAAAAAGTAACTCAATATGCAGGATCTCTTACTTACTGATAATCACTCAGTCTTTACATTTTAAAAATAAACTACACTAATGCTAAATCTAACTGCTCTTCTTTTAAACTGAAATGAGAAGATACTAGACAATTCCCCAATTTTTGACAGGACTTATTTTGATCATATATTCTGATTTCCATATAATAGGTGTTTAGTAAATGGTGAGTTTAAAAATATGATGTAATCAACTAAAATTCTCCCAAAATTGTGAAGTTTCCATTATCAGTGTCATTATTTTCTATTTCTCCTTTCTCTGAGGAATGCATATATGAGTCTTGATGAGGAAATTAAGTCAGGAGGCTGGTTTAGGACACCATGGGAAAATACTTGGTCTGATAACTTGAAAAAGGAACAGGTAAGTAAGAAGCAGTGTATTTAACTAAGTTTTAAAAGCAAAGAGGGGAAGAAAGACAAGAAACAATTCTATTATAGAAAGAGATGAACAATAAGTATTTCAAGTTGAAAAACTATATAGAATAAAAGAAAAACTTATGAAGACTAACCAAAAAATCAGAGATAATTTTTTGTACATGTAAACTGCTATAAGAAAAAATGGGTGTGAGAACATTGCAGTGATGGAAAGGATATATAATCAAAACATAGTGAGGGATAAAAGAAAGTTAGAAGGGTCGGGAATAGATGGATAGAGTCAGGCATTTTCATGTGTCAAAAATACTTAGCTTTATTATTCTATGGTATATTGTAAGAAGATTATTATTATAATTAACAGTGTTATATCACATTCATTAGTATAAACTGACAGAATTTGGTGTAAATCTAAGTATCCAGCTATAGCATTTAAATCAACGCTTATGATCTATTTAAAAATCCTTTGTTTCAGAAGAATATTCAAACAGTAAAGATGGATTATTGTATGTTTTTTACTTATAACAAAGAAAAATTGCACCTTTATATAACACCCATAATTAAGGGGAATAAGTGAGTTTAGGACAGAATTCATCAATTCTTTCTTATCTTTGACCACAAATGGGGTTTGTTATGATCTTTATTATTAGTTTGTGAGTTTAATTCTTAGAATCAATTACTTTGATGGCATTGAATTGTGATTTTCAGATGCAAAAAAAAACCTCTTAGTAAAGTCATTAAAGTGAGTAATTACAAGAAATGGTAAAATGAAAATTTTATTTGATTAAAAAGTGTTTATACTTCATTTTACTTTGTACTTCACAAGGTTCTCACAAGTTTTCCTTAAGTTAGACCAATCATACACCTAGATTTGTATTGCAGATGTGCATTTGGTTTTGTCATTGATGATAAATTTCTGTCATAGAAAATTGAAAGATCTAATTCAATTATAATCTGTGGGTTTTTTTTCCTCAACACATTTCTTTGCTAAATATTTTATTTAATATTCAGTTTCTTGGTTCTTGATTCTTTTCAAGAGAGCATTCATTCTTCCATAGTCCTTTGTTCTATATGAGCAACTGCTGTCATGCTGTCTTTTATCTGAAGAATATCTAGCACAGTGCATGTATTAAAAAAATAAATAACCAAATGAGTTATTTAACCCAGAATAGCCTTGATTTCTCCAATCCTAAAATTTACGTTGCCTCCATTACAGTAATCAATTCATACAAAGAAAAGGCTCAAATGGGTCACTTTTGTCCTATTCAAAGAAGAGGCCTCATCAAACCAAAAATTTTAAAGAGAGAAGAAAGAAAGAGTTATAAAATACTACAGCTGGGATGCCTGGGTGGCTCAGCCATATCTGTCTTTGGCTAAGGGCCTGATCTCAGGGTTTGGGATCGAGTCCCACATTGGGCTCCTTGTGGAGAGCCTTCTTCTCCCTCTGCTTTTGTCTCTGCCTTTCTCTCTCTCTGTCTCTCATGAATAAATAAATAAAATCTTTAAAAAAATAATAAAATACTACAACCAATCTTTTTAGATGTCAAAGATTTCTAGGTCAAGGCAATTTCTGAAATAATGGCTCTTAAAAAAAAAAAAAGAAATGTTATTTCTTCTTTATACTCTGGTTACCCCCTCAGTTTCCTTCTCAAAAGGATTTGGTTGTTGACTATACTTACATAAAGTAACAAACAGATGCCTTGGTCTAGTGGATTGCCACCAACATACTTTTCCATAGTCTATGGAAACACTGAATATGTTGTTGCGTAAATACTTTACATGATTTAACATCCTTAGTTTATCTCCTAATATTCCTCTTTCCTTCCTAAATTTTGCATGGTACAAGTTGTACTATAAATCTCAACCCCTCCACATTCTACCTTTGTGATCTTGGGTACATTAAAGGAATCAGTGTTTTTGCTTTTTCATTTATCAAATGGAGATAGAAATAGTATATATCTGATATAAACAAATGAGCTAATCCAAATGAATGTTTAGGAAAATGCCTAGATTCATTGATTGATTGCTTTTGTCTGTAAGGCAAAGTATTCCACTTTATAGCTTTTAAAGAATAAGACAAATATTGCTGGGAAGAGGCCATGCTAGAAAGGCTTAGCCTGGGTTTGATGACTAGAGAGAATAAACATTTGAACCTGATATAATCCATAGGTTTACTAGCAAATGAACCACCAAACAGTTCAAAGAATATACTCCAAATAATGCCACAGTGAAGACTGAATACAGGTCACTGGTGCCTCTCCAGGTCTTCACAGAAGTACTCCCCACCTTGCTATTTATTATCTGAACATCCTAAAGACAAAGATCCAGGAAGTCTATTGAATTGCATGCAGAAAGTTTATTTGAGAACGCATTCAGAATCTACACCTAAAATAAAGTAAGCTCAGGTCATTTCACCGTGAGCTCTGGAACTAGAGTTACCTCAACTTGAAGTGAGGGGATCAGGATTTGTACTTTCTTTGTCAGGAAATAATTGATATGAGCTGCCCCAGGAAGGGGTCACAACCTCAAACCAGCTCCTTTTCTCAACCCACAGAGGCATGTGGCATAGCTATATAGATTTCCCAGCTCGGAGAACACATGCTTCAGTCCCATAGCGGAGATCTGAAGAAGCACCTTGTCTCCATGAAACCCTTTGAGTTTCAGTTCAATGGTGATTGCAAGGAAATTGGTAAGTTAGAGAAATTACAGACTTTGGTTTACTAACTAATATACCATGTGAGAAGAGGCCCACTGAGAGTTACATACTTCCCATTTTTTACTGTATCATCTGGTTGACAGATGGTTTGCCTACGGCCTACAGCAGGTTATATTTTATTTAAAGGAGTTCAAAACCAGAAGAATAAATTTATAATTAGGATACTTACTACTAATTTAAGTTAATTTAAGTGCAGGAGAAAGCAATTTCAACAAAGTAGTGAAAAAAGATGGAAGAGAGTAAAGGATAGGAAGATTTTCTATTTTGACTAGTTCTCTATTCTACTTTGCACAGTACAAATTTTCCTATCACATTTTATGCTAAGATTGGAATGATTTAAACAGGCATAAGCCAATTTCTAATCTCTGAAAATCACACAGAACTCTAATAAACTGTAATTTATTTCCATAGGGTTTTTGTATGAACATCTGTAGATAGAATTTAGTGCATTTTCTCATCTCTGTTAGAGTTGAGTTTAAGGTTCACCAATTGCATCAGAGGTTGTGATTAAAAACATTGTACACATTTAAGTTGAATGAAAGTTTTTCTTATCTTTCATGCTTATGACATAACACCACTTCATGGATCAATATAATGCATAACAAGTGCTATTCAAATATGAAATATATAGCTTTAATAAAAATTTTTTAAGCATAAAAATCTACTAAAAACAGTCCAGGGAGGTTAGAGTGTTTAGAAATAACCAGGAACACATGTAAAACATATATTGTCCCTTAATATTTAAATCCATTTTTATTTCAGTATTTACTTTGTACATGTCACTTTAAAAGATGATGAAGAATTTATAAATGAAAATTTATTAGGTAGAAATAGATATAATATACTATTCATTTTTTTTTAAATTTTATTTATTTATTCATGAAAGACACACACAGAGAGAGAGAGAGAGAGGCAGAGACACAGGCAGAGGGAGAAGCAGGCTCCATGCAGGGAGCCTGATGTGGGACTCGATCCCAGGTCTCCAGGATCAGGCCCTGAGCTAAAAGCAGCGCTAAATTGCTGAGCACACCCCCCACCCCACGCTGACCCTATTCCTTTATTTTTGTCTGGGATTAAAGTCAAACTTTGTTTAAGATCCTTTTTTTTTTTTTGGTTTGGCCATCACATCCTCATATATATTATGAAAACATGGACTGTAAATTCAGAGTAAGATATTAAACCTATACTTTACAATAGTCATAAAAACAAATTTTAAGTTTTAAAAATGAAATGGAAATTGTAAGGTGATAGGTCAAAATGAATGTGGTATCCATTGGCTTTATATGAAATACGTAGGCTAGAGGGCTCTGGATATGTTGTAGTAAACAATAAACAGGAGAAATGAAATCTGGAGGATGCCCCCTGCAGTCAGCACAGTGAACTAATGTTATTGAGCTTATACTCAGCACCAGGTACAAGGTGTTAGGTCTCACACAGATTCATTTCCAAATGACTAAATATACTAGAGAAAGTTTGATGAGAGCATGTACACAGTTCATTTTGCTACTTCTTTATGTCGAATTAGGACATATCACTTTAGAAGCTTAAAATTTTCCAGAGAAGTGAATTTTATGTAATAAATAATCATCATTTTAAAATATATAAATTACATAATTAAGAAGTATTAATAACAAAAATATCCTTGGTGTTTACTCATTAGTACCCTCAAGAATATCTATAAGTAGGCCTGTAGATCATTAAGAGCTTTTAAGAACGTGCCATTAAAGTTCCCTAAAGTTATTCTCCTCCGTAATATTTTCACTAACAGTTTATTGCCACCTATCCCCGACATGCTGGGGATATCCTCGAATTTTTATCTCCTTTAATCCTTACAACTGCAGATTATGGATTATTATCTTAGCTATTTTATAGATGAGAAACCTAAGATTGAATGAGATTAAATAATGAACCCAAAAATCATAGAGAAAATTTATACCAAGAAGCCTTTACTCTGCCATGTTCTTTCATGTACATGAAACTTATATGTGTTGGTGAAATCAGGAGGTGCCTGGGTGGCTCAGTTGGTTAAGCATCCCACCCTTGATTTTGTCTCAGGTCATGATCTCAGGGTTGTAGGATCAAGCCCCATGAAAAGCTCCAGGCTCAGCAGAGTCTGAGACTCTCTCCCTCTCCCTCTTCCTCTGCTCCTCCCACTCGTGCTTTTTCTCTCTCTCCCTCTCAAATAAGTAAATAAATATTTTTTTAAATATTTAAATATTTAAAGCTGATAAAATCTGGAAGCCATAACAATAAGATCATTCATCTAGAAGACAATATTTTTATCTCCCAAAGTTTCAAAAATATGAATTAAGCATGCTGTCTTATAAAGGAGGTAATTGAGGCAAGTCCAAGGTTGAAATTCCTTAAAAAAATGTTACAAGGTCCTTCTATACAGCAACTATTTACTCTGCCTCAATCTATCTATTCTAATAGTAACAACGAAGGCTAGTAAATGTCTGCTAAATGCTGGGCAATGTATCAAATGTTTTATGTTCACTTCTTTAAATTCTTATAACTTTATAAAAAGTAGCTTCTATATTTGAAAAAGCCAGGCCCAGAGAGTTTGACTGACGGGCCCATTGTAACACAATTAACTGAGGAGCTTGCATTTGAATCTATAAATTGATTTCAGTGTTTAATATCATAGAAGTATATATTTAAAAGAGAAATGATATGGTGGTGTGAAGTCAGATGATAAAAAAAAAAAAAGGGAAATCCAAGGAGAAGCAAATAGAAAAGAAGTGTTTTACAGTGAAAGAAGAGTGAGAGAATGATGGAAAGTTTTATGAGCTCCTTTAAGAATACGGAAAGTTTTCAAAACTTGTTATGTGAACTTGTAGCCGTGTTATCATCTGGAAGCTAAAAGAGCAGGATACAAATCCTCACACAGATGCAGTGAGAACTAATTAGATAATGTTTGTAATGTACACTGAGCTCCTTAGAGAAAGGTCTCGGAATGCAACATATTAAAAACAAGTGCACTGTGGCTTTTTTGGTCCCTAACACGATTGATGGGAATATAAAATATCTCACATTTACAGAGGAAAGAGAGTAAAGGCATTAGAAAAATAGGGAGCATTTTATTTTATGAGCAGTCTAAATTTGCAGTTAGACCCCGAAATCTCCCTGATAGTACTCAGAAAAGAAAAATGGAAAATAAAGATCTTGTGAACTAATTCAGTTAACAAGATTAAGAGCAGAAGACGTCAAATACTGTATACAAGAAGTGAAGGAGAAAAGAAATTGAAAGTCAAGACATGCTAGTTGATGAGAGGCTGAGCCTTCCAAATCAGCGAGCTTAGAGTTTGGTTCACAGTTGTGCCCAGGAGAAGGATCTATTTATGGTTTTTGTTTTGTTTTTTTGTTTTTTGTTTTTTTGTTTGTTTTTTGTTTTTTGTTTTTTTGCTTTTGGCTTTTGAAGTGAAAGGATTCTTAAACTAAAAGATCCAGGGAAAGTGGGATTGGGTAAGGAGGTTGTATGCCATTTTTGTTCAAAATTAGGGCAGTAGTCATCGTTCAGGAAGAGAAACATGTCCTCAAATTACACAGATTTGAAATATATATATAAAAGACACTTGCTTCAACACTGATGAAGATATTTTTATGCCTAAATTGCCCAAAACTATCATTAAGGATATATACATATGTATATATTTAAGATATTATATGCATGTGATACACATATGGTAGCTTGCTACAGAAATAGATCAGCTCCATAATACTACTTTATTTTCCATATAATTATTATTGGTTGTATATAGACGAGGATGGTCAGATTTAACAAACAAGAATACAGTTAAATTTGAATTTCTGATACATAACAATTATCTTAGTATAAATATATCTTAAATATTGCATAGGGCATACTTACAATAAGATTATTTGTTATTCATCTGAAAGTCAAATTTAACTGGTATCCTATACTGTCTGACACCCTAAAATACAGGTTGGCACAAACAGTAGGGATGGACATTGTCTAGTATTCACATATACACAAAAGAGAAATAAAAATTAGGGGAGAAAGTTATGCTTATTTATAATTAAAATAAATGTTCCTTAAAAAGTGGAGATGCCAAAGAGGCCTTATTTTTAATTTGATTATTAACTAAAATACGCTCAAATCCTCAAGTGTCAAATCTGACAACTAAGTCGGAATATTTCTCAGGAGTCTGATTGAACATAGGTCCTCTTTAAAAGCTAATAATCCTCCAAAATTTATGTGTAGCTCAATCTCGCACTGAATATATACTAAACTGCAAATCACATGTAACTGATAGTACAGTGCTTATATATTTTTCTGATATTTTCTGATATTATCCTATTCTTCTGCTGGGTCTGTAGTTTGGGTTTTGGTCAGTCTGGACCACTGGTGTAAAAGTCTTTTAAAAGTGATTTGAATGTGCACAGAGGAGCTGAAAATGAAATAAAGCTTTGTTCCACTGGAGATGCAGATATAACTGGGAATACATTGGGGCATGTATTTGTGGACAGGGCCAATTCTTCTTAATTTACTGGGGCACTGTGGAAACTCCTTCAAGAGAATTCATCCTAGGAGAATAAGAAAATTGGCAGAACCAGTGAGATCCAGCAACAGAGCTCTCAAGAGATTTTGAGCTATGCTGAGGAAACTGACCTGAGCCATTTTCAACAGTAAGAATTATTAGAATTCATGTCAAAAAATATTGATATCTGGGAACAGTGAGAGATCCTTAAGGACTATGTATGCACTGTCCCTATTTCCCCATCCCCTCCTCCCTCAAACTATGTGGAATGGAACCAACCAGTCACAAGCTGAATGCTGCTGCACATATAAACATCTATCAGTAAGCAGGTACAGAAACAGTCAGACAACCTGTTTTGTAATCTCAGCTCTGTTCTTTCATGTGGCCTGAGAGTGCCTAGAATGAAAGTTTCACTACAGGTAGGTGCATCAATATTCTTCAGGCACAATACACCTGAATGCCAGGGGCAGGAGCAGAATTCTTCAATAAGCATCTGTACACAGAACTGGACTGGATCCTGGTTTAGAGACACATTTCAGATAACACTGGCTATCTTCTTCCTTGCAAAGGACAGCAGTTATAGTCAACTTCTGCAGTTCAAATGTCAATCTTTAAACCTATGAGAATAATTTGTAACATCCATTATGCAAATTAGAAAAACCTCTTCTTGGTTAGAGATAAAGATTGCTGAAGCCCTTTTGTAAATCCTTCTGGAATGTGAGCTCCTGGTTAAAGATAGTTCAATTGTTAACCAACTACTAAAATGATACACATGAAAAATATGTGATACGTATATACCTACTGAAATATTTTAAAGCAAATTTGTCATGTAATACACCTGGAGCTCACCTTTCACATGCTGTGGCCTAAATCCAAAGAGATGTGTCACTGAAATGTGCCAAATCACGCAGCCTGAAAAATCATGTCATTAACATGACATGGGGAGGACCCTTTTTTGACTTTTTCAGACCAGTGCTCAGATTTGTTGTTTTGTGGATCTTGGCAGAGAATTTCAGTATTCTATTCAGAATAATGTTCTTTAATATAGTAATGGCAATCCCCTTCATACCTCATGGAGCAGCACAGAGCAGAGACAGTTCTGTGAGGGACTGCTGTGGGGTGAAAGAATGTTGGTCCCGCTGGTTCATCAACATAGGCATTGTGGGACTTCTGCATACGTAAGATCCCTTCAGATGATTGATTATGGAGGGATCCTTTGAATTACAAACAGAAGCAATAAACCACCCAAAGTTGGGTTCTGTTGCTGATTTGACTTCTTTTGTATCCATGAACAGATGATGTCTTGAAAATCCTAACTACATTTACAAACAACTTTTGACCTGCCAGTACTTTATATTGGAAGGGTCAGAATAGAAATCAGAAAATTTAAATTTTTAAAATGATTTCCAAGTGAGTACTATGCATATATTTTGGAATACCATTTGTTCATAAGACTATTCAAAATGCTGAGACGTCCTGGGTGGCTCAGCAGTTGAGCATCTGCCATGATCTCAGGGTCCTGGGATCGAGTCTCACATCGGGCTCCTTGGGTGGAGCCTGCTTCTCCCTCTGCCTGTGTCTCTGCTTCTCTCTCTCTCTTTCTCTCTCTCTCTCTCTCTGTGTCTTTCATGAA
Organism: Vulpes lagopus; assembly: GCF_018345385.1. Taxonomy (NCBI): domain Eukaryota; kingdom Metazoa; phylum Chordata; class Mammalia; order Carnivora; family Canidae; genus Vulpes; species Vulpes lagopus. The sequence continues at coordinate 78,737,846 of NC_054835.1, read as the reverse complement.
TAAATAAAATCTTTAAAAAAAAGACTATTCAAAATGCTATAAATAAGATAAAAAAGTTTTACTTATTAATGGTTTCAATCATGCAGATATCTTCTGATTTTCTCCATTCCTCTACATGTATTAAAATCAAAGTCAACAAGAAAAAAAATACAAATAAATATAATTATCTTCTAGATGATTATTTTTAGATTTGATTTTTCTCCTTAGCAGGAAGATATCCTTAAGTGGTTCTCTATTTTTTTTTTTAAGTTCATTCACTTATTTGAGAGAGAGACAGCACAAGTGCCAAAGAGTGGGGGAGGAGCAGAGAACAAGAATTTTCAAGCAGCACAAAGCCTGATACGGGGCTTGATCCCACTACCAATTAGATCCTGACCTGTGCTGAAACCAAGAGTCAGACACTTAACTGACTGATCCGCCCAGGCGCTCCAAGTGGTTCTCTAATTTGAAAACACATAGCATCATTACTTCATTAAACAATAGTTTTGAAAAAATATTCCTAACATAGTCATGTTTGTGTGTGTCTGTAAAATTGATTATAAAATTCTATAATGTATAGAATAACATTTAACAGAAAACAGATCTGATATGGAACCTAACCAAAAAAAAAAAAAAAACAACTTACGTATTAAAGTTCCAAAATCATTTCAATTTTGTGACAGTGTACACTCAAGTTGCCTTATGTCCTATTAATTGCCTTATGTCCTATTCATGGAGTAGTATCATAGTGAGTCATTATCTCTATAACACCATGGATTTTTAAAGAAAAATCTGTTGCATGAAAACAAAACCTGCCCCCATATTGCTAGGTAATTTGGATTAAAGAGAGGTAAAATTTTCTAGCAGATCTAAGTTTACTATATAGCAGTCAACTTGACAAACTGTATCACAAAACGCTAAAGAACTAGCTGTTATAATCAGGGTAATCTCTATGCTTCTCTCCTAGGAAGAAATGAAATTATAAAGAACAGTAGTTGACTAGATGGGAAACACACACACACACACACACACACACACACAATACAAACACACACACACCTCTCTGTGTTGGCATCTGTACATAAAATATGAATATCTGTAACCAGCAAAAGTTATTCAATGTGAATAAACTTGATCTGTTATAAAGCCTTACCAAAGAGATCAAATACACATAGAGTGAAAGAGAAGGCTATTGGCAATGTATCTTAGGTCAAGAGGAAACATTTCATATATAAACCATTCATAATCAATCTAATATTACTTTTAGGAAGAAAACATGTTTTATTTCCCATCTTGTTAAAGAAATAAGAAGTTGCATCAGCAATCCTTCATTTAGATGTTGCTATTATTCTTCATGATCTGCCCTGAAATTTATTCCACAATTTACTATATTGGAATCAGTCAAAATGCACATAGACATTGCTTAGGCTTTTCTAAAGAAAAAAAAATAAGGATTCACTCTAATATAAATCTACTTTTGGAGAAAATATGCCAAGTAATCAAAAATATTTTTAGAATTTGCTTTCATATTACACAAAGATATGCCTTCAGGGAATCATTCTGAAAAGATAATTTTTAAGCTTGTCAAACGGCATTCATTATTTTTTACTACTATTGGCTAGAAATGGTTTAGAATGTTAAACACCTGCACTGCAGATAGTATTAACTAAGTATTTTGGAGACAGATGATAAAAGACTATCTCTTAATAGAGCACATTACCTGGTGGATAGGAGAAAGCAAAAGAACATTAAGGAGTAAGTGGTATTTAGTGCTGCAATACCTACAGTGAGAAAACTTGGAATTTTCGTCTTCAGAGCACACTCCAGACATTTAGTTGCCTTATCTTACAGCCCCCACACATATCCTTGAATAAAGTGTCTGTGATGAAGTGTTCTGTGTATAAACGTTCTGAATACATCACTAAATGTGCATTTCTGTTCCCTGAAAAAATTCACTCTGATATGTGATGCTTCTTTGTGTGTGGTGCTTTTAATTAGAAAGAAAAAGCTATGTAATTCCAAAAACGTCACTCGTTTTTCCATTTATAGAGTGGATGTGCTTAGCCTCTATCATTCTTCTTTTAACAAGTGATGATCTTTTCTTAACATTTCTACCTGCGATGCCAAGCATACATTTATATTCTTTTAAAACAGTAGCCATATCACATGCCGTGGGGACTATATATTGAAAAGTTAAAGTTAGCTTGAATGTATATTTTAAGCACAATCATAATCTGGATTTTAGAAATAGCAGAAGGCTCTTTAATGTTTAGCTATGATCCTATGAGAATGTGTGTAAAGACATTCTCTAAGAAGTCAACGAGACGGTTATTTTTTTTTATATTATGTTCTGTCTTGTTGCCACTTCGAAGTTTCTAGCTTTGGCTTTTTATTAGCATATGCAAGAATTAAAATATAAAATTCTTTTGTGGGTTGTTGTCCATTTTTATGTCTTTTTTTTTCTTATTACTGCATCTGACATGAATTCAATTCATGTATATTGAGCCACTGGCATGTTAAGGGTTTAGATTCTAGGGTCACAAAATAGAAGATACCAAGCTTGGCCTACAAGGACCTTAGTAAAGCAGGAAAGACAGATCCATAATGTTGAGTTCTTCTGGTATCACTTGGGGATGGTGGTGGTGGTAGATTTTCTTAAACATTCCTTTGGTTTTTTTTTTTTTTTATGTGAAATTACTTGCATAACCCAGCAAAATGTTGATGCATATTGGTCTAAAGGTTGTTTTTTTGTTGATAATTTTAAATTCTTAAAATTATTTTTTGTTTTATTTTTTCGGTAGATCCTCTTTTATTTTTTATTTTCCAAGTTTGTATTTAAATTCCAATTAGTAAATATACAGTGTAATACTTAGTTTCAGGTGTACAATTTCGTGATTCATCACTTACATACAACACCCAGTGCTCATCCAAAGTGCCCTCCTTAATACTCATCACCTATTTTAGCTATTCCCCTAACTACCTCCCCTTTGGTAACCCTCAGTTTCTCTAGAGCTAAGAGTCTGTTTCTTGGTTTGCCTCTCTTTTTTTCTCCTCTATGTTCATTTGAGATTTTTTAGCTTTTCAAAAATTTATTTAAATTCAATTAATTGACAAATAGTGTATTGTTAGTTCCAAGTTAGAGTTCAGTTATTCATCAGTTGCATATAAACACCCACTGCTCATTACATCACATCACATACCCTCCTTAATGTCGATCACCCAGTACTCTATTCCCCCACCCCTCCCCTCCAGCACCCCTCAGTTTGTTTTCTATAGTTAAGAATCTCTTATGGTTTGTCTCCTTCTCTGATCCCATCTTATTTTATTTTCCCCCTTCCCTTTTTATCCTCTCTCTTGTTTCTTAAATTCCCAATATGAGTGAGATTATATGGTATTTGTCTTTCTCTGGCTGACCTATTTATCTTAAACAATACACTCTAGTTCCAACCATATAGTTCCAAGTGGCAAAATTTCATTTTTATGACTAATATTTCACTGTATAATACACCGCATCTTTTTTATTCATTCATCAGTTGATGGCATTTGAGCTCTTTCCATAATTTGGTTACTGTTGATAATGCTGCTATAAACTTTGGGGTGAAAGTGTCCCTTGAAATCAGTGTTTTGTATCCTTTGGGTAAATACTTAGTAGTGCAATTGCTGGGTCGCAGGGTAGTTCTATTTTTAACTTTTTGAGGACCATCCATACTGGTTTCAAGAGTGGCTGTCCTAGTTTGCATTCCCACCAACAGTGTAAGAGGGTTCTCCTTTCTCCTCATCCTTGCAAACACCTGTTGTTTCCTGTGTTTCCATTTTAGCCATTCTGATATATCTCATTGTAGTTTTGATTTGTAGTTCCCTGATGGTGAGTGATGTTGAGTATCTTTTCATGTGTCTGTTAGTCATCTGTACGTTTTCTCTGGAAAAAATGTCTATTCGTGTCTTCTGCACATTTTAAACCGGATTATCTACTTTTTGGATGCTGAGTTTGATAAGTTCTTACAGGTTTTAGATACTAATCCTTTGTCAGGCATATAATTAGCAAATGTCTTTTCTCATTCCATTGGTTGTCTTTTAGTTTGTTGATTATTTCCTTCATTGCGCAGAAACTTTTTATTTTAATGTAGCCCCAATGGTTTCTTTTTGCTTGTTTCACTTGCCTCAGGAAACATATCTAAGAAGAGGTTGCTTTGGCTGAGGTTACTCTCAAGATGTTACTGATTGTGCTCTCCTCTAGGATTTTGATGGTTTCTCATCTCACATTTAGGTCTTAATTCCATTTTGAATTTTTTTTGTGTGTATGTTGTAAAAGAGTGGTCCAGTTTCATTCTTTTGCATGTGGCTGTCCAGTTTTCCCAACACCATCAGTTGAAATAAGACTATTGAAATAAACTATCTTTTTTTTTTTTTTTTTTTGCCATTGGGTATTCTTTCCTGCTTTCTTGAAGATTAGTTGACCATGGAGTTGTTGGTTAATTTCTGAGTTTTCTATTCTGTTCTACTGATCTGTTTTTTATGCCAGTACCACACTGTATTGATCACTTAAGCTTTGTAATATAACTTGTAGTCCAGAACTGAGTGTCTCCAGCTTTGCTTTTCTTTTTCAAGATTTCTTTGTCTATTTGGGGTCTTTTATGGTTCCATAAAAATTTTAAGACTGTTTGTTCTACCTCTGTGAAAAATGCTGGTGGTATTTTGATAGAGATTGCATTAATTGTGTGGACTGCTTTGGATAGAATAGACATTTTAACAAAGTGTGTTCCTCCAATCCATGAACATGGAATGTTTTTCCCCTTCTTTCTATCCTCTTCAATTTCTTTTTAAGTCTTTTATGGTTTTCAGAGTACAGATCTTTTACCTCTTTGGTTGGGTTTATTCCTGGCTATTTTATGCTTTTGGTGCAATAGTAAATAGGATGGATCCCTTGATTTCTCCTTCTGCTACTTCATTATTGGTGTATAGAAATGCAACAGATCTCTGTAGGTTGATTTTGTAACCTGTGACTACTGAATTCATGTATGGTATACCCTCTTTTATAATGCTGTATTCTAGTATAAGATGAACAACTATTTTAAAGACTAAACATGATTAATTGGATATTTATTTAATTGTTGAACAGTTGGACAACAAAGTATTAAAGTGATATATAAAATTTTCCTATTACAAAAAAATAAATATCATCCATATCATGGAACATATGCTTTATTTGTGGCTATTGTTCATACAGGGGATTTTAAATTATCTTATGTAGTAAATTAAAAAGTTAATAAAATTGTTAAGTATAGATGTGTAAATGTAAAATTATAGTTTTATATAAACTACATAAACTCAAAATTATTGTACTATTTTCATAAAATGCCAGTTATTTGCCATACTTCAGATTTTTAAAAAAATAAAATATTATTAGTAAATTTGAAACTCCATGTATTCTATGCAACCCATTCTTCTTTGTTAATGCACTTCAGGAGATGGTATCTGATGTCTGGAACACAGGCATACCTCTTTGTATGGTGATTCATTTTATTATGTTTCATAGGTAATGAATTTTTTTTTTTACAAATTGAATATTTGTGCCACCCTGAGTCGACCAAGCCTATCAGTGTAATTTTTCCAACAGCATTTGCTTACTTCATATCTCTGTCTCACGTATTGATAATTATCTCAATATTTCAAACTATTTAATTACTATTATATTTGTTATGGTGATCTGTGGTCAGTGACCTTTGATGTTACTATTGCAACTGTCTTGAGGAGCCATGAATCACACCCATATAAGACAGCAACCACTATCCTGATTAGTCAGTGGCCATCAACATTGAGGCAAGACCCTCCAACAGCAAGAAGACTATGACTTTCTGAAAGCTCAGATGACAGCATTTTTTAGCAAATAAAATTCATTTTTAACTTAAGGTATGTCTTTTTTTTTTTTAGATATAATGCAATTGAACACTTAAAAGACTATAATACAGTGAAAACATAATTTTCATATGGACTGGAAAACCAAAAAATTCATTCGACTTGCTTTATTGCCATATTTGCTTTATTATAGTTCTAGAATTAGAACTGCAATATCTCCAAGATGTGCCTATAAGGTGTTTACCATTTTCATAAATTTTGCATATTTTATCCTTTTTTTGTTTTTTATAGGAAAAGTATTGTTTTCCATGTTTTTATAGGAAAAGTATTGTTTTGCATGTTTTATGAAGATACAGTCTCTTATTTTGACTTGTTTTGAGACATGTTTATGTCTTCCTGTTCATTCATTTTAAGAACTTTAATCCATTATATTAATGTACCTCTACTTATCTATTCATTTCCCTACTGATGGGCATTTGAGTTCAGTCTTCCTGTTTGTAATAAACTAAGTTTCAATAAAACGTTTTTTGCATCCCCATTATTCCTATGTGCTAGAGTTTGTCTAGGGTGGTAAGTCCCAAGCAGTAAGAATCACTTTATTTTTACTTAATTTGGTAATATCCTTAACAATTTCTTTTTAGGATCTTCTCCATAGGAGCCTAGGACCATTTTTTAAATTGAACCACCTAGATGACTTTTAAAAGTATTACTATGGTACAGTTGTCACAATTAATGAATCACTACTGATGGATTATCACTAACTAAAGTCTATAATTTATCCAGATTTTCTTAGTTTTCATCTAATGTCTTCTTTCTCTTCTGGGATCCGGTCCAGTATATCACATTACACTGAATCATCCTGTCTGCCTAAGTTCCTGTTGACTATAACATTTTCTCAGCCTTTGTTTTGGTGAACTTGCAAGTTTTGAGGAGTATTGGTCAGATATTTTGTTGAATGTCCCACTGGGACATTGGGGTTAGATTGATGTTTTTCGAATGATAACACTGAGGATATTGTTGGGAGGGAGGAAGATCAAAACAGTACAGTTCATTTTCATCACATTATATCAAGTGTATATTGTACCAACATGACTTATCATTGCTGATGTTAACCTTGATCACCTGGTTGAGGTAGTGTTTGTCTATCAGATTTCTCCACTGTAAAGTTAATCACCATCACTTCCCCTTCCATGATGTACGTTTCAGAAGGGAGTTACTATGCACAGCCCACATTTAAAGACTAAGGAGTTATCTACATAATTGTATGCTCTACTTATCTACATAAATTATTTGAAATTCTTTTGCACAGAATGTTCTTCTATCCCACATTTATTTATTTATTCAAGAATTTATTTATTTAGTACGGACTCTTAGATATTTACCTTGAACTTTGGGTATTTCATTTCTTTTATTGACCAAATTATTGTAGCTTTCGCTGTTGACTCCTGTGTCCTTTTGTTATATCCCATCTTTGTAACATTTTTTGTTTATTTCAGCCTTTTCTTAATTTCTGTCATTACAAGATGCTTATGGATCACGGAAAAATTTGTAGATCAGCAATTTCTCCAAGGAGTCCTCCCTCTATTTTGAAGAGTAGTATTAGAAACCAAGATCTGGGTGAGTAGTATGCACGTTGTCCCTAGGATTTTATTGTTTTTATGTCTCTCAGTTAACAGAATAAGGAATAACATGTATATATACTAACCTTTGCATATTTAGATATTTTTAAATATTTCTGTATGTAACCATCTACATCCATATTCAGTTAAATATGAGTTCATACTGATGTCCCAACTCTGATTTCTAGATCATATGATAAATTATGATTAGCTTTGTGAGAAACTGTCAAAACTCTACCCAAGCAGCTCTCCATTTTGTGGTCATTCCAGCAATGAATGAGGGATCCTGTCATTCTGCATTCCCTCCACCAATTTGTATTATCAGTTTTTGGACTTTAGACATTCTAACAGGTATGTAGTGATATTTCTTTGTTGTTTTAATTTGAAATTTCCTAATGATAAATGATGTAACATATTGTTTCATGTACTTATTTGCCATCTGTGTGTCTTTTTTAGTGAGAGTTCCGCTCAGATCCTTTGCCCATTTTTTTAATTGTGTTGATTATTTTCCAATTGTTGAGTTTTAAGGGATTTTTGTATATTTTGGATAACAGTCCTTTATTAGATACATCATTTGCAAATATGTTCTCCTAATTTATGGACTGTTTCTTCATTCTCTGGACAGAGACTTTCACAGAGCATAAGTCTATAACATTATTATTTTTTTATTTTATGAATTATGCTTTTGGTGTTGCATCTAAAAACATATAGCCAAATTCATTCCAATATTGGTTTTCCCCTAAATATTTTTTCTAAAAATTTTATAAGTTTTATTTTACATTTAGGTCTATGATCTTTTTGGGCTAATTTCTATAAAAGGTGTAATGTCTTTGCCATGGTTTTTATTTGTTTGCATTTGGAGGTCATATTGTGCCAGCAACAATTGTTCCATTTGTTGGGAAGACTATCCTTCCTCTGCTGGATTGACTTTTTTCCTTTATCAAAGATCAGCTGATCACATTTATATAGTTGTATCGTCAAGCTCTCATCCTCTCCCTAACCTATTTGTCTACTTTTTTCACAAATACTGTGCTGTATTGATTACTGAAGCTTAATAGTAAGTCCTGAAAGTAGATGATATAAGTGCTTCAACTTCATTATTTTTCAGTATTATGTTGGCTATTCTAAGACTTATAGTTTTTGATATATATTTCAAAATCTGTTTGTAAATATCAAAGAATCTGCTTGTACTTTCACTGGAATTGTGGTGGGATAAAAAAAGGCTGTGAGGAAGAGCTGACACCATAATAGTCTTATCATCCATAAACATGAACTCTCTTCCCATTTTTCAAATATTCTGTTGTTTCTTTCATTTAAGTTTTGTAGTTTTCTATATAAAAATCCTTCACAAATTTTAGATTTATACCTAAGTGCTTCATATTTTGGTAGTATTAAAAATGGCGTTATTTTTTAAATAGCCAATTGCTGATCATTGGCATTTAGGAGTCAATACACCTTTAAAAAAATATTAACATGGAGTGATGTAACCTTATTATAGGCTTATTAGTTGCAGGATTTTGTATTTTGTCAATTATTTGGATTTTCAACATGGATAACATGTCATTTGCAACAAATATAGCTTTACTTCTTCTTTTCCAAACAACATACTTTATTTTATTATTTTATTTTAGTCTCATTGCCTGAGCTAGGACTTCTAGGACAATGTTGAATAACAGTAAGATTCAACTTCCTCTCCAGATGTAGGTTGGTGGTTTGCCCTATAACTGGTAGTTTTCTGACACATCAAAGAAATAGTGTTGATTTTCACTGATAATATCCAAATTCTTTACATGTTGGAGTTGACACCAGAATTTGTCAATAAAGTCTGGATTTTTAAGTCAGATAATCAGGATTCAAATCCAACCCTCTCTCCTCTTTTCCTCTTTTGAACTCCTTTCTTTGCCCTTCCCTCCTTCTTTCTCTCTTTTTCCCCTCTCTCCTCCATACATCCCAAGTTTTATATTCTTCATTTGGTAAAGTGAAGATCAGCAACAACAATTCTCCTTACCTCACAATTAGGATTACATTTTTCAAACAGCAAATACTATGCATTTGTTAATAATTATTAGCATAGGCATATATTTAACAAATTTTACCAAATGTTGTATTTAAAAAATAACTATGAAAAATATTACCATAGATTCTAATTAAGCATATCCTGCATTCAGACAATGTAATAGCCGACTCACAAACACTATCATCTCATTTAATTATGTATTCATGTATCCTTATGTTTTAATGTATAAGTTCTCAAGATATATTGTGAAGGTTCAGGTCCCACATATATATCTAAACACTAAAATTATGCACTAAAGCCCTAGAGTGATGTCCAACTTTAAAATGATACATTGGTCTTTGAATCTGATAAATAGCTACAGTTATTTATCCAAATAAATATTGAAAAAACATACTAGCAAAGATGGGAAAAATAGAAGATATAATTCCCTATCCTAACATCTTCAAGGTAGTGACAAGAAGACTGAATTTGCCTTTCTTTAATTATTTCATTTTCTCCCCTATAGAATTATGACAATATTTAAATTTGTGCCTAGCCTTTGTAAAAGAACTCAGAATACTTGGATTAATGTCAAAATTCTTGCTTTCTCTTGAAAAGTTAGGAGATCTGGCAAATCTGGACCCATACTCCTTTCCAGCAATAATCAATTACGCATTACTTATGGCTGCTATCTTTAAACATGTCATATGCTCTCCAATTTACCACAGTCTTACCATTTCCTATATTAACACTCAAGTTTGCCTTGGTACATTGGTTTACTTTCCTATTCCAGGTAAATAAGGGAGGGTTTTTTTTTTCCTAACATTTCAGCCCTTGGAATTGAATGTTTAATTTAAACATCCCAAGCCTATTTGAGTTGTCAATCAATATGGCAATGGAAACAATATGCTGATGTTTGAAATAGAGGCAAGACTAACTTTTTTTTGCCACTTCCTTGTTTACTAGCAATTGGAACATCAATTATAAAACATATTTAACCTGAAAAATGAGCAACTGGTCATTTTGTTTGGCAGCTTTCCAGTTCTTCATGAACTGGCAGAAACAAAGACTCAAGAAGTCACTCAGATTAGGAAGTACGTACCTGCTGTCACCTCATCTTCAGAGTCCTTGTCCCTGGGTTCTATCCTCGTGGATGGAGAAAGTCAGATAATCAAGAACTGTCCAGAATAGTTGAAAAGGTTCTGAATGGTGACAGCCTGATAGTCTGCTGAGATCACTTAAAATGTTGTTCTCTCTTGGTGAATGTGTGCTGCATTCTTTTAATTCTATGAGAATCTTTTTAGTTAAATGTAACTAATCTCTTACTTTCTAAATGACAAGTACCAGAATTGCTATTTTTTTATGTCTCCAAGCACATAAAAAAGAAAAGACAACAGCATAGCACATGTAATTAGGACCTAACTACTTATTACGTTGTCAGGACCTAAGGAAAGAAGTTCATGCTGGGCAAATCTTCCTGTACCCCGACCTTATGTAGGAATGAATAAGAATAATGTAAATACCACATTTTATAGGTAGGTAACTCAGAGAAGCTAAGTGATGTTTCCAAGATTACACAGTGGTAGTTAAGTAGTTAATTTGTTAATTTACTAATGTTTCTATAATATTATTAATCAGACCTCTTTTTCTTGAGTAAATCAATTATCAGGCCCAAGAAGCTATGATTGTATATATAGGATAGAGAATGGCACTTATGCATGTGCATATAAAATTTAAAGCTAAAACTAAAACCGAATGGACAAACAAGAAACCACCAAGTTCAAATTTATTTCTACTAGGCTGATAAAGCAGCACTTGAGCTCATTTGGAGACATGTTGTCCAGATGCCAACACTGAGGCTTCTACATAAAACTGTTAAGTGAAAACGAGAGAAATCCTTCAATGGCCTGGTGTACTGCTATACGCTCTGTCTGCTATCTTAATGCAACACAACAGATGGTAGCATTACAAAATGCCAAAATGTGTGTGCCTGTATGCTTATGTTAGTGTCGGAAGCTTATATATATCATCACATCTCACTGTGCTGTGGCAAAAATATCAATGAGAAACATAGAGTTATTCAAAAATGACCATATTAATATTAAAAATACTTTATGAAAATAGTAAATAAGTGTTAAACTATCCTGATAGCAGATCATACAGCAAATGTAATTTTGCATTTTGTCAATTCAATGAAATCCTGAATCAATAGTCATCAATTTTGGAGGAGATTTATTATGGATTATCAAAATGAGATATAACACTATCTTTATAAATTAGATATCAAAAGAAAAAATAAAAATCTGTATGAAATATATGGAATAGCTAAGTGGTTTTTATAGCACATGCTGTTTATTCATCCAAGTACTATGGATCTATTCTTTCAGTAAATATGTTTGTTAACCTACTATCTGTCTGTTTCAGTCTCTGGAGACAAATTAGTGAAAACAGGGTCTCTGCCCAAATAGAATAACTTAGACAGGGATGCCTGGATGGCTCAGTGGTTGAGCGTCTGCCTTTGGCTCAGGGTGTGATCCCAGGATCTGGGATCCAGTCCCACATCAGGCTCCTTGCATGGAGCCTGCTTCTCCTTCTGCCTGTTTCTGCCTCTCTCTCTCTCTCTCTCTCTCTCTCATCTCTCATGAATAAATAAATAAAATCTTAAAAAAAATAAAACTTAGACAACTAAATGTTTAAATATGTAACATTATTTCAGGATAAAGAGATAAAGACTGATGGGCAGAACTATTTTGATAGGGTGGTTTTGGAAGAGATAGAATCTAAGTGGAGATAAATAATGTGAGAGGAAGAAGAATGCAAATATCCGGGTTAAAAGTATTCTAGAAAGTGTAAAGGAGAAGTAATGAAGCTGCTTTGAGTAGCACAAGTGACAAAGAGAATATGAGATGGGGTCAGGAGATTAGGTGAGGTGACTTGTATCTAGTCTTTGAAATTATGGTGTTTATATTTCACTCTAATGTGAAAGGGAGTGATTGGAGGGATGTAAGCATAAAATATAAAGTGATAAATTTTATAGGTATAGACTATAATGTGAGGACTGACACAGAACATCATATTGCTTCCTTTTTTAAAAGATTTTATTTATTTATTCATGAGAGACACAAACACAGAGAGAGAGAGAGAGAGAGAGAGAGAGAGAGAGAGAGAGGCAGAGACATAGGCAGAGAGAGAAGCAGGCTCCATGCAGGGAGCCCGATGTGGGACTCAATCCCGGGACTCCAGGATCATGCCCTGAGCCAAAGGCAGGTGCTCAACCACTGAGCCACCCAGGCATCCCATTTATTAATTCTAAATATAAACCTAAATATACTAAGTCCTAGGGTGCCTAAAAGAACTAGTTTAGGGGATCCCTGGGTATGTAGGGGAACCTCTACATTTTTATTAAACTATCTATGAAAGAGGGATGCCTGGTGGTTAAGCATCCAACTCTTGATTTCAGCTCAGGTTATGGTCTCAGGGTCATGAGATCAAGACCTCTGTTTGTTTCCATGCTCAGCAGAGAGTCTGCTTGAGATTGTCTCTCTCCCTCTGACTCTATTTTCCCCTTGCTCCATGCCTCTCTCAAAATAAATTAATAAAATCGTAAAACAAAACAAAACAAAACAGGAATGCAGAGCAAAGCCAAGGGGAAGAGGATGCAACCCTGTATGGTTTAAAATTTAAATTGCTACTAATGTGGCAAGTTTAAATGGTGCCACAAATATTGCTTCCATTTGCAGATCTTTAATTGACTTTTCATATGTTTAGGATTTTTACTTTTTTTCCTTTTAAAATCATTCTCCAGACATTTTATTCAGTTTTATTTTAGGTTTATTTTTATTTACTTTTCGTTTCTTGCTTTATGAGTACTCTTTATATTAACAAAATAGAGATTTACTTATGATATGTTGTCTTTTACAGTACTACATTATGAGGAGAGCAAAGAACTGTCTTCTTCCATTTGTCTCTATTGATCATTTAAATATTGAAATATCTAATAAAATAAGAAATTAGAAGTGACTCTTCATTTTGGAACGAGAGATTCACAAAAGTAAATTTCTCTCAGAAAACCCAATATCAGGGAGCACTCTTGTACTATTCTACATAACACCATAATTTTATTTGAACAAATTTTTAGGGGAAAAGAAAGAGTAATGTTGTAGAACCTGGTCTATCATGATTGTACTTGATGAATATCTTTTGGACATGGAAACTAGTCTAAGAGTTCCATATACCTCAGGCTGCTTACAAGCAGTGGAACTGAATGAGGAATTCCAAAATAATCAAGAAAATGAATCCATGACATACACATAAGTTATAGGTAAATACTGTATTTGGATATGTCTTCCTCACTGTAGAAAAGAGGAAGAGAAAAAAAACTAAATTTGAGGTATGTTGGAAATACAATCAAAACCTTTTAACAAAGGGAAGAGGAATACATTCTACTTATCTTTCAGAAAATCATTCATTGAAATCATTTAAAAAGACAAAAATAGCTTGGCATCCTCAATGCATAAAAGAAATATGAATCACTATAGGAAGTAAAAGCCACTTATATTTTCACAAAATTATTTTTTTATTTTTATCTTTTATTTTTAGTCTTTGTATATCCAAGACTCCACTTTGGTAGAGGCATCTGATTACGAAGGTAAACAAAGACAGACAGGCAGCTCCTGCTTCCTTTTCTTTCTTTCTTCCTTTTCTTTCTTTCTTCCTTTTCTTTCTTTCTTTCTTTCTTTCTTTCTTTCTTTCTTTCTTCCTTTCTTTCTTCTTTCCTTCTTTCTTTCTTTCTTTCTTTCTTTCTTTCTTTCTTTCTTCTTTCTTCTTTCTAAAGTATTTTATATATTTATTTGAAAGAGAGAGAGAGAAAGCAGGGGGAAGGGCAGAGGCAGAGGGAGCAGCAGACTCTTCCCTGAGCACGGAGCCCAATGCTGGGTTCCATCCCCAGACCCTGAGATCCTGACCTGAGCGGAGGGTAGCTGCTTAACCTACTGAGCCACCCAGGTGTCCTAGGGAGCTCCTGCTTTCATGGTTTACACAAGAAGAATAACAATGACTAAGTTGTCAAAAAGAAAAGTGAAATTAAATTAAAGCTTTAATCAGTAGATGGTACTTGAGTGTATGTGTATAAATACTTCCCCAGAAAAGCAATAATTGAGTCAGGAATGTGTGAGAGTGGGAAGTAACCAGGTAAGTAATGTTTAAGAAAAACAATATGGGTAAAGACACTATTACAAAATTCACATGATATGTTTAAGGAACCAAAAGAGGGCTAGTGAGATGAATGCACAGAAATGAGAACAGAATGGAGAAGGTATTATATCCAATGACCAGGAAGAAGTAGTTAAGATTAGATCATGCCAGATATTAAAGAACACATTGATAATTTTAATTATTATTCCATGAGCAAAACTGACACCATTTAAGTACAAAACAGATATGCTGAGATATATTTTTGAAAATTATCACTGCCTAATAAAAAAGATGACAGAATGGTGGGTGGATGATGGACTACAGTGAAAGCAGGGAAACCATTCAGGAAGTCATGTCAAAAGCTTATGTGAGGAGATTAGTGGAAAGATGAAGAGAAATTTAAAAAAAAAATAAAAAAATAAAAGACATTTTGGATGCCAAAATAACTTGATTTATGGTAGATTAGATGTGGGTTAAAAAAGGGAAAAGTCTTATCTGGCATGAGTCTTAGATTACTGGTTTGCATAAATGGATGAATGTTACCATTTACCAACAGTGATTATAGTAAAAGAAAACACTGCCATAAATGTTATTTTAATAGGGAAAAGCCTTTAGTCCATTACAGGACATAATGATTCTAAACTATATTTAAGATAATCAAATGCCAGTGTCAGGTGGACTTTTAGATATACTGTTCTGAAGCTCAGAAGAAATGCCTCAGTTAGAAGTTTAAATTTACATATTATCAGCATATAGGAGATCACTAACACTGTGAAATGAATGAAATAATCTAGGGAAGGACATTGAAGGAGAAGGGAAGGGAAAAGAACATGAGATTAAGGACTGAGAATGTCCAAAATTAAATGGCTGAGTAGAAGAAGACAGTAAAAGAAAGTGTTTGGAGAAAAAGGTAAGAGAAAATTAAAGAGAACATGGGGTCCTGAAACCTAAAGGAAGAATTTTCAAAAACACCAAATTATAAACAAAGTTGGTTGTTACTAAAAAGGACAGAAAATTTGTGGACTGAGAAATGGCCTTAAAATTTAACAACATGAAAAAAATAAATTTAACAACGTAGTGATTATAAAAGATTTTTTTTTGATTATAGAAGAATTTTACAAGAGTTACTCGAGAGGAGTAGGAGTTATGAGAAAATAAACTCAATTAGAGTGAGTTGTGTATACATGGGCGCTAAGAGTTACAGAACAGAAATAATGAGCTCAGAAAAAAAAATATTAAAGAGAATAACTGCAGGGAAAGTAAGAGATAACCTAACTAAGGTTTTAGAGAGAATTTAGAGAGAAGGTATGTTTGTGTGTGTGTAAATCTTTTTTATTTTATCATTTAGATTTTAGATTTTTTAAAAGCTATGAAAAGGATCCACTCCACAAAGGACAAATATTGAAGAGAGCAGAAGGAAGAGAGAGGTAGTCGGGAGGAGGGAGAGATAGAGAAGCAAAGATAATAGTGTTAAAGCTTAACAAGAAAACAGGATAGGATGGAATCCAAAAGCTCCTGTAGTGAGGTGAGTTAAGGGGAGGAGTCATGAGTAGAAGGGAGGTGAGATAGAACTCATTCAGATATCAATGGATGGGGCCTTTGCTCTATCTTTAATTGAGAGGTCAATGGCTTAAAGAATTATTGGAGGAATAGTTGAAGCAAGATGTAGGAATAGGATTCTGTGGTTTAGGGTAAAAACTTCTTTAGTAAAGTAGTTAAGGTTAGATCATGCCAGATACTAAAGAACACAGTGATAAATTTAATTATTATTCCATGAGCAAAACTGACACCATTTACTTACAAAACAGATATGCTGAGATATATTTTTGTGCTGCCTGATTACAACAAACTTGAGTGTGTGATTTTGGGAGTAATTGAGATGAAGTTAGTATGCTTAGTTTGGTGCAGAAGAGTCAATGAAGAAATTGAGAAGCTCTTACATTGAAGGATTTGTCCACAGAAAGGAGATCACCCATTGTGGTAGAAAGGAAAACAGGAAGCTGAGGTAGGGAATATGAGTAATAAGGAAATGGAGTTGATGGCAGACCTAAAGCAGAGGCCATAAAAGAACACAGTTTATCAATGAGTAAATGAACCACAGACTGTAAACAACAATGGTACCAAAAAAGGGATATCCCTCCTCATTCCTACAAAAACATAGTATCTGAGACAGCGAATACTAATCTCTTGAGATCAGATTCTAGATTGGCTGTGCTCGCTTCGGCAGCACATACATTAAAACAGATTCTAGATTGGTGTAATCCAAGGAAGTGAAAATTTTCACACTAGAGGATGAAAACAAGGAGGGTTTTGCTGGTTATTGGATACCAGTAACAGAAAGCACTGAAATGTCTCAGGGTTTGGGAGAAGAAAAGTTATATATGGTAGCAGTAATGGGATACAGAATATTGTGGACGACACTGGAGTCGAATAGACAAGTGGCTAGATGTGGAGTAAGGCTGGTAATGTGTGTGTATGTGTCTGTATGTGCTAATTATTGAAAACCTGGATGAAATACAGGTGGATTTTGTCTCATAGAAGGGGAAGATATTGTTCCTAATGGCTAGGAAGCTCTCTTTCTTGGCAAGGTAATAGCAGATCCCCAAACTGCCAACTCCATAAAGAAACACCAATGGAAGAGAAAAAGAGAGTATACAAAAAGAAACAAAGACAACAGTCTTAGATGAAAACAAAACCAGGAAATAGAATTTAGGGTATCTGGAGTGATAAAAAAAAAGAGAAGCAGAATATTCACAACATAATAAATAAGAAAAGCCAAAGCCTTATGGATTTTTTTTTCAAATTCCACTATAATAGAACGTCAAAGGTAAAGCAAATATTTTTAAACTTAGCTACATGTTTTTAAAATATAGGAAAATAAATCAGAGTTCAGAAAAGTCCAAGGAAGGCTTCCACATTATTAGTTGTAATGCTAATCCTAAAAGACCACCTGAGAGACAAAATGCTTTTTTTAAAAAAACTAAACGTTTTAAACAATAGTGAATAGTATGAATTTCATTTTGTCTCTTGAGATATAATTGACATATTAACACAAGAAGAGAACATATTCAACTGTTAACAAGTCATCTTAGTGAGGATGGCGATTTTTCTGTTTTATTTATAAATATGTGTATTATCTCAAAATACTGCAACCAGAAAAAGAGCTCTTAAAAGATACAATATGTGTATATTGTGTGCAGAAAGAGAAATTTTATATAATTTTATCTAACATGTAAATTCCCCAAATCTTTATTTTAACAAAATGATATACCTATGTAATGCTTATTTAATGCTTGTATTTATTTGTGTGTCCTTTTCATGCAGAGGACAGTTACAGCCAACCTTACTCATTAGTGCTTGTTAACACAACTGCCACCGTCTGCCCACCTGGACTCTGGTGCTTCCTAGTTATGCAGGTCACTCATGGCTTGCCTAAGAAACAGATGGTCTCTTTCAAGTCTATGCCCTATTTAGGTGTTAAAAAAATAAAATAATAAAAGAAAAGGATATAACAGACATTGTACCATTCCAAGGAAATTGGCATGTAGATTTGGGAAGATGTGCACAAAGCAAGTTGCTAAAGTCTATATTTGGAGATACTACACACATACGTATAAAGTACTATGCATTAGAGTATACTTATGTGTAGATGCATATGTCCGTCTACACACACATACAATGCACATGTAAATGTGTACAGACATACTCATAATGTGTGTCTGTACAGATATGCTTCTATATGCCTCAAGATGCACAAATCTATTAGCAGTTTATATCTCTGTGTAGGGCATTTGGCCTGGGAATCAACTTTCATTTCTTCATTATATAAGATTTAACATTTAATTGAAATTTTCCACTGTGGGACCATGACACAGTTGATATGAAATTCCAAACAAAGTATTCAAATACAAGTGTTTGAAACAATTATCAGGCTCTGGGTCAATTTTAAAAAGTTCAGTGAAGAGATTCTGTGTGCAATGAACTGCTGAATATCAGTAGCAGCAGCCTCTGGAAAATTACAACTGGGGGATGCCAGCTAAGGAATCCTGTAGGACCCAGCAAAATGCCAATGAGAATGATCTGCTTCAAGCATATCCAGGTCCAGAGTGGAAACCTAACTTGGAAATAAGAGCAATAACATTAGGGGAAGAGCTTTATTGTTCCTTGAATTCTACTCCCTGTGGTTTGAAGAGCTAAGCCAAAACTATAAGAGATGATTAAAATGAGATTTAGTTTAACTAAATGCAAAGACGATGCCTGCAATGAGCAGCACTACATTCAAGAGAAGAGGAAAAAGTTTACCTTGGAATGAAAAGTGTTGATTAATATATCAAAATGGATGCTCTAAGAATTGAGACCGCATTGTTCCACTTTAAGCAATTGCTTACTTTTTGTTACCTAAGAACAACCAGAAGAGGTACCTGGTCTCTCGGAGCTTTTTATGCACTGGAAGCAGAAAAATTTACCCCATTCAGCAGCTTAAAAAGGCAAGTAGAAGACAATAAATAAATAAATAAATAAATAAATAAATAAATAAATAAATAAAGGCTTTGATTAAATTAAAAGCAGCAACTCTTTTCAACACATGTTACATTCACTTCTATGTTTTCAATATTTTATCAGAAGTAATCACTACTAGTAATTAAAGGGTACATACAAATAGTGAAATATTAGCAGAGCATGTATTCTATATTAAGCTATAGAGTAGGGAAATGGCAGAGTTTGGAACTCAATGACTGAGTCAAACTCTAAAATAGTCATTGTAAAATATAATAAAGATATGTTCAAATATGTTACATATATGTATATATGATGTGTGTATATAGGTCAAATAAGTGATATATTGCATCGTATCCTTTATATATCTCATGATACATATTGTAAGAAAAAACATATAATGGTTTTTGCCTTGAAAGGTGGAAAGCATCATAGAAGAACTATTTGACCCGAGTATTCACAAATGAGACACTGGCCCCAAACGGTGCATAAAAGCATTTTACTGCACAAATGTATAAGAGATATCTTGATTATGTTCTGGAAATTAGCTATATTAGTGTAATTGGCATAGAAAGAGAGGACGGACATGGGAACGGATGGGATATGCTGCTGGCTTGCTTGGTTGAGGAAAGACGGTGTAGTTGTTAATGTCGTGTTAAAGAATGCAGATCTAATTATATAACTAATGTGGAAGTGAAGAACCATTTTAACGGAATCAAAAAGTTGGATTAATACCTGTTAAAAGTATGTCCTCATTATATTTATTGTACCATTTATTGCACTTTACTGACATTTCTAACTGCACTTACAAAGTTATATACTAACCCTCAGGCCTCTTTCTCTTCTGCTGGACTGTTGAATTCCTGGAGCCATAGGCTATTTTCCTTGCAAAAAGAAAAGTAGGCTTTGGAAGATGAAGGAACACAATAAACTAGAGTTTGGCTGTTATTTGGGAATAGAGGTGAATCTATATAGGAGAGACATTGGACATTAGGGATGTTTTGGGGATAGTAATCATCACAAAATTGATCTTGATGTTACAAAATTAGCCAATATTTCTCAAAAAAATGTGAAAGGCAAATAAATGTATCAGGAATGGACGTTTGGGGTCTGCAAATTTTTTAAATAAGTCATAATTTAAAGAAAATATTTTATTGTTTTTATTTGTTTATTCATTTGTTTTGTTTTTCATATTTCACATATGGTATTTATCTTCCTCAGCTGACTTATTTCACTTAGCATAATGTACTCTAGGTCCATCCATGTTGTCACAAATGGCAAGATTTTGTCCTTTTTATGGCTGTATAATATTCTACAGACTCTGTGTGTGTGTGTGTGTGTGTGTGTGTGTGTGTGTGTGTGTGTCTTACCTATCCATTCATCTATGCATAGGTACTTAGGTTGCTTCCATATCTTAGCTATTATGAGTAATGCTGCAATACACATAGGGGTGCATGATTTTCCACATTAATATTTTCTTTTTTCGGGGGAGGGGGTAAGTACCCAGTAATGGAACTATAGGATCATATTGTATTTCTATTTTTAGTTTTTTGAGGAAACTCCATACTATTTTCTACAGTGGCTGCACCAATTTACACTCCTACCAGCAATGCACAAGTGTTCCTTTTTCCACATATTCTTAACACTTGTTATTTTTTTCTCTTTTTGATTTTAGCCATTCTGAATTCCCATTGTGGTTTTGATTGCATTTTCCCGATGATTAGCGATTTCGAAGTTCTTTTCATGGGTCCTTTAGCTATCTGTACATCTTCTTTGATAAAATGTCTATTCAGGTGCCTTGCCCATTTTTCAATCAGATAATTTTTGTTTTGGGCATTGAGTTATAGGAGTTCTTTATATATTTTGACAAGCAAATATCCAAATATCCTTAATATCCTTTTTAAAGAGCCCAAACACCTAAATTCATATATTTTATAGAATGGTTCTTTATATCACTCAATAACCGTCTGTGTGGGAAAGTTAGATACACTAGAGACATATTATAAAACTGAAATTTTACCAGTTTGATGGCTATTCCTATATCATTTCACATCTGGCCAGAAGTAATACATGTCTACCTGGATTAAGTGTTTGAGTGTAAAAATGAGTTCATTTGTGTAGTATCTTGTTTTTATCTCTTGGTTCAATGTGTGCACCATATATTTACAAACCATAAGCTTCTGGCTTAGAGCTATTGTGCAGTTGGAGAAATCTAGCATAGCATATATATACCCCAGTAGATACAGTTTGAACTACTGAGCAGTTCACGTTTTTCTGGTTTGACATTCATTTCCTGCTTCTGTAGCTAAAATTAGAAGACACCATTCTGAGGACAACTAGGTGGCTCAGTGGTTGAGTGTTTCACACTCAGGGCCTGATCCCAAGGTCCTGGGATCAAGTCCCACATCACTTCCCCTCAGGGAGCCTGTTTTTCCCACTGCATATGTCTCTACCTCTCTCTATGTCTTTCATGAATAACTAAATAAAATCTTAAGAAAAAAAGAGAGAGAGAGGGATAAGACACCAGTTTGTGTGAGTATAACAAAGGTAATGAAAGTGAAGAACAAAGCTCTTTTTGAATGTGTTATATTATACTCCTCTAAAGATAAGGGTTGAAGTCTACTGAGCCGAGAGAGGAGGCACCATCTGTAGTGACTGCTAGATGGAAAAGAGGGTGGCCACTCCAAGCAAGGAAACACTAATAGCCTGAGGATGATGCTGACACAGCAAGTTCAGCACACCCAAACGTAGTATAGGATCTGGTTTTTTTGCAACATATAGTTATCAATTTTTTAAGATATCCAACATCACTGGTACTCACTGTCATTTTTTAGGTATTACTCTCCTTTTCTTATTTTCTCTTTCCAGCTTTTATTTGCTCCCTTGGTTTTTGCATGTAGTAGCAACATTTATTTCCTTTTTTTTTTTTTTTAAAGATTTTATTTATTTATACATGAGAGATAAGGAGAGAAAGAGACAGAGAGAGAAGCAGGCTCCACGCAGGGAGCCTGATGTGGGACTTGATCCCAGGACTTCAGGATTATGCTGTGGGCCGAAGGCAGGCGCTGAGCCACCCAGGGATCCCTGCAACATTTATTTCCATATATAATATACAGAAAGGTATCTATTTTCAAACTAATCTTTTTTAAGTGAGCTTATTAATATGATCATATAATTATGCACAAAGGAGACTGTGATGTTTATCCACTTCAAAATAAAAGTTACGTTAATCTTTGGGGAGATTCAATCCTTTTTCCTTTTTATAAATGCTCTCACCTTAACCTAAAATTAAATTATTCTACCTTTATCCACAACATAAAGAAGATAAACTATTACACACTACAGAGTAAAGGTGCTGTTAAAAATGAAATAGATAAACATCATTTTTACTTTTATCATCAAGAAAGCATTTGATCAAAACATTTTAAAGGTTATTTAGTACTATTCTATGGAAGCTAAAGTATCCTAATCAGTAATTTAAAATGTTTTCTTGAATAACTATAGATTTGTTTCACATTCAAATTAAAGGCTTAAATTTACTTATTTTCATTTATCTAAGCAAAATATCCATATTCCTAGAAAATTCAGGAAAAAGTACAGACAAAAAAAATGATGTGTCTGATGATTAAACCAAAACTATATTAAGACTAAAGATTATATGCAAGCTGAGGATGAAATTTAATATCAGCAGCTAGTGTAGATCTCATTAGCTATTCAAATTTTTATTTTCAGGAATGAAAATACAAACTATAACAAGACTTTGGATAGGAAGAGGAAAAAAAATACCTGCACAAGATAATTTTTTATTAAGGCCTTTGTTAGTTTGTACTCAGAAATTTAAAAATAAATAAATGAATTAGAAGAAAGAAATGCAAATGTAAAAAAATTCACTTTATTTTTCCAGTTTTGCTTTCAGCACTGCTTAGTTAACAACTCTTTAAAAATTATAATTCAACCTCTCTTTGTAACTGTATTTAGGCATAAGTATGGATTATTTAAATAAAGATATTAGTAAGTATTTGTCTATATGATCCTACATTCTCCACTTGTCAATCCACTTTTTTTAGCTAGGTAAGGATAAAGATTAGGGGCAAATGGTAACATATTAACACTTTTACACATGTTCAGTGAAGCTGTGGCAGTGACAGACCCATGTTAGAGCAAAGAATGGGGGTAGCTCAAAGCCACATCTTCCTTTTATCTCTTGCCTGCTTCTGTGGGTCTTTTCTAGATGTCAAGAATAAAGTAGGGAGAAAGATTAAAAACAGACATGACATTTTCTCTGGTACCGTTGACATTTTAAAAAACATATCCAAATGCTTACTTAGTCAGAAAGATCTATTCTAAAATTAATGCACAAAGTGCCACTTTCTAAGTGACTATACAAAGAATATAGGTTCTGGTTTTCTTCATATGAAAAATTTCATTGAATGTTGTGTATAATTTACAGCATTCTTAAATTTTACACTTTCTATAAATCCATGTCCTCAGAGTAGGATGGTTTTCCACAGTGAGGTACATGAACATTGAAGTTATTTTTAAATTATTACTATTAAGTATGATTTCCATTAATTCATGCTGAGTATCTTTTATTTGCCAGACATTGTGCTAATTGGGAATATTTAATACATAACATACAATTGCTCTCTTCAAAAAGCTCATTACTAATGTTGGAAAGAGACAAAAATAAAAAAAATACTAAAAGGAGATAAGCATTTATAGATTAGTTGATTATTCCTTAGAGGAAGATAAAAATTTGGAAAATTACTATACTTATTTATTTACTGAACTGTTATTCTACTGAGTGTAGAAGGCAGCATTCTAAATGGCCCCCAACATTGCTAGCTCTTGTTAGGACACATTTTCTCCCAAAGCTAATCTATATGCTGCTTGAAAGAATTTTGTAGACAGAATTAATGTCTCAAAAGAGTTGACCTTAAAATAGGGAAGTTATCTGAGTAAGCTCGACCTAATTACATGAGTTCTTTTAAGGCACAGAGTTTTCTCTGGCTGGTCACAGAAGAAGACGTCAAAGAACTGCAGTTTTGCTGGATAAGAGAAAACAATCATTCATGTGGTAAACTGCCTACAGGGTCACATGGCAAGGAGTGAAGATGGTTTCTAGATGCTGATAGTGATCCCTCGCTCAGAGCTAGCAGTAAAATGGAAACTCCAGTCCTATAGGCACAATGAAATTAATTTTGTCAATAATCAATAAGATTGGAAGAGAGCCACAAGCCCCAGTTAACTATACCTTTTGCCTTGTTTTCAGCTTAATGATACTGTTGGGGGAGTTTTTCTAGAGGATGTGACCACTAGTGGGCCCGTGAGCTAAATCCAGGCAACTGAAGGCTCTTTAACTCCTCCCTGGTCACTGTCATGTACAGTCTGCTCTCTAATCCCATAGTAGGAGCCATTTTCAAGGATGAAGCTTTGAGAAAGCAGTGTGTTGATGAAACCACCTGGCCTGAATATGTGACTAACCCTAGTTAAAGTCTCTATAAATTTTTAAGATTCTGGTGGGGCAAGATAGAGATCCACTCATCTTGCAGCCATCCAAGAGAAGCCTTGGGATAAGTTTCCTTCATTTATAAGTCTGGACTGGCCTGCTTCTTTCTTTGGTCTCTCCCACCCTTTGTGTAAAGGGTCCAGTTTCACACTTCTCTCAGGAAGCTCTCAAAATTCTGAACCAAAGGGTAACTGAGCAGAGAATCTAGCCACATTGTGCCTAGATTTTGTGACCAACAGAATTCTGAGGAAAACTTGCTTTACTATGTGGTCATGATATGGAGTCTCAATTTCTTTTCTTTCTACCACATTTCTCTATCATGAATTTTTAAATTCTCTTAGAATAAAAAAAATGTGACTTAGCTGATCAAGAAATAAGTGAGTTGGTATTTTAGGCAGTGGAGTTTAAGTGGAAAAGTCATGAGTTCTGGTGTTGGGGGGATTGAAATTGAAATAATTAAATTTCTATAAGTTCCAGTTTTCCTATGTTAAAAAAAAAAAAACCTGCTGAAAAAAATTCTCATTTTTTTGGATTAGTCCTAGGACTTTATATGTTGATGAACACGAGATTACTCAACATATGAAATGAAAACACACTGGCTAGACTATGACGTGAATTAGCTTTAAATTTTAACTTAATTTTAAAAAATATTAAAAAAATATAATAATTTAAAAATATAAAAAATATATAAAAAGATCCTATGGATCCTTCCTTCTTGAATCTGACATCCATTCATTCCTTCCCATTCTTACTTTCATCATCCTAATAATCTATTAACTCATACCTGAATTGCTAGAGCCCTATATCTTATCTCTACTTCAGTCCATACCAAATGTATTCTATTCTATTAAAAAAAAAATCATTAACTTAGGTTCTAAGTATCTGTGAACTCTCATAACATAAGCAGAAACTTGTTACATAAATGCATATAGTTATGTTGAGAATAAACATTCCTTATCTTTCATAAAGTCTCAAAATTTCAAGTGAGTCCTTGACCTAAAATGTAACCACAAGTTCTTCCTTCTTAAATATTATTCATCATGCCATTTCTCTGATCTAAAACTTGGGACAGGGGATCCCTGGTGGCTCAGCGGTTTGGCACCTGCCTTCGACCCGGGGCGTGATCCTGGAGTCCTGGGATCGAGTCCCGCATCAGGGTCCCTGCATGGAGCCTGTTTCTCCCTCTGCCTGTGTCTCTGCCTCTCTCTCTCTCTCTCTGTGTCTCTCATGAATAAATAAATAAAATCTTTAAAAAAATAAAACTTGGGACAATTCTTCACTGCTGAAAGATTAAATATTTTGATCTGACCTTCTTTTTAGCCTCTCTATGGCTTATGATGACCTATCTGTTCTCAGGTCTTCTTCCCCTTCAGCTAGAACTATGGGTAGGTTCAGATCTAGTATCTGTAACAGTGTTGTGTAGATAGTATAATCTGACTTATTTATTGAAACTGCTTGTAAATCCTTAATGTAGATATATTGAATACTTTAATTCAATAAATGTTGATTGAGCCTTTATTTTGTATCAGGCATTAAGCAGTGGCTTATTCTCCTTCACTTCTATTCAGCACCCCTCTCCATAAGTACTCTTAAGTCCACAGACAGTCTTGCTTCTTCTCATAGCCATCTCACTCAAAATATACCCCCATCCTCTTAATCAATTTGAATCCCACACATTATTTCAGAATTTAATTTATAGTTGCTTCATTTATGTTTGTTCTATTATCATGCAGTAATGTTACCTTCTACCAAATTTCCAGAGCATTTATAGTTAATCCTACCTTTTTCAACATAATGAAATCCTACTTTGTATTGTTGCTTTAAAATATATATATATGTCTTACCACAATAACACATAAATAAACTTGAATTTGAGTCATGTGTATCTAAGTATAAATAGAATGTGTTTGGTATTTACAAATTTGCCTAAACATAGTAAAAACAAATATTCTTCCTGCTTAATCACTGCATTTGTTTAGACATAGTTTCTTTCATTATAAACCAAAGTAAATCTCTAGGGCCCACTGTTTCTCCTTTCTTTTATTCCTTTATCTATAGCTTTATTATTAAAGTTAGTATCTCCTATCTCCATACATTAAAATAATCAATAAGAAAGTTGTTTGGATACACTTAACTTGTGACTATAGAGACAGCTTCAACAGTTGCTAACTGTACAAGCTTTGGTATTAGACAACCTGGGTATAAATTCTGTCCCCTGCCTTTTAGGTTTTTGAGCTGGATCAAGTCTCTAGCAAGGCTATGATTTAATTAGGTCATCTAGTTAGTTCAAAAACAAAACCTTTTTGCTCTGTGGTTTAACATTAATGTGGTCTATTAACGTCTATAATGCAATTCCATAAGCATTAATTCTTCTTATTTATCATTCTACATAGGTATCTTGAATGGCTTCACTGAGCTCAGTTTTGTTTATTTGTTTATGAAAAGGCTCCACTCACACAACACTTGTATAAAAGAAAATTTTTATTCCAAAAAAAATTAGAAAGCAAAATCTATTCAACAAGGATAGCTCTTTTATTATTTTCCAAATCCAGGAGGCTAAGAATTCTGAAATATAACTTTCATTATTGCTATATGGAGTGTTCTCATTTTAGTTATTATAGCATTTGAAAGATATTGTTTGATTTTCCATAATCCTCTGCACCTTCCATTTCTGATTATTAGTTTTGGAGTGTATTCAAGATTATAGCCAGCTTGTTTTAAGTTTGGTGGAGATCTTGCAAACCAAATAGAGCATACCTATTCTACCTTAATAAAATCTCAAGGCTGGATTATACTTCCACTAACTCTACCAACACTTATTTTCCCATGCTTTGTTTTCATACACATGTACAAAATCTGTATCTCGAAAGAAGTAAGTGTAAGAGCCATTAAAATGACTCTGCAATTTATTTTATAAAATAAATATTCAAGTCCATATCAAGAATACATTTATTATTAAATATTTAATTGATAAACTATAAGAAGAAAATGAACACTATTTTAAAAAGTAACACCTGGGAATAAATTCCTGTATAATTATTGGTTTTAGATTAAATATGGCTTCTAAATATTTATTAATATAATATTTTATTTGTGGTGATTTAGCAATGGTAGAATTTTAAGCTGCCAAAGCCACAAAGCCAATTTGTGTCCGTGTATTGGAGAACACCTTGCATTAAGTAGAGATAATGTTAGTTTAAAAAACTATCATTTTTTAGTCTATTGAATCCTATAACTTTTATTACATCCTTTATTATACTAATGGTGCTATGAGGAAAATGATCTCCTATGTGGAAACATGAGTTAGATGATCTTCAAGTGCAAACATGTTCAATGAGTTTAAAACTCATATACAAAATGACATACACAGTAAGTGCTAGAGTTCAGACATGAGTTCAGCATATGTCACTTGCAGTCTTTTCATTACCCAGTGCTCAGCATTAGATTCCTCTCTGGTTGGAGAATCACTTTTATTTATATTTTATTACATTGAATAAACTATTGCTTAAAATGTACTATGTAGGCACATCTTTAAGGAATATATTGTATATACAAAATACAGGCATATACTTACAATTGAAATCACAATTCATTGACTCCATTAAACAAAGTAGTCTATTGGATTTCAATTTCTCCCTATTATCTTGGAAAATACGAACATAAGTGCATATAGATTGTTGAAAATAAGTTTAAGGGCTTACAATGAGATTTATTCATCTTAGGATGCAAGTTATTAAGATCCTAAGAAAAATATTGCTTGAATGGGTACGGTATTCATAACCATGCAGCTACCTGGCTTCTCAATATGTGTTTTCTCATTTGCCTAAGACTTTCTGTTGGAATAAGCATTGGAAAGGGAGTTTAATCAAAATGTTGAAATCATATCAAATGTAGACCCATTTTCCTTTTTCAAATTTCAACCAAATGTTCTTTTCCTGATCTCCATTTCTGCTGATACTCCATTTAGCCAATGTTTGGAGTTGCCTTAACTGATACTTGAATGATACGTGTGCATGCTTAATGACTTTTGCTTTATGGTTGGGTCAATCTCATATAAGCATCTTCTACTTCTCACAAGAGTTTGGAGTACAGTAAATGTTGAGAAAACTAATCGTTACTCAGGAAAATTAAAGGACTTTTGATCCTATAAAATGTTGCCTTGTTCAATGCCTAAGAAACTCAAAAGTAAAAATCAGTGGTGTTCTGAGATGTTTTTCAAAGTTTACTGTTCTCTGAAAAGAATGTTAAAAAAAATAAATCTATCAATGCTTGTATAAAAGTCACCTATCAAAAACACAGCTATTTTTCCACTGAATATCTCTTGTTCACAAACATATCCTTAAAGTCACTAGTTCAAGTCATGTCAATGAAAAGCATTTTGTCTACAGATTCTGCAAAAGGAAAAAATATATACTGCAATGATTATTAAATTTTTAAACTAAAAAGGAAAAGAAAGAGAGACAATATGGATGATTATGATCAGACATGGAGAGAGAGAGATAAAGAAGTAGAGATGCTTGGCATTAAGCTTAATGCTTGGCATTAAGCACTGAAGATATTTTTCCTATTAGGTCCAACTTGTCAGGAATATTGTCTATTATAAAAGAAGTGTTTGTTGACATTTTAATTATAGCACTGAACAGCAGGTGAGGAAGTGCAATGCAAGAGAACAAGACACAAAATATCTCAATGTAAAGGAGAAATACTGAGCTATGTATCAATACTGTATCCATCAAAGTACTAAAATATAGCTTCAGTCAACTTTCTACAAAGGTATAGGTAGGACTGGCATCTTAAAAACCTGAACTAGTAGGAGAAAATGCTGACTTCTAAGATGGAGGTGGGAGGTTATGGATGCTATTGAAGAAGATCCTAAAGGCAAGGTTCTCAAACCTAAATTTTAATGAGATATATGATGTGTCTTGGTGATGAGATAGAAGACCGAAATCAGTTGTGAGTTCAAGCACACTTTTATTCATATTGCTTTTCTCTTTGCTTTTGTAGAGAGGACCATTGCAAAATGCCATTTTTTAGTGTGCATTAGCACTGATCTTGAATTCGGTAAAACTCATAATTACATACTCTACAGCCTCAATTTTTTTATTTGTAAAAATAAAAAAAAAAACAAGATAATAATAATAACCTTTAAAGTAATTGTACAAATCTGGTGTCTGTTGAACAAATGTTTAAGATGTTGTATTAGTCAGGATCCGCCTAGGGAAAGAGAAATTTCTTTCAAAATGCTTTAAATAGAAGAAGCTTGACACAGTAGTAATGGAAGAGCTGTGAAGAGAAACTAGGGATGGTGTATTAATAGCAACAGCAGATCACACTACAAACTCTAAGTGTATTATAATGTAAGGATGTGGTAACATGGACACCTAGGGAATGGGTAAGCTGAAGGCTACTGGCACAAGTTAGAGCCTATTTATTAGAACGGGGACATAGAGGGAATATAGGCACAGCCAGAGAAAGGAGGAAGAATACCTGGTTCACCACTGCTTCCTAGTGGTTTAAATCAGCCTTTAGTCTGCTGCCATAGGAACCTGGCAAATGAGCCTATAATCAGTTCCCCTTATACAGAGCCCAGCACCCAATAGGCAAGGAATGCACTTGAGAAAAAACACACAAGGAACCAGTTGATTATTCACATATGTGTTTGGTAGATGGTACATTTCTGATACCTGCCATTCACTTCTGAAATATTTTTAGTATCCTGCATGTTCCAAAAAGTATGACTTTTGGTAAATTAGTTTTCATAGAATGTTTGCATATTATAAAAATATAAAATTATATATAACATATATATGCTCAAACAAGTGAATTTAACAGTTAAACAAGATTGTCTATTTCAAAATTTTAAGAACCTCACTCTGAATGCGATTCTTGTCAAAGGCAATTTAGTATTTAGTCTCCCAAACTTAATGACCTTGGAATTTCTTATCCTTGATTGAACATTTTGATGAAACAGGAATCTTTCCCTTACTCCTATACACTCTATCAAATCTATATAATTTTGATCTTCATTGCTTATTTTGATATTATTATTATTAGAATATATCACGGCTGGGCAGCCCGGGTGGCCCAGCTGTTTAGCGCTGCCTTTGGCCTAGGGTGTGATCCTGGAGTTCGGGGATCAAGTCCTGCGTCGGGCTCCCTGCATGGAGCTTCTCCTTCTGCCTTTCTGTGTTTCTCATGAATAAATAAATAAAATCTTTAAAAAAAAAAAAAAAGAATATATCACAGCTAATAATACAAAACAGGAATTACAGGATCAGGAAGTAATTTAAAATCATATTTTAATTTGAAATTCTCATAATATTCACAGGTATTCAATAGTAGCTGTTTTGAACAATTAATGAACATACATAAATTGTTTCAGGAATCATCATTGGCCCCAGATTGTTAGAGACTAGTGTAGGCTATTTCTACAAAGACAAATTTAAGCAGAAACTGATCCTGACATCTTATTTTCACAGCTTCATATCTTGCCATTTCCCAGTACTTCTCCAGACCTTCCTCATCTTCATCCTAATCATTTATCAAGAATTTCCCTGACCCAGTGATTTTTACCTTTAGGGCTGCCCCTCCTAAAATGCCCTGACATCTCTTTGCATCTGCCACAAATCAACCAAGTGCTTAATTCTCAATTTAAATGTTGCATGTTTTACGAAATCTGTCCAGCTGTCCTTCTATGCAAAAGAATTGCTTTTTCCATTTATTATGATTGTACTTATTAATGTCTCTTTTATGTCACTTATCACATTGCATCATAGTTAGCTAGAAACTTCTCTTTCTCCTCTGATGTGATATAAACCCCAGAGTTAAAGATTACATTTCATACTTACCTATATCCTCAGTTATTTGCACAACAACTGGGCTCTTACAGTCATTTAATGAATATGAGTATTTATTAAAACGACTTGAACTTTGACTCATAAAAGTATACAAATAACAAAAAAACACATAGATCAGAAATTAATATTTGCTATATTGTCTGGGAAGCTACCTGAGTATTTAATTCACATTGTATGTGAAGGCATAACATTGATCTATATATCCTATTAAAATATTATTCCAAACTTTCTTAGTCCTCAATCTCCACTAAGCAAATTTATTATGTACCCCAATACCTCCATTTTGGTATTCATCTAAGTACTTTCCCTCCTGTGTACAAATGGATATCCCTCTATTTTACCCCCAAGGCATATTCAAGCTTGAAAAGGGCTGTAGTAATCCAAAAAGAGAAGTGTACGCTGTTCATTCCAGCAAACCATGACTATCAAAGAGAATGCCAAAGGGCATTATTCATTAAAAAATGAATTAACAAGGCTTTCTGCAATTTTGCTGCAGATTTTGCTTTTACAAAAGACTAAAAGAATGCATGATGCAGTGGATCCAAAAGCAAAAAATACATTCTGGCAACTATTCAAATGCAAATTCAGCTATGCTGAGTGTTCAGGTGACAGCCCGGGTTGTTTATGTATTGTCTATCATTGTAACAGTGAAGCACTCAGACAATCTAATTAGGTTATTAAAATTACCTGTTTGAGAAAGACTAGATTTCTCTGAAAGCTTCTATATAAAGCTATTTTTGGATGGCACAGAGAGGTGTACTAGGATCTTTTATGCAAAAGGAAAAAAACCATGAAAAAATCAAAATAGACAAAACAAACAAAATGAAAACCAAAACACACACACACACACACACACACACACACACAGTTTCTTAAGTCAGGAATTACTTACGGTTTCTGTATAATTATTACATATGAGTTCAATTGTTTCACTTTATCCCACATATTATGTTTCAGGTTTTTGACTCTCCCTTACTATGCATTAGTAGTTTGAAGCATTCCTTCATTACCAATTCACCTGGTCTATCATGTGTATCTTTCCTATGCCTACATCATTATCCTTTAGTGACTCTTGGTTTTGCCATTGTCTTTAATCCTCTCTACTATAAACAACTCTAGAAATTTTAATGGTGTCAGCAGAAAGTAGAAGCAAAATCTTAAGAGGAATGGGCACTGCCTGCTGCCTGAATTTCAGAGTAAAAGCTATGATGCCAAAGTAATACCTTAGCAACTAATACCCTTAACAAATTAATACCCTCTGTGGGTTCTGCCCAGAGATATTTCTAATTGTCTATCCTAAAATGCTCAGTTAAATGAACTTTAAATACAATTTTACTTCTAGTAAAATGGACCTCTCTAGTTCAAACACTCTTAAAGAATGTCTTCTGTTTCCATTTGTTAATATTATATAGACCATATGAATGACAACAATGATCCAGTAATACTTTCAAGTTAATTATTATAGCTGAGATGGTTCCTTTCATTTCCAGCCTAAGCAATGTGAAAATAAGCACTTGAGTTGTCCACCCAACTAGATTTAAAGAGTCAGCAACAAGTTAAAAAATAAAAAATATATAATGTATCTAATATAATTTGGACAACAAAAACAAAATGATAATTATATTTTATGTGTTTTTTTTCTTATTTTCTGTACAAAGATAAATATTATAGATTTGGGCAAAAAAACCTAACAATAATAAATAATAAAATAATAATTCTAACTTATTTTCTACATGAATTGGTGTTATTATCTTTGTCTAGTTACATATAGGATGGTAGGAACATTTCGTTTGTCAATGTGAAAATTAAGTGGAATAAATCTCTGTGGATTTAATGTATAGAGTAAGTTGAATTCAGGGATCATTATATTTTATAAAAATTTTAGTCATAATTTCAGCAATTCTCACAGCGTAATGTATTGGACATTTACCTTTGCACAGTTGGCACAGGGAAAATTGTTGAATAAATGAAATTTAAAGAATGGCAATTAACAGAAATACTTAACCCATTTAAAAAAGGAAAGAAAAGAAAAGTAATGTTCTTAAAACGTGAGACTGATCATCAAAGTAGCAATCTACATTATGGCCCAATCTGCTTTTGCAGATGTAACTCTACTAGATCCCTACACCTATTTCCTCTTCAGTCATTGCAAATATTTGCAATTTTCAGGACACAATATGCGTGTAATCACATTTGCCTTTTTTGACTTAGTTTTCTCTATCCACAATGCCCTTTTTGCTATGCGCAAGATACTACTGGTTAGACTTATGTTTCGAGGCATTTCAAAATGTTGTTCTATTATTGAAAAATAGATAAAGGTTCTATATCTCTTAAAAGTGTATAAGTGTTGTACAGTTAAGTGACCAACAGAGCTGAAAGGCAAAAATATAAGGATTTGCATCTGTCAGAAGACCTAAGAAGAAACAGACCTCCTAGATTAATACTGGGTTTGAGCCCAGGCGTTCAGGATTCTCTGCATCATTGACTGTTATATACCAAGTGTCTAAAATAGTGCCTGACAAATAACAGGCTCTCAAATATCTGTGGAAGGAAGGTAGGGACTTCGGAAGAAAGGAGAAAATAAGGGGGGGGGGCAGAGAAAGTAGAGAGGAAAGAAGGAGTCCTATGCATGATTTCACACATATATATGAAATTTTATATCTTAGGAGAATTTTTGTTACTCTTTACTATTGAGGGCATTTTATCAAAAACCTCTTCCTTTCCTTCCAAAATTATAAGCCTATATCCCCTACCTATACTATAACCCTGCCAAGTAGGCATATGAAGATTAAAGATGTTAACTGCAGTACTATTTGCCAGTTAAAAATAAATAAATAAAAATAAAAAAACTAGAAACAGGAACTTCTTGGGAACATAGTAAAGTGAGAGGACCCTAAATTCAACTCGCCTGAGGGATACAACTAGATAACACTCACATCAGTGTAAAAAAAATCCTGGTAAGGTACTCAAAGAGTTGCAGAAAAATTCCACAACTAAATGTAGAGAGAAGCCAACACTGAAGACGGTAGAAGGGCAAAGATGTAGTGAGCTAAACTCCATGGGTCTGGCCACCAGAAGGAGGGAGCCACAGGTATGGAGAGGGGTGAAAACAGATTATCATACTGGGCAACTGCACAGGGAAGATGAATCCCCATACCATGTGGCTAAGAAAATCAGACATGCCAAATTATCTAAGTTCTTACAACCAGCTGGACTTAGAGTCTGGATCTTTAAAAATCATAGTGTTTGGTTCTGAGAGAACCTAGAGGGTGGTAGGAAGCAGAGTCCCTGCCCTTAAAGAGAAAGCACCACAAACTGCCTTCAGAAATACAGCACAGAAGCAACAGTTTGAAAATCACCTGGGACATACATACAGGAGGGAGAGCTATTTATACATCTCAGAGTTTCCTGAGGGACTTCTCTAGGAACACAGGAGCTCCAGGTACCATTTCCCTCCCCGACTCTGCAGAATAAAGAAACGGCCACCTCCAGGAACCAGTGAGATGTTGAAATTCATTACCTGACATGCTTGCACAGCACCATACCCCCTCCAAAGTGGTCTGCCTCAGTCCTGGTGCTGTAGGTCTCCTCTCCCAGAAGACCTGCATGAATTTTGCCAACACTGAGTCCCCTAACTACACGAGTTGCAGGACCTCAGTTCCATGGTGGTGGCTGGTCACCTCCTACAGAAAATGTACACACCTTTTTAAAACTGAACCCCCATCCATGCACCCTTTGCTGACATGCTCTGGCTCCCTTGTTTTCAGCAGTGGCTACACATTCCCTGCTGAAAAAGAACAGCACCATCTTTTTAAGAGTGTGCAGCCTGCCTACTACTTTCAGGAGCAAGAGATGTAGCTAACTTTCCTTACACAGAGAAAGAGAGTTACATAAAATGAGGAGAGAGAGAAATAGGTCCCAAATGAAAGAATAGGACAAAATCACAGCAAGAAACCTAAGAAAAATGGAGATAAGTAATCTGTCTGATACAAAATTTAAAGTAATGATCTTTAAATAAAGATAAAGATACTCTTTGGACTTGAGACAAGTGGAGGGCATCAGTGACTCCCTTACTCTACTCCTTTAGAGATAAAAAAGTAACCAATCAGTGATAAAGAACACAATGAGTGAAATTAAAAATATACTAGATGGAATAAATAGCAGTCTAGAAAAGGTAGAACGAATCAGTGACCTGGAGGACAGAGTAAAAGAAAGTATTCAAACTGAGTAGGTAAGAGAAAAAAATATATTTATGCAAAATGACAATAGACATAGGGAACTCAGTGACTACATCAAGCTTAAAAACACTTACATCAGAGCAATTTTGGGCCCGGGGCCATTTCAGGAGTAAGACTTTTTGTCAACCTTGACTTCTCTCTGGATATGGAGAAAGCAAAAGGCAAAAAGGGCTCCACGAAGTCGGGGGAAGACTACCTGGCTGGCCAATCCCAACCTGTATCCGAAGAAGCCAAAGAGAAACAGCAGGCGTATGGTGAACCAAAGTTACCAGGAACCTCAGCAAGTGGGACCAAATGGAAGAGATCTATGAAAGAAGGCAAAGCTTCCTGTTCAGAAAAGACGGCACAAGAGAGTACAAGAGTAAGAATTCGGAAGAAAATCCCAGTTCCTCCATTACCTTCGAAACTGCCACCGGCCAACTTGCTTCACCGAGACATCCTGCGGGCCTGGTGCCAAGAACTCAAGCTGAGCACCAAAGGCCAGAAATCAGATGTATATAAGCGAACCTGCGAATAGGCTTACCCAGATCAAAAGACGAACATTCCTGTCACCGCAGAGGAGGCCAAGATTCTCACCCAGACACAAAGAAGGTTGATGATGGACAAGGGGGAAATGTCTCTGGAAAGTCCTGGAACAAAGATACCTTCTGATGGAACCTACTCTCCTGAAGTGGCTGGTCCCCCTGAGGGGTCTGATGCTCTCCTCGAGGGGGTCAATACTGTTGTTGTGACCACTTCGGCCCCAGATTCCGTGTTTGCCTCCTGGTCCAGAATTGCAGCCAGGGCTGGGAAGATGGAGACAGTGGCATCGCCACAGGAGGCCCACGGTGCCAAGTGGTGTGTGGTCCATGGGAGAAGTATGTCTGCAGGCACAGAAGGTTGGGTTCACCTGCAATTTCATGCAGGACAAGCCTGGGTGCCTGAAAAGCGGGGGAGAGTATGCGCCCTCTTCTTGCTCCCCGCTTGTAACTTTCCACCCCCACAGCTGGAGGACAATATGCTGTGCCCCAAATGTGTTCGCAGGAATAAGGTGTTAATGAAAAGCCTCCAATGAGCTTTCGATAGCAAGAAAAGGGACACAGCTGTGATTACAACCAATGGTACAAAGAGAACTACAATCAACTCCGTGGTGACACTGATGGCCGGACTGTAGGCTGCTCACACCCTCCATGCTTCCTGCTTACAGGGGCACAGGCTAGTGCATTGCAGATGTTACCCTCCAACCTCCATGGGGCCTGTGGCTTCATGGGTTGAGATGCAGGAGCAATTAGATTTTAAATTGGAAGAGCATTTCAGAAATTACCATTCATTCTACTTAGTAAGAAGAAAAAGTCATTCATAATACCAAACGTTTGCCCTTCTGAAATAGAAGTGACCTTAACTTCTTTTAAAGTGGGAACCTGAGCCCCGCCTGGCAGAGGATTTGGGGGTGGGAGGTGGAGTGGAAAGCACAGGTGTGCTTCCACGCTGGATTTCTCTGCAATTCCAACTCCTCCAGAGACGGCTACACCCTCTTAGGTTCGTGACTTCAGGCTGTTGAGTATTTTAAACCAAAGGGAAAGCTGTTATTCTTTCCCACTCCCAAAAACATACTCTTAATATAGAAAACATTTTTTGATGTTTTCTTAATAACCTGAGACCTCTATGGTATGTCTCTGGGATAATAATATGGAACACTTTGCGGGTATTATTTCTACTTGTAACTATCTTGTGTGTTTCTCCTGCTTAAAAATATTTAAGGGTACTTCTGAATCATAAATTCATAATGTATTAGATTTTTTAAATTGTATATAAAATCATCTATTGTATATAGGAGGCCATATGCATTGTGGGCAAATTCTTAATATTAACTCAGGATTAAGCTAAAAATCATGATTTTCTTTGGCATGATTCTTTTTTAAAACCACTCAATGAAGTATGAGTAACTTTAAAAAAAAAAAAAGCTATACATTTAATGTATATAATTTGATGAGTTTGATTCATTTAGAATTTTTTGTGTCCTTCCTAAATTTATAGTCCTGCGGTTCTTAGAAAATATTTTTTTTCACTTGTGTTCTTATGGCAGATTCCAACATTGTTTTATTGTTGTGGATTTGGAGATTATGAAAACTTTTTCCCCCCTCTAATGTACTGGAAGGAGTAGTAGAGTTAGAAAGTTTGTAACCATTAGGATATGGACAGATTTGGGCAAGAATCCTCAATAAATGTTAAAAATGTTAAAAAAAAAAAAAAACACATCATAGGAATCCCAGAAGAAGAAAAACGAAAAGGGGGACAAAATATTTATTTGAAGAAATAGTAACTCAAAACTTGGGGAATTTGGGGAAGGAAACAGAAAATCAGATCCAGGAAGCACAGAAATCAACTCAAGGAGGTCCACACCAAGACACATATGAATTAAAACGACAAAAAGGAGTGACAAACATTTTAAAACAGTAAGAGAAAATAAAATTGTTATGTATAAGGGAAACCTCACAAGCCCACCAGCAGATTTTTATATAGAAACTTTGCTGGTCAGAAGACAGTGGCTTGATATATTCAAAGTGCTGAAAGGGAAAAAAAAAAAAAAATCTTCAGCCAAGCATACAATATCTAGTAAGGCTATGATTTAGAATAGGAGAGATAGAGTTTCTAAGGCAAACAAAAGTTAAAGGGATTTATGACTACTAAACTAGCCCTGCAAGGAATATTAAAGGGGTTTCTCTGAATGGAAAGGAAAGACCAATAAGTAAAAGTAAGAAAAGAAGGAAGTGCCAAAGCATTAAAAATAAGTATATCTATAAAAATCAGTAAAGGGATGCATAAAATAAAAAAATAATAATAATACACCATGTACCCAAACTATGGGGGGAAGAGAAGAATGGGTTCAAATTTAAGCAATCATCAACTTAAGATAGAAGACATTATATACAAACCTACAGTAACCACAAATTAAAAAAAACAGTAATATATATGCACAAAAGTAAGAGAAAGGAATCCAAGTATATCACTAAAGACAGCCAAAGTATGGTGAGAGAAGAGAGTAAGGGAAGCAAGGGACAGAGAAGATCCACAAAAGCAAATGCAGAACACATAACAAAATGACAAGAAACACATACTTATCAATAATTACTCTGAATGGGGATCCCTGGGTGGCGCAGCGGTTTGGCGCCTGCCTTTGGCCCAGGGCATGATCCTGGAGACCCGGGATCGAATCCCACGACGGGCTCCCAGTGCATGGAGCCTGCTTCTCCCTCTGCCTATGTCTCTGCCTCTCTCTCTCTCTGTGTGTGACTGTCATAAATAAATAAAAATTTAAAAATAAAAAAAACAATTACTCTGAATGGAAATGGAATAAATATTCCAATCATAAGACATAGTGTGACAGAATGGTTAAAAAAAAAAAATGACTCAGGGCAGCCGGGGTAACTCAGCAGTTTTAGCTCCGCCTTGGGCCCAGGGTGTCGTCCTGGAGACCTGGGATTGAGTCCCACCTCAGGCTCCCTGAATGGAATGTAGCCAACTTCTTTTTTTTTTTTTTTTAATTAATTTTTATTGGTGTTCAATTTACCTACATACAGAAAAACACCCAGTGCTCATCCCGTCAAGTGCCCCCCTCAGTGCCCGTCACCCATTCCCCTCCAACACCCGCCCTCCTCCCCCCTTCCACCACCCCTAGTTCGTTTCCCCGAGTTAGGAGTCTTTATGTTCTGTCTCCCTTCCTGATATTTCCCAACATTTCTTCTCCCTTCCTTTATATTCCCTTTCACTATTATTTATATTCCCCAAATGAATGAGATCATACACTGTTTGTCCTTCTCCGATTGACTTATTTCATTCAGCATAATACCCTCCAGTTCCATCCACGTTGAAGCAAATGGTGGGTATTTGTCATTTCTAATGGCTGAGTAATATTCCATTGTATACATAAACCACAGCTTCTTTATCCATTCATCTTTCGATGGACACCGAGGCTCCTTCTTTCTTTGCCTGTGTCTGTGCCTCTCTCTCTTTCTCTGTGTCTCTCAGGAAAAAATAAATAAGATCTTAAAAAAAAAAGACTCATCCATATACTGTGTACAAGAGACTCCCTTTATACCTAAAGTCACATGCAGATTGAAAGTGAGGGAATCAGGGATCCCTGGGTGGCTCAGTAGTTTAGCGCCTATTTTCGGAGCAGGGTGTGATCCAGAAGTCTCAGATGGAGTCCCACATCAGGCTCCCTGCCTGGATCCTGCTTCTCCCTCTGTCTCTGCCTCTCTCTCTCCCTCTCTCTCTGTGCCTCTCATGAATAAATAAATAAAATCTTAAAAAAAAAAAAAAAGTGAGGGAATGGAGAAACATTTATCATGCAAATGAATGTGGAAAGAAAGCCAGAAAGCAATATTTACATCAGACAAAATTGACTTTAAAGACTGTAACAAGAGACAAAGAAGGACATTATATAATCATTAAGAGAACAATCCAGCAAGATGATATAACAATTGTAAATATTCACACATCCAACAAGGGCATACCCAAATACATAAAACAGTTAGTAACAAATATAAAGGGCTTAACTGATGGTAATACAATAATAGTAGAGGAATTTAGCTCCCCAATTATATCAATGGGCAGATCATCTAAACAGAAAAGGAACATGGAAACAGTGGCATTAAATGACACATTGGACCAAATGTGTTTAATAGATGTATTCAGACCATTCCAACCTAAAACAGCAGAATACATACTCTTTTCAAGTGCCCTTGGAATATTCTCCAGAATATATCATATTTCAGATCACGAAAGAAGCCTCAACAATTTCAGACAGATCAAAGTCATCACATGCATCTTTTCTGACCAATGCTCTGACCAGATGCAGAGCAATGAAACTAGAAATCAACCACAAGAAAAAATCAGGGAAAAGTACAAATACATGGAAGTCAAATAACATTCTACTAAACAATCAATGGGTCAACCAAGAAACAAAAAAGAAAGTTAAAAAAATACATAGAGACAAATGGAAATGAAAACACAATGATCCAAAATCTTTGGGATGCAGCAAATGTGCTTCTATGAGGTAAATTTATAGCAATATAGGCCTATCTGAAGAAGAAAAAAAAAAAATTCCAAATAAACAACTTAATCTTACAACCAAAGAAGCTAAAAGAAGAACACACAAAACCCAAATCCAGCCAAAAGAAAGAAATAATAAAGATTAGAACAGAAATAGAAGTTTTGTTATGGAAACAAAACAAACAAAGGAACAGATCAATGAAACAAGAGCTGGTACTTTGAAAAGATCAACAAAACTGATAAACCTCCAGCCTAACAAAAAAAAAAAAAAAAAGGAAAGAAGGAAGAGAAAGAACAAACAGAACAAAGGAACAAATGAACACAACAAAATAAGAGAACTACAAGCCAATATCTCTTATGGACATAGATGCAAAAATCTTCAACAAAAAATTAGCAAACCAAATCCAAAAATATATTTTAAAAAATCACTCACCACCATCAAGTGTGATTTATTCCCAGGATGCAAAAGTGGTTCAATATTGGTAAATCAATTAACATGATACCTTCCATCAGTCAGAGAAATTATAAAATCCATATGATCATTTTGATAGATGCAGAAAAAGCCTTTGACAAAATACAACATGCATTCATTATAAAAACTCTCCAAACAGTAGGTTTAGAGAACACCCCTCAACATAATAAAGGCTATATATGAAATATTGACAACTAATATTATTCTTAATGATAAAAAATTGAGAGCTTTTCCCCTAAGGTCAGGAGGAACATTTGTTCTTTTGACCTCTTTCACTGATGAAAGAAATTGAAGGGAAAACAAAGTAATGGACATAAAGTAATTCCATGCTCATGGATTAGAGGAACAAATGTTGTTAAAATATCCATACTATCCAAAGAAGTCTACATACTTCATGTAATCCTTGTCAAAATAATAACAGCATCTTTTACAGAACTAGAAAAATCATGCAATCCTAAAATTTGTATAGAACCACAAAAGATTCCAAATAGCCAAAGCAATCTTGGAAGAGAAAAACAAAACTGGAGATATCACAATCCCAGACTTTTAGTTGTATTACAAAGCTGTAGTAATGAAACAGTATGATACTAGCACAAAAATAAAATAAAATAAAATAAAAATAATTTTTAAAAAAGGATGCACAGATCACTAGAACAGAATAGAAAGCCCAGAAATAAACCCCCAATATGGCCAATTAATCTTTGATAAAGGAGGAAAGGATACCCAATGGAAAGACATTCTCTTCAAGATATGTTGCTGGGATGAAAGTCTCCTAACTCTGGGAAATAAACAAAGGGTCGTGTAAAGGGAAGTAGGTGGGAGGTTGTGGTAACCGAGTGACCGGCAATGAGGAGGGCACTTGATGGGATGAACACTGGGTGTTATACTTACTATGTGTTGGCAGATTGAACTTCAGTGAAAACAAAACAAAACAAAAAGATATGGTGCTAGGAAAACTGGATTACATGCAAAAGAATGAAACTGGACCACTCTCTTACATCAAACACAAAAATAAACTCATGGATTAAGGATCTAAACGTGTGACCTGAAACTATAAAAATCCAGAAGACAGCGTAGGCAGTAATTTTTCTGACACTGGCAATAACATCATTTTTCTAGACATTTCTCTTCAGGCAAGGGACACAAAATAAAAAATAAACTATTGTAACTACATCAAAACAATAAGCTTCTGCACAGCAAAGGAAACAACCAACAAAACTAAAAGACAACCTACTGAAAGGGAGAAGATACTTGCAAATGACATATCAGATAATGGTTTAATATCCAAAATGTATATATTGAACTTATCAAACTCAACACCCAAAAGATGAATAATCTAATTTAAAAATGGGCGGAAGACAAGAACAAACATTTCTCCAAACACATACAGATGGACAGCATACACATGAAAAGATGCTCAACATCACTCTTCATCAGGGAAATACAAACCAAAAGTACAATGAGATATCACTTCACACCTGTCGGTCTGCTTAAAATCAACAATATAAAAAACAATAAGTGATTGCAAGGATGTGGAGAAAATGGAATCATCTTGCACTATTGGTGGGAATGCAAACTGGTACAGCCATGGTGGACGACAGTATGGAGGGTCCACAAGAAATTAAAAAGAGAATGACCATATGATCCTGTAATTGTAGTACAAGGTATTTACCCAAAGAATACGAAAACATTAATTCAAAGGGATACACGCACCCTTATGTTTATTGTAGCATGAGTTACAATAGCCAAATTATGGAAACAGCCTGAGTGTATACTGATAGATGGATAAAGATTTCTTATGTATGTATATATACACACATATACACACACAAATATATATAATATATACAAATATGTATATAAAATATGTACATATATAGAAATGCATTCATAAATATGTATTTAGCCATAAAAAGAATGAAATATTTCCATTTGCCA
Source organism: Vulpes lagopus (assembly GCF_018345385.1). Lineage (NCBI taxonomy): Eukaryota > Metazoa > Chordata > Mammalia > Carnivora > Canidae > Vulpes > Vulpes lagopus. Next base: position 78,694,658 of record NC_054835.1, on the reverse strand, counting down.
CAATATGGATGCATCTACAGATAATACTGCTAAGCAAAATAAGCCAAAAAAAGACGAATACCATGATTTCAGTCATATGTGGTATTTAACAAATGAACAAAGGGAAAAAAAAGGGGGAGACAAACTAAAAAACAGACTCCTAACTATAGAGCACAAACAGATAGTTACCAGAGGGGCAGTGGGTGGGGGCATGTGTGAAATAGGTGAAAGAGGTAAGAGGGCACTTATCTTGATGAGCACTGAGCAATAAATGGAATTGTTGAATCACTATATTGTACACCTGAAACAAACCTAACACTGCAAGTTAAGTATGCAGAATTATTTTTTTAATTAACGAACTATGTTAAATAACTATGTTATTCAGAATAGGAAATAAAATATGATTTAATAATACAATGGAATTTTGAACATAATGAAGTGTATCAAACAGAGAAGACTACAGGAATCAATGTAGATAAATCTCAAAATCACAGTTGTGGGGCGCCTGGCTGGTTCTGGTAGAGCATGTGACTCAACTCGGGATTCTAAGCTTGAGCACCATAGTAGATGTAGAGACTACTTAAAAATAAAATATTAAAAAAAAGTCATGATGTGGAGCTAATATAGGAAAGTTATAAATCTATATATGTACTATATAATACTAAATATTTAAATATTTTAAAACCCCCATAAAATAACAGAATATAGGATTTGTAGATATTTAAAGACCAAAAACTTAAGAACACATCCAAATGCATAAGAGTTACTATTACTTTAGGTATAGAGGTTGTTAGAAGGGGCAGAAGGTGGGTACTGTATTTTAC